>NC_137587.1:65347912-65947912 GCF_963210335.1 Falco punctatus
GCCCAAAATACTTTTATACAAATGCACAAGATAGTTGCTGTGTCAATTGGTGGCCGAGTTTCTTCTTATTTGTGATCTCAAATAACAAGCCACCTTGGTCAGATTTGGATACCCAGTTAGGTCAGTTATATTTTTACTTGGCGCTCAGCAGCTGTGACAACCGAACATCAAGCATCACCCAAACATCAGACCAGCCGTTCTGCTTTGCCTCTCGCTTTACTCAGCATCCCAGACCTTTGCGGGCAGCGTTGCCCCGCTCTCCACTCTCCAGCAAAACTGCTCGTTGATGCTCTGCTTACAGCATCAGACTGGGGTGGCAGTCTCTGCGGGCTCACGCAGATGGGGAGAGCAGCGTGGGGACGTTTCTAGTCTTACTAAATAGAATGAGAACAGAGGTAAAAACAGTAGGCAGTCGTCAGTGTGGGGGCTGTGGGATGGAAGGTGGCCGAGTGGGGAAATGGGGTAGGTATGGAAAGGAGAAGTGGTTGGTGTCAGGCAGAGGACACTGACCCAGCAGCGAGCACTCCTCTGGGAGGGTATTTAACCTGAACATCAAAAACAACCACTCACCCCCGGCTCCTTTCTTTTACTGGCAGGACTTGGTACCAGACGCGGTGACACACAATGTGCGCAGACAGGATGCAGATATTTCAGCTAAACCCAGCCAAACATTTGTGGCTATGAAAACCTCATTATTTTACAGTGCCTTGGAAGAGCATCAGCCTCCCCATAAATAAGGCGTTGGGCACAGAGGGAGGTGGCTTGCCACCGACGGTTACAGAGAACAACAGAAGGTGATTGTACCTGTATTTCAGTGCCCAGTTGTGTGGTATTTATATACATGCACAAAGACTTTTCCAAAAATGAGGAGCATATCTTGCATACATATAATAGCAACTTCTTACAAATTAACTTCAGCAGCTGGGACTGTAATTGTGACCCGACCTTCTGTCATACACGTCTTCAGGTCAGACCTTGCAGCACCGTGTGCTGTGCACAGCGGTACCGCAGTTTTGGGGAGCACGAACGCACACTTCCCTCAGCTCTGCTTCAGGGAGAATGGAAGAGCAGGTGTAAGAGCTGATGGTGGGAAATGAAGCACGGGCAACAGGGGAGTATTTTGACTGCAGTCTTAAACAGGATTGTTCACAGCCAGAAAGATCCCAGGTTTCCTAGGCCAGTCCTATCTGATGTCACATCTAGAACCAGGTTATGTCAGTCACAACATATCAGACCACAGCATGAGGAGAAAGTGCCTATTATTGCTAAACTAATTAGATTAATCAATGCAAGAAAGAGAGGACAAGTGACAAAAAGTTACATTTTCATTTAAATAATTTAAGCCCTGAAGTGCTTTTCTCCTGTGTCTTAATGTGATGTGACCAATGCACTAGCCCTTAACAGATTATAAAGATCCTAAAATGGAAAATACTCTGCTATCCTGAGTGTGAAAGGGGAACAGGAATGGAAAAGCATTAACTGATCTGACAGATTCTTATACACAGTGTCTTGGAGGCAGAGAGAAACATCTGAGAAGGTTTAGTGTCCATACAGACCTACCAAGTTTAGCATGCTGTGTGCAAGGCTGGTACCACTTGCCCCAACAGCGGCATTTCGGTGTCAGCACATCTCTCCCTCACCCTGAGATCCTCGAGCAGGTTGGCCTGATCCACTACCTATCTGCAATGCAGCAATCAGATCTGCTTAGCACAAGGAAGCAAGATCCGAAAGAAAAGCCGTAACACGAAGGGGCCCTCCCAAGCTGCAGCCAGTCTCTCTCCCATCTCACGGCCCAGAGCAGCTGTGCTGTCATCTGCATGGACGTGAGCTTACAAGTGAGGGGCACAACCTGCTCCTCCGACCCCACACAGGAGTCTCGCACATCGGGGGCAAAGAATCTGAGAGGTCTGTTTGCAGGAGGTGTTAAATAGGAAGGTCCCCAGGAAGGGCAGCTTCGCAGGCTTTTCTCATGTGATCCCACCTGCCATCGCTGGGAGAGGACTTTACACTCATCCAAACAAATTAACAATTCATTTCCAACCCTGACATGAAGATTAACCCTGCCAATTAATTCCTTAATCTCTTGCTGCCGCCAAGGCTCACAGTTGCCATGTGGATGCTAGTCCATTGGGGCCTGAAGCAGGGCCATTCTGTTTAATTAACGCTGCGTTCAGGATATGGTGTAGCTGATATTCAAACATATTCTAACTATACAAACCCGAGCTGTATCTTACACTTCACTGATGCGCCAGACAGCGTTTGATGGATAACTCAAAGAGGGCAGAGATTATCTCAACGCTTATGGCAGCTTTTGCTGCATAAAGGAGATACATTAACCCATACAGAGTCATTTAGCCGTTGTAAAGTTGCAGGAAATGCTTCTTGGTCATTTCCACGATAGATGTGATAGCATTACAAGTTCAACGGGATTTAAAGTGGTTTTTAAGATATTTTAGGAAGTAGTCAAACTTGATGATGAGCTGGTGCTGTGACAACAGCAGCCTCCAGCTGAAACACAGGCACACGCTGCATCGAGAAAGGTGTCCACCCAGGTTTCTGGCAGAGAAGTTTCGCTCTTATTTTGCAGGTTTGCGTGCCTGTGACAGACAAAGAAAAGCAGAGAAGCTGGCAGTGAGAGCAAGCAGCGAGCCTGGAGACTTGAGAAGAGCACAGGGAAATCGTTTTCGGGCAAGGCACTGTGTGTATAAAGTGTTTGGATCCACGAGCACAGGCAAAGTCTCACAGTATGCAGCAGCATTCAGAGAAACAGTGTTTTGCACCTTTCCAGGAAGCAGCGAGAAAACAAAACTCCACGAGACTATGTCAGTCGTCTTCCTCCTGCCTAAAATAACTGCCAAGCTGTTGGGTTTTGGCTCGGTGCTGGAGGGAGAAGGAGCAGCCGCACTGCATGGGGAGGCTGCTTCAAGGAAGAGGTTAGACTCCTATCCTGAATTGCCAGGAGCTGGGAAACGTGTGAAATACAATAAAAAGAGAAAGTGATGCTAAGTCACCTCAAGGGCTCTTTGTAAACCAGCTATAACAAATTGGGTCAATTCTCCTTTGTTTCTATAGGTTTTGCCATATATAATTAAAAAGAGACTGCCCATTAAGGTGCTTTACGAAGTTAACTAATACTCAATCAAATCTATGAATAGTATTAAATTAAAGACTACAAAACCTCTCTGGACATATAAACCAGGAAATTGCAGGTACATAAAGTAAGCAAGCAACAAATTTAGTGACTGTTACAACTAGTCTGGCGGGTGGAACAAGTGGAGGTATCGCAGAACTGTAAGGAGCCTATGGATTGTATAAACACCCAATGTAAATGGTGTTTACAGGGAAGCACCAGGAAGGAGGCGGTATGATATACTGGACAGGACGCTCTGCTCCACGTAGAAGCTAGGCAATGTCTGGTTTGGGCGTTTGGTCGGGGGTTTGTTGTTGTTGTTTTTACATATTGGGGTTCAATGCTCATTTATACACTGAACTGCTTTAGCCCAGGAAGGGTCAAGGTCACCCTGTTGCAACAGCCAGCCAGGCAGAGTGAAAAATAAAGCCTGGGTTTCCCTGCAGACCTCTGCCCACCAGCTCCTGACAAGGCGAGAGAGACACCTGCCGTCTGTGAGTTATGAAAGGGGAAACAGCATCTGATGCAAAAATTGCATCGACCTGATTGGAACAACCAGTCCACCAGCTGGTACAGGTACAGGTACCCATTTCCAAGGTCACACTAGAGAGTTTTTGTCTTCTTTAGTAGATCCTTTTTTTAAGATGTGCAGTAAAACCAAGAAAGGGTTGAGGACTGGAAGAGTCCGAAGAACAGATCACTATTTACAGAGTGGAGGCATCTTCCAAGACACTCTGCCGTGTCGCTGGAGAATCAAGTCTTCATGTCCCCAGGGTTTGTTTCCGCAAGATTTGTTAGAAGGACAAAAAGCTCGCATGATCTGTCGCATGGGCTGTTGCTCATGACGTGGTATTTTGTGCAGGACTCAAGCTGTCCTTGTTGATTCTTGGCAGTGTTTCCATCATTAAGCCGCTTGGTACCGACTCTCACTAGGATTTGGGGCTAGTGGTGTGTATGGCAGAGGGGTAATTTGCTGCGCTCTACAGGATTATTTGGCAATTCCTTGTTTTCTAAAGTTGTCACACTCTTCTAGGCACTTCTACTATAAATAGCTCTTGGGTGGGTGCCAGGTATGTGGTTTTTTCCAGGCAGAAGCCCAAACCAAGCAGTGAAACACTGTGCTATCAAACATGGCACACAGCGGAGTGCACTGGTGTGTGGACACAGGGAGAGGGAGGTAAGCTGTTGGTTGTGCACTGCGGGAGTCGGTAGGAAAGCCCAAGCAGTGCTAACAGCACCATCCTGCTCTCTGGTACTCAATTTATGCTTAAAATTATTTAGCAAATGCAACTTTTTCAAAGCCACACCGAACACTGGCGGAGCTCGGAGTCCTGCTCGAACCGCATACGCACAGCCTGCCCCTGCGCTCAGCTGAGCCGCTGTGTCACCTGCAGACGCATCAGGACACATCGCAGGCTGAATCCCCCCAGCCCCTCTGCACCCCCCACCTTGCACCAACCTAACACAGAGCAGCTCCATGAGAACTCAGCCTCCCACTTATGCTCAGATCATCTTTAATCAGCAACCGAAGCAATCATTTGCATCTCCTGTCATTAAGCCTTCTGTTTGATCACAGCCAAGCAGCCCTTATGGGGATCTGGCACAGACTTACAATCCAAGCGTGTTGGGAAAATGACTTCAAGGCTATTTAGAGAGGATTCCCATGCCTACAACAGTTCACAGTTCAAGGGGATCCCCATCTCTGCCTGCAACACACACTGTTAAACACATGCTGCCAGAAAATTTTGCTGAGGGAGGGAGGAAGCAGAAGAGAATGGCCTGACAAGAAGTTCAACAACATCAGCCTTGGCCTGGGATGTTTTAATTTAATGAAGAATGGTAACGCAGGATGGACCAGGCTCAGTTCTTCACTGTCCCCTCCTTCTCTCCCCCCATGCACTCTCCATCCATCTCCAGCAGTGCCACTTTTCCCAAGCGTAAGCGTTACCCCCAGGCCTGAGCCGGCAGCGACCCCTGCCACCAAACTGCACCTCCACGGCTCCCTCCCTTACAGAGGGCTGCGCGCCAGCCGCTGTTATCTTGGCTACCTCACAGCTCCGGTCCCCGAGCAAAGACTGGCTATTCTATTGCCCGCCCTCAATCGCTCACTCCTTCCCTTCCCCCTCACACCTGAACTGCATTGATCTTAAAATCCCTGCACAGAGCAGGGGGTGGCAAAGGAGCCGGAGGAAGGTCGGGAACAAGGCTCCCTGTGCTCGCAACACAGCTCTCCTCGCCAGCTCAACTCACTTGAGCCAACGCTTGAACGAAACCAACAAGGCTGTGTCCCAGTCTCTGCTACACTAAGTGAGAAGCAATCTTGCCATCGCTGGCACGCGTTCCTGGCTCTCTAGCAGACAGAGCTGGCGGGAAGCATTGCGGGATGCCAGGAGATGCCCCTTCTTGCATTGCCCACCCCTCCACCAGCAGCAGGACAACCCTTCTGCCTGGGGTCTGGCACCAGGACGCACAGCTCGCACACTGCGGCGACTGCTCCTGTGCCAACACGTGTTTGAATAATGGTATTGCCAAGCTGAAGCCTGCAGAGGCGTTTGCTTTTTGCTCCCATGCACCTCTGGAATGTCTTCTTTTAATTGATCTCACATTTGGGGATTTTCCTAAAATACTTAATGGTTTCATGGCCTTGCTTCCAAGGAGGACTTTTGTTCTCTTTTAAACAGACTTCAGTGCACAGTAATGTCACTTGTTTTCTTGAAGATCTTGGGCTTTCTGGGCTCTAGAAATCCAGATGCTGGCTTTCCTGCTGTCATCCCTTGGCATCCTTTCCTTACTCTCATCTCTTGGCAATGAAATGAAACCAATTTGCAAGAAAATCTACTGCAGACGTTGTCTTCAGCTGAGTGGAAACTCCCAGTTCCTTTTGCTGTCGCTGGCTCAGGAACATTTGTGGTTTCTGGCACATCCCTAACAGGTATGAAACTTGTACAACTGCTGAATCATGGGCTGTGCCGGGACTGACGCAACACACCACGCAGGCAACTTTCAGAGGTGGCCTTTGGCTGAGAATTCACTGGGAGGAGGGAGAGGTGAACACTGAACACCTCCATGGGTATGCAGGCGTGGAGGTACGGGCCACTGGCCAGCAGCAGCCGGGAAGAGGTGGCCCTAACCAGAAAGGGGTGTGTGGCTCATGCGGCTCAGCCCACGGAGGATCGGGCAGAGCTCCTGGGGAGGACGGCTTGTTTGTAATGCTGCTCTTTCCCCGTGTGATGGCTGCAAAGGGGGTAAATGGCATCACACCTGTCTGACAGCCAACAGCAAAGGCAACGCCACTCCTACATACCCAAATACAGATGTGTAACGTCCCATTCTGTCACCCTACGCATCCCCGGTCTCACTTCTAGCAAACTATTAAGGAATATAATTAGAAACGCTCTCTACGATTCTTTAATAGCTGAAAGGACCCACTCAGTGGAAAGCATCTGAAATCAACAGCTGGAAATCCAAGCTGCTTCTCTCTGTGTGTCTTTTAAAGCAGAAGGGAAAAAATTGCTCCAGACAGACCCTGCCATCGCTAGGCAGTGAGAGAGCATGCTGGGCAGCTCCTCTTCGGAGGCACATGCAAAGATACCTCTACTGAATGAGCAAGGCTGCTGTCTTTTGAAAGGATGGAGGTGTAACACAAAACGATCAGCACCATAAGAACTTCCTGGCCACGGTGATCTGTTGGTAATGGACCGCAAGTATGTGGTGGAGTTTGCATTAGTATAAACAAGCAGCCTAGTAAATTTATGCTGCATTAGTCAGGATAATAGCAGTCACGGCCTATTGTAACATAACCAGAATTCATTAGGTGCTTCCCTGTCATCCATATGAGTAATAGCAATAATAACAACAATTAATACTTCAAACACGAACAAGTTCGTCCTGCTCTTTTAAAAGCAAAAATATTGCTGCCCTTATTTTAAGGATGGGAACCTGAGATAAGCTAGGAGGGTGACCTAATCATTGTTATTCTTTGGAGTACAGGATCACTTACCGTGTTTTGGCGCCTGATTCATTTAGGTAATTATTTTTGCGATCCTCCCATAAGTAGAACAACAGAGACAAAGATTTGGAAATGGAGAACAGACATAAGACCATGTTGCTTTGTAGGATACTGGATACTCTTCTCATTACCTCTGACTGGTGGCAACAAATACAGGAGTTTTGGGAAAGAAAGGCAGAATATGATGAGTGACTGCATCCTGCTTAGATCTTGGCTCCAGACCTAGGGAGCGCCACAAGATTCATGCACATTTTCACTCTACCCTAGAGCTCTTGGTGTCAGGGACAGACACAAAACAGGAGCAAAGATTTTAACACATCTCTGGAATCCAGTCTCTTGGGTCCAGAACCAGCCCTGGTGTCGCTGGCTGGATACAATGTGATCTGGAAAGGCGAGAGGGTCACACACCTCAGTTCCCACAACCAGCATGAGGAAACATGTCCCACCAGGCAGAGTCAAGGCAGTCGTTACCAATCACTTCGTACTTCTAGTAAGCCTGTCCTGGAAAACTCTCCAGAAAACTGCTTACCGATCAGTCTTTACTACATCCTGCTTTTTGTGCTGAATCCACCTAATCCACAAGTCTCCTACCACTTTTACGTATGTCACAGTTATTTCAGATAGTAGAAACTTCCGCTTTTAGCTTCAGACACCCAAGCTCAGCTTTCTAAGAATAAAGCCTTTATACCAAATACTCCAGACACTCCATAAGCACTACAGTAATCATCATAATACATATCCATCAGTCCTAGAGTCAGTCTACAATCTGTATATATAAGTGTGATTTTCCTGGGGGGTGCAGATGTCAGCGGACTCCTAAATCCCTGTCCTGCTCTGCAGCACCAGAGTGGGACAGGGGACAGGTCAGGAGCTGCACTAGTTCCTGGGTAGTGAAGGAACCATTTCACCCTGTGCCTACGTCAGTCACATTTCAGTAACGCTGGAGGCTGCCAAGCTTGAGAAAACCACAGTGAAGGAGGTACTCGGAAAGCTCTTGACTCAAACGAACTTATCCCTGACTCTGCTGGAAAGGCAATTGCCTCTCACCGCGCCCAGACCTAAGTCAAGATCCCGCCAGGGCGACAGAATGCTGTTCATAGGGATATTCCTCACATGGGCAGTTTCCTCCTCGTGCTAAGCTCAATCATCCTCAAAGGTCACAGCAGAGACCTTTGATGCTGGTGTGTGACAGTAGGAGACAGGCAACAGTTCATGGGAAGATCCACCCTCTCCCAGTCCGCAAATTTTCCCGTTCATGCCAATGCCCTTACTTCAGCCTCAGGCTTGGCAGCAGGCAGAGCCGCTTGGCTATCTAAACAGGTGCCACAGGCAGCAGAATGACTGACTTTGGCACATGCTGCTCCAAGATTTGTGCAATCATATCCAGGAGTTTTCAAAGCTTTTGGATTTTGCAAAAGAGTTTGCAAAGCCGCAAAAGGTCTTTGAGACCACAGCCCCTGAAAAGTCAGCTCAGCCGTGTCTCTGTTTCTTGCTTGCTGACAAAAATCTAAAACATCACCACTGCCAGCCACATACGTGCTGAACTGTGGAAGAAGCGGGCTGTTTTCCTCACCCTCCTGCCCTGTTAACTGAACTGGCTGATGTTGAGGGGGATCATGTACTTCCTTTGCAGGTTGGGGCCGGTGGACAGAGTGAGGGAGGATGGTGGATTTTCAGATTTGGTTTGGACATGCAGTCCAGCAATGCCAAGTAAAGAAATCTCGTTGGGTCTGAGCAATGAACATGCCTGACAGAGAGCCATGAGAGGGGAAACCCCAAAGGGAATTAGAAGCACATCCAAACTCCACCAGACTCAAGTAGCTCTTTTCCAGAATCCCACAAGTCCAATCGCTGGTCCCAGAGGTATTCCTGCCCTGACCCTCACTCCATTACATTGTCAGTGTGGCGATTTGCCCCACCGTGCTTTACCTGAGCCAGCTGCTCTGGAGCAAAGGCAGGTGGTACAGACTACGTCTGACTGCAGCACCCTTCCAAGCTTGGGAGCCCACAAGTCTGGCATATCCCCAGTGCTCTACCAACCTCACCTAATTCCCAGGAAGAATCTTCTGATGAAATGGTGGACGCAGCTTCTTGCCACCACATTCAGGTCCCTTAATTCAGGAAAAGACCACTGTATCTCCCTTGTTTCTGTTTTCTCTCTTTCCAGACTACAATCCATCAGTAAGGGTTTGGACAGCAGGGAGAAGTCTGGCATTTCATACAAAAGAGTGTAAAAGAGAGTGTAATGATCTTCCATCCCCCAACCCATGCCAATCCCCACCTTGACACCCTGTTCACCTTGTTCAGCTATGTCTGATGACTGACTAGGCTGTAACTTCCATCAGCCATGTTAAAACCAATGCTTCTGGGCGGATTTCTATTTCAAGTTGCACTCAGAAACAGTCCACTATTTGCAGAACTGGTGATAAAGGGGTCGAGTGAACCCTGCCAGCATCCAGATGACAAAGTATTAATATAATACATAAACAGTTACCGTTGCATGGCACCACACACCCTGTCACAGCCTGCAGAGGCCCCTTTTCTCCTCAGCAGCTCTTGCCAACAGCAGACCGCTTTGCTTAGCTCCTGCACTGGGTCTGCCCCAGCGGGAGGCAGTTAATTGTCTCTGCTCCACACACCCATGGCCTGGGTGGCCTTGCTTTGGAGACCAGCTGAATCGAGCTGTAGTTTTGCCACATAAGGAATATAAAAGAGCAGCCCTGTTCAGCAGGGGACTCTGATGGATCAGATTGAAATAGCAAACTAATGCTGGTCTATCCAGGCCACTAAGAATCAGAAATCAGATTAGGGAGAAGTCACTTACTGCACTGTCCTCCAAGCCAGCATTACTCAGGGGATATAATGGAAGTGGAAGGACTATTAGAAGTGAAATGACCAAATGATGCTAAAACACAGGGTGAAGTCTCCACAAAGGTATACTGTGTAAAGGGTACATGGTTGGGTAAGGACTGAGAGCAGCAACCTTTAATTACCTACAAACATGACACCTCCGTTGCTCACTTCAACTCCTGGAACAGGTAAGGATGTGATACTGTGCTACATAAAGCTTCAGAAATCTATTTTAAATAGTCCAGAACCCAAATCCGCAATCCTTGCAATTCTGCGTGTCAAGATCACTCTCCTGCAGGTTCAGCTCACAGCTGATGTGACCCTGCTCCCAACCCTGCCAGCCAGGAGACTCCTCATGAGGGTCACCCATGGCTCCCCATTCAAAACAGAAATCAGCTCCCTGCAGAAGGGCTTTTGCTGTGCCCTTTTATCAAACAATAAGAAAATCCACATGTTCACTTTTTGTGTGTTGATCTGCCCCAGGTGACAGCACTGGGGCACACAGGGAGCCGGGATATTAGAGGGTCTGGCTCAGCAGCCCACCGGCCCGGTGGGCACCCAGTCAAAGACAACAGGTGCTCACTGGATATAGATAGCTGAACTCCAGAAAAATCCAAAAAACAAGTGAACCGCCAAAGCTCTCCCCCCTTTACTATCAGCTCTATTTTGTCTTAGAGTACAGGGGACCACAAAGCTAATGACCGGAGGGAATAAAACAGAGTTCTTGATCAAAATCCAATCCTATTATTTCCCAGCTTGTGGAACAGAGACAAAACAACATTTAAGTGTCTGTCATTTACTACTGACCTTTGAACAGAAATTTTCTGACAGCCCTTGTTTGTGTTTCCGTTGGCAATGGGCTGTTTCACAGATTGCCGGCTGTGTGCTGCAAACGTGGTGAAGCATATGTGAGCCCACAGAGGTTTCAGTTTTTGCAGTCATCTGAATCCTAAATTTAAATATCATTTAACTCGCTGCCGTGTTAATGCTTCGAGAGTCACACAGGCCAACTGAGAAGACATAAATACTTCACAGGCTGAAGTGGTCATTGCTTTGTGCAAAGCAAAGCAGTCCAGTCCTTTTTGGTCCCGTGGAACTTCAGAGTATGAAACCAGCAAGATTAATCCCCCCAGTGAAAGATTAGAGAGTCAGTGGTGCTTTCTACAAGTGCCAAACACACCTCTGAAAAACAAGAAAAGTGCCCCAAGTAATTAAAACTGAATATTATCATTATTAATTGCAGTCAGCTGAAATCACGAGGACCTGAGAGAGTGTAACGACCAGCAAGTCTTCCGGATTTGACAGGGTTCAACACTAAGCATTTTCTAACTGGCTGAAAATACTGAGATGAAATTTTTGAAAAGATGTGAAGCTTAGAAATAATACTGCTTGGTGAAAAAGTTGTTTGGAATTTAGATACAATTTAATAGAACAATCTTTTGTAGAACATTTTTTAACATAGTCTGTGATTTATCAAATATAATCCTAGAGAAGTCCTTAATTGTGTCTTAAACTCTACTTAGCAGTTTTAATTATTCTATTAAAAATAATAATTAAAAAAAACCACAACACTTTCTAGGTTAAATAAGGTGTTAAAATAAAAATGAGGCCCTGATTTTGAGAAATTTTACAAAATTCTCCTGGAAGAAGAATTTCAACCGCTGGTCCTATGCCACTTCGTACCGGTCTCACACTGCTTTTTTTAACGATCTCATTTGTGAGGCTGCAGTAACCTGAAACTGTGAAAACAGGGCTCCTATAAAGAGGAAGAAGAACCCCACCGAAAACCACAATAGGACTCAGAGAGGATGGAACCAACAAGTGCTTGCATCAGCCTCACGTGTCCAGGATGCCGTGTTGATACTGCCGGGGTGCGCGGCTGCACCCAGCCGTGCTCTCAGCCACGTGGCCGGTGCTCACTGGTGGGTCGGCTCGGACACACCGGCTGACGGCCCCACGGTCACACAGCTCCCAAGAGCCCGGGAACTTCCCGAATTTCACACAAGCTTGTACAGCACCAACAGCAGTGGTGGGTGCTCAAAGTGAAAGGGGAAGCAGAGATGGGTTTTGGAGAAAAGTTATTTCCTTCTTGCAAAGCACATCTGTGAGGGTCAGGTTACTTCACAGAAAAAATTCTTCTGGGAAACAACTCAGCAGCCCCAGCAAGACAACTATCTCAGTGCACTGTAAATAAAAGCCTGACTTTTGGGAAGTACAGTTTTCACTCCTGGAAAGCGTTAGGACATGTAAGATGCATCTACAGCAGCATGGTGTGAATCCTCTCCTTTCCAAACCTGCTGGCCGCTTTGAGATAGAGCCACGTGAGCTCCGACGGCATCCCAGAAACAACACCATGAGTAAGCACTGGCTTTTTCTTTCCTCAGATAAACCAGATGAAAAGACACAGAAGGGACCCTCCCTGGGAAACCCACGGGTCTAACCCCACCAACTGCCCCAGCCATGCTCAGCTCTGGCTGGGGCTCCTGCTCCCAACAGGAGTAGAACTGCAGAGCTCCTCCACTGACTGCACACCTCATCCTTCTGATACAGCTTTGAAACCACATCCCTCGTCCATTCTTTTCACCCCGTCTGTGCAAGAAACTCACAGAGACTTCAGGCTTCCCTTGGAAGCACAGTGGAAATGAGGTGCCTGCTTCAAATGCAGGGTTCTCTACTATGCTAAGATGCGTGCCACAAAAGCGCAGCTGTGGAAAAACTGTCCCTGGACTACGTTTTTCAAGCTGGAAGCCTGTCAACAGTCCTGCAACTCTTACACAGGGTATTTTCTAGGTTTATTTATCTTCATTCCTTCTCCCCCCATCTCTGAAGTATTTTCTTCAAAATCCCAAGACACTTGCCGGTTAAAGAATGAGTCGTGTTTCTGGCGGACTATGGGTCATTTTTCATCATATCCAGTGTGGCAATACGGGGCAGATGCTCACTGATTTGAGTTATGGTCCAGACACACTAATCAGTCTGATCTGTGAAGAAACTCTCGGTCTTTCAAAACATTCACATGGTTTCCTACCAGCAGATCATATTGCAACAGGAGTATGTGTTTTTGTATTTCTTCATACTGTGACACTGCTGGAAAAACACATTTCATGACCTCAGGATAAAGGGGGGAGGGAACTAAAAAAAATACAATAAACAGATGATGCCCCTCACCCACCCTGTATACTTTAGGAATCTCCTTCCCCTGCTCCCTTTTTCACCTTCAGCTTGTGCGCTTGGATGTGTTCATGTCTCTGGTGAGCTCAGAAGTTGCAGCACCAGGCAAGCAGCTTGGTAAAGCCTGATTTGCAGCCTGAATACCCACCCAGCTCTCAGAGGACATGAGGACCACTTCCCAGGCTGACCACTGACCCTGGTAACAGGCTGCTTTACATATGCTGAAGAAAAAAAAAAAAAAAAAAAAAAAAAGAGACCAGCTGTACTACTGCAAGGCATCTACAAAGCCAGAAGCAATCTTCATCTTCCTGCTTACTGGCACCAAACAAGACAGAGCTATTAAATGGGGCTTTTTTTTGGAAAGGAAATGCTGCCTAGTGGAAGTAGAAGCTTCTCAGCGAAGCAGCTCACAAGGGCTCTCATCCAGGCTGTGTTGCTTTGACCACATTTTGCCAACACCACTGAGAAGCCCTGAGCCAGCGGTGAAAGGTTACAGCACATTTTATGCCTTGCATGAATTTTGAACAGCAGCGCACAAGTCCAGATAGCGCCAGCTTTCATTCAAGAGAGCTGGCTCGCCAGCCACAGCCCCAGAAAGCCTGCAAAGTTATAAACCTCCGTACCTGTTCCTGGGAGTCTCACAGCTATGGGTCTATCACACGGAAGCAGAGGAGTGTTCTGGTTTGTTTATGGTTTCATAGACAAAGACCAGAGCCAGAGACAGGACAGGAGGAGTGAAAAGGGATGGCAGGTTCTGAGAGAAGGATATGTCCTGACCTGGAGCAATCAACTCTCACTCATCCTTTAGCACAGCACGGTAGCAAGGCAGTGCCACTTAGCAAATTCTAGATGACAATTAAGACAATCTTTCCCTACAGGATAAATGGGATTTTTCTCTTCCAAAAATATGTTAGTGAAACATTCCTGACAGTTCATCTCCTGTTCTTGGTGTAGGAAGATGTTGTAGGCTAATTACCTGATAACACAGGCTTAAACAGACCAGGAAACCAGCAGATTTCTCCTTTTGGTTATATCTGTAAGAAAGGGGCTTCTTTGTTGCTCTCACTGTGTTTTCCAGTGCCACTGTTTTAGAAACCTGGGCACCTAGCTCCTGTAGACACTGCCAGCAGGTGGGGACCAGAAGAGGACATAAATGCTTCAGAACTCTTGTGCATTTGAACCCAGAGGGAGGTAAGTTCATGAGTCACCTTTGGGGAGTCTACGCCCAATTAGTAAGCCCTGGATGGAATACTGGAAGCACATCTCAACCTGGACACTGGGACTAAATCGAACGGGAAGGAAGAGAAGGAAAGGGAACCAGTGCACAGAGCACACAGAGTATCGGAGACAGGAATGCAACCCAGCAGGCAGATGTGATGGATGCAGGAAAAAGTAGAGAGAACAGGATAGAAAACATGGCCCTGCACACTCATACTCACAAACATAACCCTTACTTGCCTGGGAACAAAGGAATCAATCTTGCAAACTGTATAAGGATTAGAAATAGGCATCTGAGCTTTCCTTTACATAGAGTTATTAACCTGTAGCATTATTTTCCACATCGTACTGGGACCATTATGCGTTTTCCCAAAGTATCCAGGACTATCAGTAAAACTTTGGATTCAAAAGTATGGAAACAATCCACTTCGGTTTTCCTTTCCATAGATGTCCAGTGCTCTGGTCCTAGCAAATGACCTAGATTCCTTGGAGAAGAAATTTAATCACTTGCAGTGAGCCCATGCGGAACAGATCACAATATTTGTTCTCTGATCCAGTCACAAAGACGTCATCAAGCTTACTGCATTTTGACTTCTCATGACTAATCTGCACAGAAATATCATCCAAGAAGCTCTTTACAGAGAACAGGAAAGCGCAGATACTATACTCAGGTTTTCAGCTAAATGGGCATGTGACGCTGTGCTTTAATTTTATGTTAAATGTCCTAGCCAGAAATCTCACGTGACAGCTGGTCCTGAGAATTCTGTAATATGATAATGAAATGTCTGCCTATAAACAGAAGTGTTTGTATTACAAGTGCTTTCCCATGGCATTTAACTATGCAGCATGAATCAGAGGCAGGCACAGCAGCAGGTTTTCTTAGGTCTAAGCAAGTATCTTATTGTATCCCAAGAGAAATAGAACAGCAACATGTGATCTTTCCCCAGCAGTGTCGCACAGCACAGTCCTAGCAATAAAAATAATTAGATCTCTTACATTTATACAGTATATGTATCTATTATTCCAAAGAATTCTCAAAGCTATTTACTAACTACGTATCTATCATCTCAGCATTTGAGATTGCTGCTATATCACAGGTTGGCTGCAAACAGCAAGGTCTCATGTGGACTTTGCAGAGCGTCTGGCACTTCTTTTGGAAAGGAATGCGAAGACTGGTACCAAAACCTCTGGCAGGAGAAGAAAATTCCCATGCCATTAAATCCAGCCACTTCTGAAAGACAGCTGTGTACAGAACAGAAACACAGGAGTCCAGGACAGCTCATGAGAAAAAGTGCCACAGCCAGCTGGAAGCACGTGTTGAATTCAGTTGGCTGGGGTATGACCTCCAAGGAGATGTCCACGCTACAGACTTGATCCAACCAGTGCTCCCCACTCTCCTAATACTCACCGGCCAAAGGCTTGCTCAGGAATCTACCAGCAATTTGTCATTATCTAAGTTTCGAAAGGTTGGGATAAACCTGACAGCAAAAGGCAATAAGGCAGGGACCCCGGCCGCCAGCTCTGACAGCGTCTGTCCTCAGAGCTTCTCGTGTGGGTGCAGCACACAGGCATGGGGGGGTGGACACTACCCCCAGGCTAACAAACCCTCTCCAAACAGCAAAGCAGGGCAGATGATCTGACCGGCTCCTTGCAATTCCCCCTCCTAGCTGGCTGATCTGGTGTAGAGCCTGAGTTGACCCAGACGAGCAATGTACTTGTGCTCACATAACCTCGCATGTGAGCTAACAAACTCTGACAGATAGTAGCGTACTGGCTGCATATAACTCAGATAACCAGAGGCCTGACTCTGATCTATCGACACCGATCTTACCCCAGTGTAGTGCCACTGGTTTCTGTTGAAATACAGCCAAGGTTGGACCGATTCAGGAAAAGTCCAGATGTAATTTTGCCTACTGAAGGCAGGACTGCATTTTAAGTGAGAACAGATTTAATTAGTGCTGTTTTAACATGATGAGTTGAAGAATTAGGAAAGGGGGGAAATAAAGACAGACAGAGCTCCAACAACTATAAATTTTAATCTCCCCACTGTGAGTTTAAAAAATGCGGGAGAGTTGAGGAAGGGAAGAGGAATTACCAGAGGGAAATAATGTCTCTCCTAACAAGATAATGCGGGGTTTGGGAAATAAAACCAGATAGAAAAAGCCTGGAGTTAAGAACCCTGCTGCTTAAAAGCAGCACTGAATTCCCATCACTGCAGGTTATAATGGAGTGGTTCTGCTTTGCTTTGTATTTAACATTCTACATTTCACTCCTGTTCACAGACCTCTATGGAAAGCCAAGTTTTGATGTGGGATTACGGTGCAATGCCTGATGACCACATTAGCCATCTGCTCTCTTGCAGGTCCGAGCACAAGTCCAGGTCTTTCTCAGCCAAGAGTCGTTGGCTAAATGAAGTGACATTTCTGATTTGCGTGTCAAACTGTTTCCACTACTGCATGCACGTGAGCGTAGCTGTGGTTTGCTGTTCAGCACGGTTGAATTGCATTCAAGACCTGCAGGAAGAAGACTTCCAGCCGAGACCAGCCGCTAACGGCTCACCTGGCAGAGCCACTGCCCATGGCCTAGGCAGCACTTGCCAACTTCAGACATGGCTTGTGATGAATGAAGAACACACGCAACAAGTCTAGCCACAGCTAAACAGACTCAAACACCTGGCCGGGAGCCAGCAGATGCAACACCACGCGTTTTACAGCATACTGGGAGAGGGAGCACGATCATCTATCTCCAGCAACAGACTAGGCTCAGCATCTTTGCTCTCTTATTTATGAGAAACATGGTCTGCTCAAGGTTCACGCTCCAAAGAACTAAAGATCCACTGACATAAACTCCAAATGATACCCAAAATTAGACTGAAACACATTCTAATAATTGGCAGCAGGCAAGAACTTTTATCTGCTTTAAATCAGAGCAGAAAGGAATGAAACAGTTCCAGGTGGATCTGCTGTGTAGCGGAAATGCCTTAAATGCCCAGAGGAGCACAATATAAAAATCGAAACACCCCGATGTAAAGCCTCTGACGTCAGAGGAGCTGTTTCCTCCAGCCTCAGCCAGCTTTAATAAAAATCCACTGAGAAGTTCCAGAAGCTTTGGAGTCCAAAAGACTTATTCAGTGTCTGCTATAAAAACAATTTTGAGAACTTATTTATTGGAGCTGGTGGGTAGCCCTGGTGTGCTTCCTAGTGCCTCCTGTCACTGTGGACAGACCCACACCCGACAGATGCCCACCCAGCCAGTAACCAGCCATCAGCTGCATGCTTGCCCTTAGTCCCCTGCTTGTGGGTAAAAAGCAGTAAAATAAATTAATAACATTTAGTAATAATAAAAAATAAAAATAAATTAATAAGGTGCATTTCCTGGAGGCTGAAGTAATCACTTCTGTCTCTCACAAGTGCAGTAGGTGCATCCCACCTACAAGGACCACTTCTGTCATATCACATCGCTCTGCAGAGCTTCACAGTCCCCCGTGTTTCTCGGTGCGCTCCCAGGCAGGTTCGGTGGCACACGGGCTGTTATGTCTCACAGCTCTCCCTGTTAGTCACAATCCTGGACATTTTCCTCATCTTCACGTCTCCAGTCCTTCTCCAAAAGACTCAGCTTGCTTACAGCTGACCCAGGTCTGGACATTTTCCTCCCCACCTGAGGGAAGGACACCCACGCGGGGTCAGATGAGCTATTTAATGGCCTCCTGACATTTTTGTAAGGTATTTGAAATGTGGAAAAGTACATAAAACCATCCCGCATGGGGGAACTGCCTGTACCGCTTTGTGGTGTCTCCCACCATCTCCACAGAACAGGAGCGTGGCTGCCTGCGTGCCCTGTACCAGACACGGAGCTCCCTGCAGAGCACACCAGTACACACACCCAGCCTGCACCATGCCCACAGCCCGCAACGAGAAGTCGGGCCAACTTCCCGAGTATTTATAGATCTTGAAAAAGAGCCAGAACCCTCTCTCCAAGAGGATGCGCAATTTAACATTGTGCAAAGTCATTAAGCCTCCCAACAGCAACTGTACAGCCCTGATCTGGCAACAGGGCGTGTGAGCAGCCCACCAGGCTGCGTGAGATTAGTTCACACATACCTGCAGGCACACCTATGCTGGGATCAGAAATACAAAGCAAAACAATTGCTAAAAACAGTGCAGACATAAATGTACTCTTAAAGTTTAGCATAGGTCTTTGCTGACAGCAAAGAAATCCGATGGTAGAGACATGAATTTGCATTTTGCATTGCACAACAGTTCTCTGCTCCTCCCTTTATTTATCAGAAGGGAATATTTTACAGTTTCTCATTTTTATTTTCTGTTTTTATTCTGTTCTGAAGGAACCCTAGGCTTCAGCCCTCGGACACATGCTATCCCACATGCAAAAGGCCTTTGCAAACAGCCCCGGCTGTTAACATGGGTGAGGTTGGGGGTCTAAATTAAAATAGTTCTCTTGTACCCTTGGATTTTCTTTAGCCTATCTGATGGAGGAGATTAAGGCAATCTAAGAGGAAGTAAAAGTTCACAAACGGATGATTTGTCAAGGGATTTCCACAGGTTAGCTTTTATTTAAAGCTTTCTCAATCATCTTATCTTACTGGGCTTTAAAACTGGAACAGTCACCTTGGCGCCTACATCTAGTCCCTGAAGTGTAGTTATAAACATGGCTGGGGAGGCCACTTCAGTTACCAGGGCACTTGACAGCCATCTGCTGTGCTAACGAAGGCAGATAATCAGCAGGCAGGTGAGGCAGCCATCACAACCAGGCTGAAAGAAGGTCTATGCACTACAGCCCTTCTTCCAAGAGTCACGGGCACTGGAATCCAGCAGATGCCCGATTTTCAGCTTCTCAAAAGCAGTTTTATCAATCTCTGGATTGTAAAATAACTTTGAAACACGGATTAAGCATAACAGGCAGTATCTACTTGGCTCTGCCAAGAGTCTGTTACAAGATCCCAACCCTGAATTCCCTTAAGCCCCTTCTCAGCAGAGCTGGCTCCTGTCACGTGGCACCACGTGTGCAGCAAGACGGGTGATTTTTAAAATTTGACCAAGGATGTCAGTGCCCAGAGTTATTATTTGCACTGTTTCCCCGCTCCGTTCCCACACACATGCTTCTACAGGGTCTGAAATTTCTGGATTGAGAGTATTATTTCTGTTCCAAGGAACGTTACTGCTGGTTAGGTTAGTTAGGTCAATGCTCTCGGAGAGTTTCACTGAACTCACTGGATCTCTACCAGAGACGAACCTGACCTGAAACGTCCCGTCTGGGCTTGTGAGTGAAGCCATTGACATGGCTTCATTCAGCTAGACCGTGGGCACCTGACTTCAGGCCCTCATTTGCACCCTAAAACCTTAGAGGACCTTTGTGAACAACTGACAAAAAGCAATGCCTAAACCTGCCAGCACAAGGTGCCTCACTGGGAGCAACTTCGATGCAGACCATGTTAGCACTATAAGAAATGCTATTTGTTCTTTTCCCTTAACATCTTTACTGCAGTCTTAGCAAACTGCATTTCATCACTGCCCGCTACTGCTTTAACAAAAACAAGTTCTTTTAATTAAAAAGTGGATACAAAGCCTGAAACCCCAAGTGATGGATAGACAGATAGACATCTTGACTGAAGGCTCCTCGGCTGTTTCGCTGCTATGCCATTTTCTGACTCTGTAGCAAAGATCTGTCTCCTGAGTGGCAAGTAGTGAAATGTATTTGATGTCTGTAGTTATCTGCTGCTCAGATTCAAGTCATTCCAAATCATTCCCGGTACCACACTATGGAGATCTTTCTCTGCCACGAGGGGCTATATGCATCCAATCTCCATGCATTTACAGTTTGTAACTGTAGCTGTCTAGTAATGCTCTACATATGGGCTTGAAAGAACATTATTGACAGCATATTGCTTAAACTGGGTGAGAAACTACTTCTCAACCTGTTTTCAACCTCATAATTCAGCAGTGTCCAAATTAATTTTATGATAATCTCATGCATCAATAAATTCAACTCACAGGTGGCTGACAGAACCCAAGATTTTGAAAATTATGTGCATTCCCCTTCAGGGAACAGACACGGGCAGAAGCAAAGGCTTGATTGCAGCCTGTGTATTTTTAGACACGTTAATTAAATCTGCCACATCATTTTAGATAGATGGCTCTGCAACTTTAATCCCAAGGTGCTGCCTTTCAGAGGGATTCCTGCGGGAGTCAATTATATTTTGTTTGCATAGTGTTAACAGGTGGTACCTGCAACTCTAAACTCTGGGCATGGAAATGAAAATCTGAAGAGCAAATTCTGTTCACTTCGCTAAAACAAATGTAATTGCAAGCAAATATCCAAAAAGCCCCGCTGGGATAAATTACCTTTCTCGGACTCCTCAGACGTATAGTTTGCCCATCTATCCAAGGCCAACTGGTGGTCAAGCCTTGCTCCTTGCTCAAAGAGAACTAGAACTGGTTCCTTTTTTGTCCCCAGACCTCACTGCTTCCGGTTTCTTCGCCTGTATTGGTCTGCCAACACCCAAGTCTTCCCTCACAGGTATGGGAAACTGATGAATTATCTCTTTCAGCAACACCTCGGTGGGGCTGAGGGAAAATTAAAATAGAGGGGGACATCTCAGGCATGACATTGTACACACAGTTGAAGCTCTGAACTCACTGAGGCAGAACATAGGCATGACAACCAAGACAGCAATTGAAAGAAGTATTTGTGCATCAGTTGAGATTTTTGGAGCACCCAGTGGAGTTAGATGATGCTCACTAATCACTCAGTTAAAAATCCCTTAATTTTGAAGGCCCTGTAACAGTGATGAAGTTACATTGCTACCCAGTACAACAGACAACTGTTAGAAGGCAGGTACCCAATAACTACAGGAGTCAGTATGATTTATCAGTATTGTCAGGATAATGGCACGCTGGGATCGAGTCCCTTCAAAATAACTTGACATGATTTCTTTGCTGGTCGGGCAGATTTTAGGCTGACTTGATCTGACAATGAACATCCCAAGTCCTCTCCTCTCATTTTGAGGGCATTTCCTTTCTTGACTAATTTTTCCTCGGATTCCCTACGTTAAAGCTGGTCAAGCCCACAGCCCATTTAGCTGAAGGTCCTCTTTACTCTGTGGACACAAAGCAGCAGTTATCTAGCATAAGGATGAGCCTGTATTTTGGCTGTTCCTAAACTGTGATGGGGGAAGATTCCTCCCTTGTTTTCCTGTAGTTTGCAGTTTCCATACTGTATGAACACATTGCTTACTTCTGACGCTCGGCTTTTTTGGTTACTGGATACTGCACTTGCAGTTTCATCTCTGATCAGCCAGTGAGTGCTCTGTCCAAGCTTTTAAACACTACTGTTAGTCTTGATTTATGAGGTGTGCATCTTCCAAGGCCACAGGTCGTCTTCAGTATGCTAATCTCTGTTAAAAGCAATGAGTTTTCATCCTAAATTCACTGTCAAAGAAGTTTGCTTGGCTTTAGAAGTCTGACTTTAGCCAGAGAATTTTTTCCATATAAATGGTAGAAAGGTTTGATATAAAACCAGGCATGAATTAATAATATAGTCATATCTCTCCAAGTCTTGCTGATTTGGAAGACCTGACAGGCAGGACAGGGCTGTTCTCTGATAAGGGAATTGTCAAAACAGGCCAGACACTATCACAGAAACGAGCAGGAAAAAGACCAGTGAGGCTACAGAATCCATTCCTTGGAGAAAGGGCAAAATTCCTGTTTGCTGCTGTACAGTTTTTAGTGAACAGAAGTTCAGTCTAGCATTATAAGTGACTCAGACGTGAGACATCCACCACATCCTTTGGGACAATATTCCAGTATCCAGTGAAAAGTTCAGCCTGAGTTCACCTTTCTCCTGATTACATCCTTTGGTCTTTGTTACATGCTCTTTAGGTCACCATAAGAAAAGTTGCTGTCCTCTTTTCCATTTTCTTCTCAATCCTAAAATAAATCTCCTCAAAATATTATGTTTCATATACAAAAAACCTTTTCCATGTTCTTCTCAATCCTAAAATAAATCTCCTCAAAATATTATTTTGTTTATCTCTGCTAATTACATATAAAAATTCATTTTTGCTCACATGACCAAGGTCAAGGAACACAGTGTAACATATTCCATAAAAGAATGTCCTTGTGGTATTTTCAACATAACTAAATATTGGAAGGACCTTTATAAAGCCCCAACTTTCAATCAACAAATCAAAGAGACTCACCCACATTGTCTGGTGGCTTTGGGAAAAAACCTCAGCCTGCATGAAATCCGTGGGAGTTTTATCACTGATTTCAGTGGAAGCAAGATTTTTCAAATGGGAACTTGATTAAATAGACTTCCTGTGATTCTCCAACTTCCAGAGGTGAGCTGGATTTGAACCACAAGGACAGAGCCAAGTTGATCCCCATGAAAAACAAAAGCATGAATGCAATCTGCAATTTAAAGAGGAAAAAAAACCCAAAACCCAGATCCCTGAAAACTGTGGTGAGATAGATGTTGGTGCATGATTGCAGGGAATGCCCTGTCCTTACGGCAGGTAAGATGCACTTCCCTCTCACATAGTACCTAAGCACATGGCATCTGCTCACGGTTTCTCATGTGGGAGTCAGATGCCTTCTGGTTCCTCAGACTAGTTCCTCCACACAGGTCCACCAAAGGCCACAGCATCTCTCATGACCATGGTACCAGGTACCATACGGTGCTTTGATGGATGTTGCATTGTCTTCCTTATCCAGGCATTACGGTTTCCACATTGCTTGCCCACTGCCACAAAAAGCAAGGTGACAGAATATATGCGACAGCATCACTGACCTGGAGATACCTCTTCCTCTCCAGAGCTCTCTTTTATCCATTCAAAGGTGTTTTAGCATATCAAGTCTATGGAAAGCTGCCCAGCAGCCCTGCAGTCAGATCAGCAAGTCATCTGGGCCCATTTGGAAATGGTGACAAGCAACAACTTTCAGACCCAGCACCCAAATACCCCAAGAGGCCGTTTCAGGAAGGGAAGGGGATTTGGCACAGGCACCATAATCTTATCAGCTCTATTGTAATTCTGCCAAATTCCCCTCCTTAGGGTTTCTTTTACTAGAAGTTCCTCCATACTCAGCCCTCAGTTCTGTGTCATTTTGCTTGCATATCAAAGGGTGAGTTGAAAGCTCCAAGCGGGAAGGCAGATGCGTATATGCAAACACAAATGGCAAGTCCCTGTACTTCATTGACTTTGGGATCTGAGGGACATGAAAAAGCAGAACAAAACCAAGAGAGTAAAGTGTCCAGCCAAATTACATCTGTCTTCCCACTATGATTCCCAACCAAAGTACTTGGAAACCCCAGGAGAAATGTCATCCAACACATTAAATTCTTTAAAAGAAGAATGAGAATGGAACTGTAAGTCTATTTCACCCCATATAGTATGATTTCAGGCCAGTTCCTGGCTCAAATTTATCATCAACACTGAAGTGCAGGGCCCAAACCATTGAGATTCATTCCATTGAATCTGGATTTTTATTCCCATTCACACTGCCGCTGGAGCTTGGGTTTGGGTTTGATACATTAGAGACCAGAGACTCGGGGTGATCTGGCTTGGACTTCAAGGACTGAGCCACTTCTCTATTCTGTACCTTAACTGAAACAAGAATATAATCTGAAAGATACTTCCTTTGACTTGCTTTATCTCCAGTGGAAGGGCACACACTATTAACAGATGGAGCTTATTTAATTTAATAAAGGCTGATTTTAATCAGACTTAGAGTCCATAGCAATTAACAATGAAGTCCTCAGTTTCTGCAGAGGTCATCAGTCATTTCCCTCGAGAGACATGGTGGGGTGCAGGAAGATGACAGCCAGCCCACACTGGCCTGTGTGCCTGGGTCAGGGAACAGCAACACGGTCCCTGCGTGCTGTTCAAGGAGGGCAAGCCTCAGGAATAGCCAATCCAGCGATAAGGACTGCCCAAAACCACTCTGCGTCGGGATCAGGCTTTTTTCTGAGCATGTCAAAAAGCTGCACGTGCCCCTGACAGCCC
This sequence comes from Falco punctatus, assembly GCF_963210335.1. Lineage (NCBI taxonomy): Eukaryota > Metazoa > Chordata > Aves > Falconiformes > Falconidae > Falco > Falco punctatus. The sequence goes on from NC_137587.1 coordinate 65,372,309, forward strand.
ACACAGGGAACTAATGCAGAGAGGCTCTGCTGTGAAAATGCAACTTTCCAAGTATTTATGAGCTTTAGCTATTTTTATGTTTATACACAGCTTCCTGCATGAAGGCTTATGCCTGAGGGTCAGCGGACGCCTGGGGCCACGCTTGCAAACCTGCTAACTGTGCCTGCTTCACTGATGTGCCACCGACAGACAGCCCAGCTAGAAACAGAATCAAATATGGTCACCAAGCAAAGGAGGCATGACAGCCAGGGTTCAACACCCTCTTTGTGGAACTGCTGGGGAAAAAAAACCCAAAAAAACTAAACAGAAAACCAGCCCAAGCTACAGCAGTTTTCAGAAGCTGAGCAACTCAAACCCTCAGGTCGTTTCTGAGATGACTTAGCAGGAGTACCTAAGCTTGCAAAGTGACCTGGTGCCTAAATCAGACCCGCAGTTATCCTGCCTGGTCCCCTGGCACTCACTCTTCTCTGCTTTGAATAACTTTCCTTCCCAATAATTTCACTGTTACAGTCAATGAAAATACCCACCAATATTCAAGACCAAGAAGGCGGCTTTTGAAATAATAAATGGGAGAAATTACTGTCCCAAAGAGAATATGAAAAAACCAACAGTGAGAACTGTAAATACTATAAATTTGCTCCCTGTTTTCCCACTACATTAATAATGTTAGGATTAATGTCCACAAATCTGTATATTTCAAATGCCTGAGAAGAAGAGAGATTGTAAAGCTGACCTGTTCCTTTGCCAAGTCTTTGATTTCTGCATTATGCTTCCAACAGCTTATGAAAAATGTAATATAGAGCTCTAGACGGTAAACTGAATTCTATTTTTTCCAGCATTCAACACAATTCAAAGCATAAAAACAAAGCACAAGGTGGCATGTCCCCCTTTTCTAAAGGTACACATCTTTTCCTCTAAAACAACAGCAAAAGAAAACCTTTTATTTCTGCTGCCTTGCTCCCCTTCTGGGAAGAAAAGGAGAGGTGCTGTTGTCCCGTTAAATAGCAAGTCCACCGGCTCAGATAAGGCAGGCTCGCCTCTTGAATTTGCATGTGAAAATTACCCTGCTTCAGCTCTGGAAATTATGCTTGTAGGTGTAAAGAGAGTAGCTTTTCTGCTTTGAAGTTTGCAAGGCAGCAACGATGAAGGCAGGAATTAACTCAATACCGATTACCAGCTCTTGGTCTCCTCCACATCAGACTTTTGAACACAGAACAGAAACACACTGAACAGCCAGGTTACGCTTCTTTTTGCGATCCAAAGCCCTCAAAGAGAGAAGACGAAAGCTGTGTTTGTTCCTGGAGCCCAGCCTTTCCTCTGAGCTGTCTGTTACTGACTCAGGCTTGTGTTGGAAAAATACATCTTCAGAGAAGTGCCAACATCAAACACACAAGAGATTTTACAGGTACACGTATTGAGGCCTCTCTGTGAAGTGCTATTTCCCAATGAAAGCATGACCACGGGAATGCACTGGAATATATTAATAGTAAGAGGGGCACTCACATTTTTCTTTGGGCTGCTAGGCTGCTATTGAATATGGGCTAAACTTCCTCCCCCCCCTCCTTAATGGCCCCTTAATTATCATCACAAAGTTCTAATTTGGATCCTCCACCAGGAAATCACTTAAGCATGCACTTAACTCCATCTTCTTTAAACAAGCAAGCAAACAAAAAAGCTCGTGCTTCACATACTGCAAGCATTACCCATACTGAAATAGCTGGTTATGCACTTCCCCAAAAAGGAGATGCAGTGCCAAAACCAATCCTGAAATCCACCATCCCTGGAGCAAAAGGCATCAGTTAACAAATGCACAACAGCAGTGCGGAGAGGGAGGCACATCCCAAGGCTGCTGATTAGATAAGGTCTCACAGTGGACAGCTGTAAGGTGGAGGGAGCTTCAAAGGTTTATGCAGACCTTCTTGGTCCCCTAGCCTAACCCACACTCTTCTGCAGGGGTAACACACAGCCCTGGCCAGGGCGAGCCTTGCTCTTTGCAGTTGTTGTCCTAATTTCTTGAGGACTTGGGCATTGCTCTGTAATGGATATCAGCCTTCCTGGTGCTCTCTGTGCTTGATAATTGCCATTCAAACAAAGACCACCCAGAAAACAGCTGGGAAAGGTTCAGGTCCACTGACATTTTTCTCCCCCACTCCAGCTATGACTTGCATACACATGAATGATTATGTCTCAAATGGTCATAAGAAAAAATAAAACTGTGTGGAGGGAAAATTAAATTATTCCTTGATATTTAATAATGATCCCTGAAAGACAAGTTGTTGGATCAGCACCTCAGTTTATGAAATTAAAACCTTTGGAAGATTGAACAGCTAGAGAAAGAAGAGTTCTGGGGGAAAATGAATGCCTTCAGCTTATGATTTTGCTCTTTTCCTTTTTATAATTTCCTCAAGCTGAAGAGGAAGAATACAATAAAGTAGATAATTCTGCAGCTTGAAGAGTATGCTTGGGAGTTCAGTCCCATCAATGAGTAGTGTATTTCCTGACAGTATATATCACAATTTTTGAAAATGTAATAGAGTCGGATAAGCCAATCAAATGAGAAATGTGCTGAAACACTGCCCCAAATCTGGAATAAACTGCCATAAACTGACTGCTTGCTGCCTTCTACCTTGTTCAGTGTTTGTTCTCACTCATCACAATGTTGTCTCTGAAGGCCAGTACTAAATATCATTCCCTGAAGATCAGACAGCCTCTTAGCAGCAGCCCACCTTTCTTCTTGGCCATTATTTGCCTGTCTGTTCTGGTGTTTACCTTTGATGTACTCTTGACAGCAATCAGGGTTAGGCCCAAATGTTGATGGGCTCTTTTGATCTTCCCATGCAGGCTTAGCAATTCCTGCCAGATAAGGACGTTGGTGGCTGCACCAGGATGGATGTGAAGCATCTCACCCTGTGCCTCAGCCAGATGTGTGGCTCTGTTACAGTCACCAGCTACACAGGCAGGATGTTCAGGTCATGGTTTTGGGGAGACTTACGACCACTCTAAGGAGCAAAAGACCCCTCTTAGTCCTGGCTCTGTTATCTAAGTTAGCAACCATCTACCACCAGCAATCTTTGATCAGCCTGTGTAAAGAAGAGGTTAAATTGAACCAAGGGCTGATAACTGAGAACAGGACTGTGGTAAGTTCCCAGAGAAAACAACCTAAATACTCAGGCTGAGCATCCAGCTTAAAATCCACACTGACATCTACTGAAATTCTGACAGCAGACAGCCTTTTCCCTTTGCTTGCAGTATGGCATGTGTTCAGAGTGCTCTCAAGGCCAAAATTCACTTCCTCAGATTGGTTAATTTGAGTTGGCCCATTAAGTATTCCTGAAACAGTCTTAGATAGTCAATTGTCATCTAGAAATGTTCTGTAGATAGAGCTCCAGCAGGAATCCTTGAAATAAACTGCAGTAAAAAGAGAAAATGATAGTCTATAATAGAATCACACCATTCAACATAATAGAAAATAAAGCATAATCAGTGATTTGAAGAGCGACACACTGTACTAAGCACTACACATTACTCTTTCTCTTCAAATGATCAAAATTGCCAGGATTTTCTCATATCTAGAGACCAAACAACCCCATAAAGAAACTGCTGAATATCAAGAGGAAGATTTTTCTCTACCAAGAAAAACCCTTTGGCAGCATTAAAGTCTTGCAGTCTGCATCTGAAAGGCTGCTGACAATATTCAAAGGAACAATTGTAGATTTGACGATAGCCATGAGTAAGTCCCATTACACCTCTAAGCCAGCTTCTCAGCCTCCGGACCTCACCAAAGGATCATTTCTAGAACATAAGAGAATGAGTAACATTAAGCTCAAAGTGAGAGTAAATCTACCTGATGTATTGTTGAACTTGTCAAGCCTTTGTGATAAATTACCTAGAGCACGAGTCACCATTGTCAGGGAACAGCATTTGTTGCACAGTATGGTCTCGCTGCCTCTAGCACAGCGCACACATAAATCTTGTTAGTGAACTAAGCATAACTAATGCGGCTTTGTGTAAGCAGTTGTGTGTATGATTTGAGTATTTAGGAATTCAACCTTCCGAAACAAACTAGCTTTCACATGTACCGATGGTAGCTACTTAGTCAAGCCAGTAGCTGCTAAGCAGTCTTGTGATGTCAGTTTTTAAGCAGAATTCCCCTGATGTCATGGCATGACCTCGTGTAAAGAAATACAAAAAGAGGTCTCATTATTCCTAAATGCTTCATGCTCCAAGCTCTGGAGGTTTATTATTATTGTGCAGAACAGTCAGCCCCTAATGTGTTCACCCAGGAGAAAGCGTACAGAGATCTGGTGTTCCCAAGAAGCTATTTAAAGCTGAGTGTGAAAGAAGCAGCAATGCCATCTTCCCTCCTGACAAATCCCCCCTACCTTCTGAGAGCAAATCAAACATCTAATTGAGAGCATCCCAGGGCAACTGGCTCCCTTCAGTGCTGGGCAAGAGCCTGTTCTGGCATCAAAGTCACTGTGTATGAGCCAGCCATTGGCGTTCCTGTACCATAAGGAACAGTAAACAGTAAGCAACAGGGGATATGAGAAGGTCTGCAGGACCTCTGACACTAGCCGTGAGAATCTGCAAGACTTAACGTGAGAGCTAACGTAGTGCCTGATTTTTCCACTGCACGGATGCCTCCAGGAGCTTACGCCATCAACACAGCTCCACAGTTTCTTCCTAGTACAATAAATATTTCTGCAGCACATGTGAAAACTTGTACTGGAGACACTTTACTGTGTTATTAGAGAAAAGCTTGAAGGGTTTAAAGGTCCTGCCAAAACTGAGGAGAACAGACAGATTCGCAAGCCAAATACATATTTCTACCAGAGCTTTGATGTTTATGTTACCAACCACTGAACGGCCATGTAACTGTCTTTTGATCAAAAATGCCTGGCTCATCTTGTCTAATGCACTGCAAAGCAGTCTGTCTAAGTCACCCGTATGAATTACCCCCAGATCTGAGCATCTCACGATCTTTTACTTATGAATTGTCACAACACTCCTGTAAGGTAGGGAAATTAAGGTTTGCAAACAAGAAGAGGAGGCTCAGAGATGATCTGTGCCAAACTTCCATCAAAATCAAAGTTTACCTATGCAGATCTGCCAAAGGGCAGGGAGAAGATATAGGGAACAAAATACTGTTAATTCCCTCAGCTAGTCCCCAAACAAGAGACTGTTCTTGCTCCCATCTGGAAAATAAGATGTATTATTTTGTTCTGTCTATGCAAAGCTGCATTTATTTGTTGCAAGGTCAGGAGCTGTCAACAAAACAAAGATGAAAAAACCTAAAGCTGTTCCTCTGCTGGTCTACCATCCACCTCGGCACTGCGGGGTCCCCCGCCCTGCCTGCGCTGTGACACCTGACAGACGCAGAACCCCCCCTTTGTGATTCAGCTCAAGAAGGGGATGTTCATGTTTTACATCAGATTGTTGAAATTAATCCACGCTTTCTCATCCTTCTAACGCACTACACAGCTCTTCAATCGATATGCTCCTCCCTGGGAGGGAGCAGGTACATGTTCCAAGTTCCGCTTCGCTGTGTACCATTGTGTGGTGAAACCGGAGTCTGTCACCCTCTTGTCATGTTAACAGAATAATATAATTTAATCTTTCCAGGCAGTTTAAATGAAGCTGCTCTACCCTGAAATAGATACACGGGTGTACAACATGCAAAAGACAGATCCTTCGATAAACATTTTACCCGTGCGTGTATCACACCTGGGGACGTTAAAGATGGCCAGGGTCGTGTGTCCCCCAGCGCAGGAAGCTGTCACCGCATATGAACGGAACCAAACTACTATTTCTTTGTGCCACTTCTGGAGGCCAAACAGACTGACCTGCAGGTTTCCCTTTGAAATGCTTTTAGTTTAGCAGAGGGCTAGCTTCACTGCATGAGACCTCCCTCACATACAGGGGCGCCCATGCCACCAAACACTGCTCTTCTCTCACTTCATCACACAGGAGAGATTATTTACCTTCCCTCCATGCTCTCACACAAAACATATTCCACCCTCATGCTTCGTCCTGCACATGACACCAGGCATCCCAAACTTTTCCCATTAGAGTACTTCTACTCATTTAAACACAGGATAACTTTTCTGATCTGCTCTCATCACACAGCGGCTCCTCATCCTAGTCATGTATGATCATATATTTATGTACGATCATACATTTATGTACAATCATACATTTCCCACTCCCCCCTCACTGCTTTGCTGGGAGCGCAGCTTCATCACAAGGGAAAAAAATACCCACAGTGAGCAGCCATTTGTACTAGAGAAATAAAAGGCATAAAATATTAGTTAACAGGAATTTGGAGCACAACAGTAGATTCATACTCAGTATATGGCCCTTCACATACATAAAACGAGCTGAGCAATCTGCCTTTTGCAACCCTGCACCGGTTATAAAAAAATGAATTTCTGTTGTTATAAGCACCTACACCTATCACAGAAAAATGGTGTGTGGAGCCCCTGGCATGGCATGTCCCCCACACCGGACAGCAGGTCGGGGTTCCCAGTGGGGAAGCGGGATTTTGCAGAGCCAGTGAGCCCTGACCATCCCTTGCAGTGATATAATTGCTGCCTGCCTGAGGGCTTTCTAAAGATGTTTTTCAAATATCGTCAAAAAAAAACTTACTCCAATTTCCTTTCACTTCAGTTTACAGCCAGACAACACACTTGTCCTCTCCAGAGAAAGTTGCAATCAGTTTGAAAAACCTTACACATTTCTGAGTTGGAAAGTGCAATCCCTCTTTAAGCAAATACTTATTTTCTACTCCTCTAACATACTCTTGGCAACACCACTTAGATTTGCAAAGAAACTGCCCCGGTCACCTGAGAGGCATAGTTTGTGTATTTGGTTACAAAAGGCCAACAAATGGTGGGTTTTCAATGCCAGGGAGACCCTTGGAGCAATCAGTGGCTTGTAAAAGAGTGTTTCTGCCTGGTGCTCAGTGGTTTGGGGGCTTTTATACATTTGTAAGTAGTTTTTTGCATTTGTGGTCTTGTGTGACAAATAACGTTGCTGGAACCAAGCAGCATGACTAAGTACAACACAAACTTCCTTGCAAGCCTCTTCTGGCACAGCTGAAAATTCACCTCCAACAAGGCAGCTGTTACAGCGAGCACTTGGGCAGCTCTGAAATGAAGGCCAGGCACAGGCTCAGCTGTAAGAGCTGAAGTATGAGACTAAATAATCTCTCCAGGGATTAAAACAGATTGCTAACTGCAGAAAGCCTCCCCAGGCAGTTTTAGGGACAAGCGACCAGGGCAATTGCCCAGAGCCGTGGTCTATGAGACGGCGCAGCTAAGCCACATTGAGTGCTAGTCACTCAGGAGTGGTACCTGCCTTTAACCGCTCAGCATCGTTTCAAGCCTACAGGCAGCTCCACCTAATCAAGACACATTCCCTTTTTGTATTTTTTTTCTTTCTATTGGAGGTTTCCTGATCATGAGCAGGACAAATCCCCCACCCGCGGTAAGCTGTGGTCCCTGCTAGAGGAATGACACTTGTACTACTTCTCTCCTTTCTGGAATTTATGCAGTTCAACCCCACAGCAGACCGTTACAGCATTTACTCTGACATCCTGTATATCACCACCTCCTAAAACCCACCCATAATCTTGTACAGAGGCCAAAACTTGCATGTGGAAAAGCCCCCGTGCAAGAGCAGCCCCAAGTGTTATAACCCCTGTTCACATCGCTGACATTCGGCAGGCTTGGAAGCGATTCATGAAGTTGGTTGTTGAGAGAGAAGGGTCTGCTGAAGTGGTTTCTGATCTCACTTTGAAGAATGAAAAGTGACAGTAATGCTGAATAAACAGCTTAACAAGTGTCTTGGGTTCTGCTCTGCAAAATCTGAGACCTGCAGGTGTGGAGTACGTTGAGCCCTGGGACCCACATTTCCAAACGGATGGCTGCTGTTTGAGGGGTGCAGAAATCTGTACACATGCCTCCACCCCATGCAGCGAGTGACAATCAAGGGAGGAAAGAAAAGCAAAGAACGAAAGAATAAGTGCTGCTCTGGAGCTGCCAGTCCTTTGGGGGTTGCAAGAGACTGGAGCAAATGTTTCAGGTGCAAACAGTGCATGGAGATACACAACCTTAACAGCTGGAGCATGGCCCTGTGGGGTAGTATTACATGATCTGTATAATACTCATGGCCATGTTCAAATATGCTTTCTCTGCTCAACCATCAGAGTCTTTACAAGCAATAGAGTGGGTACATTGCAACAATACAGCTTACTGCACAGTGCAAGGGGGCTGTAAGCCAGCCTAGCACTCAAGAGATGGTCAGGCAGTCAAGGGCAAATGAATTGCAGCAGCTCTGTGCTTCAGCATCCATCAGCAGAGCTGCCACAACTACTCAGCTGCAGACTCCTAGCCTGCCCTGGTCACACAGCAAACTCTGTTAGCTAAACCTCAATAAAAGAGATTGTCAGAAAACACAGCAAAGGCTGTTCCAGTTCCCCAGCACTACAAGGACAGTCAGCTCCCAACACAGAAGATGCTCCCTGACTTTCCGGTATTCATTGAATTGTTCCCCACATCCCAAAGCAATCAGTGGAGAACCGGCCAGAAATTTTCAGGCAACACACCATTTCAGTGGAAGATGCTCTTTTGCTGAATCCAAAACATTTTGTCAGAAATGCCCTGTAAACTTCCAACACATCACAGCGGGTCCATGAGCATGGATTTCAAGAGGGCTACTGGATGCTGGATGGGAATCCTGTCTTCTTCAGGCTTTGCTAGCAAAGCTGGGCTTTCAGGCTCTATGTCAGGAAGCTAAGCATCTGGAAAAGCCGGCAGCAGTGGTGCCGCAGTGGCACACAGGAGCTCACGGGAGCTGAGTGCTCCAGATGTGGCTGTAGGGAGGGAGCACAGCTGTGCAGCCACGCAGCACGAGGCTGCTGCAGCAGGGGCATCCCCACTACCTTTTCCTTTAGAAACATCATGTGCCAGGAGTTCTGGAGTTTTTTCCCTCAATCCCAAAACTTCTGGATTTGAGGCATTTGTAAACTTTTGGCTATATTTTGTGATAAAATCAACTTTCAGAAAAAGGGAGTGAATGCTTCATCACCAAAAACATTTCAGAGAATTTGACATTTTTAATGACAGGATATTTGCAAGATTTGCCTTCGACTTTGGAGTGAGTGCTGGCGCTGGACTTCTCGAAAAAGTGGGAACTCTGTATTTCGCTCAGTCCTAGCCGGAGGACTTGACCCCAAAAAACTTTGTAGGTACTAAAGAAGTGAGAAAAGTTAACGATAGATAGAGCCACTGAGATATTGATTTTCAGAAGGAAAAATACTTCCAATTCTCTAGCCTCATCCTGCTGACATACAAGAAGCTGTACTAATTCTCGATAAAATTAAGAAAAGAATGAGGTGCCTTTCATATGAAAAAGACTGTAACTACAATAGATACCGACCATGAATATAAATGGGAACATATACAAAATTAGGCCAGGCAAATTAGCCAGTGCTAAAAGCCCAGATATAGCCCGCACATGCCAAATGTTACACTGGAGAAATCTTGTAATTGCTTTAAGGACAGGCTTAAGATACTGTAAGTAAAAGCCATTCAATAGGCAAGCAGAGTGCATAGCAGGCAGCTACCAGGACTATCATCATATAGAAAATGCTTCTTTCCATCTCCATCTAGTGGGTCAAACGAGCTATTGCTTTATCCCGCGATGTTTTTACGGCGTTGCGTGCGGAGATTTACCCTCATTACATAACAAGCCTTTCAGTCCCCTAATTCTTTCCCCATGGCTCTCTGCTATTTCCCTAGCTGCATCTCTCTCCCTGTCTCTCTCTTCATAACAAAAGAGTGATTCTCTAAGCGTCTCCATTTTGCTTAATGGTATTCATTGCACATTAGGGCCATTTTACAATGAGATTTACAGCAATGTCACGAACAGAGAAAATCATTGTAAAATAACCACGGACAACATTATAAAATAGCAATAAAATCAGCAATAACGCACAGCTGCGTATTTATGTCTGCCACCTGTTCACTTCACTTAGTTGTTTTTTTGGTGTTTTTTTTTTTTTAAGCCACCTCTAATCAGATCAACCAGTTCAGCAAAGGAATGATCTGATAAAGTTTCACATGAAATGTCCAAATTTCACACAGCCCTCCCAGCCTTTATATACAGACAAAGGGAGAGCATTCACTGTACACACACATACATGTACGTCAGGCACGGAAACAGAGAAGATACATCACCCGTATTGCTCACGTGTGACAGTTATCAAATAAGCCCCTCTACATGCAACACACACAAAAACATACATCCACACAGAGAACACACTATAAATATACATCAGATTACATGTTGTAGGCACACCTATCCATCTGCTTTGGCAGAGTCCTGATTCTGTTTCCAGACTACAATCTATAGGTCCCGTGTGGTACAAGTACTTCTGGGCTGCGGCCAGCAAAGAGCTGGCTGGTCACTGGGATAATTCCTCTATGTAAGAAGAAAAAAAGATGTCAGCTTGATATCCAAGCCATGAATCATCAGTCAGTGACAGTGGGTTCAGCGTATCCCCACCACTGGATGATAAGCAGAGGCCAAAGGGGGTTCAGACCAGCACCCCTCAGGTTGGGTCACAAGGGCTGAAGAATGTCTAAACAGCGAGGCTGAAGGGTATTAGTTTTGTCCTTTAGACCAGCTTCCAAACTGGACCGCCCATGAAGGGCTGCACTTAATATTTCAGCTACAAATATATCTTCTACTTAGTGCTGGGATGGTCTGCCAAGACCATCCTCCTCCTTGAACAAGTGACGGTGGACTGAGACCAGCCACTCCTTGCTGAGAGGATTTCATACAATTTGCAACTTGCTTTCCACCTCTGGCAAACATCTCTACATCCAACACTCTGAAATAATTGCTGTGGGATCCGTGAACAACCTGGTGCATTTAGATATCCCAATTTGCTTTATGGATCATTTTGTGATGAACAAGGGCAGAACAGCCGCCTTGGGTAACATCCAACCAACAGTGATAAAAAGCAGCCCTGTGTGCTGCACCACCTAGGAGGAACGTGTGAAAGGGTCTGTCAAAAAACATTTGGATAAACTATCAATAACCCTTCTTGTGCAAACCACAAAACTCTCTGGAATGGAAAGCACACATGGGCTGAATTTTAAATGTCCTATCCTGACACAGTCAGTGCTGTGGCAAAACCGTTAATGGTTACACCTCAGGCAGTTTTGTTTGGATGCTGCGGCTCTGCCTGTAAACACTGCTGTCTGGTTAACACACAATTTTAATGGTCACCCCTGAATTAGGAGGCATTTTTTATTGCACTGACACAATGGGCAAAACATCAGAGGAAACTGCAAATGAAAGTAAGGGCAGAGCTGATGACAATTTTCAACTGAAACACAGTTTTAACTGAACAACACTTCTCACAGGGGCCTGCTGTCTGTGAAAGAAGATGCCTCAGCGGGGGGCAGTGTCTGTGTGCGTGTGTGTGCGCAGTGAACAAGGCTTGTGCTCTCTCCCTTTTCCACCTGCCAGGTTTCCTGATCCCAGTTCCGTCTTCCATGATCTAACAAAACCAGGTACCCACAGAGTGACTGCAGTGTGTCATGAGAAAGCAGGTCCCTGCAGGTAAGGCAGTGGGAAGATACAGCGCCTGAATTACAGCTCTTCTGAATTTCAGTCTTACTCATTTAAGCGCTCCAAGATTTTGGTCTTCCTCCTAAATATTTGGTATATTTTCATTTTTACCAGAAAACTCCAAATTGTCTGAGTTTAGTAAAACTCAGCCTCTTCCAGCCAAGAGGCACAGAACAAGTCTGTCCTAGTTAAACAATAATGATATTATCACACAGCAAAACACCATACGGAAGAGCTGCTTAAAGCCATATTAGCCCTGATTTTATTCATCACTGAGTCACACAGAGCGAATGAGGCTCCAGGACCATTAGCAAATGCTTTCTTTCTCTGCTCCTCAATTCACCCACCCCTGCCCTGAGCATAATGAAGTTTTCTCTAACTCACAAGCTTCGAGGCTAAATACATTAATAATTGTAAAACACTTTTCTTTCAGTAGCTAGATGAAAAGGATATAGAAATTAAAACAATGTATACGAGATTATTATAATAGGGATGATATGAAAGCCCTTGTGGAAGTGCTTGAAGGCCATTGGATAAAATCGTTCAGTGATGACCCCAAAGCTATAATGAGCTTCTCATCTTGTACAGTTCTCCAACGAATATAATGTGATCGTGAAAAAAAGGAATATCAGCCTTTTGTGGACTGCAGCCTGACGGCAAATCTTTCCTTATCAGAAGTTCTGCAGGTCAAAACGGGATCAAGAATCTTCGTCACTCGCAAGCAAATAATTACCCCAAAGGTGAAAGACAAGTAACTGAGGACCTGTCCAAATTACACAGAGCTAGCACGGCACAAAGCGTAAGATTTCTAATGTGGTGATCTTTCTCATGGTTATTTGTCACAAGTATTCCTTTATCTGATGGTTTCTGAGGAAAAGAGAAGGATCAATTCTGGCAAAGAAATCTCTACCCTGCAGTTGAATTTTCAAAGCTATGATGGATCATATGGACATTGTATAGAAATGAAAGAAGGTCAGGAAACACATGCAGCCTAGCAGTCAGTGTTGCATTTGAGATGCATGAAGGATCAAGCAATGATAAGCTGGATACTGTCTTGAAGTTAATAGGAAAGTACACAAAGCAATAATGAAGCATTACTTCAAAAGCATGACCCCACTCCTGTCCACAAAGCCACACAAATTAAAACTGAAGTTTCAAGTAAAGCTTGTGAGGAGTGCATGTGTGCAAGAAGGGTGGATGTAGAAATTAAAACCCACCATTCTCTACTATTTAAATGTCACCATTCAAAAAACTGTGGGAGAAAAGAATCAATTCACCTCACTGCTTCTAACAAGAACTTTTTTAATGCAGAAACCTTTGATTTCCTATTCTATCTTCAAATTTTAAATGCTCATGGCATCTTCGGTTTCAGACATCTTTTTTCTGCACCAAATTAGCTCACCAACACTGGGGGTGGTTCAAGGTACGTTAAAAAAAAAACAAAACCAAAAATCAACGGAATTCATTTTGCCATCACCCCTAGTCTTTAAATATCATTCCTTAGGCAGACAGCAAGCGACCTGATCACTTTCAGCCACCTAATGTACATGACTGCTGCTCTTTGATGCTACCTCTTGTGCACACTAGATCACAGATACGTAGCACTGGGATGGTATGGGAAGGGTGCTGGAAAATGGCTTAACTGTCCACAAAGCATATGATAATCAGGAAACTTAATGCTGAGTTACGTAGCCTGCTAGCACCAGTGATAAAGTACAGCTTGTGACAACATGCTGCTCTGAGTTAGCAAATCACAGTTTTATTGCTATTTTATTTGGCTGCTGCAGAGGGAGGCATTTAAAAGCTTAGGTCAATATCAGCCATTTTTAGAAGCGACAGACATCCGCAGTTAAGAGGAGCTTCAGCTGCGAACTCAGCTCTTCAGAGTCAGGCCATAAACGCGCTTCTCCGGACAGACACCCAAAAGCGGAGGCACTCAAACCCAAGAGCTACAGCTGGAATAGTTGGCCCAGGTGTTTATTTCTCCCCGAGTCTCTCAATTTATTTACTGAGACTAGAAGATGGACTGGCCGAGCACAGATGAGTGAATATAGCAGATGAGTGAATATAGCACTCCAGGCGTTTTGTCATTCCAATCACGTTCTCAATGAGCATGACATCATTCCTTATCGTGGCAGGCGAGACCCTGAGGGAAGGAAAGAACTAACAACTTTGACATGCCAAGGACCTGATTCACCCTTGCTTTACACCAGCTTTCAGTGCCCCTGCAATCCAGTCAAAAACTGTGTGAATCAGAGCTGTGATTTTTATCAGGGATCTAGCTGGCTGGTTATTTTAAAAACAAAATAAAAGATGTAGTTTGTAGTTCTGCTTCTGCCACTAAGGACGAAAACTCAGAGTTGTCTTCAGACCAGGTCTGAAAGGGACTGGCTTCTCCCTGGTACAAAGGCATCATGCTGCTGAAGGCAAGGGAGTCTGGATCTACCTTAAGGACTGCAGAGATGGCTTAACTCAGTCCACCTTCGTCCCACTGCTTACTTCCTTCTCCACTACATTTTTTCCCACCTAGTCAAAAGCTCCAGATTTTGTCTAGCAAGCACAAACGAGGGTCACAGCTCCCCTTAGAGGTTCAACTACTGCAAAAAAAGTGGCTTTTCTTCCACTTTTTCCCTCTGGTAACTTCTCATCACCTATTGGGCTGTCTCCAAGGTCCTCCCCTGTCCTGCAGGGCTAACTACCATTTGCATCCATGTCAGAAACACAAGAAATACCTGCAACCATCCTGAGGCAACAAGGGGTGAGTGAACCTGACAGATTTTAACGAACCTGATGTGTCCTTATCACCAGGCTTGCAATAGGGACACAGAATCTCAAAGCTAGTAAAACTCCAGGAAAAAAAAAAATAAAATAAAGCAAGCAAAAACCAGAAGACAAAGGGAGAGGACCACCCAGCACAGAGGGGGAAACATACTTCTCTGAGAACTGCTATCAAAAGCCACCACACACCCCGCCGTCTACCACATGCACCAAGATGTCACTAGTAGCACGGGCTTGCGGTTATTTTCCTCCTAGATGTAACTGCAGCTCTGACTCTCCTCCTTTCCCCCTTAATCAGGAACCTTAAGCACATGGCGTAAACAATGATCTTGGCCTAATTTGCAATGCTTAGCTAAGATTTGTCTGTATGTAAGTGCTATGTCAGTGTATTTGCTGTAGGTATTAAGACAGTTAGTCATCTTTGCTGCTGAGCCTACAGCAATATTTCTACAACTTCAAAGGCCCTTACAGAGAATAATATCTTTTGGCTAATTAAATCAGGATATAATGTAACAAAGGGGTTTTTTTTCTTCTCTTCCTTGAGTTTCTGCTTTCATAACCTAATCAGGCATTTTACTGGGTGAAACATCTCTATTAAGTCTCTCATTTCTCAGCCACACGATACAAAAACAGGATGATAATTGAGGCTGCATAATTGATGTGCGCAATGACAGAATATAGAAAAGGGCTCCATTAGCCAGGTCACATCATTAGCATACATTACGTTCAACAAGATTGCTCTCTTCACCTCCTATTTATTAATGGGTTAATCCAGTCCCATCAGCCTGAATACATCATTGTTTAGGTCCTTTCCTGTAAGATACAGTAGTTCAGTTTTACATTAGGAAAGAATTGCTGCCAAGGGCAATAAAATCCCATAAGTGTCAGAATTGCAGTGGTGCTGTTTGCAGAAGCTCTCGGTTCCCCCAAAAGCCAAGGCTGCAATAAAGTCTGCAGCACCAGCACATCCCTGGCAGCACAGGCCTAAGCAGAGAGTGAACTCCTGCAAGGACACGTGCGAGCTGTTGCCAGATCAGACCACACATGGACTCCTTGAATGATCATCTAGTCTGGCTTCCATTTCCTGTCTTGGCTACCACATTCCTCAGCAAGAGGGAGTTTATTTCCTTTCCCACTGTCACTGACAGAGAGATTAGCTTCTGTACAAAAAGAAATTCAAAGCTAAAATGATGTTTCACTCTTATACGTGCTCTGCCCCCCTACACTGGTGAGGATACCTGGTTACTGCATTAACTACCTCTTTGGGTGAACCTGCCCAAGAGGGTTTGCTGTGGGGTCGCATGCAGCTGCCCATCACCCGAAAGCTCTGGACGAGTTCACACCTGCTGGCAGTGATGCAAAGGTAAGAGCCTGATCTCCCACAGTGTGCTGGTAGCTGCTGGAGGGAAAAGCTGTTCCTAGACACAAACCAGAAAAACCTTTAGGTGCTGTGAGGGTGCTTTCTACTTTGGTTCCATCATGAGAAACTGGTTTACATCTACAGTACAACTTGGTTACTTCTAGAGAAACTGGCCTTATATATTTGGTATTTATTTAGGTGCCTTAAGCTAACCTGTATCAATACCCCTAATTAACTCACTGAGCATTGGTGTCCAAAGAATAAGACAGCGTTAGTGGAATAATTCAGTCGTCGCAAGCGAAAAATGAAATGGGACCGACCCCTAATCCCGGACTGCCTGCCACTTTCCTCTTTGTCTGAAGCCCAACGCTTGGTTAGAAAGTCCCTCAGGCTTCACACCTGACAATTCAAAGTCAAATCTTGGCTGAAATGTTCATTCCTGAGTTAACTTTTTGCAGTAACTCGTCCATGATGTTCCAAACTGCTATTGTGACTGTACCCTTTCAGTTGATTGTTTAGCACATGGAGAAACCAACTGAGCTCAGAGCTCCCTTGTGCTAGACACGGTACGGGTAGCCAGATAAAGGACAGAAGAAAGCAACCGCTATTATTGCCATTTTACATCTAGGTTCAAAAAAAGCTTACGTGACTTGTCTAGTCACATAGAAAATCTATAAAAGAAAGGAAGTAAAGACAGATATTTTTGATTGTAGCCATGCTCCTTACCTGTGCTAATTAACCTGCCTCAAGGCAATAATTATCCACTTCCTTTCCTGGCCTATCGTGCTCCCCTCCACCAGAAACAGAACAGCAACAGTGAGGCCAATCTCTTGGTTTAGGCATGATTCACCTATTGTTCCTTCAGAAAGAAAACAGTCCTTGTAAATTGACTTTTTCTTATTCTGGGAATCTGCAAATGAAGCTATTGCATTGCTTGTCTGAGTGACACCCCTACAATAGACACTCCCAAGACCACACAGTTAATCATTGCTGCTAGGTGCGCTTCTGCCTAACAGTGCAGCCTCCTCGACTTAGCTACTTGAGTAGAGTAGATGCACAAGCCATTCTCATTTTCATATCTCATTCAGAAAATGTCACAGAAAGGCTCCTGCACTCGAAGCTGGTGATGCATTGATATATTTACTAGCATATCATCATCAGTACTGTGGCTGAGACATGAACATAATCAATCTGCTGTGTTGGATCTCTCAGACATGTTAGAGTTATGTTAATAAGACAGCAGGTTGTCAGCTTTTCTAGTGAAGTACCAGAGCATTTTTTTCAACACCTAATAGTAGCAACTCAGAGTTCAGAAGGCCTGGAATAAAATAAATGCTTGTATCTCTTAACTAGCCTTTCGCTCATACTCCTTTTCTCAGAGTTGGTATGGGACACAGCACAAAATAATTACTCCGAAGACCTCCACCAGAGCAAAGCTCTCATAACAACAAGCCAGTGAAGCTTTCCACCTATCCAAGATGCTGCATTAAATCATATACAGTCCACAAAAGTCTTCAAGTGCCATCGTAAAGTAAAAAGGAATGTATATAGTCTTGTTTTAAATGAAGTGGGCATTGTCATTTTGGCTGGTATAAATAGGGATTTTGTTGCTGGACCCTCTCCCCTAGTCCTCTATCACAAAATTGCTGTAGCTGTTTTGCTACAAAAATATTCTCCTACATTCAGCTAAACTATTTGTCTATTTTATATTTATTTTTAATGTGTATCATTTAAATAATTTTCATTCTGGTTTTGATCAAAAATAGTTTGTTTCCAAAGCAAACAAATCCTCACTGAAAGTATTTTCCCTGTGAAAATCCATGGGTTATGAGACCTGAAATCACAATCAGCATGACACAGCACTGCCTGATTTCACTCTTCAGCCTTCCTGCCTTGATTCAGGTCTCTACCTAGGCCAGCTGATGGCAAGGGAATTGCCCCAGGGCTGCTCAGCACCATCCAGGTCTGAATCTCTCAGCACTGCATTAACTGAGCACTCCATTGACACTCAAATTACGGACCCTGCTCTGCTTTAAGACGGGATTTACTCAGCAAATTCTGGCCGATTCGCATGGCAGGTGGCCGAGGGACTGACTGTGAAAAAATCCAGAATCTGGAGATTTGTCTTGTCCTAGAAAGAGTAGATTGGGATGCTAACTGCCAGTCCTGACTCAATAACCATATCACCAACAGAGCTGTATGCAGCAGAAAATAAGGGAGGCTGGATGCACAGCTCCATCTGCCTTCTCCCCACTTCTGAAAGGAGTAAGCAACCAAGCCTGTTCATTTTCCCATGTGCCCAGGATCCTGTGTACTCACACACTGGAGATGGCTATGTAGAGCTGGTATTTCTTACTCCCACACTGAGTCAGATTTTAGTCCTGAGGAGAGTGGTTTTAATCTCTGGTAAGGTCAGCATAGCTTACCCAGAAAGGAGAAAAAAAAAAAAGAGAGAGAGAGAAAAGAAAGGGAAAGGGCTCTTTTAATTGCATTAATTATGATACATTCTCTTTTGTTTCTGATCACTGTTGCATTTTAGGATCCAGGAATGGTATCACTGAATTTTAATCAGAGATCTGAACAAGCTACTGAAATATGATTAGTTTTCCTATCTGACACTGTGATTAGTGCTTAGGAGACATCTGCTGTTGCATAAAATCAAATCTTCCTTTTCTGTCTTCCATTGTGACAACGGCAGAGCTTTTCTCTCTCTCTTTTTTTTTTCTTTAAGTAGGTGGAGACAATCCCAAAAAACACCCCAGCAAGGAAGCACAGCTCATCTCTCAGCCCTGCGTGCCCTCCAAGAACACCGACGCACCCCTCCGCCGGTTTTTGCCCTTTGCAAGACCTCTAGGCTGACAGATTGCCCGCTTTTACGGAGGGTGGCATTTGCATGCGCAGGATGTGGCCCTTCTCTGTACTGCACTGGGGCTGCCAACTCTTCCCATTCTCATGGCTCGACTCTTCTCATTGTCCTTGTGACACCTGGTCACAGGAATCGCTTGAACAGCCTACAGCTGGGTCTCTGCTCCTGCTAGCATGTGCTGCTGAAATGCTCCTTCAAAACAAAATGTGTCGCTCTCATCTAGGCAGGTGAAAAGGCCTTTTTCAAGATGACTTCATCAGAGGGCAGACAGTGGCTTTAGGCTACGCATTAAAAGACTGATCTTGTGAGGTGCTGATCTCAACCAGGATTGAGGGCAGCACTCAGCACCTTGCAAAGACAGGATCCAGAAACTAAGGGTAGCAGCAGAGAGGGAGGAGAGGGAGAGAAGAAGAAAAGAAAGATGAAAAAAAAAAAAGCAAGCGAGAAAGAAAAAAAGGAAAAAAGGTAATATTTTTCACATCTGACCTCAAAGCTGCTGGGACTGCTGTGAGGTATTTTTCCCACTCAGGTTAGTCTGTTCTAAAAGGCTGTGGGCATCAAAGAGAAAACATTATAAAATATCTGTCTTCCACTCGCCTGCGTTTTGCCTGTAATAGGTCTCCCACTTACACTGTTATTTTTTCCCCCCTCATCTCACCATAGAACAGAGGACGGCTGCTCACAAGGCTCATTAATATGCATAAAGTGCAGTATAATTAGTTGCCACAGGTAACCCTTCTATAACTGTGTGAATTGAGCTAATGTGCAAATATATGAAGCACTGCAAGTAGGACGGTGTAAGTAAAAGTCCCCCATTTCATAAAAGGAAATATTTGAATAATATGCAAATGCACTGGATGTTATTAACAGGATGTCAAGGTTTGACAGTCCATGTTATTGTGGAAATAAATGAGTTTTGACACAAATAACTTAGATATGCATTGATTTTTTGAGCAAACGTTGTAATGAGATGTTATGTATTGTAGTGCAGGTTTATACAGATTTTGATGACTATTAGGGGAAAACATAACAGTGGATCAATTATTAATGTATTCATTAATATGCTGCAATGTGTAACAATAATTATTTTCTTTCTTTTCTCCCACCCCCCCCTTCAAAATGCAGTTCCTCTTGCATTTTTAATATACCTGCTTGAAAGTATACAGAGCAGAGTCAATATAGCATTCAAATAACAGACATTGGAAAAGATGAAATTGTTCCAAAAATAAGAGAGACTGTACCCAAGAACCACTGACAAACACTACATGAATGCTCCTTATACTCTGAATTTCTTCATTATAACTCCCTGGAGGAGGCATTAGCTTCTGTTCTTTCAAGGAAACCAGTTTACATTCTGAAGCCCATCATCAGGTCAATACTTCCTAACGTTGGTCAGTGAGCTTATGTGAATTTCCATTGTGCTGGCATTTGCTCCTGAGAGGCAGAGGAAAGACGCTTCCAGAAAGCATTCAATGCCTAAGGACAAACATCTGCTGAAATAGCTTGCTGGCCAAGTTCACCAACAGGGGAATCTGCAGTTGATCCATTCTGTTGAACCTGCCAGATGTCCCTGTTTTGTGCCATCCCGTCCTGATTTCTAAAAGGATTGTCATAGAGTCCCAATAGGTGTTTTGGAGTCCTGCACGGCAGGACTGTCAGAGCCCTGCTCGCTGTACCGGCTGCCACATTTCAAAGAGTGCTCCAAAGGGCGTTAGTGTGTGGAAGGGGACAGGCACGTCAGCATGGGCAAGCCCATCAGCAAGAAATCCTGAGCTGATGGGAAGTGGTACAGATTTAGCTTGACTTGTTTTGGCTTTCCTGCAACGCTATTTCCATAATGCTGGACTTGCATAGTCATTTCCACTGCTGCAAAGATGATGCAGTAGCTGTGAAATACTCCTTCACTACAATGATCACAGACAGGTGTCCCAAAAGGCCAATTCATTTTTAAGGATGAAGATAAATGATTGAGCCTTCATTTCATTAAGATATTAATTCCTCTGTCACTTGACAAAACTTACCTGTGCCGTAAATCCTCCTAATTTGTAGGATGTCTTCTAATTATTCTCAGGTTAAGATGTTCTGGCCTTAAAAGGTTACACCATAACAGGATCGGACAGAGAAGTGAAACTATATTTCTGGACAAACTTTTTCCCAGTCATTTCATAAAAAGTAACAAAATAGCAGTTGTTCTGCAAGGTGGCCATCTGGAGAGAAGTAGTCAAGTTTGTGAGTCTTGTTTTTGGCAATTGTGTCTAAAAAAACTGGATTATTTGGGGGCTGGTCAAGAGAGGTCCTTCTCTCAGGTTAAGCTGGCAAGTACTATTGAGGATTTTGGGACTTCTTGTGAAAAATGGGCACAATCGACTTCTTTAGTCACCTGAAAATGTAGTTTGCAAAATTCCTCAACCTTGCCAGAATACAGGACACCCAAAGCTCAGTCCCTCCAGCAATCTTCCTGCCACATAGGAGAGAAGCTCCTCGCTGCTTAGTATTAAGTTTGTTAGAAGGTACTGGGAAATATATTCTGGCCTGTAGAGTGTGGAGGCAAGTGAAGATGTTCTGTTGACCTTTCTCCATAATGGATGGGATTCATCTCACTTAACTTTAGCTCAGTTTAATGGCCTCTTGTCTATGGTGATTCACCCTAAGTGACTAAACATACCTCCAGATAGCCCTTTCCCTCTCTCTCAATTAGCAAGAGGTGAAGCCTGGATGAATAGCTCAAACTTGATACCAACTTTCAGACAAGTTTCTCGTACGGCTGCTAAACTCAATGACCGAGCAGTTTCCAAGACTTGGGAAACTGTGGCAAGTAAACCTCTTCAAGCTGATCTACTATGATTAAAAAATACTGCACTAGGAAACAGTTACATAAACCGACTCATTCACCAGGAGCTTTAAATTTATCACACTTTCTCAGACTCTGATCTGAGACACAAGATACCCTCGGAATACCAAAAGTTTTGCTATGATGCTACAAAAGCAGTCATACTGTCTATTTAGTCCTGCAATATGGACCACCATGAGTAGGTTTAATTGCTTTTAAACTGTGACATGAACATATAAATGCTGGAGACAAGGAGGGAAAACAGCCACAGAGAACTAACCTACGCCCGGATACCCCAAATCCTGAAAGTGAAAAGGGAAGTCCAACACCAGACTTAAAATCGTGGCCAGAATCAGGGGTCTAGAAGAACTAAAAAGCACATCTGCTAATCGTGTGCATGTCATAAACACTGGGATAGGTAGAGATTTACTGCTTAAAACACTCATTTTATACAGCCAATTAGCATGCTACCTAAACCATTATCTAGCATTACTGTGGGTATCACAGTGCACAATGAAGAGGTTCATGTAATTATAACATGATCTAGATGACCTCTTGTACCTGCAATACCTGCACCTCTTACACTGACTAATACTGGCCAATGGACCCGAGACAACCCTGAACTGTTAAGCTACAGACAAGATTTCAAAAGTGTTTCCAGCCTTCAAGCATCCAAAATAATAAGTCATTTGAGGTCTCGTGTTTTTGAGAACAGGTACTGATTTTCAGGGGCAGATTAGATGCCTGAACATTTGAGGCTTTTGCTTTGGAGATAATAACTCTCTGATGGATTCTGCTCACAGACAATCATCATCGCTGGGTAAGTGAATCTGAAAGCAGCATGAGTGTATAATTGACTGCACACTAGGGTCTGTAGCTCAGCATGGCAACGTAACCAAAGAACAGTGAAAAACTTCAACTGCCAAAAAAATTGAAATACTTTCCTTAGCCCATAAAAAACAGTCCCCCGAAACTGAAGATTTTAAAACTCAAAGCCAAGTTTTCACACGACTTCCAAAGCTAACAAACTCCCTCTGAATCATTCCCCTTTTCTCTCAGATATTTTTAAAATTCTAATATCACTGTCATACACAGGTGA
The DNA here is from genome assembly GCF_963210335.1 of Falco punctatus. Classification (NCBI taxonomy): domain Eukaryota; kingdom Metazoa; phylum Chordata; class Aves; order Falconiformes; family Falconidae; genus Falco; species Falco punctatus. The sequence continues at coordinate 65,394,882 of NC_137587.1, forward strand.
AAATAAAGCTGTCCGTTCCTACTAATGCCAATACTTTTATAGGCATAGCTTTCAGTGCTACAGAACACATTCTGGTTATCATTTGCATTTATTTATAAAGCTGTTGTCTCCCATCACCAGGTAGCATCACATGTTGCGTATTTGTGTAATGCAGCAGAAGAGAATAACTGGGATTCCTGCTAGAAAACCTAAAGAAATCATTTCATGTTGGTTATTTCCAAGCCAATAATAATACTGTACAAAAATACAGCACTTTTCCCACAGCAATATTATGAAGTCTGCGAAAGATCATCTCCCAGGGAATGGACTGACAGCTCAAAATTAACCCAGGCAATGCCAATCAGAAAATACTTTTGAGTAGTAACTCCTACTTATTACTTTGCACTTTTTTGGAGAGAGATTTTTGAGTATTTTTTAAAAGAAGGAAAAAATCTTCCCTGCTCTTTAGAGGTGTGGAAATCAAAGCAAGGAGATACGAAGTGAACTGCCAGTGATCATCTACGTGCAAAACAGGGACAGATCAAAGTCTTCTGGTCATCAACAAGCGAGCAGTGAGCAACACTGCAGCATGCTGCAGGGCTCTGGTCCCCACTCATCCAGTCAGGGCACCTGACCAGGATATATTACAGCTTTTAATATTCATGCACCCACATTTATTTTGTTCAGTAGAAGGCAAAGTGCAGGTAGAAACAGAAGACCTGGGGATGATGCACAGCTCATTTTTGCTCCCATATGCAGCCTGGAAGCACACCTAAGTCTGGACAGCTCAGAGGCGCTCGCAGGTCTCCGCAGCCTGGGTGATGCCTCTCAGCTGCTCCTCCACGCAGCTCACCAGCCAACAATACATCCCTTAAGCTGCCTTGTCTGATTTGAAGAGACATCTGACTCACTGTTTGCTTTACCTGAGGCATCTCTCTTCCTACTTGTCATAGTGATACAAAAATTTAGGCCGTTTCCAGTCAATGATATCATTATCATCATTACAGCTCCATCATGTAAAGAAATAATGTTCCTCTGTCCTAGCAAGGACTGGTCCATAAAGAGCTATATATTTTTTTCCCCTGCTGAATCACTCTGGTTTGCTGTCTGAGGGTGAGTGAAGAGGAATAGGATCACTGTATTTTCAACATCCCAGTCCGTCCAGTGGCTCCTAGACTGTTTCAGATCTCAGATTAAATAACTTGATTTCCACAAGCTGACCCTCAGTTATCTCTGTGGCTTGTGTCAAGGTACACCAAGGCAATTGCATGCACTCCATGAAGGGCGAAAAAGCTGGCAACACAATTCCTCTGAGGAGGAGTTTCCAGCAGGGAACAAATTAATTCAGAGCATCAAGAAACACTACAAGACTCTCCACTCTATCCTCCTTTCCCCTTGTAGCTGCAATACATAGCTACAATAGACAGAGCCTTGTTCTACAGAAATCAGCACAAGACTAAGAACCTCACCAGAGTCATTCCTCTGCCTGGGTAGTTTCCTACAGAAAGGTCATGGATAGATAGTCAGACAGCTAAGGGCAAAACTTTGATCTATAAAGAAACTTTTTTGATAATTTCTAATTATTCAGTAGAATAAAACACAAAAAAGAGATATATTTTAATCCAGATATGAAGTCTGTGAGACACTCTCTGGTTTTATTCTATTTGAGCTTTAATTTTTTTTCCTCCTTTTACTCTCTCCATCCTTAGTTCAGAATGAAAAACAAAACAAACAAACAAAAATAGGGCCACTGTACAGGGAGAAAAAAGTAGGAACTGAAAACCAGGCCAGAAAGATACATCATTTATGTTCAAAATTTCTGGGTTTTAAAGTAAGTCATCAGTATGTTTTGAACAACTTTTTTCATAAAACAGATTTACCTTTTATACCAGGTACAACAGACAAGCAGGCAAGCAGACAGATAGCTGCAGTCCTCGATTTGAAAAGCTTTGCTCAGGTTCTTGCGCTCTCTAATGTGATTGCCAACAAGGAGTGACAGTTGGTACCATCTGCAGTGCTGTTTTTCTGATTTGAATAACTTCTGAGATTTCCAATGAGACAAACAGGTCATTTCAGATTAGACATCAAACTTCACTGGCTTTTGGTCACTTCTGCCCTGGTTCACATTTGACTACAACCTGTCACTTGCAAGTCGTCTATCAACTAGTTGTTCCTACCTCCAAAAACACCAAGTTCAAAAATGCATATAAGTAAAGCACAGGCTGAACCTCTGTATATTTTAGAATACTTATTTAGATGAAGGAGGATATTTAAGGAAACATTTTAGAGCCCTTTTTATTAGTCTACTACTTCACAAGAAACCTGTTTGACTTATTTGTGGGGGGGTAGAATTAAAAAAAAACCACAAACTAATATAATCGAAACAAAACTATATTAAAAATGATACTAAAAATTCGGTGTCAGGCATAACAATGCATGGTAATGTAATGCTGGTGTGCAGTTCAGACAACCTTTTTCCCCTTGCTTATCAGACGGATGATAGATGGCCCTCCATTAAAACTGCTTGCACACAGACAGGCCTCCAAGGTCTTGCCTTCAGCTCATTCAGTAAGTGCAAAATAAGGGAATCAAGAACACCGGAGCACCAAAGGTGAATATTTGCAAAGATGTAACGACTGCCCATGTAATGAAAAGCCTGCACTGTACACAACAAATGGGCACAAATCTGAGAACACAAAAGTAGCTTTATATAGTTAAATAATTCAAGAGTTATTCCTGTTTAGAAGCTGATAACCTCAGAAAACATTGACAATACAGAAGAAGTAGGATACCTGCAATGTCCTGTATCCTGTACGTGCAACATTCACACATGCATAACCCCAAAACATTAGCGTGATGCTGCTGGAACAGACCTGCCTTGCTTTGATGACTGGCTGGTCCAGGGCTCATTTCTAGGACTGGCTACAACCATCAGCTCTCTCTGCTTCTGCGTCTTTAACATCACACATCACCTTTAACATCACACTTGGTCTTCGATTAGTGTCTCACCTTGCTATTCTACCTAATTTCAGACCATTTTCTTTTTATTTCTAAAATAAAAGAATAATTCAGTCATCTGAAGACATTTCATATGACACTATTTGCTTAATGATATTTAAAAAGAGAGTTTAATTGCTTAGGCCAAAGTCTTCAATTGTGTTTCAATACCTTCAACATCAAATTCCACATTCTTTTGTGGACTCAGGTCTAACTCGTTTGAAAGCCTGGACTATGAAAGAAGAGAAAGGAGAATGACTGCTTAGGCCTTTATAATGCACAGGGCCCCTCTCTTCTATACCCAACAAGAAAACACTAAGGAATAAGTACGTTTTTCAAAAAAGCTTCTTGTCTTGATATAGAAACACACACACACACACACACAAATAATCATCATCACCCTTAACTTGCCACTGCTTATTTACCCGAGTTGAGATAAACGTATGTCTAAGTCATTTCAGTTCAGCATCAAAACACTGGTTCTTGATAGAACTTCACCGACAGATTAAAGAACCTCTTACAAACTAGCATTTTCCTGCTGTGGAGGCACTTAACACCGAAGACAACTCATCTCTCAATCTTCTTTTTGATAAGCTAAAAAGATTGAGAGTATCACATAGCAAAGCATTTTCCCCAGCCCTTGTATTACTCCAGGCATCTCTTTTCTGTCTCCTCTGCATCTTCTCCAATTTACCAGTATAGTTTTCAGAATGTGAGCATTAGAAGAATCAGATTGAGCGCAGTACCACTGGCTTCCTAAAGACATGGGTGAAGTTGCCTTCCCACTGCACTGTCACCCTGATTAAATATCCATGAATCACGTAGCCCGTGCAGAATTAGCACAGAAACAGGGGGACTCTGCAGACACATCCATAGAGGAGCACAAGTACATGAAAGCCAGATGGTGCCACGTATTCTCATGGATTCACTGAAGGTTATTAAAATCTGTACATTATTGTGGGTGGGATCTACTCTGCTCTGATAACCAAACTGCAGCTCCTAGAAGGAATTTGCTTCGCAATCCCCTGTATTGTTCTGACCAGCCTTGCTGGAACTGCATGCCGACTTTTTGTACCGACATTGTTACATTCCCTTCTTTAGCAAAGGACTGACAAACATGTATCTTAATCATGTTTTCATGGCTGCTTTTACGGTTTAATGGCGTGTTATAGTTTAAATGGTCACCAATTGAATGGGCCTTGTTGGTTTATGAAATAGCTGTTAATATTAGATTGCACAGTTGGGAATATTACAGCGTGCACTTGTGCATTAAATATTAATTTGTCTGGTGAGAGCTGAGACTATTTGAAGTGTAAGAATTGAAATTTGGGCAGGGCTTCAGCATGTTGTTGCCAGTGGCTTAATGATGTATGCAGTGTGCGCTAGCCTGAGTCTTTGGGGTACCACAGCCCTCAGTTAAGGCCCTTGGCCTGTGTTTTCCATTCTGTCCTTGATCATGATGAATACTGAAATAAAGACGTACAGATTTCTATTGCCCAATCTTTCTTTTAGCCAGGCCAGGGCTTTTTCCAGATGATCAATCTATCCCTGCTCAAAGTGGGTCATGCAACACAGTGGCAAACATAATTTTTGCTGCCAGAAGACTCTTCATAGTAAACTATGGGTCCCTGAGGATAGCCTATTGCCAGTGTATGCTCTCCTTTTGTGTAATTCTTATTAGAACAGTCAGTGTAAGGTTGTACTGATCTCTCAAGTATCATCAAACGAAATACAGAAAAAACCAAACTCAAGCACAGGAAGTACTCACGTTGAAAGGGTCTGTTGTATATGCCAATGTTACGCAGAAATGGGATGGATGCACATGAATAACTCATGAACTAGCAGTTTTTAACTTTGGTGACTGCAGGTATTGCATATTAGCATGCAAATTGCTAATATGTAAACCTTGTGCAGCAGCATAAATACTGAAAGCCCTTCCACTGCCCAGATACCTTCAGATGGGCACACTGTAAACTGAATACAGGAGATTAACTCATGACACAGCTAAAAATTAACATATTCCATTCCACAAATCCAGAGTCTTATTTTTAATGAAACAAATACAAAATCAAGGGCTGAGTGAAGTTGTTCAGAGTTCACTCAACTTAGCTAACATGACTTAAAACTGAACTTGATGCCTTGGCTAATCCATGAGTTATTTTTTCAGCTGTATTCCTCCTCCTGGTGTTTACCCACTCATACATTCATAAATGATCTGAATTCTGTTCACATAAAAGCCATAACCTAAGTGTCTGTTAGACTGTGGAACACCTGAGACACTCCCCTTAACCACATCAAAGTTCTGTCTGACAGCCAAAGTTATTTCAGGGCAAGTTTTTTAATATTATTTCCTATTTACTTGCCTTGGTAGGGAGCTGGGACAACATAATAAATGTTTGGGACACAATTCTTCCAGAAAAAGTTAGACAACGCCTCAAGTAGCAAATAGGTACCTTAGTAACTTTACATACAGTCCTACTGACTTCCTACGGACTATCTAAATGGTTTAGCTTACACACAAATACACATTGGGAGAGTAAGACCATACTATCCTGGAGATTGCAGAGGACTGGGGTATTTCTCTGACTCAAACTACTATACATTTAAAAGCTTCATAGTATTTTACTCTGAAGAACATTCAATGCATCAGCATCTCTAGGTGTGGCTAGTAAACTTTTCAATGCATGTTAAGCTGCTGTGCTGAAAAGCAGTTTGTAAAACTGCGTGAATCAACACTGCTAGCGAACTTCTGGAACCTGCTGCCACAGGAGGCTGTGGAGGCAGCCAGTATCTGCAGAGTTTAAAGGGATTAGAGAAATTCATGGACAACAGGTCCATCAAAGGGATAGGCAGCAATGTACCCTCTCACATCTTTAATCCAATGATTACAGATGCTGGAGACGTATGAAGGGAAAGGGTGGCAGAAGGTGGCTAGTCACATACTACTCCTGGACAACAAATTCTGGGGCAGTCTAAGACATCCAGGCTAGACGAATGACTGGTCTGATCCAAACTGTATTTCCTAAAGGCAGTTATTTATCGCATAGCTTTTTTCTAAGTTTTTTTTTCTTTTCTTTTTTTTTACCTTGCAGTTGAAGCCATTTTCAAGGTGCTCAGACTGTACTTAATAGGAATACTGTGCTCCTGCCAGTATTAGAGGGAGCCTTATGGTGAATGATCCCAGCATGGCTGCAGGTGGCTTTAATATCAAAAATGCAATAGCATTAGCAAGAGCAGCACTGCCCACTTCATCCAGTTTCATGTCACTTCTGGGGTTTCTGATAGAGTTCAGGACATGCACAGAATATGCAGAGACCTCATACAGCTGCTCTGATTTCTCTCTCCGTCTGGTGAGTCAAAGTCCCTCTCAGAGGAGATCTCTCAAGGACTATTTCTCTGATATTTCCTGATTAGCATTTCCAGGAGCAATTTTGCTTTATCAGGAAATTCAATGAATAGAGTTACTGATAAGCCCGAAAGAAACTTGTTTCCCATGTTTTCAAAAGTGACTGATGATTTTGAGTACCTCTGCAGCTGGACACTTTAGGATGCTTTAAAGGGCCCCCAGTTTTAGAGGTCAGAAGTACTACAGAGGGGGAAATTTTTGCCCTCTTTCTGGCACTGCAAATTGTGTACTCCTTTCTGCAAAGAAAGGAAACCAAAACCAACAGCCTTTGGAAAAATCTAAAACTCAGATTTTGCGATGAAGCACAAGAAGAATTAAGGGGGTAATTATAGCTGCCAAGAGAGGAAAGACTTCAATACATGCCTTCAGGTGAGCAGATACTTCAGTCCTGATGAAACACATGGCTTTATCTCAAACACACCTTTGACATTTCTAGTGTATGTGTTTGGGTGGGGATGGGTGTAAAACAGAGCACAGTTCCTGTAAAAAATAGAAGCAGACTTCAGAGCTCTATGGGAAACACATGGTGACACCAGATAAAAGAGACAGACAGAAAATAAAAAGAGCAAAAATTCTGCCGAAGGGGAAAATCACAACTCACATCCTCTCCTTTGGAGATGGCTCTGTATGATTATAAGTGCACTGTGAATATGGCTGTTCTGATAAAAAAGCCTGCGCCATTCACACAGGAAAGTTCTTCATTGGGGGGTGGGGAATGTTCTTAGCTGTTTGGGTTTTTTTTTTTCCCCCCCCAGCTAAGCAGCTTTTGGGTACAACCAGCCATGCAACATGCAAAGCCCTGCCTACAAGCTAATACCCAAATGCACACCCTGATTCCTAAGCGCATATTCATTTGAACCACAGTGACAGCCTCATTTAGAAACAAATTAGGGGTTAACTAAGAAGTCCATGACGGAGGCAGAATCGAGTTTCCCTTTTCCCCTCACTGTCTGTTAGAATTAGAAAGTGTCTATGAGCAGTGTGTGTCAAGAATATGAACATGAGATGTCATTTCTCCTGCCTCTAATTGAAGCCAAGATAAATGAAGTGGAAAGGCGGCGTCCAATCCAATCAAAACATGAAAAAGGTATTTTGACATGTAAATTACAAACTTCCTGTGTATTTTGTCTCCCCAATTACACCCTCCCCTGTCATGTTTTTTTAAATTATATCTTAATCTCCCAGTCTCCTAATAATTATGTCATCATTCTTGGGCCTTGAACACTGTGTAATGGTATTTTATAGGATGTGCCATTCATTATTAACTAAACTTACTCTCTGTCCCCAGTGATGCTATTTCTCATGGTGTTCAAATATGCATTGTGTCAGTTCTCTCTTTGTAAATGTTAGGCCAGTTCCACTCACTGCTTCTTGATTAAATGGTATGGAGTAGGCAAGATACTTTCAGACAGTTTATTCTGCCCATCATTATTTTATAGGGATGCACGCTCCCTAGTATTTTTTTAATGGAATGGGTGAATGGTTCCAAATGTAACTTCCCAGTCAGTTTGGATCACTGAAAGAGCTTCATGGCTTTCATGGTGTAATTGACTGTGTTTTCTTTCCACCTCTTGAAAGAAGAGACAGTATTGGCTCAAATTAAAATGCACAGTAAGGGATCAGGAATAAGATCAATGCAGTATATAACTACACCTACATGAGAGTATTTCCATCGACTGTAACAGTCTTTACATCAGATCTAACAGAATGACACCACGGATCAAATTCATTACATCTATATTTAGACATTGTGAATGCCACATCTAAGGTAGTTGGCAAGACCAAAATAATCACTCCTAGAATGCTATTCATCTCAGTCCTTTAAATGTCTATTTTCAGATTAGATTAATCACACCTTAGAAGTGCCTTTTTCTCTCAGAAGACTAGAACAGGAGTCTTCAAGACTTGACTTGTTCAAGCTGCAGAAGTTCATTAGAAGAGAAATCCCACCCCAAACAGAAAAGTTTGGAGTCCCTGAAGTTAAGGACTGCCACAGTAAGGGGGGACAGATGACCGCAGGGAGAAGGAGAATTAAGGTAAGTCTTGTTATACTTGATCTTGTTATTAATGCAATTGGTAACAGGTTATGGATGAACAGCACTCAAATAATAGTTGCTTAGGCTTCTGAGCAAAGTCTATCTAGAACACCACTCAAACCATCAAAGATCCAAGAATGGTAGCTAATTAGACCCAATATCAGACGTTGCATAAGCATGCCACATTTCTCTGTTCTAGTGATTATCAGATGAAAAATGTGTAGCTTTTATGATACAAAAACTAATATTTAGTTAAATATAGCTAGTTCAGCAATATAACAACTCCTGATTTTGAGAGCACAGAAAGTGCTCTCCAGAGGTGACTTGCACATAAGCAGCTGGAAAAATTACAAAGAAAATTACTAACTTCACTGTATTTAAAAGTGATATTAAACAACTGTCTACACATAGAGTTTTATGTTCTCAATCAAGCTTTCAGCAAGGCAGAGAAGCCTGTGAAACGCTTTCATCCCAGACTTTCTGTTACTGAACACAGCATACACCACACAAGTCAGTCCTGTTTTTCAGCATCCACCTGCATGACAGGAATTTTGCCCAGGATTTGAACTGCTCCTCAGTTTTGCCTAAGCTCTGTATAAGTGAGTAATGATCCCAGTATCAAAGATGCAGTTTGCAGGTGGGAGTTTGGCTTTGGATACACCTGGGCAACCTCTGTTTATTTATTACTGCAGCCTGTGAGTGCATCAGAGGAGCTGCACAAACTCCTTAGTGGCATGAGCTCAGAAGCGAAGGGAATGGAAACTTCTATTGAGTTTCAGCATCCTTTCTCTTTGCAAGAAGAGCCGTATCGCTGGAAGAGCTCTGGTCTACAGCTGCACAATAAAAACCAGGAGCCCGCTCTCCCTCCCTCGGCAAACGCGCTGCTAGAGCTGGGTCCCACCTCATCAGGCCTGGGAACTGCCTCTTCCCAGGGCCTCCCAACACGGACATCTCCTCTTTACTTTAGCAAGGTCAAAAAGTATGCAGCTCAACAAAAACAGTCAGTCACCCCGGGCTTACTTCTTCCTGGCGTGTTTTCTTCTGTCGTTTTCCCCAGGCCTGTTGAGTAATATTTGACCTGAGGTGAGACTGCTGTGAACAGGGCAATCTCCTCTTCCTTCACACAGCCTACAGAGGGTCTCTACGTCTCTCCTCTACTCTCCCTCTTCTACAGTGCCAGTTTTTTTTGTTTTTATTGTTCCTGACCTCTCTGCCTGCACTTCTGCTCACTTGTCTCCAAAGCACTCCAACAGTAACTTCTGTTAAATTAACCAGCAAGCTGGCTTTAAGACTTAAATATCTAAGCAGAGACTCCACCCGCTGAGGAGATGCCACTGTTCTCAACCTGCTCTATGCAGACAAGCCTACAGGCACTAAGCCTCAGAAGACTCTTTGCAACCATCCATGCCCTGCTGGGAACTGGCTTTTTATATATTCACGGGACAGCATTGCTGGCCTGTTCATGCTCTGGCACCTTGTGCAACAAAGCCTGGCTTCCCTGGGGACGAGCAAGCCCTCAGATGCCACTGTAAAACACGTCCTCCAGGCTCAGCCACAAAGCCTGGGCCCTCTCCTGTCAGGCATATCCAGCGGCACACACACAGCTTTCATCCAGTTCCTCAGGGAAGGGCTCACTTTTCACCAGACTGGACAGTTGGTTTTACTGAAATAGGATTGAGACAACAGAATTGCATTATTTTAGCCATCCTGTCATCTGAAGGTTCCCCTACCTGAATGGAAAGCAAGATTTATTGCCTTTCCTTCATCTGAGCTGCAAGTAGCCATCATGCTTTCTACCACGCTGCCGTTTCATAGCATAGGTTCACCAGGCTGTGTGAGTGTCAGTCCCAGATGTGCAAACACACACGCATGTTTGCTCTTTGGAAAGGAAAGGTGAGGTTCCTGCCAAGCTGGATTTAATCCATTAGCACAAGATGCTCCATGTTCATGTAGCTGGCCTTCTAGCACTAGATATAAACAACGGGCACTCAGGCATGGTAGCACCAGTCTCACCTTAATTAAAGGCACCTAAAGTTACTGAGAGTCCTTTTCTTCAGTTGCACCATTCTTTCTGCACAGGGTTCATCTCTCCATCTAGGAAGGTTCCCACACTGACATAAACCTCACCCATCTCTTGGGGTTCTCCTTTAAGTACAACACATGTTTCTGCCCAGATGAGGCTGTGGATAGGGTATCATCTCTCCTCTTGGTACACACAATAACACAAATTAAACTGGGTCAGTTTGTCTATGGCCAGCCAGTTTGTTATGATTTTAGTTTATCAGGATGATTTTAAACAGATTTTCTAATTATTATTTTTTTAAAAATTTAGGATGTAAAGGCAAGTCAATCAGGAAAATATTAACCTCATAGATGCCAGAGCACTCATTCAGGTATGGCAGCAAAACCCTTGACCTATGTGTTGTGCCTTTAGATGGAAATGCATAAAAAGAAAGTTTCCTGTAACAGCTTTTCTCCTGGCACAGCCTGAATGCATTTGCAGTGTGAGTTGTGTTGTTACTATATTACTGACACAGTCTGACCGTCCCCATAAAAGTACTGCATGTACCAGGCAATGACTGTTTTTTATGCACCCTGGTATTCTGAAAAGCCTTCGTGTGTCCTTCTCCCTTTCCACAGGCTCTGAATATACCTGCACTTTAATAATTTGTCATGTGCAGCCTAAAGTGCTAAGCTCCCTCAGCCACAGCTACCAGACCCCTTCCAGAGCAATACTTCTGTGTCGACGACAGGAGAGCAGGCAGGCCCGTCGGCACTGAGCCACTGCACTGCCAAACAGGATTTGTACCCAGTCACGCTATGTGAAACACAAAATAGGTCCTCTTGGGCATGGAGAAAGATGCTGCTGGTGAAAGACCTCCCCTGCCTCCCCCCCTGGCTCTCCCTAGCTCCTACAATCATATCACGTGTCTGGCAGCAAACCCTAGGCACAGCCCCCAGGAAGGCAGAGTGAGCGAGAGCAGAGTACAACGGAGGATTTAGCAAAATAAATGCAGTAAGAGCTTGTACAGAGCTTTCCTCACAGGGTTTCTTTCACAGACACTAAACATGTAAATAGGGGATAGACACACACACATCTATACACACCCACTGACCTCAACCCCTGAAGTAACAGGATGAAGAACCATTTCTCGCTGCATCCTTACCTATCACAGCCTCCAACAGCAGAATTAGGCACGTTGCCGATATGTTCACCACTATAAGAAAAAGTAAAATCCCACCATATACCAGCCTGTGACAGCACCCCCGGCTCTGCAGGGACACCCCTGCAGCTGGACAGCCAGGTTCACCGCAAAGAGCCCCACCCCCACCCCCGTCACTGGAGAGCCACCGAGACTCCCCTGGTCTCCTTTTGGCCACAGCATCCTCGACCACAGGCACTACGGAAAGGGGCTCCACCTGCTCTGAAATTGCAGACCTCACTGCATAAACTTTAAAAACTGTGGATCTCATTAAACTGCAAAAGCACATAAGCATGCAATAAAACAATACGGGAACTCGCACCTCAGGCTTCTGATGACGAACCATTCCTTCTTGTGGATATGCTATTTTAGTGCATTTTTTCTCTTATTCATTCATACATTTGCATTGTAGCATTGATTTTAATTCATGTGTATATTTGTTAGAGTGGACTTAAAAATAGATATAATTTCAAATATATTTTTACCAGTAAAGAATTTAAGAGAGGGGGAAGAAAAAAGAGAGAGGCAAAGAAAAATAGCATCACTCTTCAGTGAGCTACAGACCTGGTCAGAATGTGCTTGAAATCTGAAATTTTCATAGATTCTTTTCATCCTCAGAATTTCATAAGGAAAAGCTGTCATTTTTACAAAACACAAAGAGTAGGGTTTGAATTAAAATACAGTTGTAAATAAAAAGCCCTTTATCTCCATCAACATCACCCATACAATGGTGGTTTTGCCAATAAGAAGACATGGAGAGTGAAAACAGTGGATGCCAGTATCTCTGCAAATCCCTCCTTTTCTCTTTTTTTTTTTTTTTTCCCTATCGAATCCTGGATTTTAATTCCAAAGCACAGAATTCAACACATACAAATTCAATACTACATCAAAAAGCAGAGTTTGTTCCTACTGGGCCATATCCTCTATTGATATTAATCAATACAGATCTCTTTAGCCTAAGTGCATTTACATTGTGAATTCAGCCCCTGGGATCCTTAAGCTCACATACAGGAAAGGTCTGCTTTTAATTAAAAAAAAAAATAAAAAGCTTTGCAAATGTGGGCTTACAGAGGGATGAGGCCCCTCTGTAGGTTTATTCCAATATATTTGTATTTTCATAGCTGGAAATTCACAGCCAAACCAAAAGCCTGGAAGGCCGTTCTTTGGTTGAAACATTCTTGTGATAATTTTGGTTTTGGCAGCACCCATCTTCTGGGAAGCTTGTCCCAGTTTCACCAAACTCTTCGCCTTTGAGACAGGAAAGGAATCAATGTTTAAAACCCATTATTTTGATATGTACAAGCCAGAACTGAACTACAACTGTTTTGTTTGGCAATTTCCTTTAATTTTATGTTAAATGATTCAAACCATCCTTAAAAGCAAAGCATGTATGGAACAAAACAGTTGTTTTGGAGAGAAATAAAAATTTATTTTGACACAAAAGAGTCTGCTCCTTCCTTTCCACTGTTTGATTTCCTAACTTTTTTTTTATTTTGCTTCAAAAAAACATATTTATTTTAATTTTGTTGCACTGCCAGAGAACAAAAATAATCAATTATTCACACTGCTCTAGATAAACCATGCATAAATCATGAATAAAACCATACATTAATTCTTTCCACTGTAAACTACTATTTGATGAAAAGTAAAACATAAACAGGAGTCTCAACTTATTCTCTGCCTCTCTTTGTCTTGTTATTCACTTAAGATTCAAGTGTAACAGCTTGGATCTTGGGACAACCTTAGAGCAGCTATGCTCCTTCCACGTTGTTATACTACCATCTACTGATAAAAGGATGCTACTTCTCTGGGATCTTATCTCCTGCCTTAGTCACCTTGGTGCAACAAGCAATATTTCAATTCAATCAGACTTTGAAAATGAGCATTAACTGCTACTTCAAGCGTTATCACCTGAACACTCTTTTCTGCAATACGAACATATTCAGAGTAATCAGCTGCACTCCAGACCCCTTGTAGAAAATAAGATATTGGGGGGATTTATATTTGCTACTCCCATTGTTTCTTTCAAGGGAAAGAAGCTAAGGGATGGAAAATGATCATCAAAAGCCTTTTGCCAGCTTGAAGGAAGAAGGCTGGGTCAGTCTTTTATTAAAGTGGATCAACATTAAATTGCTAGTTTAAAGAAGCTTAAAAATACACTACATTTAAAAACAAAACAATAGCAAGTTTAGTCTTATCAAATATTAATTGTTTCCCACTATTAACATCAGGAAAGGCAATAGCTTGGCTTTTTGCAGTGTTCCTGCACCCCTCTAGGGTGTTCTCAGTGCTTCCAGCGAGCTGTCCCCAGTCAACATCCAGGAAAAAAACCCTCATATGGGATTACCATTCTGTTTGACTAAGGAATGGAGAACAGAGACAAGAGCTGAGGACTCTTTGCGAGGTCTCTGGATGAAACAATTGGACGTGCCACTTAATTTCATATCACTTGCCCTTCTTGGCTATACCCAAAATAGAAAGAGTGGCAGGCACCTTTTATTTTAATCAGTGCGCTACACTGATTTGGGGGTAATTAGATGTTAGTAATTAAGAAAAGACTGCTGTGACGGATGTTTTTACAGGTTGCATTGTTGATTCAAGAAATAAGACTGTTCACCTTTAAGTATTGTCAGTCACATTACTTTAGCTGGGTAGAATTAAATGTCAATTTTATCTGGCTTCATCACTGCTCTTTAATCAATGTCGATGCATCACTTCCCCCTATCATTCCTCCATCAAACACTGACCTGGAAATCTGACACTGAGCTTTCCAACACCAGCTCAGCTAATTAAGAACTTTGTTATTCCACCTTCCATCTTTTAGAGAAAAGTAAGAAAAGTGCCAAAGAGCCTCTTGCTTTCATGTGGAAACGCATCAGCAGGGGGTTAATAATAATTATTAAAATGACTGACAGCTCAGGCTATGCTGTCATTTGGCCCAGCCCTGTAGTCATGGAAAGGTAAAAAGCTTAGAGAAACCAGGCCCTGAATTACTACAGTGAATAAATGGGATTTTAAGGGGGGAAAAAAAAAAAAAACAACCAGAACGGCTTCTTACCCTCAGACTACAGGAACAAACCAAGATTGTCTTGTAACCTAGAAAGGTGCTGATATTTATCTTTGCATCTAACCCTTTCAGCATGGTAGCCGTATCCTCATTAAATCACTGGGTGTGCTAAAGATCAGTAGCAGGAGCACTCGGAGACTTTCCAAAGCAGTCAACCACGGACAGTGTGGGCCACCGGCAAGGAATTAAAAGCAGGGCTGAGCTATATCCAGATGAGTTTACTGGATTTTCCTGCTACACAAGCAGAGGAGACGGCTTAATGCTTGTACCCGCCACAGATTCCGGGAGTCCTAAGTACAGATTAAGATCCCAGTATTCTGGGGACTGCACAAAACCACAGCCCCAGTTCCACAGATCTCACAGCCTGACTGTGACAAAGAGCAACACCATGTCAAGGCAACCTGCATGTGGTGGTGCATGAAAAACAATGGGGGGGGGGGGGGGGAAAGGTAAAAGCAGTGAAGAATTCTGGATTAGTCCCATGTCACTGCCTCTCTGTCTTCAACAGGCTTGTAGTGGCAAGCAAGAGAGGATGCATAGTTTAAATATTACAAAAACACATACTTTTGAAGATCTTCACTACCTTTCCCTGAGTCTGTGGGGAACTCATAAGGCCAAATACTGCAAAAGTGTTTGCTGGAAAACTTTGCTGATAGAGAATCAATTAGTTGTGGCCTGTCAGAAGCAGACATAGATTTGTCAATACTGAGTAAGAGTGATAAGCAGGATGGATATGGGCTGTGAAGGCTCTTCAATAAAATGACGCTCAGAACTAGCAATGAGGACTCAAGAGGCAGAGCCAGGTCAAAGCTTCTTGAACATGGAATCCAGCAGCATGGCAAATCCGAGCAAGAAATCTGTTTGTTCCTGCCATGCTTCTGGAAGGGAGATACTAGGTGCATTTAGTGAACAAGAAGAACAAGCAAGGCATATATTTGGCTGATATAATTTGGCTTATTCAACTGCAAACAATATCAGGAGGTTCAAATTTGGTTGGTCGAACCGCTCAGAGGTGGAGGAACAAAAGCACAAGCACTTGGCACAAACCATTGCTTATATTATCTCACCCAAAAGACCTGTAGACCTACCAGTTCAAGCAGACTCTGAAGGCTTTCACAGGATTAGTTGTGTGAGAAAGAACATTTTTTTTTGCATAAGAAATAAGAATCAAAACTCCAAATACATTTTAAGGGCCAGATTTCCAGTGAAAGATTGAAAAAAGATGCAAGTGGCACTCTATCTCCTTTTTCAAGGCCAGCATTTTCTTTCAGAACATTGCTTAGGGAAAAAAAAATGCTGAGTAAACCATGCCGCTTAGAATGCTCATCATCCATCCCAAAGTCCTCTCCTAGCTCCAAAGCAGCTATGTGCAGCAGCTCCATCCTGACCCAATCCTCATCCTAAGTCTCTGATTTTAGTAGGACTCTGGGCAATTCTAGCTTTGGTGGCACTCAGTTCCCAAAACCAAATCCTAACCCACAGCAGGGCATGGTTAGCCTCCTCTCAGCTCTATTTAAAATCCACCGAATCACAATACACCTGCAGGGCAGTTTTAATTTCCCAAGTTTTGAACCTTTTAATTTTTTTCAGTCCATGAGTGGGACATCTCAGGGATAAAATGCTGAACGGAGGCACTGAGAGCGTACATTCTAGTCTGGGCACTCCCACGCACACCTTTTGAGACTGCTGGTTAATCGCTTAATCTCTCAGGACCTTAGCCACTCATCTGGCAAATGAAGGTGCCTCAACATATAGATTTTGTGAAGATCAATTCTTTAGTACCTGTGAAAAACAGAATTAGAGTATCTACAAAGGGACCTTGGTAATACTGCTGTGTCTTAAGTACCACCTTACAGATTGCACTTTTCCTGGAGAGCAGGGATGTTGATTCTGCAAACTGTAAGCGTATACTTAAAGTTCAGCTGATTTTTCAATGGCTTGTAGAATCAGTGCTGATACATCCATCACAGCTATATCCAAACATACACCTGATGAAATAAATATCTTCTCAGTGTTCATATTATCATCCGGTGTTTTGGGGCCATCTCATAAAGGCGCTTATGTGCAACAATGCCTAAGCAAAATGGGTTGATTTAAGAGGGCTGAGGGAACACTTAGCTGAGAATTTCCTGGCTTCAGTTAGTTCCAGTCAGAACCTTAAGATTATATTTCAGTGTCAGTATATTGTTTTTATTTGCTTTATTAAATTTTCTTTAACATGCATTGACATTTTCTTTCCCTTGTTACTCAATCTCTCAGCTGTAAAGGTTCCATTTGCTGAATTGTTTTGCCATTTGTATCCAAAAAAAATGTAAATGTAATAGGAATTCTTAAGGATTTTTTTCACCAAGAAGTGAAATCAAGCCCCAGGTGCTGCTGCTTGAACTCCAGTCCCAGCCTGGGCAGACTAATCAGGAGCTTTTAATTCAAAGGCAGCTGTACCCACCAAGACACAGCATTTGTTCTTTCAGGCCATGCAGTTACTCCAGTGGGGCACCACTGGCTGCCACCGAAGTCCTGTTTAAATTTACCACCCCCTCTCTTCTAGCTGTAGCAATAGTAGGGTTAGCAACAGCACTGCTGTTACTGATAGCAGCTATGTACAAGATCACATAGTGCCAAGTATCCTAAAGGCAACTTGGATTTCAGCACATGCAGTATTGCACCTGTAAATGGGGGGGGGGGGGGGCTATGTGGCGTTGTGATGGGTACATCTCTGCTTTATGCATGAGACATAATTTGGTCCTGCACAAAACATTATTTTCAACTTTTCAAAGACAAAGGCAGTTAAGGTTTCAGGTTTGATTGCAAACAAATGTCCAAAGAAGACATTGTAAAGAAATGTCCAGATCAAACAGAGCTTTTTACCAAGTATATAATTGTCCTAAAGTATCTACACTTTCTGTAAGTTAGACCAGCGCACTGACCTCTAACATACTTCCAAGATACTGCGTGAGGCTTTGCAGAGTCCCAGGAATTGATGCTGTAACTAGGAGGGGGTGTAACACAGGGCTACAGCAAGGGTTATAGAAAGACCACTTTATCAGGGCTCTCTTGCATGCAGGATACCTCTGGGGTCCAGCCCCCAGCTCCAGGGCTGCACACAGGTGGGACATGGCACGGAGCAGAGAAGTCACAGTACAAGGCCTGAAATGTTGTGCTGTCACTGGGAGCAAATAAAAGTAAGCCTTAGCATAACCTGTAAAATAGAGCACAGCGGGGCAAAGCCAGTCTGGGTGGAAATCAGACCTTCGCCCTTCCAAGTGATAGGGGACAAGGTTTAGGTTTTGGCCTCTCCAATAGTCAGGGAAGGGCATGACTCCCTGGCAAAATTCCCTGGCATGGGAGGTGAGCATAGTAGCTTACGCTGGCTAGCTGGAATCATCTTGTCTGTGCAAGAGCAGTGAAGAAATCTGTCTCATGCCCCTAGGTTTACTCAGGTCATCTGCTGGTCTCACCAGGATATTCCCACCTCATATAAATCCTCCTCAGTGACAAGGGAGTCCAACCACCTGGCAATACCACTGTTCACTCAGTGACCTTATTTTGAAACACCAGGCTCCAGAGACCTGTGGAGATATAACTTCTCTCCAAAGAGAGGATCCCAAATGATCTTTTACTTTATATCAGAGCCATGCTGAACATGTGAATAACAAACCACCAATGCAAGGAAAAATATTCACAGCAAAACCATCAATATTTCTCTCCTTTCTTTGCGTGCAGGGGCTGCTGAACTCCGGGAGAGCTGGTGATCTCCTGCACTATCGATGCCAAAGTGTAACCCAGAGACATAGGGGATGAGCAAGGAACAAGCCACAGCTTTCAGGTCTTTGCAGATACTGAGTAATTTAGACCTGCAGGTTTGTTCCTAATGGGCAGAGATTACACGATTTACTTGGCCAGCTGTACAGTTCAGGTGTTCTTCTGTTCAACCCAATTCCCAAACCACTAGCAATAAATCCCATGGTAATCAGTATTCAAGACACTACAGTGGGAGAGGCCCAAGCTTTTGAAGACAGAAAGACTGATGGAGAAGTTAGCTTTTTCTTTCCTATGGATATTTTCTGTTTTGCAGGGTCGAGAGAGTGAAGGGGATATAGCTAAAGCATGGCCAGGATTTCTAACGGCTACTACAGAATCAGCCCTATGAATGGGCACCAGTGCTATCTGGTGCATCAAACTCCATGAGCATTGTGTTTCATCCACGCTGTGTCTTTAAACCATAGCGCAAACATTTGATGTGCTTCAGGCATAGCATTTCGCTGTCACATTTGCCTGGGATCATGGCCAGATGAGCAAACCAGAGCGCCAGCCTCTGCTTTTTGCTCTGTGAGTTCTGGCACCAGTCCCAAGGATGCAAAAGTCCTGACACCAGTGTCAGGAAGCCACAGGAATAGGTCAAACATCAAGTGATCCTTCTAAAAGAAATCACTGCAGGTGCCTTTCATTCACCCTCTGCTTCCTGAACCTTGAGGGCACACTTGCTTTATGTTGCTCGGCTTTCTTTCTCAGCTCTAGAAACCTGTGCTTTTTAAAATGCAAACTGCAACTCTACTTCCTTCACTTCCTTCCAGCAGCTACAGCTTTAAGAGAAAGAACAAATATTGCAGGGAATTTTCCAGGGTTGGTAGTGGTTTGTCTCTGGCCCGAGGCTGTCCAGGCAAGTCCTGACCTGCAGGCCATGTCCTCAGGTTGGCTGTGAACTGCCTGCACAGGGATTTGCACAGGAGCTACATGTGTAAATACAGCAGTTCCTTTTGGCCTACAGCTGAAGGTGCTTGGGTCCGCACCATCTAAAGGACAGAGTTTTCTTTTGCAACTCCTGTAGGAGTTTTTTTTTTAATAAAATAAATATTTCTGCTAGTAAGGCCTGCCAGGAGGAACTGCTGGTCTTTTTATGTCATGGTCTAAAACACTGATCAGATTGTCACAGACCCAGGGCACCAGCCCCTTTGGAAAAGGACTCATGCCATGATGTATGGCAATAAATACCCACAAATGCTGCAGGAGAGCAGTGTCAAATTTATTAGGAGGGCAAAACTGTCAACATGCCTGCTAGGCTAGTCCTGCACGTCCCCTGCACTGAAGATCATTTCCAACCCATTAAAGGCTTTTTAAGACCCTGATTCAGTCCCTGCATAACCCTGCACAGCACTAGGCCATTCCCAGCCACCATTGCCCTGGCGCTCCCTCGGGCAGCGCTGGGAGGATGGCAGTCAAAGAGCAGGATTGATTTTACTGCTTGAAGTGAGTGTTGGTACCCCTACTCAGAGCCATCTCTTTATAAAAGCCAGAAAATCCCTCCTGGTCACTGCCAGACTAAGCCCAGTAACTTCTGCATGGGGCTCTCCAGAGCCACACAGCCAGGTGTAGCCCAGCCCATGGCAGAGTTCAGCTTTGATTTCCCCTTTAAACCATACCAATAGAGGGGAAAAAATAATTATAAATCCAGTTCTCAAGCAGCCTGAGCAAAGAGGTCCATTTTCTCTCCCCACACTTTGTAGAGCACCCCAAAAGGTGACAACCTGTCTCAGGCACTGTTTGCAGCATGTCCTGCAGGGCTGTTGGTGAATTTGAGCATGGGGATAACCTCTAGCTACAAAATTAGATGCAACATAGACCTACCCAGAGCACCCCAGACCTGTATTACGGACATTTGGTTCAGACCAAGCGTACAACCTCCTGCTTGGTCTACCACAGCAGTCTAGACATTGCAAGTACCACATGCCACTTTTTCTACACTAACAAACCCATAAGGGCAGGGAAGGCTGCAGGAAAAATGAGAACTACCAGAGCAGAACAGCCCCTGAGTTTTTGTTTATCACAGACTAATTAAAACAAAAAGTATACCATAACTCAACCCTTAATAATAGGTAACCAGATGTGTCATTACTTGACCATGCTGTATTGCAGCAGATATATATAAAGGTTATAAGACTATTTTTCAAAGCAGTGTGCCATAGCTAAGGGCTTTCTAGCACTTTTATAACAAACTTAGCACCTGAAGGAATTCTACCTACCACGGCTAAGGCAAGAGATTGCCAAATCTAATGCACACAGTCCCTCAACCCAGGAATGCAAATGCTGGCATATGACATCATTGCCTGGTACACTATAAGACACCATCACTATTCATAGGAGATACTTCCTGAAAAGACCATTTTCCTGTTGAATTATATAAAGTGTCCTGAATAAGGAAAACAGTGCCAAAACACCAGTAGCGGGCAGTTTTTTGTTTTGTTTGGGGTTTTTTTGGTGCAGTTTCTTAGCCCCACCCAAAGCACAAACAAAAAAAAATGTTTACAGAGGTAATAAAATATTACGGTGTGAACAATTTACGTAATTGCCAAAAGGACCAGGAACAAAAGTAAAAGGACAACACTGATAAAAGCCCTAGGCTTAAATCCAATAAAGCCTGTAGGCTTCAACACCCCATGGAAATCACTGTTCATTATATATCTCTAGATGACGGTACGTTGCTTTTGTCTGAAACCACGCAGCCGAACAACCCAAGATCCACATGTTATTAATTTCATCCCCCTGTCAATCACTTTCCAATCCACCCGACTGATGTTTTCCACCCTGATCTTCAATATCTCTTCTGTGGATTGAATTTTCAAGTGTCCAGCATTGATTGAACTCTCCCCTTTAAAGCCATCATCGGTACCAAGAGGAGCCACAGCAAATGCTCTCACAACTGATGGGCAAGAATCACCAAAGGCCACAGCTGGGCAATGTGCCTTCTAGCACAACACAGCTGGGGACAAGGCGCGCTCTGCACTGGCCCTGTCTCTGCTCCATGGTGCCATTTCTGACTCAGACAGCAGCGCTGCCAGCCAGGCAGATACAAGCACAAGGCTGTGGGCAATTGAATGACTCCAGTACTCAAAATGTGAGGGTTTGCGGGTCTGTCCTGTGCAGCATGGATGCATGCAAATAAATCCCTGTGGATAACCTTGGTTTTGGCTTGGTGGTTTATTTTAATGAAGTAAATAAACCAAACATATACATAGGCTTGGCTTAGAAACAAATTAAAAGCCCACAATGGTGCACACAAAAACTGTTTGGACTGCTGTGCCCTGCCCAGAATCTCCTGTAGACTGAAATATAGGCTTTTCTTTCTGAACCATAATTAACGTTTTTGCAATATTGCCTCAGAGTTCACCCAGGCCATCTGATGAATCTGACTAATAGGAGAAGATGCTTTTAACCTGTGGGCTGCCAGACGGCTGGGTACCTCCTTAGCCACATATATTTGGCTGTCAGGTTGAAAGAAAGGCAGCAGATTCAGGGTTAAGCACTATTCCTGTCATGATTGCCCTGAACTTGCCCAGTTAAATTGCAACAGCATGGGTCTCCATAATTATCTAATTGTTAGTGTTGTGCCTTTACGTAATTTATGATGTAGCATTAAAGCCTGACCTCTGGTTTGAGATGAAGTGTAGTACTGCTGACATCCAAGCTCAAATTAGTAGGTAAGTAAGCACCCAATTAACGATTATGCCACTGAGCTTTCATTTCAATCTGACCACACTGCTACACTAATCAGTTTTCTAAGCCTTTCACCTTCCCCATAACTAATAAGCATTTCTCCTGCTTTTTATGTCTGCAAAAGCCTTGTTATCCTCATAAAAAGCACTCCAAGACTGCTGCTTCCAGTAATTCCTGCATTAAGCCACTGGCCCAGTGGCATATTACCAGCTCTCTAGCCACCTGATCAGTAAAACCCAAGGCATAAAACATAGGCAAGTTGGCACTTTACAGCAGGGACAAAATCCTTGCAATGCAGAGGACTTGCCTTAGACTCGAAGCAGTGCAATTTAGATGAGAATTTGGTCCTGCCCAGAATCACATAGTTTCACAGGAGTTTGAGGATGCAGGACAGAGGGACTGAACATCAAACCATATCTTGCAGATAACTAAATTCTGTCATATTAACAAAACAGTGACAAGACCTGGACCATCAAGGCTCTGCAGTTTTAATCTTGATCCATGAATTACTTTTCAGTTGCCACGAGCCAGGAGCTTGCACGGAGGGGCTTTGCCTACACAGACAACTCAAGTCACATACTAGACACTGTATCACAGCTTGCATCACTGATAACAATGTATCGCTTTTTGAAAATCTGAGTTGCAGAGCTGAAGAAGGTGTGTTCGTCTTGGAATGAGATTCCTGATATTATACAGATATAACAAGGAGCCAAGACTTGAGGCCTCGGCGACATCATCTGCAGGTCTGCATGATGACTAGTTGGTGCTGGAACACAAGCCTGCAGTGGGGAAATAAATCCCCAATTCACTGCAATCCCATCCTCTTCATCATCGCTTAACCTGCAGTTTTCCAGAGTTCCTCTAATCTCTAAAACTTCAGTCTTCAAGGCACTTGCAATTTTTTCTTAGTAAGCAGCTATTTAAATGTGATCTCAACAATACAAGAGACAGCTTTGAAAAATCCAGCTTTTTTCAAAGGAGGAAAGCTTCATAGTCAAGCACTACCAGTGGGCCAGACGAACACTGCAGAGCTGCAATTAAAATGTGCAGAAAAGCATGATTCCAAACCAAGTGCAAGGAACCAGCATGTTTTGGGTGGAATCAATGCAGCTAAAAGCTCTAAGGCGTAAACAGGTGCAGTAAGCGGTGTCAGGAGAGAGTAAAAATAGTAATAATGATACATAATTAGTGTCATGCTTAAGGTTTGAACGTCACATCAGGGAACACAATAAAAAAATAATCTCAGCCACACACACAAAAAAACCCCAAACAAACCAACCAACCAAAAAAACCCAAACCCACAAAAAAAAAAAAAAAAAGAAGAAGAATGGTAGGAAAAGCTACACATATAGGAAACCAGTTGTGTGAAATTTGTAGAAAAGCTGACAGAGTCATATAGCTATAGACACTAATTTCCTGTTCCACTGTGGAGACAGCCCTGATCAGCTGGACTTAATATAGCCTTCTCCATGGCAGCTGGGTCAAATAGTGGCCTAAGCACTAGAAAATTGCCTGCCATGTGGATGAGTTTAGTGCACAATAAGCTGTGTGGTAAATAAACACGTTTAGCATGCTCAAAAATAGATAGCATGCTCAAGAGTTTTATGACACATCCAGATAGACGCAGCCAGAGAGTTGCTGCAAATTGGCTGATTCAGGATAACTCATTCATGTGACCCAGTTTTAGGGGCCCACAAGTAATTTTCTGCATGACACCAGAATGTTCCAATAAGAGCCACACGTGTGAGGAACAAAATACCATCAGTTCCTCAAAACTCTACGCATATACAGCAATCCTAATGGCAATGCTTTCAAAAAAGAAGCGCTAATTCAGAAGGCACAACTGCAAACTCTGTGTGGCTGATCATGCCCCCAAGTCATGTCATAGCTTCCAGCAGCTTTTAAAAGCTGCCTCCTCTTTCTGGGTCTCGCTCACATACAATATGGAGCTGATTCTCCAACCCACTTTCTGTTAGCAACTGTATCCGCCAACTTACACAACTGCCCATGTGTTTTTTTCAGTGGCACTAATGAGCACCCCAGTGGATTAGGGACTGGACTGCCCACTCCTCTCTTACAAGTTACCACAGATTTAAAGAAGAAAAACTATTAAGGAATCTATAAGGACTTAAGCCTGGGTTTTACAGCTACCCTTGCCCTGGCTGAGTCAACAAGAAAGCACTCTACCTGACTAATTGGGAGTCACTCTGCCTTCTGACATCCGTGCCTTCAGCTCTTATTCTAAGCTACTCAGAGGAGACTTGGGAATGTTTTAAATTATTGATGAAGATAGGAAACCTATCTCTGAAATGCCTTTGGCAAACTCTTAATATTCTGGGATTTGGCATCGCAAAAGACAATTGCCTCTGTCTCACTCATGCTGTTGATGTCTCTCACCCATTTACTCGCACTATAAAATTACAGTTTCTGATTAAGTCCATACCGTATGGAGAGGCAAATGGAAAGTGCATTGTTTATAGCTCTGAAAGCTTCTGGGTAATCTATCTCTGGCGCCGGAGCCTGCAAACCCCTCCATTTGCAGAATTTTCACTGATGACAGGAGTCCTCAGAGAAGCCGACCCAAAGCAGTCAGTTGTCATAAACATATTGGATAATTATCTTAATTATTTATAATAGCACCAGTAAGCAAGCCAGCACTGAACGCACAGGTCCTGCCCTGGACAGCTCACATTTTAATCAGACGTGAACGCAGTGTGCAAGACGCAAAGCAGCAGTGACATACAGGCTGCCAGGTGAGTTTATTAATATTTTAGAAAAGGGTTCATCAGTAAAGGAGTATTAATATTTTCAGACCCTTTGACATGAGAATATTAAACCTGACCAAGCATCACATGGCACAGAGATTTCCCCCCACACACACACATATTTAAAGGCAATATATTCCAACATGACAAAGCCCTACCGAAATCTTCCAATTATTTTCTTTCAACTCACATGGTTTCAGATTAACTGATTTGGCTCAGGCTGTGCTAACTGTGTCTTCAAAGTCAGCAAATCTGAGCAAAATCTCCTTCAGCATCTTGAGAGAGTTTGGGACCAAGTTACCAAATCTAGAAGGGTTAAGAGGCAGCTCACTTTCAGCTTTGGTGGCTCAAGACAGCATTCCTCACAAACGACACTAAGGTTGATACACAGGTATCAATTACACCATCCTCCCAGAAAAAAACACCAGCTACCCTTGTTATTATCAAAAAAGTAGGAAAGCAGCTTATAACTACTAATGGATGATGTTTCACCATCACCTTCCAGGAAGGGAAGAACAAAACCCCAAGGGGAGATCAAGAACCTGTCTGAAGCTGGATGGCAGCTTGGGGGTATGCCAGGAATGGGACCAACCTCTCTCGAGTCCCAGTCCTGCTCCCCTGTCGCCAGACACTGGTTTGCCATTCAATCAAGTTTCTTCAGGTATTACATGTAAACATAGTCTCTCAAAATCTGCCTAAAGATGTAGTCAGCAATGTGTACACATGAAAACACATACAGGTGTATATATACTACACATACACACATGCAGAGCCTAGTGTTTCTTCAGAAAAACACTTCTACCTGGATAAGGACACCTGCCCATATAGAAAGCAGTGACAGAGGTTGATTTTGCCTTTAACCTGTGGATTGTGCAAGGGCTGACTGCCAAAATGTGTTTTTTCAGCTGGTTGGTGTGCTGGTCATTCCTTAGTCAACCATCTTTTATTATCCATTAGCGTACATTAAGCTAAAAAAAACGGATTTGGAGCAGGGATCCCATTCTTCTTGTCTTAGCTAATTTTCTGTTCTCAGAGAAAGTTTATATTTTTCTGTTTGAAAGGGATAGAATTACTGCAAAGGGATCTGTCTGCACTGACAGAACTAGCTTTCTTTTCCTCCTCAACAGCTGGGTTATTATTAGAACTGGCAGAATAATTCATAATGAATAATTTGACACCTCTTTTTCCATACATATATCACAAGTTGCCCACATTTATTTGTTACTCCAAATTATTAACCGCAGACTTTCTGCCAATAACTCCCATAGGGGTATTACTGATACAATATATTCCTTGTCCCCCCCAATCAGGAAGTCCTTTCATTAAAGTCAGAGTGGGAAGCATTAATTACCTCTTATTTAAAGGTAATAACTCATCATCTGTAATCATTCCTCAGAGATAGATGCTAGTATGATGACCCAAACTACTGCAGTGTGAATTTAGCGCTGGATGCAGATGAAAATTCACTGAGAACACAAGAACGAACAGCTCTAGCCTTGCAGAAAAAAATTTCTGTTGGATTATGGTCTTTTCAGGACTGTTTGTGCCCATAAGAGATCACTTCTGTCTTCTCTAAAAGACTCAGGAGTCATCGGAGACTTTAAGCCACTGACTGTGACCATTGCACTGTGTAGGTTATATTTTGAAAGGTTAAGTGGGACTTAAGCAGTGAATAAACTTTGGTTTGGTGCCCAGAGAAAGGGTGAATATGATTCTTTGGTAGTATTTTATGCACATTCTCTCTCTGTGGCCAGTTTGTTTTCATTTATAACAGTACGAGTCCAATATAGCTCCAGGGACATATTTCTGCTAAGCCCCTAGCACACAATTAAAGAAAAAGAAAGCCCATGGACACATCCATTGAGCCTCCAACCTTGCATCTCCTCAGCAGAAGGACAAACAAACATTTCTGATTTCTCTAAAGGATAAAGCTTGCTCCAACACCATGTTGGTGGTGCATATGAAAAAGACCCAGCCAAGACAATCTCTATGGATATATTGCCCTTGACAGCTTAGGACAACCTCAGGTACCTACTGGCATTAATATACATCGAAACACTCGCAAAATTTCCAAGCAGGCTTGTAAACCAAAGACGAATACCAGCAAACATAAAGGAACTGCTAAGTGCAAACCCAAGTCACCCTATAGCATATGGGTACAAATACAACAACCAAAGGCCCAGTCTAGAGACTTGGAGACAAGAGCTCACATAACCTACTAACTGTTGCCTAGCCCCAACTATATGAAGGCTTTTAGTTAGTTCAGGTTCAACAGGTGAGTTTAAACAACCTGTTTAACACAAAACATAAGGCTAAAAACCAGAAGCAAGCTAAACATATTGGCATTCTGGCACCTTATGCTGAGTAATTCATACATAAGGTACTGCAGAAAAGAAACATATGGTTTTGGTCCACAGTGACTTTTTAAGCAGCAAATTTAAGAACTAACCTCAAATGTATATATCCACCAAAAACCTTCTTGTGCAGAGTGAAAAGAGATCATTACAACTACAGACTATCTCTGCCTTCACCATTTCCCACAGTGATTTAGATTTCCTTATTTGATTTTGCCCTGAAACAAAACCAGCAACGCTTACAAAATCTCATCTAAAAGATTTAGGGTGCTATCTATGTTCCAGCACAGCTGGACTTACCTCATTTTGACAGACTAACAGTACATGCAAATTTGATGTATTAACAGATAAAAAAATCTCGGGACAAAGGCCTCCCTTCCAAAAGCTAGCACCAGTTGAGGTCCAAACTGTCTACAGAGGAGTTGTCGTACTACAGTCACCAGCGCATCAATTCTCTCCTTGGTTGTTCTGAATACAGTCTCCTGCTGAGCACCATATGCATGTCTGATAGCTGCCATTAAAAATCATCATCGCACACACCAGTCCCTCAAATACAGTCAGTGGAAAATAAACTCAGAATCCCAGCGTGGTAACTGCTGGCAAATAAAGACTTTTAGTGCTATACTCAGCCAAAGTACACAGCTACTTTACTCTTGGCTAATGCTGCATCCTTTCTGAAACACCTAAACCTATGTGCAAAGTGACAGCATTGCTGCAGTTACATCTTTAATCACAGCAGTGGTTAAAAGCCAAAAGTAAGCTAAACATATTGGCATTCTGTCACCTTATGCTGAATAATTCGTATGTAAAGCGTTGCAGAAAAGAAACATATGTTCTTGGTCCATAGTGTCTTTACTATAAAATATTTAAGAATTAGGCTTGGATGTGTGCAGTCAATAGTAGCCCACCGGTGTGGTGTCAGAAAGTCTATCTGTACCTGTATATACTTATTCACTGTATTGATACCGCACGTATGTATTTATAGCAAAGATTTAAATCCAAATCACAAACAAATTGTTATTCAAGCATTTTGAACACTTCTTTACAGTGGATGTGGGTAGTAACCCACACTTTCTTATGAGCACTACATGAACCAACATGCAACGCTGCTCTTCCTCTGCAAACACCGTAACGGGGATATCAAAACACGCAGGCCTTTTATAGCATCCGATCTAACTTATAACGCTTTACATTTACACATAAGGCCTTTAATCTCATCTCACTGCATCACTGAGATCAGAGTCAGGTCCAGCATATCTGGAAACACACCCAGACACATGCACACACAGAAGAAACCTTTTGGCATATCTATGAAGAATAGGCCTTCCAAAAAAACATCCAGTATACAGATGAGCCCTCAAATTAGTAGAGAAAGCATGACGACTTCAGCAGTGGTAGCTGATGAAGAGACACACACATATACACCTCTGCCACCAATCGTGCTGCTAGGGCATTCATCAAATTAAGTACCAAGAGGCACAACACCTCTGATATCTCTTCATTTGGGGCTCCAGTAAATGAAGCACTAGATTAGGCCTGACAGAGGCCTAATGCAGCTTGAGCTTTTCCTGGTGTAATTAATTGGAACTTCGCCAGCTTGACAAATTGGAATGATGAATCTATCTTGTATGAATAGAAAAAAAAATGCATAATCAGTCAAAGATTTAGTTAAGACAGCTTCTCTCTGACTCCCTGCCATAGCTAAATCCATTAAGGCGAGGAAACATCACTTTAAGAAAAGGCACTGCTCTCCGTATGTTCAATTTATAACTTTTTGTTCTTGAATTTAATGGAGCAGTCAACCTGGACAGATTTGACTTTGGAGGGGCAAGAAAGGAGGAGGTGGGAAAGGTTGTTTTATTTTTAGCATTCTAATCTTCCCTGCACCTGGGTATTCTGGGAAAGAAAATAGTCACTTTGGTTTGAATGTGCATTCCTGGGGCTGGATTTTAAACCATCGGGGTTGCACGAGGAAATCTAATAGATGCACCACAATTTTGCCACCGAGATGACTCTGATAAAACTTGCTTGTCAAGTTTTTCCCCCTACTAACTTGTTTAATTGCTGGTAACATTTAGGCTTTAGAGGATGTGATAGATTGACTGCTCTGCCAGCACTGCTTTTTCCTCTCTAATTACCACCTAGTTGTAAAGGCCCTTTCCTGACACATTTAATGGAGAGGCAGAGGGAAAACAGGTTTGCTTACTTTTGAAATATATTTTTATCATTCAGCAGTTATTTTCCATATATTTAATTTAAACCGTGTGCTTCCCTCCCCTCCCTCCATCTTGCTTGTTGAGCCATAAGACCTGAATTTCACAGAATCAATTAAGCAGCTAATATCCCCATTTGTACTGAATGTTTAGAGAAATTTTAGATTTCCTCTTCAAGGCTGCGGGTTGCAAAATAAGTTACACGTTAGGGAAGAAAAGCTTATTGGTTAAGTGAGAGTTGACACTGATGGTTTTTATTTCAAACAATCTAGAATTCCTCCTAGGCTCACACATGCGAAAGCACCAGCAAATGTTTAGCTGACATAATGCAAATGACTGGCCATAGATTTATTTGACAAACAGTTGAGCAGACAGCCCTATATTGCACTCAGTTGTACCCCACACAACCCCACCGGAGCCAGGAGAATTTTGCTGGCAGAAACGAGAGCAGAATTAAACCCAAACACTGCGGTTCCCGCATTGAGCCATTCACTTTTGGCCACTGGCCAACCTGACAGCCACATTTAAATAAGCCACCTGCTGAGTAGGGAGTTTAAAGAGCTAAGTGCTCACGAGAGCTTTAGCCGTAAAGTATATTGAACTTATGCAATAAGGCGTGAAGTGAAAGGATTTCAGTGACAAGGAGTACTAGAGGCCATACTATGGTTCTGACCTCTTGTTCTAGGTCAGATGCAGAACAGTTTTGGTGATACTCCCCTTCCTTGCCCATGCTACCTAAAATATATCAGACAGAAACTCTGTTCAGAGAACCCCATTAGATACGTGTCCCAAGAAGTGAACTATACACAGCAAACGCTCAAATTTATTTTTGTTACCTCTAGTAATGCTATAAAGCAGGAATCCTTCTGCAGAACACAGTATTTCCCTCTGTTTAAATGTTGTTGCGATTTCATTTTTCAGAAGAACTGGATTAGCTGTGTCAGGGGCAGAAGTCCTTTCCCAGGAAAGCCATGAGATCCCTCTCTTGACCATGCACTACCTTACCACTAGGGCCTTGTCTCATCATCTAACAACCTCTTTTGATTTGGTTCTCACCCTCCTTGTCAATTTTAACAAAGATGTCTTTAAGCACCTAGATGTTGGAACGGGACCGCGCTCTTTCTGCTGCTGATTATGTGTGATAAAAGTAACAACTTCCTGCTATCACCAACCCAGCGACAAAACTCTCCCCAAAAAGGGAGGCTGAGCAAAGTGACAGGAAGGCAAGCAACTCTCATCTTCCAGCCTGTAACAACAGCAGATTGCAAAAGTGTTATTTGGCTCTTTCTTAGCCCCAATTTGCTCAAACCAAATCTCACTAAGTTCTAGCTGCAAACACTTCTGGGAGAGAGTCTTACTCTGCATCAGCCAGGACAGTCCCTCCAGCAGTCAGACTCTTAAACTTGTCTGCTTTTCCTTTGAAATTCAGAGGGGTACACCTGATGCATTTACATCCCCGTAAGTAATTCAAATACATATCCACACCCTTTCTTCATTTGCGCTATTACTGCTTAACTTTTCCCCTTCTCAGCCTTCGTTCAGAAAGCCCTGATATGGCCTTCTACCAGTGGAAACTACCAGCTTATTTTTTATGTCTTTACCATCAAACTGTCACACAAATGCCTTCTGACTTGGTGGCAACATGGAGGTTGTCAAGTCAAGTTCAGCAGCTGACTCACAGGCCATTACCCACACAACTGCCATTTCACTTTTAACGTCCCCAGTCTGTGTTTAAGACCGCGTATCCCCTTAGCCACGCTGCTAGGAAACACTTCCAAAGAACTTAATTCAAAGAAAAATATGTTATTTTCAGTGTGGAAAAGCTTCTATTTAGATATAGTACATGACAAGCAAATAATTTTAATGTCAAAGGACTTGAACCTTAACATATTACAGTGTAATATGTCATGGCATTGCTTCTACACAACGGGAATTTAAGGGTTAATGGCTTGCCAATTAAAAAGATGGAGCCAAAAGATCTAAGAAATATTATAGAAACATACTCGTCACAGAAGGTCCCACCCTCCAAAGTGGTTCTGCAAGCACTGTCCAGGCGCGACCTGAACAACAGATCACTGTTTCTAATCACCCCTGAGATCTTGCCGTGACGGTGGGAATGATGTGCCCCACGTTCACCATATCATGCTGTTTGCCCTTTGCTTAACAGGCAGAACAACTGAGACCAGCAGCCGGCTTCTTTACCCTAACACAGCTGTGGTTATGTTGCCTCGCACAGGACCACAGGAGGCTCCGGAGACTACAGCAGTAACCTGTGAGCTAGTTGTGCGTACGTGCACGTGCCCTGCACAGCACCTCCCTGCCAATCTGCGCGCACACCCAGCACCTGCCTTTGCCCTTAGGTGCTTCTTGTCGCCATCAGAGAAATACACTAAAACATACAACCTGCAAAACAGAGGTCTGAGCCTAAAATGTCTCTGTGTTTGGGTGTTTGGCTCCAGAGGGTATTTCAGCCTGATAGAACCGTAAAAATTCCAACTCAAGTTCTGAGTTCAGTTCTTCCCTATCTCAACACTGAATACCCAATCCTTCGTGCACATGCACATATCTGGCCCTTGTACAGAAGGTTTCTGTTTTACTGTAGAGATTCCAATTCAAGCTTTGAGTTCAATTCTTCTCTACCTCCACATTGAACACCCGATCCCTTGTGCACATGTGCACACCTGCCCCTCGTACAGAAGGTTTCCTTTTTGTTTATTTTTTTAACTATCCTTTCTACGCAAGGATGATCAATCGCCTGTCTCTTCCAAGTCATGTCCCTATTACAGAAGATCCTGTTCCAATAAATGATTAGTACATGCAGAATGCATTAAAATGAATTATAATAGCAATCTGATCCCCAGTGCCTCAGTAGAACCTTTCCATCACAGGTGACAGCTGGTTCCCTTGGGCTTAGCTCTGGAGAGGGAGCGTCAGACCTCAAAACTCAATCCAATAACTTTGTATGAACCTAACCAAGTTCACAGAGCGCGCAGTTCTTCCTTTGTCCCTGAACTAGGAAAGATATACCTCAAAGGGTATTCAACAAGCTGGTATACACCCCATCATCTCAAATAAATGTAAATGCATTTTTCCATATATTATGGATTACATATATAGAGGATTACAGCCTCTATCTGCCTATGGTGCTATGTTTTATTACAGGCCACCAAAAATAATTAGTTGGTGACCCAGAAAACTGATATATAAAATCCTTTTAATCACCAATACGGCTTTCAATTATATAGTGTAAACTTATTAACCTTTTTACTGCTGAGATTTGATTTATGGAATTCCAGCTGCATTAACATTACAGGAGGAGATAGAAAGTGTCTTGTATGACACATTGGGATTAACAACTGATCACTGGCTCTGCCATCGCAGAGTCTCACAGAGCAAAGGCAGCATCCTGCAAGTCCCCAGGGGCTCATTTCAATCAGAGCTGCGTGGAAAGTTTGGTCTGTGGAGTAGGACTGTGTAATTCCTGTCACTTTATATACAAACCACAACACACAGGCCAGCTGTGGCTTTCAGAAGGAGCAGAGGTTGTGTGGGCACTTGCTGCAGTAATAAACAACAAGGGCAAAGAGGGCTGCGTTTGTACCTCTCCTTACTTGCACGGTCAGAAATACTTATATATTGAATGGAGACACTTTGGGGAATTCTGCTGCATGGGAACCCTTAACAGCAGCTTTATTCAAACAAAAGTTTGAAACATGAAGAGAAGGGCTATTTGTGAGGGTGCATTTATAGAAAACAATTTTCAAGTATGTTCTTCTTTCATTTCAAAATTCATTCAAAACATTTTAACTGGACAAGTGTTTCCCCTTTTTTGTTATAGTGGATTTCCCTCCTCCCCACCTGGAAATCAGAAAGTTCCCAGAAACTTATGGATTGGCGTAAGAGGCTTTGTTCACTTTTTCCTGATACAGAAACAACACTTACTGCTTTGTACAAGGTCTTAGGGCTTCCTGGTCATCTTCCCATGGGGCTGTGCTTCTATAGATAATGCAGAGATCAGCAGGAAAGACAAACAGGCCACAGTGAAGCCCTGCTAATTAAAAGGCCAAATTACTAACCTGAACTAGATGATACATCAAGTTCCAATAATAGATACAGGCATCTGAAAGGTAAATATTACCATAACAGACCTGAATGAATCAGCCCAAGGATGGGAAGACCGGTATTTCTAGTGCACATACATCATTTTATTCAAACCTCAAGAATATACACTGAAATTATGAATCTTGCCATAACTTCAATTTTCGGTTCCCCTCCTGTTTCTTGGTGGCTCATTATTTGTTGTTTAATGACAATAAAATGGAATAGTAATGTTCCATAAGATAATTTCTGCTGCAAACACCTAATTACCTCTTTTACAGTCTCAGGAGGAATAAAATAATTAATATATCTCGGTCAAATTTTGCAAGTAAATATCAGGTTTCAAATTTCAAATCTTAGCCTTTTCCAATCTTAAAAACCTATTTTTCAGTATTTTTTAATATGTAAGCATCCCCAAATGACATAAAATAGCAAGGCGAAATAACTAACGCTCCCCACAAACTGAACCAAACCCTCATCATTCACTTAGGTTTTTGTTCTTCAAACTTGAAAAGCTTTGAAAATCGCCCTGAAGAGAGGCTGTGCGGGTAGATGCTTTGATAACCTGTGCAAAAGCCATAATCTTTATAGAAGGGAAATGCCAATATTTGCCATCATCTTTCTCAGGATTAACTGTTATTGAATGAGACCGAGTTTCCCACAGAAGCACTGCCTTGCCTGCAAAACGGGCAGCCCAGCTCCCTTCGGGCAGTCCTCAGGTCACTGGTTCTTTGCAGATATAGATTTGCAACGGTTCACTGCAACCCATACACTGGGCAAAGACCCCCAAATCCTGACTGCCTGGGTCATACCTGGCCATCCAGCAGATTTATCCCAAGGCCAGCTTTGATATCTCCTTCACAAGCTGAGATTTCTAGTGCAGCACAAAGCGTGCATTACCGCCGTCCTGATTCATGCCAGCTCCTCCCAGTGCTAAGGCCCATCACACAGACAGCAAGATTTTAAAATGTATTCTGTGAAACAAGGAGAATAAAAATCAATGGCACTACATAATCCAGTCAGTGCCTTTCTTTGCTCACAAATCTTCATTTGTTCAGCTGGGAAAATTATGGACCGTCTAGAAATAATACAGTAAAGGCGCTCAATGACAATTATAATGTAAAGACTAATAGAGATGGTGGTATCAATCTGGTATATTCTGTTCTGTGAAGCCCATTTATAATTTTTAATAAAAATAGTAACACTTTACGATAAGTGGACATCATTTAATGCTCAATTACTATGAAACCTTTAGAAATATATATGAAACGCAGCAGTTCTGTATTTATACCAGGAGGGTTCCTTGAGATTGATGTTATCATGGTGAATACTAGGCGAATGTCAAGTCCAACACCACTGCATTCAATATTCTTGCCCTCTGGGTCAGGTATCCTGTCCTCCCCCACCCTGACATTTGAGACGAGTCCTTATCTATGCGGAGAAGAACCACATGAATTATATACGTGCTGCATTTTTTAAAAAAGGAATTTGCAACACAGGCTGGCAAGGCCTTTAGCAATGACTGAGACATTTCTGAATAACAATTCAAAAAGGTATGGCTCCTAAACAGGCAGTTTTCTCCTGAAGGCCAAGAGGTTTCTAAATCCCTACATTTATAAAACAAGCATTATGTCAGATAAAGCACAAAACCATTACAGCAGAACTAACTTCAACTTACTGAAGACTTCTCTTAGCAAGAAAAATACCATAATCCTTTGTCCTCTATCTTCAGAAGCTCTTACACTGTAACATTCTTAGCCCTACCTTGCCATCACCACGTAGATCCAAGCCCTCAAACTTACTCAGCACAGGTGGGATTAGTTACCCTGGAAAGCAAAGTAGAATCTCCCTGATGACCTACAGCTGCCTGCATCTATGCTCTCAGCCACAGATGTTAGTGCTGTGACTCACCACCACTCTTTCCTGGCAGGTTACAGAAGAACTTGTTTGTCTGAGAGGTATTTGTGAGAGAAAAGAAGGGGATGTGATCAGTGAAGCAGCAAATTGAACCCTAGCAGGGTATGGCTGAACCTTGCTGAAGAAGCCTTAAACCAGAGGTTTCCACATTTTGTTTAGCTACAACCTCTATTAGCCACTGTTAGCAGTAGAGGTAAAAAAAATGGCTGGACTTGGTTTGGGAAATGCAGTTTGGGAAGCTGAATTCAAGGCTATCCTTTTTCCCCGGATGTATCTGCAGCCAGCACCCTTATCTGAATGCAATAATCCCTAACATGACTTTGTACACAAAATCTATTGCCTGAGGGTGGTAGTTAACTGGCTTCTGTGGGGTGAGGGTGCTGCCATTTGGGGTGCTGCCCTGCTCGCTTTGCAGCGAACACTAACAAGATTAGACAAGGTTTGAAAGATGGCAGGTACCAGACACAGGTCACCCAGGTCCCCAGTTTGCAACACCGCTAGGATCCAAAGACAAATTTACAGGACTACATCTTTTCCCAGGCAATAAATACTATCGATAGCAG
Organism: Falco punctatus; assembly: GCF_963210335.1. Lineage (NCBI taxonomy): Eukaryota > Metazoa > Chordata > Aves > Falconiformes > Falconidae > Falco > Falco punctatus. The sequence goes on from NC_137587.1 coordinate 65,430,971, forward strand.
CTTAGGAAAAGAAACACCAGCTGGAGGAAGGGGGACAACCTAAGTGCTCTGCTAGAACTAACATCGTTCCATTTAATCTTAAATCATATTTTGCATCCTCTGCTGGAACGCTATTTATCCCAGACCTCTGGGCAGCTTAGACACCTGGCATAATAGCCCATTAATTACTTCAGCATGGGAAATAAATTTTAATATCTTCCTCTTTAATGCTCATTACTAAACACTTCACGCATTCCCAAACAGACATCAATGGTTCATTCTTCCTCCTTTTAGATATAATAGGCTTTATTTTACAGTTTGACTTTAATCAACACCCACAAGCCTGGGTGGCATGTGATAATGTTATACGGTCACCCAGGGTCACATGTTCATTTAGGGGCTCAGGACAAGGTACTTGTATTTTGCAGCACTCGTGTCCTTATCCTGCTAAAGGTGATTACAACATCAAGTTTTGTCCAGTGTTTCAGTATCTAAAGATGAAAGGTGGTATGAGGTATAATGGTAGCAGGTCAGCACTTTCAATAAGCATCCATCTGTAAACAAGTTCCTTAAAATATTGCAGCAGTGTGAAAGGAAGCTGCATCCTAATTGGGCAGAGTGAAAAGCCATAGGGCTTATAAATATAATGTATAGGTGATCCGTCTTGCCAAAAAAGAGGAGGTTCGTTATATGAAGGACACATTATCCTTTCCTCTTCCTATGATTCAGCATGGTAAGTAGTCATTCCTAATTGGCTTACAGCTTAGTATGAAATATTAGAATGCCACACAATGTGATGACACAGCTGGATTCCTAAGGGAAGCCAAAGAGTGATCTGAGAACAGAAGAGGGACAAGAGCAGATGCGGGTGTGAAAAAAAAAAATAGTTGTAGCTTACAGAGTAGCATGTCATTCTTTATCCTCCTCCTCCTGTGTACAGCATGCTGTGTACAGCACACCACTCCCCTGGTAGAAAGGCAAGAGACCTGTCATTTCAGAGTTCCTAAATAAAATGTGGGGGGAAAATGTGATTGCTGGGAGTATTAAAACAGGAAGAGGCAAGCAAGCTGAATAAATCTGGGCAATAGCTGCCTTGTCATGAAAAATACACTGCGCAAATTTCACCTCTCTTTGTGTGTCAGATGATGATTTCCCCAAATTTATCCTCAACTGGATAGTATTTGCCAAATTATCTAGTCAAACAATCTGTGGGTCACTCACAAAAGCTCAGCATTCAGGAGACAAGCCATTTGAGTGGGCACCCAGGTCGTATGCTGGGAGCTTGTTTCCTGGTCCTGGCCTTGATTCAGGAAGGTAATTAAACAGCTGCCCACCTGAAGTCAATAGGGCTATTCACACACACTTAAGTGCTGCTGACGCCAGGCTGAGGGGAATAGACTTCTCAGGGGGAGATTTTCACTGCAAATACTAGCGCTAATTCAAAATTCACTTTCTACAAAGTCCTTCTCCTGCAGTCAGCTGAAATTAGCTATATCCACTGTTGTGCTTGCCAGGAAACTTGATAGAATATTGCCCAAAGTGAACATAAAGGAGAGATAAACACAGCAGAAATTAATAACAGGAGTTCAGACCAGTAGGTTGCAGAAGATGTGTTATAAATTTCATCCAGCTGTAATGCAAATTCTGCCAAATGATTGGGAACATCTCCCTTTTTATATCACTGTTTTGCTACATATTAATAGCAACCAGTTACTGATGCGGTATTAAAATATTAATGATATGGTCATAAACCTGAATCAGTGCCTAACTTGGCAGAACAACATAGGGCAACTTTTCAATCATGTGTGAACAAAACCAGTTTTCACAAACCATTTTGTTACTGCGAGACCATGTGAGCAGAAGTAATTGCATGGCTATTTTAGGCACCAAAATTGTTAGTCTTCCTTGGAAAATCAACAGCCCTGTCAAGGTGTACGGTATGGGCACCCAGATATTTATGCAAGGCTGAGAGAATCTCAAACCAGGCAGAAACAAAGTTCATGCAATTAATTAGTAAGATTTCATCTGCAACTGGTATGACTGACTTTTATATGTACATTAGAGACGATAGCCTTAAACCCCTGGGGACGGATTGTTTCAGCAGGATTTAGCTCTTTGTTCTGGACTGAGCTGGAAGATGCTCTCCAAGTAAGGCAAGAAATCCAAAGCAAAACCCAGAGCTTTTGCACTGCCTGATGTAAGAGCAAGTGAATTTATCAACTCTGCACTGTAGCATCTGTGACCACAAGAAAAATTTGGGAATGTTTAAAGGATTTAAGAGTCAGAGACTTCTCTTGCATGTTTTATATTTTCCAGTCTGCTACCCAAGCCACCCTACCCAGGACAACCAGGGGCAGGTGCCAGCTAAATGAGGCAGCCTTTGGGATGCTTGACTGGATCTGTAGAAGAGAAGCAGGTCTCGAAGTCTCCTTGCTTCTCACTTCAGCTCCCCTCCAATAGAACTGGGCTGGTCCATTTGTCCATTTCATTATTCACATTTGTCCCCTTCTATAAGGGGGCATAGATCTGAGCTCCTTTCAAACAGCTTTAATTGAAGCTACAAATTAAGGTGAGAAAGGACAGACACGGAAGGATTCTGTGTACTCTGCACAATTCCCAACAGCAGCTAGCACCCCAGGAAGAGCTGGAATACTAAAAGAATATTTTATTTCTACATTCCCACAGGACATAGCTAATGCCCTACACTCATGGCTAGCATCAATCGCCCCCTGCTCCTCATCAGGATCCAAAAGAGGCACTGGAGGAAACATACATATAGCTGACATTTTATGTAGATGTATCAATACCAGACCAAGTTCTTTGCTTTAAAGATCTTTCACTGCTTCTTCTCTGAGACATCGGTGCACAAATAAGGTGACTTTGGTCATAACTAACTGAGTTTTCAGTTTAGAAGTTCAGCAAATGGCATGAAATTAATTATGTCTGTCGTGGTTTAACCCTGGCTGGCAACCAAGTACCAAGCAGCCGCTTGCTCACTCCCCCTCACCCAGAGGGATGGGGAGGAGAATCGGAAAGGAATGCAAAACTCAAGGGTTGAGATAAGAACAATATAATAGGTAAAGCAAAAGCCGCGCAAGCAAGCAAAGCAAAGCAAGGAATTCATTCACCACTTCCCATGGGCAGGCAGGTGTTCGGCCATCCCCAGGAAAGCCAGCTCCATCACGTGTAACGGGTACTCGGGAAGACAAACGCCATAATGCTGGGTGTCTCCCCCTTCCTTCTTATTCCCCCAGTTTATATACTCAGCATGACATCATATAGTATGGAATACCTCTTCGGCTAGTTTGGATCACCTGTCCTGGCTGTGTCCTCGCCCAATTTCCCGTGCCCCTCCAGCTCAAGAAAACAAAAAGTCCTTGATTTAGTATAAACATCACCCAGCAACAACTAAAATCATCAGTGTCCTATCAACACTGTTCTCACATCAGAGCCAAAACACAGCACTGCACCAGCTACTAAGAAGAAAACTAACTCTATCCCAGCTGAAACCAGGACAATGTCACAAAAAAGAAGGGTGCTTTTTTTCTGGTTTTCTATTGCAGTCACATAAATGAGGACCCAAAATACCACTGAGATATTACTTAACACTGTTAGCACCTGGGAGGCAGGTCTGATCTCTGCAACAATATCTTTATTATTTGCTGACCAGAGTCACTGCAGTCACTTACAGCAATGATAATCTTTCTTCATTATATCTGCAAGCAGATGCCATCGAGGTGTGACTGACAATCATCCCTTTCAGAGTAAGTGATCATAGGGTTTTCCATTGCTTTCACATCCATTGGCTCCTTGTTTATTAATGACACAGTTGAAATTTTAGTGTTGCCTCTGCTCAGGCGGAAGATAACAAAGATTTCGTTGATTGACACCAGTCATTAGGAAAGTTTCTCTTACAACTCAAGTGGTAAAATGATGCAGTCCTACTGCAAATCAAGTTGCCAAAATTAAAAAAAAAAAAAAATAGTTTACAAGTTAGCCAAGCAGAAGAAAACTTGCCTGTGTTTTGAAAGTTCTTCTGGCAAGACACTGGAAATGCATCGAGCAGCATAAGAACCTCTGGCAGTCATTCATTTCTGGTCTCAGAAAACCAGCTTTTCAGTTCCTAAAAGAATTAATGCAAATATAGTATTTCAGGGCTCCTTGACATACCAGAGCAATCAGCATTAGTGGAAACACCAGGAAGGCAGTTATACCTCCAAATATACTTACTCTTTGGACAAAGTCTATGGTCAGCTCAGCTCCAGTTCATCTCTTACATCTTTCTCTCTCTTTTTTCTCTGATGAAAACCAATGAAGGACAGTAAGGAGGAAGACAAGATCCTCTCAGACTCTCCTATATGTGGCACAAGGTGCACGTGACTACAGATGGGTCTGCAGAGGCTATGGAGCCTGCAAGATGCCACCACAAATCTGCATCTTACAACTGTACAGAGCAGCTCCCACAACATCTCCCATATGTATAATCTACTCTATATAAAAAACAAAACAAAACAAAACAAAAAAAATTGTCTCTTGGAAGAAGACAAGTCAAACATAACTCATTCCTTTATTCTTTTTCTCTCTTACCATGCTTTACAGATGATTGTTTCATCTTGTTCTTCTGTTTCCAAGAAAGACGCTTCTAGATCCTCAGGCAATATTCAGAGCAGGCAGATTTTTCTTTGAGTGTTCAAGGCTGATCTGATCAATTAAAAAAAAAAAAAAAAAGGTTACAGTACATTTTAAACCAAATACCCCATAGTATAAAATCTCAGAGGTCATTCTATAAGAAAAATATTTTTTGTTACCAAGTAAATGCAAAGAAATGATAACAAGGATTCAGCACAACCCCCTTTCTCATGTGTCCTGTGGGATTTTTCTGCATTGTTCTCTCTGTCCAAAGGGTTTAAAATGCAAAAGTAAGGTTGCTGAAGTCCTGGGCATGTGAGTTCTGCTCTGTGGCTGAAAACAAAGTGCCGCAGATCACACAAAATTCTTTCCAGCTGTTCGGCCTCCCCACATTTTTGTCCTTTTTCACTCATGAAAGCTACGAATTCTCTCCAGCCACAGAATTTCTCGCAGCATGTGATGCACCACAGGGCCCCACAATCTTATCTGAGGCTGTTTGGGACCAGCTGCAATGTAAACAGTCTTCACCACCAGGACTCCCCTACAGCGTTTAGAGTCTCTCTTGGAACAGCAAGTTTCCAGTGAAGTACAACCGCTTCCTCAAGATGAGTGTTCCCTAAGGCTTCAGGAATCAGAGCTGACATAACGTGAAATTTGCTTCCCCCTTTACCAACCCTAGCTAAATAAACTCATCGTCTGTATAGTAGGACACACTTCATTTTCCTGTCCTTCATTTACTTCTCCCTCTTGTTGATTCCAAAAGGAGACCACATAGACCAACCATCACAGCCAATTTGATTTCCAATTTTCTGGGTAGCTTTGCAATCACACTCCATTTGTCACCTGAATGCAGTATCGAATTTGCAGCCTGGGTGTGAATGACTTCTGGAATTATCTCCCTTGGACAAGACACCAAAGCAATTCAAAAGCAAGTAAACAGAATGCAGAAATACCCCTGAACAGGATTATGTCAGGTTTCTAAATCCTAATCCTGTTACTTCAGCAGCTATCCATTTCTCTCTTCCTTCTTCCCTTCTGGCTAACATTTTCCTACCCAGAACTCAGTTCAGCATCACCACAACAATTAAATATACTCTGTAAACTTACTAGGACTGCATGAACATTTGGAGCCTGGCAAGCTGTATTGTAACACCAAAATATGTTTTTGACAGCCACTGACCCCAAAAGCTGATGTGATCAAATACATCTCCCCATGAAAGAAAGAATAAGACTGTAATCAGGTTTACCATTTTAAGGAAAATAAATCCTAATCCTTTGCCATTCCATAGTATTCCTCTAATTGCTGTTTCCTTACACATTCAAACATCTACAGTTTGGTTCCATTGTTTGAACGTCACTTGGAATCAAATCAGTGTTGCAGATACAACGTCTTTGAACCTTTTAGTCCAGCTGTGAACTTTGAGCTTAATCCTTTAGGGCGCCCTTGTCTAGCAAGCTTTAATGTATATTAAATTTTCTAAAAGGAGAGCTAAGTGGTCAAAGCAAGATAGTGCAAGAGTCTGTGTTTCATAAATTAATAAGCATCACCAACTGCATTGCTTGACCCCTTAAACTCTGTGAAATTAATATAAGTAGACAACCAAAGTGCACTTGGCCCCTGAAGAGCCTTGGAAGTTCACTTAAGCAATCCAAGTTTCCTTAAAGTTTTATAAGCCAGCTTTTAAAGCGAGTCCTTTGTACTTATTACTGGTGACAGTGAGCATTACAACAGCCAATGAACCTTTGCTGACTTCCGACCCCAATATGGTAGAGCACAGTTATCAAGGGAAATATCAGAATCAAAGCTTGTATATTACATTGAGGTCCTGACTCTTGAAAGAGCCCCCCATAGACTCTTCAGAGTACGTCAGTGAAATAAACAGCTAATATTCTCAGACATCTACTTATGATGTACAGATATTATTGTTTATTTAAGCACTTTTGGCATAGTACCCCGCCCATAAAAACTGAAGCCTCTTACAAAGAAAGCTGTGGTACTCATAGTTCCCTTGCAAGAAGACAAAATTTTAAGATCTTTTATTTAGCCTGGGAAAACCCTCTGTTTGGCGGTGGTGAGTCAAGCAACACTAAGTCTTCATCTTAGCCGATTAATGGATTTAAATTATTAAATGGCATTAGGTAGGCATGGTGAGGAATACACTGCCTTCTCAGCTCTCCGTGCAGGGTGAGACTGCCTTGAACAATGAAGAAAATGTGTATCCACACCTACTGTGTTTTGGCATTAATCTTGCAGTGACTTGTAATACTTGAGTTAGCATCCTGTAGAAATAAGATATCTCACCATTGCCAGCTGATTATATTTTTCATAATGTAAAAGGTTCTTGCTGAATTATTCAGGTGTTTTTCCCACTGCTTAAAGAAAAAAAAAAAAAAAAAAGAAAAAAAGAAAAAGACAGACACAGAAAAGCTAGCTAAGGCAGCCAGGTATCTAGGAATAAACAAGCTGACAGGCAGTGTGTCCAGTATTAGTAATTATTATTGGATTGTAAAGCCCAATTAATGATGACGTTTAGGCTAAACTTTTCAAACTGGCAAGCAGAATTTCAAAAAACATCAAGGTGATGAGAAAACACAAGATTATCTGCTGAAGGGCAGCAAACTCCTATTGCATGTATCCCCCTCCAGCAGTGAAGTCAGGGAGGGCATGTGTTATCTGTTCTCCCCACCTGTTTAGAACATTTGGGTGAAGCTTTTGGGGATATTCAATGGCACTGGTTTCCATTTGTCTGCCTAGACCTGGATGCTGACAGAGACAATAATATCACAGCACGGAGAAAATAAATACAAAAACATACATACTCATTTTATACATATTCCATACACATTTGTACACAAGAAATAAAACCCAAATAGACAGCAGAACTCAACTATTGGGAAATAATTTATGAAATTTCTTGCCAGAAAGATAACAAGAAGCAGCTGGAAAAACAAGGTACTTTTGAGGAATGTGGCTTACAGCTTCCACCTAAAATGAATGTTAGCAGGGACAGTGTGGTGACAGGGTTGCAATCCCTGCCAGGCAGACATCTAGTCTAAGAACAGATAAGTTTGTTTAGCAGTTCCCTGATTATTAAATATAAATTGGACCACAAGTGAATCTTGAAATACTTTGGATCTATTCTGTCACATGTTGCTCCACTTCAGTTTTTTTGTGAGTGTAACCAAGCAATGATTATTGAAGATGGAATCACATGAATTGATCATCATTGATAACACAGCTAATTTAGTATATCTGTATATAACTATGGCCACCTACAGTGGAAGTAGAGGTTTAATTGCGTGGACTGATACTGAAAGAAATGAAAGTGTATTCAAATGAACCCCATGCATTGACTGGCCGTATAATCTAAGGGACCACCCTAGAGCATAAGCAAGTAAATAACAAAACTGATGACATAAGAGAAAACTATTCCTACATTCAGGACTCCTTCATTTGAAAACCAGTTACTTATGGGCCTGCTGGTTGCTGCCTTTCCTCAGAGCTATTAGTCTTCTGGCTTGCAAGCAGATCACCAGCTGGTGTTAGGAGGAAATGTCCACAAGGAATAGAACAGGGCATTTCTTAAGGGACGTGACAAAAAAGGTCTGCATATCCTTCCAAGGAAGTAAGGTCAACTTTGTAAATCCCAAATTTTCAACAGCAGCTTCAGAAGGCTCTGGTAAATGCTCATTTAGCTCTGGTAAAATAGGATCTGCTTAAGAAAGACAGACTGTAACTGCTCACTAGTTCTCTTTTTGAGAAAACTATCTGTGTTACTCTGTCTGGGGTGGATGGAAGCGAGACAAATGTCTCCCAAATACGAAAGTTGCTTTCTGTATTTGGAACAGCTCAGTACTAGAGAACCTACAGGAGCCTGGAGACGAGATATTAATTTGTTTTCCACCTTTCCCTAGGAGCTTTCCAGGCTTACAGAGCTGATGAATGAGCTCTGTCTACCCAGTTCCCATATTCAGTCAGCCCTGTGACACATCTTTGTTGTTTGGTTCCTTGGACCAGAAAAGTCTGGGGAAGTCTCAGAATGGCCATCCAAGTCACTAAGGTCTTCTGCAGACCACATTTCATTAGCCAGCTGGAAAATAAAAGCCTCTTTTATCAAATCCCCTGGGGCTAACTCATATTGAAAATAATTTGTTCTTAACACTTTCAGAGGCAGGGTTTAAAATGATGAATGAAGAAGAATATTCTCTGTCATAGGGTTTTGTTTGTTTTTCAAGTCCTTAGAGTGAGTTTATGATCTTTGCAAGTCTAGTACTAAGAGCACCATCATTTTCCACTGAACTTGCCACGGTTGCCTTATGCAGAAGGCTGACTACGTCTTGCAAGAGAAAAGTACACATTCATTTGTTATCCTGAGAGTATATGGTCAGAGCATTTCCGTAACGAAGGTAATTAATTTGGGGTGAAGATCTAAATTTTCTTTTTCTTTCTTTGGACAGCATCCAGTACCAAATACTGCAAACCTGTTTAGGCACACTGCTGCCATACAAAAGGCTTTTATAATAACAGGAAATAGCCAAGGTATGTCTACCTTCATGGACTGGTTTTCTGTTTTGTTTTAAACTGCTGATCAACTTTCTCTTTGCAATGTCTGTGAGGGGTTTACTTTCTAAAGTTTTGGGATGTTTTATCTTCCCTTTCAATTTTGCAAATTTTCAAGTGCTTTTAGTTATTTCTCAGGAAGAACAGAATCAGGCTCTGAAATGTAATTAAAGCTTGTATAGTTTCCACTTTTTAGGCAAATTTTCTTAAATACCAAAAAATTAAAACATGAAAATTGGTTTTGATCAAGTGCTTAATACTTTTCAGTGGCTAAAAAATGCCAGTGTGTTATTAACAGCTTCAAAGTTCTCAGCAGAAGCGAGTACAACTTCTATGAATCAACAAATCCTTTTCTGACAATTTTATCTGTGAAGCTGAAAAATCTAACAGAAAATGCATAGGAAGAATGCTGTAGCAAGACTAACAATTAAAACCACAAATACTGTACCTGGATCAGAAATTCCACTCCCACAGTAAGTGAACATTAATTTAAAGGATACAACTTAGGAACTACGAAGAGCATTAAATGTATTGGCTGTTGTACATTACATTGTACAAACAAGTTTTAATGAGAACGAATACTGCCGGTCCAGCCCCACAAAGACCGCCAGACACATAACTCCTATCAATTTCCCTTGAATGATCTACTTGAGGGTGCAACCACCACTTTCTGGTTTAGACTTAGCTCAGATACCTCTGTGCAGCACTTCCTCGCAATCCACAGATATGCTTTGGTCCTTCCAGCCCACCGGCTCTTGAGACCACAGGTGTTTTAGGGTGGATAATTCACTTGCGATGGCCCTGGCTCTGGGGTCCCACCTTTCTGCCTTGCAGCCAGAGGAAGCCATGCTCCGTTTCCCCTACCTACCCATGAAGATGACCTTCACTTCCAGCCTCCTGCCTCCAGAAGGGCCAAAAGGGGAAATCCTGCCTTATCAGCTGTGACCACAATGGAAAGCCATGGCCATCTTCCACTCTTAACCAGGAAAGTGTTTCATTTCATGTGACTGCTTTGGATTGGGTGTGCATCTGCCTGAGGGAATGCAGTGCAACTTCAGCCTCCCTGTGTATGAGGTGGAAATGACCTGGGGGTAACCCAGGTGATTCTTTTCCAGCAGGTAAAGGAGGGCTTGAAAGGGGAAAAATTGGGATTGGACCTTAACATCTCCCTTATTATTGACATTAAAGCAAAAAGAGACACACAGGCAACATTGAGGGGCTAAAACTCCAACCAGTAGAAAAAGGTCCGGTATCAGCTGTAAGCTCTGCCAAATAATAAAGCCTAATTAATACAATTCTGCCCAGGTAGGCATTCACACCAACACTCCATTTGGGCTACTGACACTGCAGCAAATTCAAATATTGAGGTAGCCCCCAAAAGAAACCCCTCCTACACAGACTAAACACACCCTACAGCCCCTACAAAGGAATAAGACTTTTCCACAGCTCCAGAAATATTCATTTGACAGTTTCTCCTTCCTTGGCTACAGCTCTGGTAATTGATCTTCTCTATTATTTTTCCTCATTCTTTCTCTCTTACATTTAAATATGTCCTTCATATTTCTGGAGCACTTTTTTTTTCCCCCAGCCTGTATCTCCACTGTTACATTATTTTTTATCTCTCTCCTCTATTCTTCAAGTGTGAAAAGGGTTCTCTGTTCTCTAATATTCATTTTTCTTTTTTTATTCTCCAAGTACTTTCTTTCCCATCTGTAACAGCCCCTAATATGCACCTCCATTCGATTTTACTTACCCAGCTTGAAACCCTCTCATTCTAATTACCTTTTCAGTTTTCTTCTATTTCTCCCTTGAGATGTCTCAATTAGTGTACTTTTTCTTACTGGCTGTCACCTCTGAGCTACAAGGTGGGTCTAACTCCAACTTAAACCATGCAGAAAATAAATGAGGAGCCGTTCTTGGCAGCCCTGCTGAAGGTGGTGTTACTTTACAAACTAGTGCACCTCTAATAGATGATAAATGGGCAGAAAAGTGGCCTTGTTAATGCAGCAGCCCTTGATTTGGTTGCCATGCCGTGTCCTTTCATTACTCAAAGATACAGGAAAGGCAACCTATGCTAAGTCCTGGGTGATGTAATTCCATACAAAGAGAGTGAGTAGAGGCTAATTAACATAGTTCTGGTCAAAGCCTGAAATTAACTCTTGTCTTTAAAGACCAGAGCTAAAAATGTCATTTGTCTTGCCCATAATTATGTTTAGAGGTAATTATGGTAGCAGAATAACAGCAAGGAGTCTAGGAGTGTTTTTTTCTCCCCTTTCTATCTCTAGCAGAACTCTAAATTCTATTTCTGTCAAAGAGAACTGGATAAAAATGCAGGTGACATCCACAGTACATTTCTTTGATTAAAATTGGCACTGTCATATTGAAGTTCACACGGAGCTTTCAGAACCGGAGGAGTAAATTCTCTCCCTACATGCTCCCATATAATGGGAAAAAGAGCACCCTCCCCACTGCAGCCTGTACTGTGCGGCAAAGGGGAGATGTGTGCCCAGCTGATTAAAGTGCCAGGCTTGGGCCCAAGAACGATATCCACAGGAACGTGTCCAGGCCCATACACATGTCCCAGGTCACTTTAAATGACCCAAGATATCTACACAGCACCGACAGCAGCCCTTGTCCTGTATTAGCACAGCATTACCTCCAAATTAAAGCATTTGCTTCCTGGTCAGGTCTGACCATACTGCATCCAGCTTTCAACCCCATTTGTTCAGAGCCAGGATAGCTATCTCTGTATTCTGCAAAACAGACATACCCCAGATGTTTGAACCCACTTATTTAAATTAAAAGAAAAAAAAAAAGGTATTATTGTTGTTATTATTGCTGCTATTATTAAAATCCCAGCGGCATATGCTGCTGTCATCGTTCAGTTGTCCTGAGATCCATCTACCTACAGTGCCTGTTTCACCACCATCACTGAAATTTATGAGTACATCAACCATTAGTGGGTTGGAGGATTTATCTGTTAGGTATGGTAGCACTAATTTAAAGATTTCAAACTAAACTTTTCTAAACTTTGTATATTCTTGGATCAAAGCTTGACACTGAAGCTAAACTTCTCCCAAGGGTTTATTACTGAAAGAAACTTAAAATACCTGATATACCTAGACCTATTTATGTATACACTCATTTTTCCAGTTACTGCATTTATCTAAGGTGGCAAAAACATTTAGATTTCTAGTGCACTGGGCCTGAAAGGTCTCCATGTGATACAAAATGCATATATACTGGGCACGCATTATTGGATTGGCTGCTGGCAAACACCAAGGTCTGTAACACAAATGTATGCAGAGCGGATTCATTTGGTCCAGATTTCTCTGAAATTACTACATTTTACAGTGTGAATTCAGTGAATTCACCCAAGGACCCATAATATCATTTTTGGCACAAGTACAAACTAAGGTATAGCTGTGATTTCACTGAGATGATGATACTGCATATAACATGTTATAGAAACTTTGTGGAAGTAATGGACGAGGAAAGATCACCTGTGCAGACTTTTCTAATGCTTCTAATGGAACCACGTCTGCCATTTTTACTAGTATCCTTCATGGCAAGCAGGGAATCAGGGCAAAACTTCCTCCGAAAGGAACTGACCTAAGGGTCCCGAAGGCATTCTCCCACTGTGCCCCAGGCAGATCTTAGTCAGTCTTCAGAGATCAGCTCCACTGGAGTACCAATTTAAGCACCAATTTAAGCAAAGGGTATAGGAGTTCTGCCTCAAAAAAATGCCCAGAACTATTGGCACCCTTTTGAAAGCCTCATTGTAAAGTCAAAGGTGAATTCCAAAAGACCTGTATAGCCCTTGAGCTGTAACTTTCCAGAACTCCAGAAAACTTCCAGAAAGTAAGGCTCCTGTCCTCAAAAGTATATCTGTTTTTTCCCAACTATATCAGTTATCTAATAAAATTTATCCCTTCTCCCTGTAGATATCACCTCACATACCTCTTTAGACCTTCACAGCTATTGCATTACTACTACGGCCTTTACAAGTGACAAAAATATCTTTACGATGACATCTGCCAGTATCACCTGTCAGACACAAGCACCAAAGCCCCCAGAGCCCATCTGGAAAAGCTGCTTCTTCGCGTAATATTTTTGCACCCTTCATGAGATTTTCTTGCAAAATTTGGTAATGATTTGTTTAAACACAAAAAAGCTTAGGAATTACACGTTACTCTGACATCTGTTACATTCAGGCTCTCTTCGGGGTCCTGTTAATCAAGTTTCATCCATAACTAGGTGGAACTCCAGAGCTTCAAACCTTGCAATGTTACCATTTACAGGACCTTCACCGATGTTACAAGGCACGTCTCTCAATTCATAAGAGCAAAGACACTTTTCTGCAGCACAAGCAGCCTAGCTCATACTCCTGGGAGAAGTGCAAAGCACACCAAGTATGAAACAGAAAACCATATTGTGACTGAAGTGATCTACAGACAGCAAAAAACAACCCTGAAACAAAACCATATTCTGCCTCTCCCTGGCACAGCACAGAACTGGCAGAACCAAAGATGTGATCTGAAAATAAAAAGCTTTTGGGTTCATAGCTAGCTGCCAGTCACCAGGGGCACATGTGACACCCTTCTGACCTGCAACTATTTCACACTGCACCAGGAGCTGAATACTGCAGGGCCACTGCTAGGAGATGGCTATATCTCAGTAAGCACACATGGCCCCAACCATGAGGTTTATCAGTGTTTAGCCATGTTAGCCCAGGACTGGCAAGCCGAATTGCTCTACATGGTGAACACTGCATCAGGCTCTGAGGTTGCTTGCATCCAGTTACTGAAGTATTTTTTCCCCATCTGTACTGCCCTGAGGTTCGGTGTGGCTGGACCAGTGTAGCGTCATAGGGAAACTTCTACAACCTCACCATACTGGAGAGATCAAACTGGAAAAGATCTTAGAGGCCCCCATGTCTTTAGCCATGGAACAAATCTGTTTCACTTCAAATTGTTAGCTTGCACAGAAATTATTTATCCTTTCCTTTTGATACAGGAAGATCATAAGATGCTATGGCATTTGAACAGGGCCCAGCTGAGCAGTCACTGGCAGGGCACTTTCTCCTTGGAGATCAATAGGTCTGTGTCAGTAAGGTCATTCCACCACTAGCAGCATCTAGATCCACAGTTCCCAAACTGTACTACACATACCATTGCATAAAGCCATGCCAAGGTGACTTGCTACCACAAAAGGTCTCACTGTCTTTCCATTCGTATTGTTTGGGCATGACTGATACCAACTCTTGACTCTGAGCTTACAGGATCATTATATTCTTCTCCTTATCATCAATGAGACATCTAAAATAGTAAAATACTTTTACTGAAGCCCTGAATTCCTACTGAAAACAAAGATGCGTATTTGGAGGGTGAAAGAGAGGGTAGAAACAGAGGTCCTGGTTTCTGCTCAGCATCCAGCAGGCTGAAACCCATCAATGCCGCTTCACTTCCAGTTGTTAAGTGAAGGAACTCCTTTCCTCTATGGAAACCTTAAATCAGCAGGAACTCATTTGTTACAGCTGCTTCCCTGTTTCTACTGCTGTTAGAGTGCACCTCAGTCTTTCCAGTGCAGCACAAACCGACACAGACAACTCTAAAATGTCTTACATGGCAGCGCCAAATGCTTAGAGTTTATGTAAAGCCATGGAGCCAGCATGATAAGATCTAATTACCAAGCAAATTAGTAAAAAAACAGCTGCAAGGTTTGCAGAAATGTCTGGAAGTGCAGAGTAAATGGCCACAATTGATAGAGTTATTGCACAGGCATCCTGAGGGCACAGTCTGCAGCGCCTGAGTTTAACCAAAATCACTGTCAACAGTTGTTGTTTTCTCCATTCTGTTAAATGAAAAGAGCATGAAAATGATCCTGTAAACAGCCATTTAATATTCTCATGCACATGAACTGCAATTATCAGCAGCAGCAACAACAAACTGCTGTAATGTGTTCATGGTTAATCAATTCAATTGATCACTGTTTATTAAATAAAAACCTGCTCTCTAAACAGTTCTTCTCTAAGCATGTTTTGGGGATTGGGGCAGGGAGGCTAACTTTCCTTTTTTTTTTTTTTTTTTTTTTTTTTAAGTATGCTGCTAGGAAAATCAGGAGACCAACTGATGCTTTTAATTTAAATCCAACCTAAGAGAAATGCTAGCAACATACAGTGCCTTTACACAAGCATTAGCCTAAAAGAGGTTTGAATCAGCCTAGCCACTCCCTGGAAAAGCTACACTGAACCTGATTCGTTCCTATTTTAAAGGCTTTCAAGACATGTTGGCAACAGTCAGTGTATTTATCCGAGTAAGAGACAGTCATGACCAGGTCAGCTCAAGATATCAGGAAGCGGGCCATTGATAATGCAGATTAGGGGGCACGTTTTATTCACATCAGCACTGTAGCATTGATCACCCCTATTCTGCACCTTTAGAACGTAGATCGGAAATCTATGAATTCCAGGCTGGAGAGATGCTGTAGATAACAGAAATCCTCTATAGCCAGTTATCTCCCTACAAGGAATAACGATCTTGCACAGAATTGAATGCTTTAAATGTACGAAGAATATACACTACATTACAAGTTCAATGGAAGATTGATACCCAGATAAAAGTCTGGGCATATCCGCAGCCCTGAGCTACTTCCAGCACTTGAATGCTGCACTGAGAACTTCCACCTATGGTGCTGGAGTCCTCCTTGCCCTTCCATCCCTCCAAACAGTGCAGAAGGGAGGAGAAGGGGAGTGTTGACACACAAAAATAACCTCGTGGGATTTAATTAAGACTACTGAACCCGTGTCACTTGGAATTTATGGCAGATTTGAACCCATGCCTCCAGAGGGAGAAAATGAAGGCATTTCCAGTACATTAGCCGACTTCAATAGCAAAGCCAAATCTGACGTCCTGTGACCCCCGAGTGAACAAAGACTAAGGAGTCCCTGTTATCCCAATTATTTCTGGCTAGATTTGTGAGATGTTTGCACTACCCTAGAATCCAGCCACAACCAGGTACCCGCCCTGATGGGGGAAGTGCAAAGCTTCCTCATGCCACGAAACTCTTGTGAGAGCATTAGAAACCTCCAGCGAAATTGGGTCATTAATGGTATGTTCCATGGAGAAAAAAGGATGTGGGGCATATTCCCTCCCCTGCCAGCAGACACCTGGCCTCCACAGGAGCTAAGAGGAGGCTTACGAATAAAGCTGTGCAAATATCTGGCTTTGCCTTTTATGGCTGAAGGGGAGGGGGAACCCAAAAACTTAGGAAAAATGCTTTAGGTCAACTAAAATGTTTTGTTCAGTCTTATATCAGGTGTTTCACCTTTGGTCCTTTGGGAGGCTGGGGGAAGGGTGAGAACATGCTTTCTTTATTGGTCAAAATGAGGTATATTTTGCAATGGAAAAGGTTAAAATTTTTTAAACTGTTTTTCTTATTCTTGTTTTTCGAACAGAATTAATTAATAACTATGCAGCCAACTTCCAGGTAGGTTCAGCTGAGCCAAAATTATCTGTCTCTTCAGGGGTAGGAGAAGAAATCATTGAAATCTTTCCCTCAGAATAACTTTCACAGAGGTGTTTCAGGGAACTGAAAAGCAGAGATGCCTTCTTTTTTTGAGTGGCCAAAGTGAACAAGTTCAATAAAATAATATTAAAAGGAAAACTTTTCACCAAGATGAGACAGATGTCTTGCATGACTGACCAGCCCTGAAACCAATAACATCGCCACCAGCGAAGCTGGGAGCTGCGGCAGTAGCAGCAGCCTCTCTCGTCTGACCTGTTTGAGAGAAAGGGGATTATTAGGGAATAAAATTAAATCCGTTTGATATAGGTTCCACAGCCAGTGAGTTTAGCACACAGATGTCTAGTGACTGTGTTAAATCCATCTTTACCCCTAGGCTTGCTAGGCAGCATCAGCTAAATGAATTCCTGACCGTGCCGATAAGGCAGCTGACAGCGGTGCGGAGGAGGGAGCAGGTAGATCCCGCTCGGAAGGGCTGCGGGGCGCACGGTCCCCACCGGCCCTTGTGACGGTCCCCGGCCTGTGCCCGACACCCCGGCCTTGCTCGGGGGGCTCTTCCCAGCCCGCCACTTCGGGGTGGGTTTTTCCCCCGGTCGGAAATCGGCACTCTGAAGTTAGGGTAGAAGCAATGCCGCATCAAAGCGCTTCATAATTAGGTACAAATTTTGCTTGTAGTTCAGCAATTTATACGGATTAGCAGCCGCTGACCTCCCGGAGGCCCCGGACGCCAGGCTCCATCCCTGGTCACAGAGTGACCTCTAGTGTTACCGGCAGCCGCGCGCCCGCCGCCGCCCAGCGCTCGCTGCCGCCGCACCGGGCCCGCCCCGCGCCGCTGCTCCGCGTCGCACCGCAGCCACCAGCCCGCACCACATTGTAGCAGGCCTGCACTGCACCGCGCCGCTGCTCCGCTCCGCATCGCACCGCAGCCACCAGTCCACACCGCATCGCACCGGGTCCGAACTGCACCGCACCGCACCGCTGCTCTGCATTGCACCACAGTCACCAGCATGCACCGCATCGCACCACAGCCACACCGCACCGCACCGCTGCTCTGCATTGCACCACAGCCACCAGCCCGCACCGCACTGCACCGCACCACTGCTCTGCATTGCACCACAGCCACCAGCCCGCACCGCACTGCACTGCACCACTGCTCTGCATTGCACCACAGCCACCAGCCCGCACCGCACCGCACCACTGCTCTGCATTGCACCACAGCCACACGGCACCACACCGCTGCTCTGCATTGCACCACAGCCACCAGCCCGCACCGCACCGCTGCTCTGCATTGCACCACAGCCACCAGCCCGCACCGCATGGCTGCTCCTCATCACACCACAGCCACCAGTCCACACTGCACCGCATCGCACCGCAGCCACCAGCCCGCACCACATTGTAGCAGTCCTAAACCGCACCGCTGCTCCGCATCGCACCACAGCCACCAGTCCACACCGCATCGCACCGGGTCCAAACTGCACCACACCACACCGCTGCTCTGCATTGCACCACAGCCACCAGCATGCACCGCATCGCACCACAGCCACACTGCACCACACCGCTGCTCTGCATTGCACCACAGCCACCAGCCCGCACCGCACCGCTGCTCCTCATTACACCACAGCCAATAGTCCACACTGCACCACATCGCACCACAGCCACCAGCCCTCCCGCATCGCAGCCATCAGCCCGCATCGCACCACAGCCATCAGCCCGCACCACATTGTAGGCAGTCCTACACTGCACCGCGCCGCTGCTCCGCATCGCACCACAGCCACCAGTCCACACTGCACCGCATCGCACTGGGTCCAAACTGCACTGCACCACTGCTCTGCTTTGCACCACAGCCACGAGCCCACACCGCATCACACCGGGTCTGAACTGCACTGCACCGCACCACTGCTCTGCACTGCACCACAGCCACCAGCCCGCACCACATCACTGCTCCGCATCGCACCACAGCCACCAGCCCACACCGCATCGCACCAAGTCCACAGCGCACCACTGCCACCCACCCACCCGCACCTGCCTGCACCGCAGCCGGGGCTTTTGCCTTTTTATTTATTTCTTCATCCAGGGAGCAGGGCGCACGGTCACACCTGGGAGCAGTGAGCCAGCCTTGCTCCTGCTCCAGCGCAACATGGCTCAGAACGCATCTGCATCTCATGTTCCCGCAGACAGTTTCAAAAGAAAATCTCTTGTGCTGTGCAGAGAGGCTCAGATTATGCACAGGGTCCAAAGGGCTACGACCAGCTTCCCAGCTGGCCTAAACTGGTATCTTCCCAGTGATGTTACAGGAGCCCTGTTTGTTTAAGCCAGATTATGACATACCTCCTGGAGGCTTTTCCAGCTGTGCTGCACTTTGTACAACAGCAAGAGAGAAGCACCCAAAAGCCTGATGCTGTTGACCTTGGTCCTTCCTATGTCTTTTGCTTCCTCACTCACGAAAGCAGTCTGTTGCTCTTACTAATTGCACACAAAAGTTTTAATGAGTTTTTAGAACCCTGATGAATGTTAGTGTGGAAAGGCAGAAGAGGGAGAACTGAGCAAACATAGGTCTGAATCTATATTCTACAGAGCCCAAGTGTCTGTAAGCAACTAAATAGACCTGCTGTTCAACAAGGAACTAAACCAGCACCATCCTCCAAAGGTTACTCACTTCTACATCTTCCCAGCTCCAGTCTGGAAACCCAGGAGCTCTAGCACACTGCCAGGTTGGGACAGACACAAGGCACCTCTGAAGCCTGGTTTTCCATGAGCACTGTGCACACTCAAATCAAAGCAACCCTCCCCAAAATTGCTATTGAATCTACTGCACAGTAACAAATGCTGGAAGTGAATCTCGTTTGTCAGACACCTTCTGACAATCATTCCTGCAGCAAGAGATTTTCTTTTTCCCCACAGCTTCCTTTGGGCCGTGATTAGAAGAGAAATAATAGTTTTGAATGTTCCTGCTTATCCATCACTGACTGTCCCCCAGTAACCATGCGTATTGGCCATCCATGGAGAGGGGTCAAAACTACACTGCAGACACACCCTCCAGATCTTTCCAGTAGGGTCGTAAGTACAACATAGCATAAGATTATGTAAGCAAAGTTCAGTCAGGTCTCACTGAATTGACCAGAAAATGTTTTTTAAAGTCCACTTCAGACCACTGCCAGTTGAGGTGCCTGAAGAGCCAGAAGCCCTGTATACTCCAGGGGTGCAAGTCTTACCTTTAAGTGATGTGCAGTAAGACTTCACCTCTCCAGTCTCATGGTGTCCCTATGCCTTCCCTTAAAGCAACAGCCTAGGCTAGCAAAAGTTGAACAAGTTATAAACAAGTTGCCATTGCATAGCTGCATTAGCTGAACTTCCCATTTCAGCACTGGTGGATCCCTTTCCTTGGTGAAAATTAAAATTAAAGGACGTGGAAAGTTACTAGAGATGAGAGGAGCTATGAGGCACATATGGTAGATGAAAGGCAAAAGGCAAATGGGAATGGGAACAGTTAGTATAAGGGTGGGATTACAGAGGTACAAAAAGCTCACAGGAGAAGAGGAAAGGGCTAGAGAGCAGTGGTCAGGATGTTGCCAAACTGGCTATTACTGTGATCATGTAATTTTAAAGCTTCAGTTTTCCTTGTAACGAAAATTAATGCAAGTATTTTGACATGGATGGGGGACTGAGATAAGCAGATTTTCACTGCTGGAATGAAGTCAGGATTTACTGCTTCTTAGCATTTCTGATTCCTCTGTGCTTTTAGCTACTTGTTTTTCTCTCTTTCTTTCACCCTTACCTATAAGCCCATTTCAAACCACTCTGAGTTCTGACAATCTAATTCACGGGCAGGCTTCCACGCTCCACAGACCAAAACCAACCTGTGATACACATATCTTCTCCCAGATCATGGAATGAAGAGAATATCGCCTCAGATTTAATACATAAAATTTTTAAAAATTCAATTTTAAAACCTCGTACAATGTCTTTCACTTACACAAAAGAGTTGAAGAGACAAGCGCCTATTTTAAGCAGGGAAAGCTAGAAAGTCCACTAGTAGCTAGCTGACACTGTGGCTTTTCCAGACAAAATGAAGCCATGAACTGGAACAGCGTGAACGACAGGGTTGGCATTCCTTGCAGGCCATGATTATCACTTAGCAAATTACCCATGAGCAGAGCAAGCCAAGTGGAGCAGCACATCAGACTGATACACACCGAACCAAGGCCTGCAGGAAGCTTCAGAACTCACTGTCCTCAGCTGGGGGGTAAAAATGTTGTAAATTAGGCATGAGAGAGTGACTCTGTGTTCAAAATTACCTGTTCTCATCTTAGAAGCATAAAAGCCAAAAAAGCAACCCACCACTCAGAAAAAAAAAAAAAAAAAAAAAAAAAAAAAAAGAAAGATATTCTGGTAATATACAGGGATAAGGAATACAATAAAAGAAGGGTTAAGGAAGTGGTAGCCTGGTTATTGTTTGGTTCAGTGCTCTCAGGGACTGGCCCAATAGTCCTTGGAGTCATTGGAGTGGTTTCCTTCAACTTCAGGAAGCACTTAACACACAACCAGTCTGACAGACCTGTCTCCAACACACCTCCATTGCACCAAGAAGAAATGTCAGCTGAAAAGGAAACCATGTTTGATGGTGGCTGAAATTAAAGCTTGTTTAACACAGGACACTGAGTTCAAATAGGAGGGGGGAAACTTAAAGGATGCCTCAGGACTCCCTGGCAAGAAAGATTCTGGAATAACAGTGCAAATAATCTGCATCCATTTCCAAAGAGCAATGAGCCCTAAATGTGAGCATCCGTGGAGTGATAATCCAGAGTTATTCCTGACTAAAATCTCCTCCTGTAGACTAGCACTCACTTCTTAAATGCAAAATACAGTGTATTGACAAGAATAAACTGTAGAATTCAGATATGTTTTTTAGGGCTAAGAGAAGTGTAAACCTTGAAGATAAAATTAGGGAAAGTTTCTAGGTGTTACTTGTTGTGGAATCAAGAGAGAAAACTAAAATCAAACACCACCAGAGAGACAACTACCAGTAACCCAAACAACAAAGAGAGGTACAAAAGGCCAGAGAAATAGCAGCTCAGATGGTGGTCATGTGAAAAAACACAGTCCACAGATTGCAAAGCACTTAACTTATTTATGATTACATGAGACAGAGAAGGATGGCAAAGTTAAAAAAGCAATGTGGTTGGGCCACAGTCATCACAGGGATATGCCAGTTGTGCACCTCTCCAATTTTGACCCATTGTTTCTTGACTTATTTTTCCAGCAAAATACCTTTGATGTTTTAGATATGTCCAGAAGGAAAAAAAAAAATCTCATTAGTTAATTTATGATATTGCATACCAAAGTACTGCAGGAAAGGGTGATTTTGCTGAGAGGCAGAAATTCTAGAAACTGTTAAGGTGGTCAACAGCTACTTGCCACAGATCTCCCCAAGAAAATGACTAATGTTATTGTGATGAGTGAAGTGATAATATTGCAGCTTCTCCCAGTATTGCCTGAGCATCAGTGCCCTAACAAGACAGAAGAATAACCATGTCAGGAATATCTCTCCTCTTTGTCTTAATTAATTTACATTTTTGGCTGCACACCCCAGAGGTGTGCAGCAGAGAGGAATTCGCAGGTTCAAAAGGGCTCAGCTGGAACCGCAGCCCAGTTCTTCCATAAAATGACTAAAACTTCATTAAATAAAATAAACGTGTTGTAGCCCAAGGATTGACTGACTTGCAGTTTCCCTTGCTCCTGGGTTAATACAGCAAAGTTGGCACATTGATAGAACACTCAGCAGGACAATGGGGTGTGCTGAATTCAAATGAGTCTTCATAGCTGGTAGGATTCTACTAGGTACTTCGTACGTAGTCTGGTGCTTGGAGGAAGGGAACAGAGTACAGCTAAAGGAGGGAGAAAAAATGTAAAAATCTGCAGTTGCACGCAACATAGATTTGTCACAGAAAATAAGAAGACCTTGCAGGCCTTGAAGTGACTGCAAACTACAGAACACCATAAATTCCACATTAGTCTTGATTAAAATGGTCTTCTGATTTAAATATGTCTGACTACAGATCAACTCATTATAAAATCAAACCATCCATACACGCCTATGGGATATTGTCAAAAATTCTAAACCAGGTAGAGCCCATGTGCTACACTCAACCTACAGCACACGTGCTGGACAACTGAATCATGTGGCAAACCAATGACCACCAGAACGCATGAGCTGCCTTGGATACGTCCACATGCTCAGTTCAGAGCTCAGCTGCAAATCATGCTACACAGGAGATGCCAGGCATTAACCACGCAGAGCTGATGATGAGAAGTTGTGACACCTCCCAAGAGCATGCAAGGTGGAGGTTGTGCATGAGATCCTAGTGCCCATCTGCTGGAGGTTTCTCCTCGTAGAGCAACTTAGTAAGGGTTACTGCTCCAGGAGTGCTGTCAGACATCTAGAAGTCAGAACGTACAGTGGATGGCCTTCATTGCCAAAAGCAATACAGAAGTCTTTCCAAATCTTGATTCTGGTTCCAAATCAGTTGGGCCAGCGCTCAAGAAAGGCACTTAGCCATCGGCCTATCCAGGCTTGAGACTGAAATGCAGAGTATTAAGCAAGGGTCCATGTCTGCACACTATTAGCAAGGACTTGATGGCGAGACACAAGAGCCGGCACATCAGGGAATGCCAAGCAAAAACACACATCTGAAACCTGGCCTCTTTGCATACTAAGACATCAGTTTCCTGCCAGCAGTAAGGCACCTCTGTAAAACCATAATTCAGGCCTGAAGCTCATTCCTACCATCAACAAGTAGGCAGGTGGGGCTGCGACCCCAGAGAGGATTACATGGCGACTTGACTGCCAAGACTAAGGCAGCAGATCTCACACAAGTCTGAATTGGCTTTCAGGAGGTACTGGGGACAAGCCTAGTCCATCTTGGCACAAATTATACACAGAAGGGCAGGAAAGATTCTGGAAGCAAAATTTAGGCTCTGGGGAAGTAAAGTGCAAACAATGAATATTCTCTGAAAACACTCCCAGTAACCCCATGCAGGACTGGAAAGAGAGGCAGAAAAGCCAACGTTTAATACCTGGCTGAGAAGACGGTTGAAAGAGCAGATTTGTGAGGAACCAGGGATGCTTCTGGAAGAGAGGGGGCCCATGCCAGAGGGGCAGATGTCTCTGACTCATCACACTATAGTCTTGTGGGTATTTAAAATCAGGAAGGTTGTGAGCAGGCTTTTAAACTGGAGAGCACAGGAAAACAAACAGGTACAGAGGCACAAACAGCTTTGGCCGATGCTTCTTTAAGGACAAAGCCACGGAAATCATGTATCCTCACATAAAGGGCACAGCAGGGAATAGAACAAGTCAGATAGAAGGATGGCAAACAGAATAGATGCCATTTGTGTAAAATAGTATGAGAACAAAACAATGATAGAAAATACCAGAAATCTAATTGAAGTGAGAAAACCGGAATGTTTTCATTAGGCGAGGACATCAACTAAAGGCATATTTCAGAAACTCGGAGGACCTGTGAGATTCTCCCCACATACCAGCCACTACATTTATGCACAAGTTAGATAAATATGGGGTGATTTCCACTATGTACAGGAGAAGACATTCTGGGAGAAATACCCAATGGCTAATATTTATTCCATGCTAGAGGCATCAGCAATGTTCTGGCAGCAGCATTAAGGTACAAAACCAGAGTTTGTGCCTGGGTGCACTCAGTACCTCGGGAGATGCTGCCACCTTTAACTACCATTTAGGTCATGTTCAGCATGTACAGTTTAGCACTGCTGAATACAACACACTGTCTATGCTATCAGCAGAACAAAGGCTAAACGCAATAGTGTTTTGAGCGGGAGAAGAGACACTGACAGTTTTTGAAAGATTAATTCCATAAACCAGAAATAATATGCTAGGTGAGAAGTTAACATACCAAGGTGGGCAATATATTATTGTAAGGTTCAATCAGTCAGCAGGTGTCCTGCCCCAGGAGATGAGGAAGCAATACTTGAAATGGTGACTGACACAGAGAACTGAGAGTCCACAAGTTCAGCCCTCTGCACAGGCTTGTCTTTACATCTCTCCTTACGCTGACAAAAAAAATTGTTGCCTTTTGAGGAGCTTCTCCACTTTGTTTCCTTGGTTTCTGCATCCCTCCTGTCCAGCAGTCCCATCTTTTGGCCCTGTGCTGTCCCTGTTTGGTTCCTCTGGGATAAGACGTTGTAAACTCTGCATGAACGCCTATGATAACCAACTATGGCACCTGTGCCATGAGCGGAGACTGGCCTGTGTCTCAGAGGTGTGGAACTGGGGAGTGATAACCTGGCCTCTGTTGGGACACCTCCAGTTTTTCTGTGTTCAAAATTGCAGATTCACAGGCTTTATGGGACCTCATGTGGGGTCATCTAGTTCTTCCTCCTGGCCCAAGACAGGACCTACATCACTCCTGAGAAATGAATGATCAGGAGAAAATATTCTGACCGCAGAAAAACAATTACTTAAACACCACTTCATTTTAATGCTTATCAACTTCCAATCTGTATCTGTATCAGTGTGGGGGTGTTTTACACAGGACTGTACAATTCCAAGAGTAATTTCAAGAACAAATTGTACCAGAGGCACAGAAAGAGAGAGAGATCCCTAGGAGGTATTTGGGTAACATAATCAATTCATACAGAGAGAGCGGGTGTGTGAGTATGCATGCGAGTACAAAAAAAGCACATGTACACACACACCCACACATCACGCCAGGATGCTGCAGAATCCCGTAGACATCAGGAGTATAAAAGCCAGGCTTTTGCATGCATTATTTCTGAAATTTCTCAAGCCCTCCTGCTTTGCCAAACTGAATTATTTAAAGCCAACATGGAGAAGCAGGATTGCACTTTAAAGAAGAGAAAAAAAGCCACCCAATGTTACCTGTATCTGAGCAAATCAGATTTTGTTTCATACTCAATTGCTCACAAGGAAAGTTTATAACCCTGATTTCACCTCACCCAGAGCTGCAATTTTCCAACTCACAGGGTGACAAAACTAAGTTGAAACATACATCTGAATACACTGACAGCAGTTTGACCCTGGCTTGAGTTAAACTGATTTTTATATCTAAAGACAACAATCATTTTTTGTGTCGTCAGAAGTAATGCAGGGGGACAACAGTGCAAGGAATGTCACAACATGGGGTGCTACGGACTGGAAAAAGCGCCTCCTTGATGGGGTCCCCTGGTCTCTGGTGTGCCCCTGGTAAAGTGATCTAAGTGATTCTGGCCCATTGCCACAAGCCCTCTCCTCCGCTGTATGTGCAGAGAAACGTGTTACAGCATTATGAACATGTCACTGGCACTGTTAGCAGTGCAGAGATAAAACCTCACTCATCTTTAGTGCAGCGAGTAGGAAAGCGTATCATTCCTTTAATTATTAAGCATAAGTGAGCTATCCTCAGTTTCCCAAAGCCAGTTTAAACTGGATTGTGCCCTGTAGATTCATTACTCATGGGCTGACGTTGCAGAGCTTTAAAAATATTTTGCTCTCTTTCTCTAACCCTTTCTCACTTCTTTGTGGTTTGGGTTTTTTTTCCTCCCTTGAACTCTCAAGCCCTCTGAATCCGAGGACAGCAAGCACCGCGAGTGAACTCTGAACAAAGCTGGCAGCTATCCTGCCTCACTGCTCACCCTGCCGCCAGCGCAGAGCCCCGGCTCCAGCCTGCCACGCCAGCCCTGCTGAGCTCGGGCAGTCACCAGGGAAGGGCTCCTTAAGGCTCCTGCACCTCTCACCTGACTTCGATGCTGACACGGCTCAGTGTCTCCAGCAAACACACCTACACTGGTACCTCAGCCTCTACAGCCCAGGCTGTAGTCTCGGAAGGAGCCAGGAGAGGATCTCTGAAATGAAAGGGACGAGATGTGAGTTTTGGCTGAAAGACCCTTTAAAGTTTTCAGTGCAGCATAATGTTGCTGCTCTGTGCCCTGGCCTGCCACCTGCAAAGATCTGTCCTCTTCACCACTTGGCTCCTCTGGGCTGTTTGTCTGCCATGAATGGGCCTACTCATTTGGAGGTCAGAAGGAATAGCATTTTATAGAAGAAGGCCAGATTCAAAATAAAGAGGAAACCAAAATTAACCCTTGGAATAGAGGCTGGCCTAAATCCTGATATTTGGATAATGAATCAGACTGTGTCAACTACACCAAAATAATTGTGAGTATTCAGGGCTCTGGTTTTGCATCTCTGACTGGGTGCAAAACCCTGTGTTCCTTCCATATCACGTGTTGCCATCTGTCTCTGCTTCTCACCAGCTCCATTTGGCCACATACCGCTCTTCAGGGCATATGGATAAATCAGCCAGTAAAGAGGAACATTACCCGAGGTTTTCTTTTCCTGGTACTTTTTGTGTTTCCTGAAGGTAACCAAGTCTGACCTCCCCCCTCATAAACATGGGTCTGAGTTTGAACTAACTCCAAGCTCAGGGCAGCCCAGATTGTAGGCCTGATTCAATTGCATTGGTGCCTCATTTTGGGTACCTTGAAAACCGGGCACAGGATAGAAAAAGAACAGGTAGAGGAGAAACAGCTACAGTGCAGGTAGTGTTAGACAAGAGAACTTTATTTTAAGAGAGAGAACTCTCAAAAAAGTGGAGGAACAAATTCATCAGCAGCTGTGGTCTGGCAGGTGAGGTGCATAGTGATTCAAGTGGTGCAACTGGGCTGCTAAGAACAATCACAAGTAGAAGACAAGCACCCAGTACCTAGGTAGACATGAGTGTCTACCAGATTCCAAAACTTAGCTCAAGGTCATCTGAGCACAAACATAGTGACAGCTATGCTAGGTTGTACAGCTTGGAATGACAGCTGAATCCCAGAAATTTCAGGAGCCCAGATCAGACCCTACATCTTGCATAACTTCCTCATGGTGGGGTTTTCCTCCTACTTGCCTCCAGGCCATTAACTATCTCACACATGTAACACTGAATCCAAGACATGGGAAGAACTCCCCCACCAACTCCATCCTCTCCATGCAGCCCTCCAACATCTCCTCCCACCTCCTTTCCCTCTCAGTTCCTGCTTGGCTCATCTGCTGCCTGATTTTGCTGTGTGCCCACCCCATGCCAGTGCCTCCCCTGCCAGGCAGGACACCACGCATCTGGTCTGTATTGCCCAAGGCTGCAGGGGAGTGCTGGGGCCACAGAAAAGCCGTCGGGTGGGTTTGAAGCTGATTCCTGTCGACTTGCATCATTTCAGCCACAGAGCTATCAGCTACTACAAACCATTCCCGGAGAGTCCTGCACATCATCTTCCCTGCCAGCTTCAGCACAGTTTCTATTTGCGATCGCAACATACAGCCAGATCTGGAACCCAGCTTGTTAAATCACAGTGTTGGTCCAAGCTATTCCATGGCTTGGACTAAACCAACACATGCACATCCCTTCTGTTATTCTTTCTAAGCTCAGTCCCGTGTTTCTCTGCATACATTAAACTGTGGGGTGAAGAGAAAGATTAACACAGTGTCTGCACTGGATGTTTTTACTCTCTCAGTCTGTGCTGAGAGAAGGAGGAAGGCAGATGCTTAACCTCTATCAGGAGCACACCACTGAAGTAGTTAGCTTTGCAACCTTCTATTCCTTGCCAATGTTCCTGTGAAGATCCTCCAGGCTACCTGCACAGAGCAGGTTCACCTGTGCTCACTTGCTTCTGCGAGATCAGCTGCTTGGTGGCACCTCACGGTTGTGAAGGTCTTGAGCTGCTTCATCTCAGCTCCTGCTGAGTTCTGAGGTCAGCAGAATTTGTGAGTGTCTGCTACATGGGGAAACAAAATGCAGCTTTGTGAGTAGCAGGGTCTCACAGCCTCTGCTCGTCAGATGAGAATGCAGAGATGCAAGTCAGGAGCCCTTGCCTATTATTACCACAGACAAGATTTTGTTTGCATGAAAGGCAGATACTCCTCCTTCCCAATCCTGCTTAGCTAGAAAGCGTATTTCCCTCCTTAAGTGTGCTTGTACCTACAACCTTTCGCTGACTTCTAATTATGTTCATCGCTAGATCCACATGGCTCAGCTTTCTGCTCCATACTGTGCTACCTCTGCTGAACCCCACTGAACACGAACAATGTTGTACAGTGTTGAGGAAAGGTTTGTGGAAAGCATCTTACATATCACGGATACTATCTGCAAGAGAAGAAACAAAGTGAGGCCCAAACTCGGCCTTCAGGATTTCAGTCAGTGCACAGAGAAGAAAGAATCTGAATCAACTTTTGGACTCTAGAAAGGTTTTCTTTGCTTTTTAGAGAATTATATGGGGACTTATTTCAGAAACAAGAGCTACAGGGCCCCATGATTTTTTTTCAAGAGAACTGTGCTTCAAGATATTTCTTTGTATTTCTGAGCCAAGGCACACCTGCCCTTTATTGATCTACTGTACAACTGGAAGAGAGCCAACATACTCCTGCAGAGCAAGCCCCCACCAGAGCAGCACAATGCTCCATCAAACACTGGCCACCTATCCATTGTCATGTATACTGTATTTGTCACTAGCCAGATCAATCCCATGCTGTTCAGCACATTTTAGGAACTCAGGCTAATAAATCATTTAAGTGCCTCTCACTTCACAGATGGTAAGTGCAGTTCAATGAAGGTAATTATAAAAAAAATTACTTCTGGAGGAAAAAAATCAAAACATGGGAATATCTGTCTAATAGAAAAGGCCTGCAAAGAGATTTGGGAGTTCTAATAATTCTGAGGAGCAGGTTAAAGGTCTGAGAATCTGACAGTAGGTTTTCCCTCTGATTGACTGAATCGATCCTGTCATCATGTAACAGCTCTGGGCCCCTGTATCTAAAAGATTTCAGGTCCTGAAAACAGCGCTGAGGAAAAAACTAGACTGAGCCTCCTTCTCTCACAATAATGTATTTTTTTTTCTTTTTGCAAATACAATATCCATCACTAAGAAGACAAGATGATGGAAAGGTGCAGGTCCTGTAGAGAGCAGAGAAAATACTAAAGCAAGACCCGAACTCTGATAACAGCAGCAGATTCAAAGCCAACTCCCAAATTTCCATTTGATTTTTGTTCTTGGATTTTGCTATGACATGCTGTGACTGTGTCATTTCCAACTATCACTTCCATTGATCTTTCTAACATGCCAAAATAAAAATCCTTAGTTCTTAGATGACAGATACAAGGGGAAGAGGTCCTTCTGAGCTAATGTTACTGAAGATACATTTACCAAATGGTCAAGCCACTCTCAAGGCACAGCAAGTGAAGTCACCTTTGTCCAGCCATTGAGGCCACAGCTACTACCACCTCTGCAATGCATAACTAAGGAAGAGAAGCAAGACAGACTGGAGAAAGCAGTCTTTCTGAAGCACCTTTCATTCCAGAAAAGACTAAGAGATTTGTGAATTTTCAGGTCCCTGACCTGACCCTTCATGTCAGTTCTGGTTTGTGTGTCTCTGACTTCTGACTGTCTCTCCATGTCTCCTAGCTCCAGCTTCAGATCTAAGCATGGAAACGGGCTGCCTCACCTTTTCCAGCCTTCTTTATGTAGCAGACCTAGTTCAGCCAAATCTGGGACTGTTACAAACCAGTGCTCCCAATACTGCTGAAATACAGAACCAAATACTACATTTTTGGATTTTTTTATATGTAGCATGGCAAAAACTAATTGAACAACTGACAAAATCCCTCCAGAGTTTAAACCAAATTCAAAACACAAATCACAACTCATCTGTTTACCATTTTCTTTTTCTTTTTTCATCTCAGTGAAAAAATAAATTTATGTCCCTCAAGCAATTTATGAAGTTAGTCTCCTTACTCCACTTACCTTAGCATTAAGCTATACACCCAATTTTAACAAACACACAATTATTAAAAAAAAATTACTCACATAAAGCCTTCAGATTTTAGGGTGTTTACCTCATCCTGTCACTACCTAGTAAGTTGTTATCGTCACTTTTATCTAAAGACATTATTTTGACTATCCCAAGAGTGAAGCTTTGTTTACAAAGCATTAGATAAATGTAAGTGATTGTGTCTTCTTACAGCTTTCAGAACAAATAACACCTTTTTGATTGCAATTACAATTTCAGGAAGGTCACATTTAATGATGCATTCTAAGTGACCTTAAATTGTTATGTAAAGAAAGCCGTACAGGCCAAATGTGAAATATGATTCTAGGAACTGTTAGGAGATTATAGGTACAAATACATAAATTTGTCAAATGATTACCTTCCTTGGACCTTAGAATTTCAGCTGGATCTCAGTAAAAGCCAATCATAAAACCTTTTTTGTTATAAAAAGTCTTAACACTACAAAACATGCAATGCAGCTACAAAAGAGAAGACTTAAGATGAGGACAGTTTTCGTGAAATTTCTCACTGTGCTGAAGGCAGGAAGAACGAGCTATATCCCCAAAACCTTAGAACTGCTGGGTATTTTTTACACACTGTCAGTGACTCAAGAGATCTTACCTAAGATCCATTCCTGGCATTTCAGTATACATCCAAACTGAATCAATACATTTTTGAGAGCTATCTAATATAAGTTAGCATAAGTTTTGTGATTCCATAAGTTTCTGAAGCTTTCCTGTTTAGTGTCGCTATAGTCATCAACTAAACTAGTGTATAAACCAGGTAGTGCTGAACTCTTACTCACTGTCTCACTTTAACAACAACTTCCATTTAATTAGCACCTTATCAGGATGAGATGTCTCAAGGCACTTTATGGAAGATGTACAGTCATACAATCTGCAGTGCCAAGGTAGCAAATGAAATTAAGAAAGAAAAAACAAGAAAAGCCTCAATTTAGATTTATAGAGCAAAACAGTAGCAAAGGACAAAATGGATTGGATTCTCAGTAGGCATATATCTGGGACTGGGTTATGTTCTCCATCTGCTGGTATTCTAGAACACTAATTTTAAGAAAAGTTTCTCCTTTTACCTAAGTAATTTTTCATATTCACATTTCCACACGTTAATATATTTTTTTTTTTAAGTACCTAAGAATGAAAATCTGGGAACAAAGTTTTGATATTGCTGACTGGTAACTCCTTACTCCCCTGTCAAACTGAGCTCCAGAAGACTGTGCAGCATTATGGAAAGTGAGGCTGAAACTGGAAATGACACCCTTCAAATGAGAAATTAAACACTCATCTGATCTGGATTTCTCTTGATGATCCAGATGGATACTGAAGATCACAGGACCCTCTTCACAAAGCATGGGGGACAAAGTCTTGACCAATACTGCATACTCAAAACAGCAGGGCTTTATATCCTAGATGGTGATTAGCCATAAAATAGATGCTGGTTTCCTCTAAAGCATTATTAACATTATTCATCTGGATCATGGGGCACACCCTGATGCTCCTACTCAGATTCTGTTCAGACAAAAAACACCCAGTAAATGTTGAGGATCTCCCTTTGCCCTTACCTGATTCATTACCTTACCAAAAGCCCCGTTTCTGCTTACTATCACAAGCAGAACCTGTTCAAGCAGTACCTTCATCAGGAAAGTAGCTGAAGTTGAAAGACCACCATAATATACTAGGACTAAGATTTAAATTGAGGAGTCCACTCAAGCTTGTCAGTTGGGCCAAACTGGTTTTAGAAACACTGATAAGGAAATAAATAGATACTTTTAAAAATCACATTTCAAATGCCTTCTCTCATAAAAGTCTTTGCTAGGCACTGACCTCACTGCATTTTATTATATGTTGCATCCAGCTTAATTAATAAAACTGATGTCTAATGTATTAAATTTATGTCAAAAGAAATGGTAACTTTAAGAAAATATTTTTTTAAGGAAAAAATGCAATTTTAATGACATCAAAGCACAGATTCATAAGACGACCATGTGCTCTGGTTTGATGAAAAAAAGAAAAAAATCAAGGCATCTTTCCTGATGTACAACGATGAACCAAATAAATGATACATTTGAAAAAGAAAACTAGAAAAACAAACCAAGTGGAAGACAGAGATTACAAAAATCAAAAAGTCAGTCTAATGTCACTATTTCTTAACAGTCAGGGTTAGTAAGCACACACTACTGGAAATTATTCCAAGGCAACAGGGAAATAACAGTAAAAAACAATGAATAAGAATCTCTCTGTATTAAATATATAAAAAATGTATAAAATGAAACAGTGTCATAAACCAAAAATATACAAAAAGGCCAGAACAAGTTACATTTTCAACAGAGTTTGACTAATATTATTGGAAGAACTGTTTTTAAACCCAGATTTCCCCTCTCTTCAAAGATCATGTGCAAAAGTTCACGGTTTATTGCTGTAGAAGAAAACATCCTTGAATACAATTGCACGTTACTCCCTTTTCTACCTCTTGGCTTCTCTGATGCTGCTAAACCTAGAATGTATTTTAGTTCAGAAAGATCTACTGGCCTGTCAACTTCCAAAATATCCATCAAGCCATTTTTGTAACACACTGGGGCGCAGAAAGGGGAAACCAAATTTGAAGGACTTGTCAAAGCTCATAGTAATTTATGAAGTGAATGGAAAGTGCCTTTGACAGTAAGAAACTACTTGCCACGAAACTACTTTGCAGTGAAATAAATACTACAAATTAAACTGGGATGCCAAACTTCTTGCCAGCGTCCTACCATCAACTCTGCAATGCACTGGCCTCTTTTGCACCTAATTTACGCCACCCTTGAAAGAAGATTGCAAGAATCCTAACTGTGAAAAGCCCGTCAACATTTATCATTGGAAGTCTCAAGGAAAGGTAAGAGCCATCTTCACTTTCACCCTCTACTGAAGACACACCATGTCCTACCTTATGTAAGTATTGCTCAGGTTACGATAGCACATAGAAGTACCAACAACAGAGATCCTGTTAAATTTGGCACCACACATACATATAATGAGATACAGGAGTTGTAAAGCCTTGAGAAATGATGCTCTAATCTCACCAGATGACAAAGGAAGTGGTTTTGTCTCCCAGTTTCAAGGTCAAGAACTGAGCGTACTCAAAATTTCTGGCAAAGGTGGTAGTTGAAAGTTGGGTTGTCTCCCAAGTGCCTTAATTATAATTTGAACTAAGTAGGACTAAAACATCACACACAGCAACAAATATTAGCAGGCAAATAAGGTCTACAGGAATATATAAAGAAAAAAGTAGGACTGGCTAGAAATTTCCCATGGTGTCTGGAAGTGGAAGAGCTCTGTGGAGACTTGGGTTTTAATAAAAGAAACCTTTGATAGAATTGTCCTTTTCCTGGGGAAAAAGAAAAAGATGGTATGGATAACATTATAAATAAATAGTCTCTATCTCTGATAAATAGCCAGTCACAACATTACATCTGGCAAAGCCTCTGCAGAGTACACATTACTTTATTACTGTTATTATTTCTACAGAAATAGGATTGCACCAGTATTGTCATGGAGCAGCCTAATCTTCCCCAAGCTTTTGGGGTCAGAAATGAATACATGGTACAGATGTCCCAGCAAGGATTGCTGGTCAAGTTAGTGAAGTGATGCAGTGGGAAAACATAACTATGATGCAAGGTGAGGGTAGTGAAAAGATACAGGCAAATACAATCCAACAGGAGGGCAACAACGAAGCGGCTTAGACCTCGTCTGGTGAGATATTTGAGAGTGGTGGGCTCTGAAGCAGCAGACACTCCTGTGAGCAGGCACAGACTGAAAAGGACAGCTGAATACAGTGTTTTGGGGACTTACGCCTCACAAAGCTTCTAATAATAGGCAATCATTTTAGCACAATGTTTAGAGCATTTAGAACAAATGAGACAGCCAATGCATTTTCCACTCTCAGGCTGAGATTGAAGAATGTTTGAGGGAACTGAAACACCTCCATGCCCGGTGAAGTGGAAAAGGGGTTACACGTGGCTGCTATAACTCAATGCAAGTATTATCCAGCTAGCACTGAAAAGAATTTAGAAGACGAGTCAAGATTAGGTGGCTCGCAGAGCAGCCTAAATCACCGATTTGTGGATTGTTCCCAAACACAAGTGAGACTGGAAAAAAAGTCAGCTGTGAAAAAAAGAGTCAGATTCCTTTTGTAAGCCCAGTGACTAGAATTGCAGGCAGCGGGTTTGGCCATTGTTTGTTCATGTTTTGTCTGTAAATGTGAAAACTGTAATAACATTTCATACTTCCAAAGAAGATTCAGAAGTAAAGAAAAGATAGTCTAAATGGCCTGTTTACAATGACCTCCATTTTTTAATCCCTTTATTCCTTATCTCTCTCATTTAATCGGTGAAGTTTATTAATGGAAACAACCCCAAGTTTTATTGGTCCTTAATGCCACAGTTGCTTCTTAAAATTATTCGGGAGATGCCAGTATGCAATTCTTCTTATTCAGCCAAGTAACAGTGAGAGTAACTTCCAGTGCTAGTAGTAAAGCTAAAAAACTGTCTTTGCCATGAAAACTTTGAGGGTTTCAAATAATTTTTAAATCATGAACATAACCTTAGGCTGTGTCTTTATTTTTAAGCTTCAGCTATTTATTTTTTTAATTGTTCAATTTTTAAACTGAGTTTGATCGGGTTTGGATGATTTTCTTGTATGTGTCAGCCCAAGGCCAGAGTTTGTATGAGTGCCTTGTTAGCTTAAGGGTTTTAACAAGTAACATAGGAGCTGGGGATTCCATTAGTAGCAGACAAGCCAGAGTCTTTTAATATTTAGGATGTTGTTTGGGATCCAATTGTGTTTTGGTTGCTATGGAATGAAGTCTCCCATAGAAAAAAAAAAAAAACAAAAAACCAACAAACCACCCCAGGGCACTGAGTCCACATTCTGGGATGTACTGGCGGCAAAAAAATAACATTGTGCCAGTTGTAGGCTTTTGCATTTTTACAATGTTTTTCATGCAAACTGATGGAACCAAAATAAATGGCTGCAGATGGTTGAAACTCGACTTCAAAAAACAAACTGAGTTTACCTAGTGCATTGCATATCTACTGCAGGTGTTTGCTTGGTTAGCAGGTCCTGCTGAAACAGCTCAGAAGGGAATGCTCGTAAAACTGGCTCAGAGATGAAACCTGCTAAGGTCATTAGTATATCCCACATTGAAAAACGTCATCAGCCCCCTCTCATTTTCAAGGATTTGCGATCATGATGTAATTAGAGCTTTTGCCTCCATTTTCCTTTGGGTTTCCTGTTTCTTAAAACACTGATGAAGCATAACCTAACGAGGGAAAGGGGCAGTTCACCCTCACATCACCAACACAGTATACTCTTCAGAACCACCATGTTGAAATGCAGATATTAGATGGGACCAACATACATCCTTAGAACTAAAATCCACATGGAAATTCAGATTCTAATCCTGCTTTTTACCCAATGAGGACAATTCATGTCAGAAAGGAGTCTACTAGAATTGGAAAAGATTCAGGGAGACAACATGGAAAAATTTCGTATGAGGAAGACTCATACAGACTCTTTAGGACTTCAACTTCATAAAGAGTTGATGCAGAAATTATTTTAGGGGCCTATAAAACCATGAGTAATCTGGAGGGGCTGGGCAGAAATGGACTGTTCATCTTCTCCTCCAATATAAGAATGAGAGGTCATTAGATAAAGCCTGTGAAAGCTATGTTCAAACAAGCAAAAGGAGGTTGTTCTTCATGTAACAGAAAACAGATGTAGAATCATTTAGGTTGGAAAAGACCTTTAAGATCATCAAGTCCAACCATTAACCCAGGACTGCCAAGTCCACCACTAAACCATGTCACTAAGCACTGCATCTACAGGCTTGTTAAACACTTCAAGGGAAGATGATTCCACCACTTCCTTAGGCAGCCTGTTCCAATGCTTGACCACACATTTGGTGAAGAAAATTTTCCAAATATATAACCTAAACATCCCTTGAGGCCGTTTCCTCTTGTCCTATCACTTGTTACCTGGGAGAAGAGACTGACCCCCACCCGCCTACAACCTCCTGTCAGGCAGCTGTAGGGAGCGATAAGGTCTCCCCTCAGCCTCCTTTTCTCCAGGCTAAACAACCCCAGTTCCCTCCTTATAACACTTGTGCTCCAGCCCCTTCACCAGCTCCATTGCCCATCTCTGGACATGCCCCAGCACCTCAACGTCCCTCTTGTAGTGAGGGGCCCAAAACCTCACCAGTGCCAAGTACAGGGGGACCGGTCACTGCCCTGGTCCTACTGGCCACACTGTTTCAGATATAAGCCAGATGCTGTTGGTCTTCTTGGCCACCTGGGCACACTGCTGGCTCGTGTTCAGCCAGCTGTCAGCCAGCACCCCCAGGCCCTTTCTCACAGGGCAGTTTTCCAGCCGCTCTTCCCCAAGCCTGCAGCGCTGTGCGGGGTTGTTGTGACCCAAGTGCAAGACCCAGCAGTGAGCCTGGTTGAACCTCACACAACCAGCCTCAGCCCATCGATCCAGCCTGCCCAGACCCCTCTGCAGAACCTCCTGTCCCCCAGCAGATCAACACTCCCCACCATGTGGAACTCTGCCAAACCTGGAACTCTGCCAAAGGTGTTATGAATGCAAAGAATTCACGTGACTTCAAAGGGAGGCTGGGCCAAGACTGGAAAAGAGATCCAAGTTCAGAGATTCTGAATTTATCCACCTCTTTCTGTGACTCTTCAGATCTACTGCCTGCCAGTGCATTTTGCCCAGTATGTAGCGTATCGTCTGATTCATAATAGCTTTCCTTGTTCTCACTTTTAAATGGCATCCGTGTCTCCTGACTGCCCAAAATGTCAAAGCCTGTGGTTATCAAGGACAGGTATCAGTTAAAGATCCCTCCTCTTCTCGCTTTTGAATCTTATAGCAGCCTCAATACTCATATTAGTATGTGACCTCTTCATACATTACAATAATTAAGGACTTCAAAATGGATTTCAGCAACTTTGAGTAGATTACTGGTATTCAAGTATGAGAAGGAGGCTTAAGCAAAACACAAATGACCTGGGAGATAAGTTAATTCTTCTCTGAAATGAAAATCTCATTGAAGGGTAGTTAGAAACAAATCCTACAGAAATGCCACAAGACTGGTGACGTGCACAGGAGTAGCGTGTTTACATAGCAACACACAAACATTAGGGAGAAGGAATTCTAAGATCTCATACAATATTGCCTGTTTCTAATAAAAGCCCTTGTTTACTAGCTAGAAGATAATTCAGTTAATATAACAAATACATAGAATTCTCTGCTAAACTTAAGATTTATCCCTGTAGATCCAGAAGGCAGAAACTATGGGTCTTGTAATTCTGCACATACACACACTCAAAGCAGACACTCCCAGGGTATTTTCATGTACAAGAGTTCATGATCAAAATGGTGCATAATCCAGTACTGCTCATCACTGAGAGACTCGAGTCAGGTTATTCAAGGCTTTCTATGATAGGATTAATAACAAGGAGCATACTGAGCCTGGAGCAAAACAGCATTTAGGTCATGGCAGGATAACTTCCATTCTATCACAATAGCTTCATGAACTTTGGAAAAGCTAAACTAGATGCAGAGAGGTACTGAGTAACTCGAAGTTGTCAACAGTTCCTCAACACAGCATACATTTTCAAGTATTTAGGAATTCACAAGGCCATTTCATTATGGGGCTCAGGGAAAATGGCTTATTGTTCACTTTAGTAGCTGCAATAGGAACATTGTGCACTGATTACTGAAAGCTACCTTTTGCTGCAGAGAATTTCTTAGTAATGCAGGGGCAGAGAAGGGATATTTAGTACAGGTGATGGAGGGGGAATATATTCTTTCACTAAAGAAGCACCAGTAGGTTTTGGACCAGCACATTACACTCCCTACACTTCGTGCTCTGGGGGGCATGAAGCCTGTTGACCTGCCTCTCGGGGTAACCCATGCCTCAAGTTTCAGAACAAAATTAATTACTCCTAGCATATATTGTGCTACACAATACAGAAAATGTGTTAAGAAAGAAGGCAGGACCAAGAAGCAACAGCAGAAGAGATAGAGATACTCCCATATGTGTAACTTTTTCCAAAGATCAGCAATCTCATTAAACATTTCAGGTATTGATATTCATTCACACCATTTGCTTCTGTAACCTCCTGTGACAGCAAGTTGCTGTGCTGCATGAGAAAGCTTTTTTTTTTTTTTTTTTCTGTCCCATATTCATTGCCATTGATTTCATTGATTGACCCCCTTCAAATCAGTCAGTGCAAAAAAAATAAAGGACATCTTATAGGGTTCTACAGTGACACAATTTGACATAATATAGCCTAATGTGACAAGTTGCTGAAGTCTGAAGGAGAAGATAGTCCCAATACCAGACGATCTCAGGTCCTTCGCTCACACCTCTGTGATATAGCACCACCCTGTCAACTCATCTCCCAGTTTTGT
Organism: Falco punctatus; assembly: GCF_963210335.1. Taxonomy (NCBI): domain Eukaryota; kingdom Metazoa; phylum Chordata; class Aves; order Falconiformes; family Falconidae; genus Falco; species Falco punctatus. The sequence continues at coordinate 65,469,960 of NC_137587.1, forward strand.
CCTTCAGTATCAGTAAACTTTTAGGTGTAAGATGAATGAAGGAATTGATCACTTTAATATTTACCTCGAATGAGGTCTTCAATAGTATGCAAAACCATCAAAATTTGTGAGGAAGCTGCAACACTCCAGAGTTTACACCCAGCTTTCACCTGTGGCGTTCACAGTGACCACATTGACCACATGGGGAATGCCAAGTAAACACTTACATTGCTGGGTACATGCATCAGAGCGGAGGTATAAGGACAGATGCTTTTAAGCACAAGTACATGATGCTCTACGGATTTTCACAACTCCTCAGCATATGGAGCATGTGCTGCTCTCTCCAAGTTGCAACTGCTGACAGGAGCTGATGTTTTCACAGGTTGCTTTCTTCCTGGAATGAGGTCAAGATTTGATGGGCTGCCAGGAAGTAAGAAGGATCCTGTCTTTCATGCATAACTCTTAATGCTTTTCTTAAATACCATGTCATACATTACAGCTCCACAGAGCTTGTGATTGCCTGTGCAAAGGTGGCCTCATTATTTGACACAATGTACTCAGCAATGCAGACGGTGAGAAGCACACCGCTGTGCCGTGCCACTGTGAGAGCCTAACAACTTCAAACAAAGCCTGATGCTCTTTCTTCATTGAAACCCCACACTCTCTTCACAGGATCTTCTTCATAATTAGATGAAAGTTTCAGTCCTTTCAGACAGGTGCAGAGGGGGTAGGTACAACTGAAAACAACAGGGGCATGTACACTGCTTAAATTTAGCATGAACGTAAGGTGTCTCACTCGGGGGATCACGTTCATTATGTAACAGTGGAAAGAGAGAGGTTTCTGCAGAGTGATTCAAACCCCAATGTTAAGAGGGAGTTCAGCTTTCTCCATTGATTATGCACAAAGCAAAGAGGAACTGGCCTTCTAACCTAATCATTTACATGCAGTGTAAATAGTCTCAGTGTTTCACAGTATTATAGTAGCAATTCGTGCTTGTTTATAAGTGATTTCCTGCACAGAAAAGAAACAGGAAGATGTAGAACTGTTTGCATAACATAGGTTTAGAGATTGCAGTAGATTATTGTCAGTTACATGTACTCACACAGTACTGTACAACAAAGCAAGGACAGAGGAAAACAGAGGTTTCATCACCTTGCCAAAATTTTGTCAGAAAATTCTCTGTGTCAGGGAAAAGTTCACACTTACCACTTGCATTTTAGCAACACTTAAGGCTGGAGATGCAAAAGAAATAAACAGAAAGCAAGTTCAAGAATGCGCCAAGTTAGCTAGTTTCTTTTACATCATCTGTATAGGTTGTCAAGGTTCCTAGAAAATCCTAATAGGAAAACTTCAGAAGAAAGACAAGACACAGCTAGACAATCCTAATGATGCAGATGATAAAGTAGTTCAGTACTTCTGAAAGCAAAGGCTCCATGCAGGAGGATGGAATCCATTATGTGAAACCCTTTTCCACCTCCAGGTAAGCAGGAGAGTGGAGGGAGCATTCCATTTCACATGTCTTTTCCCTCCTGCATTACCACATACAGAGTAAACCCTAACAGCCTGCCCTCCTTGTGGTTTCTGGTCCTGGAATTAAATCAGACAAAATGCCACAATTTTAGCATTGCAGCAACAAAAGGGAAGCCAATCTCTGACCTACTCATTTGTAACACACATTACAAGAATGAAACCAGGTACCTAAATCCTAAACTTAGCCTTCATCCTTTTTCTTTTACATCCATACGAAAAACTTCCCCACCACCCAAGCATACATACTGCTGCTTCCCAAAGGGTATAAAGAGGAAATGAACACAAGGTGTTACATTTGCCCTGCAGCTGCCCAGCTGAGCTGGAATCTGTTCCTGTTCATCCTCCCAGGTTTCTTGCTGTATGTGACACATAAGGTTACGAGGTTAAGGACTGTCTACTCTTTTTTTATGGTAGACAATTGCTGGTTGAGATCACCTGGAGTGAAAGGTGTCAGGCCTTTAGGAACCTATGCAGACAAGCACAGTAAACTCTAAAAAAACCTGGGATGCTGAACAGTTTTGCATCTGGAAACTCAGGAGTGGGATTCATTACATCCCAACAGCATTACTCTTCTGTCTTCCTAGAGGTTACTGAAGAAGCTTCAATTTGCTCACGCTTTTAAGGTTCTGGTGGGGTAGATTCCTCAAAGCACTCATGACTGGGGTTTTTTTGTTAAAAAATCTATTTGTGTCATAGTTGTTCTTTGCATTTAGTGAAAACTCCTGTTTTGGAGTAAAGTCAGGTGCTTCACTGTCTTTCTAGAAGGCACACAGATGCACGCAGCTGGGCCTTTTTGTGTTACCCAGGTCTTCTTCAACCTTGCTTCTATGGCCCTCTTCAAGCCTTGGACTTTTCTACCAGCTGCATCACTGATGATCCACGTGCTATCAAAGCTGATTCAAAAGTCCCTTCAGAGCCTCTGTCAGACCTAGAAATCTTTGCTGTGCAAGATCACCATTCCAAACAAACCCTAATGCAGACTTATCGCCAAAATCCGGTTGATAATACAGACTTCCCTTCCAAAATATACTGACCAAAATGTTGTCTGTTATTTTTTCCTTTCCCATGCTATCTATAACCTCTAGACCCATACGCTGAAAGCCACAGACCCATATATAAGTAGCTCCAACATTTCAATTTTGCATATTTGATTCACTGAAAAACACATCTTAAACTTCAACAAAGGCTCTAGTAAAGAAAATGCTCAGAACTACTTATTATGATTAGCCATATGTCCCTGCAGCAGTTCTCTCCCCGTTTCTGGTTAGCTTATGATCAACTAGACAATGGCACGACCACTGTCAAATCTGGCACAGAGTCACACCACCAGGCAAGATAGTTCCACAAGCACCTCAGTACCCCAGGAGCTGCTTTCATGGTTTAAAGGAACTTTTGAAGACCAAGGATTTTTCCCGGCTGGCCAAAGTATATATTATTTACATTTAAATAGTAAAATTGTGATTCCTTTCCCATGTGCTTTGTAAGTATATAACTTCTGGGGTTTTCATTTGCAACTTGAAGAGAGAGCACATACTGAGTTTATGTTAAATGGTTTCCTATTCAACCCCGCAACTCACATTATCCAGCACCAAGGCTAAATTCTCTCCTTTGGAATAAACAAGCCTTGAAGCTTCCATTTCTCTCTGACTTCTCTCTGATCTGTTTGAAAAACCTGACCAGATCCTTCTTTTCGTCTCACAAAAATTCACGCCAAGAGAAGTAACATCATCACAACCTGTCAACACTTAGAGGCTAAACAAAGAAAGAAACAGATCAAGAAAACTGAGATGAAAGGCTTTTGTGCCCCTCTTCCCAAACTAATGCTCCCAAAAATGTGTTTGGAGAGAGGGGGAAGAAACTATTGTTTGAGCTAACGCATCAGCCGATGTGATTATTTAACTGACTATCTCCATCCCCAAACATATCAAATGGAGTGCAATGCCAGCTGAAAGTATTATGTAGCCTTCAGTGATGTGAAACATATAAGCTCTAAGGCATACGGTTTGGCTGAAGACTCCAGCTGGCACTGGTAGTTTTATTGTACTGTGAAAAACATTAAAGTCCTCAGATGCCCTGCTGATCATGCGAGCTGAGAAACTTCCCTGTATCGGCCTGACATGTACTCACACTGCAATTAACACACTCCTCCCTCTCTTTCTTTTTCCCTCGCTGCAGATGTATACACACGCACACGCTGCCAACATTATTTGGTCCAAGAACATTTGGACCAATCATTTGGTTATGAGTCCACGTGCCATTGCATTTAGGAGGGGGAGACATTCTTTGTCCAAGTGTTAAAAAATCTGGTACCTCAACTTTCACTTGAAGGTGGCTGCAGCACATGTAGAGCCCATTAAGGGCTGTGTTTTGCTTCCTAACTTTTCACATTTTTTCCTCCCTTTATGACATGGTTATTGGCCTTGAAGGGCGAGGAGGGATAACATAGGAAACCAAAGTCCTCCATTCAGCTCTGACTCAACTATTGTGCACCTCAGCCTCATTTAAGGGCGCTCGGCGTGGTGGCTAGGTAGTGTGAGCAACTGGAACTATTAATCCCTGCTCACATTTGATTTTCACCAAAATCTAAGCCAGTGGGTCCAGGGTAGTTAAATGTACAGCTTGGGCAATTAAAAAAAAAAAAAAAAGTTACAGATGAATATTATTTCATCTGAAAACAAATCTGCAAGGGGTTTTGGAGACTAGTGCCTTGAGGATTACAGCTTATTTGTGGAGCTTTAACAGGAAACTGCTAATTATGACACCTGCACAACTTTCCTTGAATTAGACCCTGGGGATGCATTGCCTTGCCTATAGATGTTAGCCAAAGCCTCAGGCTCTTAATCCATAGCCGTCACCTAAAGTGAGAACAGAACAGCCAGGCATAGGGCATTTGCAATCTTAGTTAAGAAAGGGTATCGCACAGTTTAAACTGGATTTTTCCTTCCAAGACAAACCGCTTGAGTTTTGAATATACTTCCAAGGAGTTTTACCCTTCAGGCTCTTGTGAAATCAGCAGTCTGATCCATTAAAATGGATTCCAATCAAAGTGAATGCATGTGCGGCACTACAAAAATTGTTGGGAAAACAGATTCAAACTATAAGAATCGAAGCAAATAATCTCATTGATATGACTGTAAAACAAGGGAATTTCACACAGAACGAATGTATCACTGACTCTCTATTTCAGGTTAAAAAGGACAAATGTTTCTCAAGCCTTGCATTGTCTTCCAGGTGAGAAGAGTATTAATTTTCAGACTTTAACAAATACAGTTTTAGAAGTATTTCCTAGAGCTGCTAAGTTTTCACAGTCCATGCCTTTCAGTGCACAGTGTTCACTTTGTGAATACAAAAGCCAGGATTTTGTTCAAGAAAGCTTCACTTCAGGGTTTAAGTCAGGCAGTGGTTTACCCAAGACAGATGCAAAATTAGATGAAATTGCATGTCTTGCAAAAATTAAGGTTCTAAACATTGCTTGAGCGGCCACCTTCTGGGTGAGACTTTGGGAACAATCTGCCACGACATGCTTTTCCACACTCCCCACTGGTCATGTGGTAATGAAGCTGGTGCCAAACAGGCTGGTGTGTCTACATAGCATGACCAGCACTCCCTTAGCTATGTTAACTTGTTAACCTGCCTCCTCCTCAGCAATTATCACCCCTTTAGCCTGTGTGTGGGTCTTGGACACACCAACTGGCTGATATGGCTCTATGTTCCTGTTCCAGAGCTATGCTGGGCATTTTGCCGTGGCACTTTATACCCTGAGAAGATATTCAGACCACCAGCACCAAACTTGTGATACAGGAGATAGCTGGGTAGGAATCTAGTCACAGCACATTCCCTATAGCATCAAAAAAGCCTCCTTCACAGTTTTCCTGCAAGTTTCCTCCTAAAGTGCAACTCACAGACAAAAGTTATCCTGATGGCAAATAATGACTGACTGCAATGCTTTTTCTTTTTTCTTTTTCTTTTCCTTTTTCTTTTTTTTTTTTAAATCAAATTGGTCAGTGGCAAAGACCACTGACACTGCCCTCATCCTGGTGAATGTAACAGGCACTCCTCTGAAGCCTCTGAGGCAGGCTCTCATTTTATTGACAGAAATATGCCCAAGGTAAAGAAGTGATCCCTAGGTTTTACACACTGCTTCTGTTCAGCAGACTGTGAAGTTGTCTCCAAAAATAACCTGCCAGTGCCATACTCGGACAGTGAAGTCCAAGCCAATGAAGTCCAAGCCAGAACCAAAACTCTTATCACCTGAGGTCTTGACACTTCCATGGAACATCACGGTGTGCTTCACTTTTTGACTAGCGGGTTTGCTGCAAGTCTGCTCTGACCTTATTGAAAGAGCAATATTCAAACAATGACAAAGCAGTGCAATATTTTTTTCTTGTTGGGGCAGACAAGGCTGACAAACGGGTGGCAGGACAAGGTTAAGCAGTGCAGTCACAAAAGAAAGCACTCATGGGTTTATTTTCTTGTCTTTATCAATGACTTTTTGTAAATATCTTAGCTCTTTTTTGTCTCAGACTGCTTAAAACATGGGAGCGTTCCAAGTAATAATAAACTCCTCGTCTTTAATTTCTAACTCTTAAAACTGACAGAAGCCCAAAACACTTTTTTAAGCCTGAAAAGGTGGCAGAGACGCATATTGTGTTCTCAGCACAAGAACTGTGGTTGCAAGGAGAGAGAGCTGCCAATGCGCTTGCAGAAATAGCAGCAGTATTTTATTTATCCTTGTAAAGCTTGGATTTTGCACTGAAGGAGCAGATTTACCACGAGGAGGGGAAACTTCTGTCTCCATCCATTTTAACATTGCCCCGTGCGGAGCACATCCCAGCCCTGGGCTGCGAGTCCTGCCCTCCCAGCAACCATCCAACTCGGCCACATCTAGTGCAGAAGCACTGAGAAGGGCTAGTACATCAAATGATGCAAACCCTCCTGCTTGATTCTACAGTCCAGAGCCCGTGCCTCCTCTCCTCCTATCGCAACACCTGGGAACCGAATGTCAGTCAATCCCACTGCACCCTCTTGTCCTTCCAAAGTGCGCAGTCAATGGGCTTCTGCACAGCTCTGTTGTAACGAGGCACAGAAAGCAGGGGGTTAGGAGCGGGGGAAATGCGTACACCAAATCCTCCATCTGCAGCCCAAAGTAACAACATTGTGGGGAGCGGGAGAGGGAGTGTGGTGCATACAGCAATACAAAAAGTAGTTTTTGTGCCAGGCTCATCAGTGTGGCAGGGTAATAAGGTCAATGTGAAAACAACTGGAAGGCACATTCCCCAGTAAACATGTGCTGAGTGAAAACGGCCCGACCTTATGTTGTAGAATCCAAACCCATTGAGTCAATTGCCAGAAAACATGACATGACCTTTCAGATTCAGTGAGCATCAGTTCCAAGAGCAGGCTGCTGTGCTCTTTTCCATTTCACTGCTGCCCCCGGAGGGCCTCAAGTCACCTGAAATAATAGCTCGGGCTCAAAATCTGCACTCCTTTAATGAAAAAAAAAAAAAAAAAAAATACACATGGCATCAAGTTTGACCCTGGTGGCAGATTTTTTATATGCTTAGCTCAATTTCTTTAAACTTAACAACGGTGCTTTTTTATTATTATTTTTATTTTTTAAAATCTTCCCAGAGCTGAAGTTTTCCCACAGACAACCCATTTCTGGCAAAAGAAGAAACCTCTTGGTTTTGTGAATGAGGAAAATAATTAATAGCTAATGAGGTGCTCATTCCAACCCACAGCCTTCCCTCCCCAAACAAGTAAAGAAAAAACTGCTCCAGTTGGAACATAATCTGTTCACTTTCTAGACTGAGAAACACATAAAGATGTATTTTCACCCACAAACCTCCAAATCTTATTTTAATCCACAGAACTCAAGCTGGCCATGAGAGGAGTAAAGCTGTGCGATGTTCCAAGCACTAGCAAGATAAGAGCTTGTGATATTAAGTGCAATTCAAAATGTTCTTTCCCTCCCACTGAATTACTTTCCCTGCTAAATCCTGATTAAAATTTTTCTCCCCTTTTACTGTCTCCCTGACAGACTGATAGGGCTGAGATCTGAAATCAACTTCAGCTTTTAGGCAAAATACTTATATGGGGGGCCAAAAAAGAAGATTTTTTGGATGCTATTCAGATTTTTCCCCCTCCTTTGACAAAAAAAACAGAAAGGAAAGGCAAAGATCTGTGCCGTCTGGAAATTGTATTTATTTTGACTTGAGCTGTGCCAACCTGCAGTATACAAATACCCAGTCAAAACGGGCTACCATCTGTGTTTATTGTAGAGGAATAGCAACATCCAATGGCCAGTTCAATGCAGGTTAATTGCAGGCGTGTATTGAATTCCCTGGAAAGCCAAGTACACAGTTAGCTCCCCTGGTGTAATCTCTTTCTGTTACATGAAGGAAATAAAAAAGAGAATGAACAACAATGCCAACCCCCAGAAGAGCTTGATGCCTCTCCACACAGAGTGGGGGTATCTGCAGGGAACAATAAGCATCTATTAAATTCTTTCATTGGCACCAGAGAAGTGAAATGAACATAAATTAATCAGCTACAAAAGATGGGAGAAGTGTTGGTGCAACACCGTTGAAGTCCGTGGAGTTGTGGAAGGGATAAATTTAACCCAGGATCTTTCAATGTCTGCATATTTGAAAGTGGCTTGTTGAAAAAAATGGGCATTGTTAGAAAAGAAAAAAGGAGTGTGAGAGAGTTCCTGTGAAATGCCATCCTTTTAATATCCCTCAACAGCCACATTTTCACCATAGCCATATTGACATTTATCATTTTATTTCCTTGCATTTATAAAGCCATCTGGCAAAGAATTTTGAAAGCACTGATGAATTGTGGGTATCAAATTTTTGATCTTTAAAAGACCTAGACTGACAATGGGTGTACTGAAAATTAGTGCTGAGGTGTACCAGGCTGCAGGTGCACCACCTGCAGAGGTGTATCAGGTTGGGCAGGACAGATGCAGATGCTGTGGTGCATTTTGGAAGAAGGTGAGGAGCAGCCCCTGGCCCATGTGAACCTGAGCAAACACACCAGATCTGGAGAAGGATCAGGAAAAAGGGATCTACAGCTTTGTTATAGTCACAGCCTGGTATATCCATACCAAAAAGGCACACGAAGTTTAAGGTCCTTAGGCCAACCTTAGTCTCCTCCTCAGATCTGCCATCCTATTCTATGCATTGCATGTGGTCTATTAAAAAGCCACAAAACCCTTAAAAAAAAAAAAAAAAAGAAAAAAAAGGAAAAAAAAAAAAAAGAAAAAAAAGGAAAAAAAAAAAAAGAAAGATAGGGTTTGCAGTGACCCCAGAAGCCAGAAATTCCAGGTGGTGCCATGTGCCATAAGGGGAGAAGAGAGTTCCCAAGGCCTCTCCAGAGAACATCTTTCCCACATGCACACTCCTGGGGCCGCACCGCACAGCACAATGCAGCAATGCATGGGGATGAGGATGCCTCTCAAATATCAAATCACAGAGCAGATTTAGAGCTTTAAAACTAGGACCAGATTTAACCAGAAGGGGTGAAAAGAAAAGAAAGGAGGGACCACAGTATCATACACAATAGAGAAAAGCCTGTGCCTCGGCACAGCTTCCCCACAAACACCGCAGCTGCATCCAGCCCTGAAAGGCTGCAGTTTGCTTCTACACGACCAGGCGCTAGCTAGCCAGGCTAGAAAGAGCTCCAGGGCAGAGCCTTGGATGAGATAAGGGCAATAGATAAGACAACATCCTTCAGGTGTACCGCACGGTAAATTGGCACGGTAATTGGCAGCGTGGAGAGCCACATTATTTCCCTGACATCCGCTTTTGCTCTGGGAGAAGTAATTCACTTTAGCCTTAAAATACCTACTTCCCACCTCCCTAGCAAGCTCTAGCTGGCACACTGAATTGGTAGAAGTGTGACCCCTTCCTCCCGCTGCAGGAAAAGCTATGCACCACCCATGCGCTGCACCAGATCCAGAGGGGCTTAATGGGGCAGTCGGTGCTTGCTCCCCCCACCTGCTTGTGTGCGCTCAGAATTTCAGCCTCTGAACTGTCAGCCTTTAGGGGCAGTTAATGCATTTTCTCCTTCCTTTCCACATTGCCAGTGGCGAAGTCCTTCTCACAGACTCCTACTCTTAGAGGCATTTTTAGCTCTTCCTCCCTCTTCTCCCAGAGGTCAAAGCTGCCATTAAATCTGCCTGCCCAATTTATAATGCTGAAGCCTTTCAGCCAAGGCTTAGTCATCTCACGCCTCATCTCACTGAAGCTTTCTCCCCTCCAGGCTTGTGCCCTCATCCCCTCTAGTCCATTTATCCAGAGTCACCTACCTTCTCTGCCATCCTCAGATCCTTCTGCTTTCTAGCCAGTGCTCATCACATCAAAGTTTATTGTTTTCACATTCAGCACCTTGCACAACTACTTTTCTTTTTCTCTCCACTTCCCCCTCTTTCACTTTCATCCTGGCCGTCCTCAGCTCTCCCAGGAGGCAACTTGTTCAAGACTTTCCTCCAATCTCATACCAGAGTTTCTCATATATGCCAGAAACCTGATCAGGCTACAGTATTCTGCCAGGTCAGATCCATATATCGTGTGTCTATGAGTAGGTTCAGTTCTTCCTCACTTTGAAACTGAACTAGCCATTACCACCATGAAAAATAAAATTAATGCTACACTTTTCTGCTTCCTTCTGTTACATCCCAGCCTCATGTATTCACACTGGCTTCAGATGACAAGCTGTTCTTCTAAGGCTTCACATCTTTTGAGCATAACATTAGGGTTATACAGCTGTGCACAGTCTCCCTGAAAACAATTTCTTCTCATATTTCACCCCAAACCATTCTAGCTCCCTATTTTGAAACCAAATCTTAAAATATCTTTCCGTATTACGAGGCTTACAATGCAATATTTGTGAGGGATGTGGGAGTGGATTCTTAAAAAGCATAAGCCAGTATGGCTTTGCTGACATCCATGAAATACAACTGGCTTTATTAAAGTGTGTTGAGTAGCATCAGCTGGAAAGTTGGACGCACAACCTAATATGTGAATAGAATCAAGTCACTGATTATGAGTTTAATTCAAAAAGCACCATTACACCCTTGGGATTTTACACTACCAAATCTATTTCAGAAACTAAAAAGAATATGTTTCTCTTCATACCAATTTCTCCGTTCAGAACAAGCAATAGGTGGAGGCTCCGCATATGCCGTTGTTTAAACTGCTGAGCCAACGAGCTGAGCGTTTCAGCCTGAAGCTGACACCTATCACCATGACCCATAGTGCCCTCATTTACCTCTTGAATTTAAATGGAGCATATCAACATATTTTCTGTCTTACTCCTTGGGTAGTCTCTCACACAAGGCTTCAGACTGCAAAGTTCATCATTAAACACATATTTTCACCCTCAGGAAGTTCCAGAGGCCCAGAGAAAGATGCTACAAGCGTGAGTTCCTAGAGTGGATTCAATTACAGTATGCAAGGGACATTTAAACAAGCTTCCCTGGGATAAATGAGAGAAAAGAGCCAGCACACTCAGCATGGGTAAAATAAAAAGCAATCTTCAGCTGGTGCTAGCCATGCACATTTTGAAAACCATCCCCTTCAGCCATTACCAACAAAAAGTCAGCAAAAACTTATTTTAGAATCTGAAAAGACAGAAATTTAAATCATTTGGTGGCACAATCTGTTACTTAGGGACAAGCTCATTAAAAATGCAGCACTATTTACTGAAGGCAAAATGCAGACATGCACTTTTGCATGTAAAGCAAGCATTTATTGGATGATAGGAACACCTTTCCTTCTGATTGGAATGGGAAGAAGAGCTGGTTTAATTGTGCTGATGGATGGATGGCTCTCTGAAAGAAGATACTAATTGGAGAAGCCAGGCCAAAACCTTACACAATCCCATAAGGTCAATGACTAACAGATTGAATTCAACGAGAGGTATAGGAAAAGCTATGTAACACACCCTAGGCTTCACGCAGTAATACATCAGTGGGGGAGAGCAAGGGTGAACACTGCCTAGGTAGCAGTCTAAGCAGCACAACTGCATCTTTGGGAAATGATAAACTTATGAAGGGAGAAGAAGGATGAGGCAAACTGAGTTGCAAAGGCAAATGTCAAGAAATGCAGAAATAGGAGCAGCAGAATTCAGAAATGAAGCAAAGTGACACAGTGGGAAGATGAGACTGAGGAAAAACACCGTGTGAACACAAATCAGAGGGGAAAGAGCAGGGAAGGACCTAGAGTAGAGCAGGTTCAGTATTCTCCTTTATTTCCACTGAAACTGCTTCTTTTGCCTGACCAGCTGCTGCAAACTGCAGTTAAAGGTTGTTGGGGAAACTCAGCTCTTTGAGCCAGCGCCTGATCTTGCCATGGATTTATACTGCCATAAATCTCTGACTATAATCGGGTAGTTACTCCTCATCTTGATAGATCAGGTGCAAGCCCTTGGAAGTGAAAGGTGCTATAAGAGCATGAAGCATTTTCTTAAAACACAAAGACCCTGAACACAAACACACACTTGAAGCTTGCTTCTATGAATTCCCTTGCTACATAAAGCCATATATCAGCCATACCTATGGTAGATGGGAGCAAGACACTTGTCTGTTTCAAGACAACATATTATACATATTGTACATGCCCTGTAAAACATCTGAAAATAAATACAATAACCATTAAAAAATCATTACCAGACTAATATGCTCTGTACCTTTCTAGATCTTTTATATGGTGGTTTTAATCTCTGGTCTTCTGAGCCCTGAGCATCCACGGCTCCCTTTGAAGTACACCTATGAAATCTAACTTTAAAAAAAAAAAGAAAAAGAAAAAAAAAGGCAAGAAAGCTGTCAAAAGGGTTAAATTCAAGAGTTCCTGTCCAAGAAGAAAAAGGGGGAGGGGAAGACTGGCAAATTGAAAAGGGTTGAAATTTTGAGAGGCTTGCAAAAATAAGTAGACCAGCCTGCTACAACTCCATGGCAACAGGGTATGACCACTGCACACATGGAAAGTAAGGAAGGGTAGAAGACAGCTTCCCAGTCAGATAACACCTTTCTCTGGTCAGAGAATTTATTGCAGCACATGTCCAACATCCCACATGATTCAAAAGGCTGAACATCATTCTGAACTGCTCTGGTTTCAAAAACATCTCCAGAAAAATGAGATTTGCAACCCCAAGACCTAGCCCGCTTGACCACGTAACACTGCTTCCAAGCTTTCCATCTGGTAGCTAAAGAAGCATCCTCCCTGTTGCATAACTAGAGACACATACCAAGATTAATTCATTCAAAATAAGACTAATAACAAAGTAGAGGTTTATAAAGAAGTCATAGTCTCTTCCAGATTGTTTGTTTTGCTCCTTTAAATCTTCCCAGTCTGGCAAATATGAGGGAACATTAGGGAAAAAATTACAGAGGGAAGAAAAAATGTCTTATTGTAATGCAGGAAATAATCAGAATAAAATTTTAAAAAGATAATCCAAGAGGCACTTATTTCTATTTCTTTGTTTTGTGTCCTACCCTCCACTCCCTGTTCTGCTACCCTTATATAAAACATAAAAAAGTAGGTGTTTAACACAGGCTGTGTGGAAAGGGAATGGAAAGGAAATAAAAGAATCAGTATTCCTGGTGAATAATTTGGCTAGAGGAAAAAAAGACAGATACAGATCAGATTCTTTTGATATGTTAAAAGCATCCCAAAATGCCTACGCTCTGGATGCTTTTACACAAATTATCTTTCATCATAAAAGTACAAAATACATATAATGGACAGCTCATCTCTCTCCGATGAATATGTAGCCACTAGCTGATAAGATAATAGACTAAACACTGACCTGTCAGAGACTTGATGATCATGAAAGTAGAGTTTAAAAAGTTGGTTCTCACATCTCAGGCATTTAATGGGCATGCACTAAGATATGCTTCCAGTCTTCAAACACTTTCCATACCTTTCTGCCTTAATAAGCCCAGGGATAAGCCTCAAACTGGCTGTATTTGGAAAAAGACACTGTTGTACATACACTTCTACAACCTCAGTTCCCAGGAATCCTTCCCACTTAACCTTAGAATGACTTTGATGTCACATAGTTACTCTGAAAGAAACAGATTTTAAAAAATCTTTTTATTGAGTGCAGCAGCCCAATTTGTTTTATATCCTAATTGCAATAGGCACCTGAGGCATCAGTTGATGGATAGGCTCCTAATAAACAATAATTATTATTGCAATGTGCAAACCAGCTGAATTGTTGAGAACAGAGCCTCAGAACTGGAAATTCTTTTACTGGTAGCCTTCTCAGAGTCACCCCTGTCTCACCATGAGATCCGTGCCTCCTCTCTTCAGTGTGCCGCAGCACCCATGAGAACCAAGCTTTTTTCCTTTGCCTCCTTCCCCAAGCACTTTCTCCCAAGGCAGGAAAAACAATACATTTTTGGCCTTAATTAATCTAATGGGCACCTTCATTCCTGTACACGCACCACACATATCTGCTACTTTTTCACCCTACACTGCAAAAGAGCCTGTGTCTGATAGCTCAGTCCCTCTTCTCTGTTCTCAGTAGCTCCCTTTGGGATCTGACAGGGTTCATGTAAGGACAGAAAATACTCAGTTCTCTAAACAATACAGAAAGTGAATTCATTTGAACTGGGCAGAATGCATTACAGACTGCTTTTACGTAGCTCATTGTCCTGTAAGTTGCCACATTCAGACTGCCTAGTTACTAGTAAATATTGTATTTCAAATCAACAGCCAGCCTGAAAAGAAACAGCATGTGGTGCTCTGACCTCAGAACTGATGGGTCTGGGTTCTTTCTACAGTCCTACTACTAACCCACCGTGGGATCTCTGAAAAGTCACTGGACCTCACTATCACTATTTGAAACCCTGAAAAACAGGGAGATTAGCTGGAAAAGGGTCAGTTATTAATGAGGTTCTAGCAGCAGCCTCATACAGATACTAGCAACTCTTCCTATTACATTAATACAAGCTCAGCTTTTTAAAGGAATTTAGGTGCTTATTTACACTATAGAAGCTAAAAGTATAGGAAAATAAGTACACTTGGATACCTCCTGGGGGAAGAGCCCTGCATCTCTCAAGCCTTCTCTTTTTCTTTCCAGTTCACAACACAACCGCTTGTGTGGCACCTAACACTCATTTAAACCAATATTTATTGATTGGCTTAGGCATTTATATAGTTACTGAAAAGCTTTTAATTCTTCCTTAGTGCTATAGCCACAGAACTCAAAAAGAACAACAGCTTTTAGATGACAAAAACGTGAATGTTGGCAGCATTCAGGGGTGAAGGCAGGCCAATGTATACAGGCACAGGTATAGAGTGGCAAGTACCGGCTCCCTGAGGAACAGATTCATGCATATGGCAGGTGTCTGGCTTTTATCTATCCTGGATTTAGTTTTTCTTATTCTCCCACACTTAGAGCAGGCCCCGGGCATCAACTGTTTTCATTTTGCAAAGTCAGTTGAGCACTTGTGGTTTTTCTCTTCAGGAGGCTGTGATGAGAAGAGGGTTTGCCTTTTTTTTTTTTTTTAATTAAATAATAATAAGCAAAAGAAATAAAGCTTTAGAGAGCTTTTTAAAAAAGAAGGTTTTAAAAAAAAGGCAAACAACACTCTGAATTTGTATTTATTTATTCTATACATTCTCCAGGACAGCTTCATCCTTACTCTGCTGCTTTAGTTCTGTAATATTTGAAGACATTTCTTTTCTTGATCCAAATTAGTTTTGTTGATTGGGTTGAGACAGGGGGGGAAAACCCACACTTTGATAGTTTGACAGACTCAGCATTTGACACATTAATGCTCATGAAGCTCCAGAAAGACAGGCTGAAGTACAAGCAGAGCTTTGTCCAGGAGAATAGTTCCAAGGGCAGTGTGTTAACCCCTCAACTGGCTGCAGTACCACCTGAGTCCTTGGAAAAGTAACTTGCATACAGACAATGGCAGACCACCTCAGTGAGCAATACACATGCTGCCGTGAACAGAAAGAGGGTCCCTTTCAGCAGCAGGAATCCAGGTGAGCATCAGGATAAGTCAGAGGCAGCACAAGCAGGCTGGCACTCATGTTGAGCAGCACTAGGAATGGTGAGACACAAGTTACTTGTTGTGGTCTTTACACAGACTGAGGTCTGTTTGCCCACAGCCTCTCGCTTATGAGGTACTCGCTACAATGGCACGTCTTTAACAATTCTTCATACTTATTGTAATCAGGAATTATCACAGTGTGACTCCTAATCTACCCCGTTTGGATTAAGGAGAAAAAAACCCAAAAGGTACGCAATCTGTTTAGGCAGTGTTAGGGACAAACACTCCAGAAGTGCAAAAATAATGTTTTAATTATTCTGTGCAAATAATCGGAAAGCACAATGTGCCTGAAATCACCTTTTAAGCAGTCTTCTGGAATATATAAGTACTTGGCCAAGCTCGGGCTGACTGGAAGATAGGTGACAACTCACATGATCATGCCGCTGGCTTGTTAAGACACTTTCACGAAGTTCTTTTGATTTCACTTGCACCAATAGCCTCACACTGAAAGGTTATACTTACAGTCAAAGAGAATCTGTGAGCTCAATACAACATGAGCCATTTCTTAGTCACGGAAGGAAAAAGACAAAGATTTCCCCCCTGAACCAGTGGGGTATCATTCAAGGCTGAATCAGAACATGAATACAGCATTAATAAGAGTACCAAGTAGATTGGTCTATAGTCGGTGGGTTTTGTGGAGCTCTGTGAAGCCCTATCCCAAGAGAAATAAAAAGGCAGAAAAAGGGATGAAGCTGCAGCCCTTCTGCAGCTGAACATACAGAGGTATATTCACCCTTGGGAACCAGTTTGTTAGAAGGACAGAGGATTTGCTTGATGTTGTGCAAGAAGTGTTGAGGCGGCAGTTGCCTCAGTATCTCCATGACTGTACCTGGTGCTGCTTATTCCTATCACACAGCTGTGGCAGGGGCCACACTTCCCTGCCGTTCTCCATTGCTCAGAGACATTATTCCAGCAAACCAATCTCTCTGGCTTAATTCAGCCTCTACAGATGGAAATGAAGTAATCCACAGGTTTCTACAATTGGAAATTATGCAAGGCAAAGCAGTCTAGAAATGCAGAATCTTTCTTTATAATGGTGCTAGACACACTGGTCAGAGTCTCACCAGTGACTGTTAATCTGAAAGTGGTTTAAAAGGATGAAGGTCTACTGGCAGGTACTCTGGAATTCATTCCCTCCCTTTTTCTACCAGACCCTGGAATGTGTAACTTTCTGTAAGTGCTGAAATGCTAATCTTCCCCATTCATCCATTTGGGCAGGGATGGGGATGTGGAATCTGTGTGTTTTGCCACAGGGTTACTTATGGTGGCTTACGCATTACTGTACTGTCACAAAAGCAGGCTGATACTTCATGCTTCATACTGTACAATTCAACTATTGTCAAACATCAAATCCCAAAAATATAACACAGCCCTGTAAGGAAAGGGAATTAAATGACATAATACATAGAATATGAGCAATGTCCAAAAAAGGATAAATAAAAGCCCAAGAAACACTATCTTCCATCGAGGCCTAAAACCCACACTATGTAGCAACCCAAAGTGGTTACTCAGAGAAAGAACAGAAAAGCATGTCAGGCCTAGAGTGATCCTTCTTCCACCTTCCAGCTTCTGGCAATCTGCCATTTAGGGATTTCCTGAGCCAGAGGTTGCATCTGCATCAGCATGTTTAATAGCCCCTGCTGGACCTATTTTCCATGAATTTGTCTAATTGCTTCTTGAATCTATATCTGTCAGCAATAAGTTCCACAACTGAATTATGCACTGCGTGAAAAAGCACTTCTATTTGTTCTGGTGTAAAGTAGCTGCCTGAAAATTCCCTTCATTGCCCCTTTAGTCTTGTGTTATACCAAGGGATAGCCATTTCCAATTCACTTTTCCCATGTCATTTATGACTTTACACACACCTGTATTACTTGTCTCTCTTCCAAGATGAACTGCCCTATTTTATTTAATCTCTTCTAGGAAAGTCATTTTCTAACTCTACTCACTCTACTAACTCTACTAACCTTGCTGCTTTCCTCTGTATCTTCTCTTTTACTACCATTCCTTTTAGGAGAGGATGATCAGGACTGTACACTTGTTCAAGACACGGGTGGACCATAAGTTTGAAAGTTTCATAAGACCATTTTCTATTTTGCTGTCTACTTCTCACTTAATCATACCTAACATTGTATTTTCCCCTTTGTTCTCTGGCTGCAGGCAGGTCACTTCTCGCATCTGTTTATGCTGTAAGCTCTTCAGGGTAAAGCTGTTTTCTGATCATGAGTTCGTACAGGGCCTACTGCGCAAGAGAGGGCTACAAAGTGTGGACACTCGTAACCAATTTCTATGCAGGTTGCCAGAACAACCTAGGTTAGCTATCCTTGCTGCTTGCTGATGGTGACTTATAGGAAATGGTCACACTGGCCACATACTTGCGGGGTTAATCCCAAAACTGCATTCTGCATGCAAATGATGGTACGTAATACAAATGACAGAAACCATAGAGGCAATAGTAAACACTTCTGTTTCAGTAAAGTGCTAAAGTGCCCAGCGATCGTGGGAAAACTCCATTATGAACAACTAATAATTGCACTAAAACTCCATTTCTGGCTCAGGAAATCCTGAGCCCCTGCTAACTTATGCCAGCAGAATGCACCAAGGAATTAGTGTCATAGTTTTACTCTCCTCAGAAGCTCTGTTGTTGGCCACTGTTGCTAACAGATAAAGCAACAGATACATTTTTGGTTTCATTTAGCATGTCTGTCTATACATGTATAATTTGAACCATCTTAATCGCCATGGCATCCTGTAGAGACAACTGCTTTGTGAACCCTGACATAAGGCAGCTCCTATGTGAATACATTTCATTCTAAGGAGGCACAAAAAGATCCAGACTTTTGTGCATTGTGGCCAAATAAATTTCTTGTTTGCTATAGAACTGCACTCATCAGAGCTATACTTAGCCTCCACCTCCTGACCAGCAGTCCCCAGCCAAGCACAGTGTCTTATGTTCATTCAAGCATCTTTTTTGGCCAAAACTCAACCCTTTACACCCAAATGTTCTCAACCATTGCTTTCATACTCAGCACTGTCTATCCCCTGCCTACTCATTGTCTCCAGCAGCCTCAGACTATATCTGTACTTTAGAGAGCAATTGCAAAGAGAATCAGAATTAATTTTTTGAACAGATTAGCAAAAGATACATTGAATATCTGTGTGGACATACTTATTCAGAATTAAAGTAAGCCTAATTCAATTTAACTTACTTCACTTCCAAAGTGAATTAAGGTAAATGTAATTGAGGCTACTTAAATTCTGATTAAGAGTCTTGACATCTGCTGCCAGTGAAGCTATATTATCCACCGGGAGTTAATTCACCACCACAAGTGTGGAAACACAACGAACTGCATACCAGGAAAGCCAGAGAAAAAGGAAATCGTTAGTCCCTGAATTGCAATAATCACCACAGTGTATTTATGCTAAATGTCTATTTAATTTGGGAGGCAACATTCTTACATACCAGAAAGGGAAATAGACTTACCTTGCTTAGAAGTGCGATCCTATAAAATCTTCCAGTTAAATATTTTTGTAACAGAATTATAATTGTGTCAGAATTCCAGAAAATTGGTTAAGGAAAAAAAGATAAAGTTTCATCTCAGTAAATGCAACAGCAATCAAGTTTTCCTTGCTAACTCAGTTGTGGGGGTATCCATCTTTATGTGGGCATAGTAGAGAATGTCTTAGAAAATGACAAAATGCAGTTTACAAAATACATCACAGAAAACCCATGTGTGCCCTGCTGTGCTTTTCTTCTCCCTGTCAATTTGATCGTCAATACACTTGTTTTCACCCGATGACAGAATCAGAAAAACCTCAAGCTCTTGCTGCCTTGATGCTGTACCTGTTTCAGGCCACACTGTGAATAACTCTACTGCCATTGACAGTAAGAAGCCTGTGGATGTCCTTGAACACCTCGTGCTTTCAGCTCTTGGTTCAAGGGTGCCATCCCTGCACATGATAGAATTACTTCCTATGTGGTTGGTGAAGACGCACATGCTAGATATAGTTGAAAAGGCTGTTTCTTCATGATCTGCTTTTACTATATATCAAGAATTCTGTTATTTGAAAAATCAAGGTTTATTACACTTTGCACATTATTCAGTTCACCTCATGCCATTATAATGCTGATTTTTTTGTGTACAGCAGCAGTTATTTACAACTGAACTGTGAATCTAAAACTTAAAAGCAGTTTTCCAGCTTATGTTTCACTTCCCTCTTGACAACCATAGCAGAAGTAGAATTGCTAGAGTTATGGGCCCAGCCTGGGCTTAGGAAGATCAGCAAGTGCCTGAATTAAGAGTACAGCTCCAAAGCAGCTGCCTGAGACCAAAACAAGATAGGGGTGGCCAAGGAAATAGGTACCTTCTTTAGACTGTTACACAGCCTAGTAATCTTCCCCAGCTCTCCCCATTTCTGCAGGTATGTGAAGTCCTTGTGGTCTTTGGCCAAGGCTTTTATTGTCCAAGTCCTAATTAGTGCTGTTCCATATTCAGACTGGAGGGGCATGCGTGATTCTAGAGATAAGTGAGAAGGAAAGCTGTGACCTTTTCTATCAAGAAATCTAAGACCTTTTCTGGACCAGCCCCAAACCCTGTATTGAATGACCAAAGTTCACGTTCTGTCATACATATGCATTTTTTTCTAATTTTATCTTCTAAAACCTTACAAGGTTTGACACTTGTTCCTTCCGGTACATCTCATCCCAACAGCTACATCACCAGTGGAAATTTCTCCATAGTCTCTAATATTAACACTACACATGTTGAGAACATGGGTTTCGGCCAAGAAATTTGCTTCTCTCTCCCTTCTGCTAGATTTCAGTCAGTTAGCATTGCACTGCAGAACCAAGGGTAATTTCATAAGTCTTGTGAGAAATTTTCCATAGAAATCTGAAGGCTTCTTGCTTGTCTTTCCTGCACAATTTCTCCTCAGAAAGACAGCTTAGAGATACTGTAGATAGTAACTCAGAGTTACCATGTCAGCTTGATGGGATAAGATGTAGCAAGCTCTGCACCAGCTCTCCTTGTCTACCCCACGGAAAGAGCATCAAGGATATGGCTCCGCAAGTATACTGCTCTCCTCTACAAATTCCCCAACACAGTCCAGCTCATTTCCACATAGTCCTGGAACCTTCAAACTACTTAACTTCTCTTAGCTACCTTTCACTATCAGGATATTTCTTTTAATAAAAAAGATAAATAATATGCATTTTAAATATACTGTTTGAAATCGAAATACAAAAAAGTTGGCTAAAATAATAGGGAAAAAAATATTCTTGTCCGAAACCAAAACATTTCATTTTGAAAATTTCCTTAACAAAGTCCACACTGACATCAAGTGAGAAGAGAAAAAAAATCTGCTATGTGGTATTTCCAAGAGATACACTCCTCGGAGAAAATATTTGTTGAAAAAGACAGTGAGAAAAAAAAAAAGCAGAAAAAAACTCACACAAAAAAAAACCAAAACCCAGAAAGACATGGGGGAGAATACTTCAGGGACATAAATATATAAGGTATATGAGACCTTCCTACCTCATCCCCAGAACATTTCAGAGCAAGAATAATAATACGATTTTAATGATACCCATGTAGGAATCAGTTTTCCTACCTGGAATTTCTTGCCTGACAAAGTGATCAAGGCCTCAGCCTCAGGTAACTCATAGAGAAATAATATGTGAGAAAAATATAATTTTAATGTCTTCTACCAAAAATGATGACCAGCTGTGCCCTCTAGACTGGCGTTATTACTTCATTACTTTCAGATAATGGGGAAGTAGCTTTGCTGTGTGGTCGTAAGTGAAGTAGACTGGAGTAGTGAGTTCAAAAGTGACAGAAAAAAAAAAAATTCCAAGAACTTAACTGAGAAGCTTACTGGAAAAGTGGGGCTGAAGATCTAAATGTAGGAGGTGGATGATTCAGTAATGAATGGAAGGCTCATTTTGACAGCTTGGGCTGCCATCCAAGCTAATTTGTTTCCAAGCCTTCAGTTTGCCAACTGAAGTGGCTGAGAAATAATAGGCCCCAAAAAATATTTCTAAAGAAACACAATGGCCATTATCACTGAAGGAGAAAGAATCTGTACATTTCAAAGTGAAAAAAAGAAATTCGAGATCTGCCAACTTTGGCCAGTTCCAAATGACACAGGAAAGAGCAGTTACAATGTAGTGAAAAGAAAGAAGTATTGTTAAATAAATTCAAAGTAAAAGTCATCATAAAAAATAGACACAAATAGAAGGATGTTTCTTTCAGAGAGAGATGATTTTATGGCTGAGCCCATGCAAGCAGCCCATGATAAAGAAAACAGTTAGGGCATAGGAAAAAATGAAGAAGAAATTGGTAAAGAGAAGTAATACATAATAAAATGAAAAATAATGAGATATCTTTATGTTTGACGTGGTAACCATAGAATTTCATATAAAGCAGTTTGGATGTTTTATAAATATATTTTATAAATCTTAGAGACTTAAATTTCCCCACACAAACACTTTGTAGGGCTCACTAAAGTCAACAACAGCAAGGAATGTTTTGTATTTGTCACCAAAGTTCAAGCCAGGGCTTCCTTGTCCTTCCAGCCACACAGCACCTGAATGATATCAGGTACATGTCTACATCAAGCACTGTGCAGAAATACCCAACTTAACAGGCCACGTAGCACAGGACAGAGTTGTGTTGGTTTAACACATTGAGTTGGGAAACGGAAAAGCCATGGTTCTGTCCACAGGTGAGCTAGATGCAAAGACCAGACCTGCTGAACGGGTGCTGCCTATCCCTACATCAGAGTTGAAAATATATCCAGAGCCACTCTCTGCCTTCATATCCTGTTTCTTCATGTTTACTAAGATGACAGCTCATCTAGAAAACAGAAGAGAAGCAGGAGATTTGATAAACGTTTTCCAAAAAGTGAAAGGCTTTTTTATAGTAGAGCAACCAGATGTTCCACACTAGAAAAAAAAAGATATAGCTTTATGTGCAGTTAAGCAGAATAAGAGATGTGTTGAGAAACCACTTCACAGCTACCAGCAATACCTGTGGAGGTTGAATACTATTTTTCACCACAGACTTCTGTGAAGAGGCTAGACATGGCCAGCATATATATATATATGAAGCTTTTTTGGTTTAAATTTATGAGAACACATTAAAAATGGTTATTATATGTAAAAATATTTCCTTGTTATACTTCTTTTTTCTCTGTAAGGGTGCAAAAATCCAGTTTTCTGGAATAGTGGTATCTCATCTCCTTTAAGACCTACTCAGCAAAATACTGAAGTCAGCCTTCAGCTTAGGTTTTCCTAACATTCAGCAGCTGCAAAACTCACTTTTTCACATGCTACACACTTGACACTACAAATACCTTCTCTTTTTGACAGCATTGCACAAAAAAGCAAACTAACTGTTTACTAAAAGACTTGCCAGCCTTCTGAATGATACCATCTCTGTGATGCCCCAACAACACATGACTATAGACACAGCTTTCTTGGCCTCCTAACCATGTCCCTGATTTGAAACCTCCTCTTTTCTGTAAGGTATGTTCAGCCTGCATTTTTACATGAAGGAAGGAAGAATGAAACTCCTGTAATTTTCTTGCACTAGACAGATTTCTAAGTCTCAAGTGGTTTTAGATGCACTTTTTGTGGCATTGAGGACCATTCCTAATAGATTTATACAGGTGCCCACTAACTTCATTTCCACTGGGAAGGGAATCTAGCACTGAGTTATTTTTTCTATTCTAATACAATAACACTACCAGGCTACTTAATTAAATGGGCATTCAAAGATAACATGTTCCCTCAGGGTAAATTTAAATTGCAATGGGAAGGTATGACTGCAATTTATGTAGGCATACCAAGCTGAGCTTCCACCTCACAAGTACCAGTAGCAACAAAGCTACACCTGAGCAGCCTTTGTTGCAGACTGTATCACTACACACAGTCATACAGCTGTGTCACCTCTGTGTTTTTTACAGCAGGTACATTAAAACTAGCCACAGCAGAATCAGGGCCTGCATTGGACTCATGAAATATTTGAGAAGGTAAGGTACAGAGTCCCTTCCCCTTCCAATCACCCACTGAATTTCTACCTAACAATTTCAGAGCCTTTGTAACTGTCTTCATAGCTTGCCCTTAAAGCCAATCGTGTTTCCATGTGCTCATTTGCAGCAAAGATGCACTTCTATTAAGTATGCACTGTCATACCTTGTGGTTTTTTCATGTCAGTTGTTTTCATGGGTGGTCACCTCTCCACAGCAGAGCCCAAGGGTTTATTCAGTACCTTGCAAATTGATTCTTCCTCATGAGAGGTTACTGGCTGGATGCCACTGAAATAGAAATAACCATGTTTCTAGAGGTGAGATTGTTTGCATTTATTCAGTAAGCTGCATCTTCACAATATTCTGTTATTTGAAATCCAAGTATTTTAAGAAATTAACCTTTCAACACAATTCCGACAAGGCAGGATGTTTTGCTGATAGATGAACAGTATCCTGACACACTTAAACAGATTAATATTTGTGAATTTTGACATAATTACTGATTTCCTCAACAGATTTAAAGTCTAAGTTTATCTTCATGTTAATCCAATTTCATGCCTAGAACAGAGCAAGCACAACAGAATGTCTTTCGTAACCTTCTGATATCATTAATTATTGCTACATTGGGAGTTACAGCATGGAACAAACAGGTTTTTAAATGGAAATCATTTGTCTCTCAGCAGGGAGACTCAACAGTTTTATTTCCTTCAACACCAAGCTGCATTCAAGTAATCTTGTTTCATGGTGATCCTCCCTCGACAACCTGCAAGTCAATGGTGAAATCCCATCTATTTTATCCCTGGATTGGTCAAATATGCTGCCCATAAGGGGAGGTGTCTATTTCCTCTCCTAATTGTGGAGGAAGGGTTTTCTATATGTTAAGGCCACACTTTCCCCAAGCTGTGGGCATTTGGTCAGGTTTCCTGGTGATTTTCCACAAAAGGAAATCCCCTAACTCATTAAAAAAAAAAATGGATTAATTGACCGGTTCAGTAACAAGCTGCCCCAGGACCCAATAAACTTTACAAAGGGTACATTCCAATTATGACTGGGCTCAGCATGAACCTGATAAGTAAGCCAGTGTAATCTTTCTCCAGCATTAAGATTTTTTTTTCCTTTTCCCCCATTAATTTAACTCTTTCTTGGCACTTGTGGATTGACTAACTTATTTTCCTTTTCCCTGTGAATGTTAACCCTACTGAACAACTCCCAGCAACATAATCTGACAGGTTCGATAAAACCCACCGTTGGCCTACAGCCACTTTCTTGGCACTGCTGTGGCCTTGTGAGAAGGGTTAGCTACAGTGCTGCCTTCTTCCACACTGCCTGATGTCATAGAATGGATCCAGACCTCAGATCAGGACAGGGAAGAGGGAAAGTGATCTTCTCATAGCAGAAACATCTAGTGGAGCAATCGGAGCCACTTGCTAGCAGAGTACAGCTACAAGCCTGCCTTCACTGTGTGAGAGGGCTGGGAGGGATACGGGGTCTTGTGGTAACAAATGGCAACAGCAGGAGAAGGAAAGAGAAGGCAGACATTGAGTTAGGGAGACAAAAGCAAAAGCTACTGGCTACAAAACAACAGTTGTTTTATATTCTCCTGTGTTAGTCCACCACAGCATTAGAAAATACAGACACATAAGAAAGAACATCTAAGGCTTGAGTACTCCTGACCCTTTTGCAGGCGTCCCTGTTCTAAGGCACTGTCTAGA
This sequence comes from Falco punctatus, assembly GCF_963210335.1. NCBI lineage: Eukaryota > Metazoa > Chordata > Aves > Falconiformes > Falconidae > Falco > Falco punctatus. The sequence goes on from NC_137587.1 coordinate 65,495,284, forward strand.
AAAGTCTGATGTTTGGTAACACATACGCATCGGATGTGAGCATCCTGGTTAGCCAAGAGAAGAGCTCCTAGTTTTAGGACTTTGCAGTGGTTCCCCACCTGAGGCACCAAGCTGCATTTGGATTCAGAAGACCATGTGCTTCAACTCCATCTCCTCTTTGCCTCTGAGGAATATTGTGGAAGCTCAGGCTGAGCACAGGGTTGCCCTCAGGTACAAAAGAAATCATTTGACCACTCTGCCAGCATCTGGATGTGGCTTGAACAGTCACTGGGCATCTCCTCCAGAGACAGGACAGAAAGGTCAGATGGAAATGTCCCACGAATAGCATCTGCTCTGCAGAATGCCCAGCCTGACCCTACTGCCACGCAAGCCTGGCTGGAGTACGGAACCCAAAGTGTTCCACCGGACTGAACACTACTGATGCATGACAGCCTTTACTCACAGAGGCTTATTCAGAAAACATCCAGTGATTAGCTGACTAGTCATGTAAAGCAAATGTACACACCTGCCTGGTAACTACGGCTACTTCTAACACATAAAAATGCACAGAAATTCCTGCAGAAGACACTTAAACCATTTGGACCTACATCTACTTCTGTTCAGGTTTAGAATATCATTTTCATACATTTATTATGCCTAGCCTGCACTGTATTTCTTATAGGAACAAGAATAGCTGTAATTATTGTTGTCAATCAAAGTTTCTCTGAAGTCCTCAGCTTTACTGTTTCAATAACTCATTTTTACCGGTGGCAAATGTCTTCGACAAACACTAGAGCCTAATTTGCAGTTTGGTTCCCTTGTCATTTTCTGAGTCATCTTGGTGGAATGCTGTGAGGCAAGAGATTAGTTTTAGGACTTTTTTTCATCTTTCCTTTCTTTACATCTGAGGGCTGTTAAGAAGTTTGGTTTCAATAGCTCAGACATATCCAAGGCGTACTACCGGTACCGAAGGTGCAATGAAATACAAAGTTTATTCTACTTCAGTACAAAGAGAATACCTGATAAACTGTTCCAAAGTCAGCCTTAGCACATGCAGGTGCAGCTGTTATTGGTTTCACTGGAATTACAGTTGCTTACAACTGGTGCTGAATTTAGCCCTTTACAAGTAAAGTCCTCAGCATCACATAGGGCTCAACTGTGACTGCACACCCATTGGTGTAAATCAGAAGTAATTCTACCAACAATGCACAAACCTCGAGGTAAACATCAGCCTCCCAAAATAGCTGAGAGGCCAAAAATAAACATGATACAAAGCTGATGGATTTATAGGTAACTGACAGTTTCCTCCCCAGATTCTTAATCAGTTGTCACTGAAAGGTGCTAATATAATTAGGGATGAGATATGGATTAATAGGAAGAAAATATCATAACCTCACTCTTACAATAAAAGAATCTGTACACTATACTTGCCCACAAACTGCACCATTCTTCTGGTAGCATGACATTTGCTAAAGCAAAAGCCTGTTGATAATTCTCTATAGTCCTATATAGCACTCTGCCATGGCTGCTCTTCAAAAGTTCATATTTATCCCCTGGGAAATATAGCTGTATTAATATGACATTTTGTCACAAATTAATCTTAAACAGGGGTAACATTTTTGACACTGAGTTGAAACTGGAACTAAAAGGCAGTTCAGGCGGTTAAAGTGGCAATATCCTGTAGCAGACATATTCCCTGAGATAATACTGTTATGGTGTAAGTACCAATGTACTGGGATGTACCAAGGGGGAGAACTGTGCAAGTCTTTCTTCATTTTAACAACATAAAGGATCATTTGCCTTCTACTCTTTATTACAGCTGGTAGTAATGCCCACTGATCACAAACATCAGAGCCTATGGTGCCTGGTGCAGTACAGATTAACAAACCTTGTGCTCAGAAAAAGCAGCCAAGACAGATAATTAGCACCTCATCCACCATCACTATGGGCTGCACCATAGAAAAGTAGACAGTTTAAAAAATACTATTTAAAAAAAACTGTTTTCTTATTAGAATGATTAAAAGTGGCTTCGTCTGGATTTTAATTGAAGTCCCATGGCACAAGTCAGTTGTAACGAAAGGGATTGCCTGTGATGCGCTCTCTTTTTACTGCTGTAGAAGCTCCAAGGCTTTGTGCAGTTCATCAGTGCTAGAGTAAGTAACACAGTGTAATCTTGCCACTTACACCCATTTCCCAACTCATTTGCACACAGCTTCCACTATTACAGAAAATTCAGGGTAAATTCATAATCCAGATTTCCACAGGAGTTGACCCTATTATACAAAGGATGCTGTTAACATTTTTATTCCATTCCTCCAAACTACATGATGCTGATGGTCACCAAAGATGGCAGGTGATTTGTTGTACCCAAATACTACCTTATGGGCACTTCAGTGTACATCTCAGTTGTTTTTCACCAATTGCGTATCATTTGCCTTTAATGGGATCATTTTCATTAAGACTCATGTCTCCTCCCTGGCTGTTTAACTCAATTCCCTCCTGGACCTGAAGGCTGCAGCCAGAGGCCATGCAGAAATATTTGTGTTATACAAAAGACTGAAATACCTACACTTCTGATCTGTTTAATATCTATCTTTGAGATGTGATGTGAAGCCCGCTGACCACTAGCAGTCATTAAAGATCCTATGGCACTTTTTGCAAGAGCAGAGCGTATTATTAACTCCAGGATCCTGGCCATATTCCAGTTTGGATAATTACATTCTACCGCACTAAATTTCCCCCTGCAGTCTCAGTTGGGGAACTTCTGTTCTTCACTTCCACCTTTAACAACCAGAGCAAAGTGTTGCTCATGCTGAAATGCCAACATGTTCCAGCCCTGAGCTGGGATACGGGACTCAGCCCATGGGTACACATTCTGCAAAATGCTCTGGGACTCGTTAGTAAGGAGGTGCACACCACGTGACCTAGAAAACCATAAAAACATAGGTCCAGCCTCAGTGATACTGCAAGTTGATCACAAAGCTCACACATTGCTGGATTTTATTTCTGGCAAATGCAATTAACATGAAAGGTCTGGTCTGGGTATCTGTCAAAGCTGCCCTGAAAGTCCCCAGGCTGGGCCAAGAGGTTTTGCTGGTATTTTATCAACTGCTCAAGCAAGTGTAAGAATCAATCCAGGTGAAATCTAAAATCCAGGCCTTTCTATGACTGCATAATAAAAATTGGTTGTACTGAGTGCCCACAAGTTTTTAGGTAATAATTGGATCTTCTGGAAATAGTAAATACAAGCACCCCTCATTTCTGTAGCGGGGAACACGAGAAAAAATATTGATCAAAGGGCAGGATTTCTTACTTGAGCAGGGAGCCATGTTTGATTATCCAGCTGGGTTGCTTGTTCCTTCTAAGTACTATTAGCTAAGAATGAAATGCATCTGTAGTGAGGCAACGAGGGTTCACAGGGTTACCATTTTCACAACCCAGAGAGATAAAGGGAACAGAAAGAGACAATGTAAGAGCTGGAAGCACTTCTGTAACTTTGTTGAGAGAGGCAACCCACCACCTGTTTAGTTTTAAAGGTTCGTTTCATTGCTTTCCATATGAAAAAACAGTCCAGGGAAATCTAAGTCTGGGACTCAGAAATTCTAATGGCTGAATGGACCAACTCACTGAACTATTAAAGAAACCTTAAAAATACTGTTTCTGTGTTCATTTGAGAGCAGACAAAATTCTCTTCTCTGAATTCTTCCAGCTTAGCATAAGAGAGATGATACGCTGTAGATTCTGTTGCTCCAGGCAACTGATGAGAAACCTCTTTGATGTGCTTTGATTAATGCTGGCTTTCTTTGATTCAATGATATTTGGTTCCTGCTCCACTTCATTAAAAAAAAAAAAATAAAATCCTTGCTACCACAGGGAAAAACATGAAGGACACTTGCTTGGAAAACACTTGGGCTTACGTTAAGAGTTCTTATTCAAGATCAGAAAGTTTTATTGCCTGTGTTTTTCTCTCTTCTTTGAGCTCATCACCTTGACTGCAAACCTGGACACCAGGTATACTGTCCTGGGGTACCACTTTCCGTCTTTAAGGATGATAGAAAATAGAAAAACAAGACGGAAGGGGACTTCCAGAGATCACGTAGCTCCCCCTCCCTCCCAAACTACCTGATTATTTCTAGCAGACATCTATCTGTCTCTGTGATGGAGGTTTCACACTCCCTCAGAGTGATCTATTTGGGGATTTGACTATCCTACCCACTTACCCCTTCAGATAAAGGGATACTTTCAGGAAACATTAGGTCTCCAGAGAAATACAGTTTCTGTAGTAAACTGTGGAAGTTGTATAAAAACAGAGAGCAAAATCACCAGTAATGTTAGATTAAAATATGAAAATGGATTACGTATCCAGCCCAGGTGGAAAGCGATTCAGTTAGCAAGGGAACAGCTGGAACATACCAGGATTCTCTGGCTGTTCCACAACTTTGGGATTTTATTATTGTTAATTTCGAGTCCAGCAGTTTTGGATTAATCAGACCAGATCCCAATACCAAGCTATCTTAGCCTGATGTCCATTTAACAGTAGAAGAAACAGAGACAGCAACCAGAAGGAGGAAGAGGACCACCTATCGTGTTTCATTCACAGGGGCAGACATCCTCAAACTGTCAGTCCAATAAAACTCCCACTTGTTTCTGAGCGAGCAGTTCAGAAGCAGTATTTTACTGAATGGATCACCACAGCTCATAGACTAAATGCTATTCTAGAATGAGCCAATGGCATTCTGATACTGCTCTGAGTTAATATCAGTCTGCACTGCAGTGTGTATTTTGATAGTGCTTTAAGTTAAGATTTTTTTATTATTATTTTTTTTTAAGAAATGTGAATTCCCGTATGCCCTACTTTGGTAGCTTAAAGATTGTAGGAGGTCAAAAAAAAATAGGTCAGTGAAAATAACATTGCAACAAGAAATTAATTGCAAAGAACGCTTAATATGACAGGGGACTACATAAAATCCTATTATATTTCTTCACTATCCTACTCAGTAGTCTGTACTATTGCTATACTCAAAGGCCAGGGCAGTCTCCCCGGGTAAATTGCTACATTAGTTTGACATTTCTGGCTCCAATTAACCTTATATTTGAGCTATTTTCCGAGGGTTTTTAAAAAAAAATCTGTGATAAGGTTATGTTTTTCTATTAGAGCTTCAATTGCTTAATGGCCTGTTCCTGATGCCCATCCCTCTTTAAACACACCCTAGGTAAGAAAATTAGGCCATAGTTTGACAATACATTGTTTTTGGCAGCAGCACCAGCCTAAGGTATTCCAACTTCTTCCTCCTTGCCCCTGTCCTCACAGGACAACACACTGCCATCTCCTTTGCACCCTCTTGACTAAGTGCTGCAGTACAATCCTGGAACTAACCTGGCTTCAAAAGCTTGCCAACCCCCCTTTCTTAACAAGTCTGGATTGTGAAGGGATCAGAAGAACAGAGAGAATCTCCAATTTGACAAGGAAAGCAGAATAACATCCCAGTCTTGCAACTAAAGGCAATGCATCAAATCCCAGCTTAGACACTGCAGTTAGCCTGGATGTAAATATTCAGTATGTACACCACGAGAACAGGTACAGACAGGACACGTGGCCAGGTGGAGGTCACTGGGCAGGATCCCACAGCACTGTCCCCCTGAAGATAGCAAAGCCAGCAAATTACAGCTGTTGTAGTTCTGGTCTCACTACCTTTTAGCAGTACAGATACTTATAGAAATAAAATATTGTAGCTTCTGCCGTGGGATGGGCTGTGCCAGCGCTGCTCTCTTTCCCCGAGATTTAACATGCAATTGCACTACAGTCCTGATGTGGTACCATGTTACCATGAGGGAGGATGACTGCCGTATTCCACTCATTTCTAGGCATGCCCTCACACATACATCATAGGGGATCATGCAGGAATGGCATAAACTGGATTAGAGAGGTCTTCCACGTGGCAAAGTAACCTTGATCAAGAACAAACAAGATTTATCTCCCAATCTACACATTAGAACAAAATAACATGGAAACAAGTAACGCAAACTATCGTCTCAACAAGGAAAGAGCAGGACACTAAGGTCTTGCTTATACCTTAAGAATGGAGTAAAAGTACATTCACTCTGAAACTACTTGCAGCTATTACTAGCATTTTGAATAGATATCTCCAATTCAGAAAATGCTGCCAAGAACGTGCAAAAATTTGTTGGGAACCAATGAACCCTGCCCACAGCTGCAGATCCAGCTAGATCAATATCTTCTGGGTACAAATCAAAGAAAATAAGAAATTCAAGAAAGCTTTCTCAATGGCCATTTGCCCAAATAATGTTCAGTGAAAAACACTACCAGTGAAATTAGCTTTCTCCCTCTCCACAGACACAAACATATATTCACTATTTGAACTTCACCAGAAAGTAGTTCTTGGGAATAAGTCCTGCACTATAATTTGCTGGCAAGTAATTCACTCCAAGTATAAAATTTTCAAAACATGAAATTCAAGCTATATGACCTACAGTTTGGCAGATGAGTCAATTTTAATGCTTTAATCACAATTCTGATATAAATGCTTACATTTGTGAATACAAATTCATTAGCTATGAACATTTGCCAAAAAAAAAATACTTTTGAAACATTCCCAATGTCATGTCTGTTTATTTTAATGTTTCCAGAATAAAATTACTCAGGAAGTGAAGCATCTTAAATTTTATTTTTATTTTCATATTAATGTATTACAAATGGAAAGAATAATAGCTAGATTTTGCAGATCCATCCAGCTCCAGTATTAAGTGAGGGATAATAATACGGCACAAAGCATCATAGAGACAACTACAGAAGTGCGAGAGCTGAGATATGGTTGGCAAGGAAACCACAATTTACAATAGCCTGGATTTTTACATGCAGAACCTACAGCACTGTAATGTTAATTATGTACAGGAAGGCAACGCTCTGCTTTTGAAGTCAAGTCACTCCGTTGACTACCACATGAGCCAAACTAAGCAAATACTGTGTACCTCAGCACCACACAGAATTTCTCCGATAGATCCAATGGAAGTAAGTGACAAAGTTCTCCTTTATTTCAGTGGACAAAGATCAGGACCTTTAGTTAATCTCTTCTCAATACTATTTACTATCCAAAACTGAACAGTATGGTAAAATTCACATGACGCAATACAGTCCTCTACTTAAAAAAAACAACAGATTTTTGGACATACACAGTGAGAAAATAATCACAGCTAAGATTTTCAAAAGACTGATACTTAAGTTCGGTAACATAATAAGTCATGGTACGGTCTTTTAAAGCACAGGAGCTCTTGAAATCACATAGCAAACATGAGGACACTTATTTAGGTGCTTGAAGAAAGTTCAAGTTAGAGGTGAAGTTTTAGTAGCCGTCAAAAAAAAGAACACTAAAATGATACTTCAGAGCTACAAAAATCATTCACCTCAATCCTGAAATTCTGGTCGATATTTTATCAAAATAAAGTATATACAGAAGTTATTAAACCAGATTAAAGCTACTGTTGAAACACCAAGTGCAAGTGTGACTCACAGCCTATGTGGAGACGTACAGACTTACAACAAACTTCAGGCAAATTTCAGCTGCAGTTGCTCAGAGCAATTGGTCGTTGCTACTCTCCCTTCTTCTCAGGACCTCAGAATCAAAAAGCTCAACCCTAAAATAAATAAGCTCCCACTTAGAAAAGCTTTTCCAGAATTTAACTCTACACCACACACTGACAGTGCATTTCGAACGCAGCAGTCTGAGATACAGATCCTGCTAGCAGACCTAAAGCCACAAGAGATCCTGCCCTCCACGCAGACTTGCTGTGCTCTGTGGGCTGACCCCTGAGCGAGCGAGTCGTTCCTGCCGGGACACGAGGAGCCCAGCGCTAGACCCAGGACACCGCTCTCCCCTCCCTCCTCACGGCTGCCCAAGACCAACAGAGCCGACCATTATGTAATCTTCTGCCCATTTGCATTGCAAATGCCATATGAGCACCACTTTATCCATCTGGAGGTTACCAGCATATGATTTATTTATTGTGTTGTCTAAAAATTACCTTTAGAAATATAAATGCTAATTTAACTGTAAAAAGATCGCATCGATGCAGAGATTTAGACTGGGGGATGTTTCCTACATTCATTAATGCAAAATAAACTGCTCTGTTTTTCAGGAGCTAAGGATCAAGGACCGTCTTTTACATAATTAAAACTCTGAAATTTTAATATTATCTTCCCTGCACAAGATTCAGAATTCAGGAAACACCTCTCTGAGTATTAATTGTGCAGAATAATATGGCTGGCTGGCTGTATGTTCTCTCTATCCTTTGATGTTTAAATTGATCCTAGTATTCTGGAGACAGCTTCTGCAAAACTGATTTCCTCGTCTTTATTTTAGCTAGGTTCACTCAAAGGACAAAATATCTAAGCATTCAGCTTTTGACCCTACTAGCAAATATTTAATGTATGAATTAAACTGGACAGGGCTTTGCCAGAAGCTCTCTTCATGTTTTATTTCTGAAGCTATTTTTAGCAACATTTAATCGCTTAAATGTAAGGAGATAAAGACATCTCTGACAAACTGTGTTTATTGAGCTAAATGCCATCAAGGAAAACCCTTTTATTTCTTTATAATGGGTTCAGCACACTTTGCATCTCTGGCTTTATTCTTAAATACACTGTTACAATCCTAGAGGATGATATAGTAGCTAATATTACCACTAAATAAATGCACAAGTGGATGGACACAGGAGGCAACTTGACAAAGAGATGGATGGATAAACTGGAACTGCCTTTAATAGGCTCCCAGGAAATAAAAGAGTGGTGTACAATCTCCAGTTACTCTCCCGCCCTTTCTGTATATATTTACAAGGGATGGTTCTGTAAAAAACATCAGCAAGCAAACAACAGCCAGACACCTGATTAAAGGTCAAACCAGCAGCAACAAAGCACAAATTAAAAGGGAAAATCCTGAGTTTCACTCCCCCTCCCCTGCTCCCACCAACCAGTAGGCATTAGAGACCAGATTGCTGGGAGTCAGCAAAATCAAAAAAAATTTTGGACATCCAGATATTAATGATGAACTTTGGGATGGCCAGGAAGAAGAGGAAGGCAGTGAGGAGAAGAGGGTTTTAAAAATAAATAGCCAAAAGGTGGAGAGGGCAGCAGCAGAATGGAAGAATGACAAAACCAGGTTACCACCAGGTGAAAAGGGCATTGGAAGAGAACGTGATCAAGTAATTAGCAGGTGGAAGGGGAAGTTAGGGGTCAAAATCAATCTGTCAGGGGGCAGGAGGGAGGTATTACCACTGCGACTGGCTCTTGACAGAGCAACACAAGAGGAGGGCTGCAGGCTGCTGGGAGGAAATTGCTGCCTAGCGTTTGCCTCAACTCTGCACTGGCTACAGCACACTCCAGAATGGCCCAAACTTTTACTGCACGCCCACCATCGCTGCTTCTGATAGACTTGCTCATTTTTGAGGGGAAACAGGACTTCACTTGGCCCTCGGTAAGCAGACAATGAACAGGCAGTCTGGTATGACAACTAGCTTTTTGTTCATCTAAACAAGGGGACAGACATTCCCAAACTAATTCCAGTCTACAAACCATTTTAATGCAAGTAATTAAACATAATGATTCCTTCACTTCCCAGCCATCTTGGACTCCAACTTGTTTCTTTTAAATTGTTTTTAGCAGGACTTGTCACGGCAAAAGGAGCAACACAATACAAAAAGCAAGCATGAGCTAGACCCATGCGGGAGGTTTTTCCCCAAAAGAGATAAGGGGAATTTATACACTCTTCTGATTTCAAGAACACAACTGTGTCTCTGTCTTTCTGAACTACCCATCCTTTGATGTCCAAATCCATCCTCAAGTATGGGACAGAGCACTGTAGAACTGATTTCCTTGTCTTTTTTGCAAGGTTCATTCAAGGGTCAAAAATCCAAGTATTCAGCTTTTGACCCTAACTAATCTGACGGGCAGTACCACAGACAGGAAAACTACGTCTATAAAAAGACAGAATGATAAGTGCTGAGCCAGACTTCCCCACCACATGTCCTACAGGACAGATTGTTGACAAATTTCCATTTACTGTCAGGGAGAGAGCAGTGTTGTGGCAGGTGAAGCCTTCCACCACTGCCCACTCGCCCTTTGGTGCCCCTGTGGAGGCCAATAATAGTGGTGATTTTTGTTATGGGGTACTGATCTGTAACTTAAGTGGAGACATTCATCATTCAGAAGTCACAGTGGAACAAACTGCTCAATGATGACCCGAGGGCACTCCCAGTCATGAAACCAGACTCAAACAGCAAGCTGGGGATATAAACGCTTATGTTTACAGATGAGTGTTTACATCCACTCTCTCTCTCTCACTACTTCTATTGTTTAATAAATGGGTTGAGACCTCATGTGATGTTCTTCAAGAGTCTGTAAAGAGCTACACGAGTTCAAGCAATCGAAAGAAAAAGGAGACTCTGTTAATAGTCCATACCAATGATCCACTCACATTCATCATAAACAGACAAAAAAATTAAGCGTCCAAAAATCCGAAGACCAGCTACGCTGCCTTATTCTACACAGGTGCATTAATCAATTGTTCTCTTTCCTTAGGAGCCGGTTCCCAAATACTATTATTTCAATAGCACCTGCAGAGCCATGTGCTGTCTCCAGGAAAATAGAGGAGGAAAAAAAAAAAAGTTGGGGGGGGAGGGGAAGTGAAATCTTTTCCCCAAGGGGCCTCTAAATCCATTTTCAGGCAAGACCCAGCAAGAATGCTGAGATTTTTCATGGAGAAGGGCTGGAAGTCAATAAAATGCTGAGAACATTTCATGGCCAGCACACCATACGAGGGATGTTTGCGAGTAGATGATGAGGCATCTTTATGACTGTATAGTTACCGTGCCCATCTAATTACCTCTTGGAAAAATTCTATCCATCATCTACCATCTACCTTCAGTGAGAACAATGCTACTGTCCTCTCCAGTTTCCCAGTCAGAGCAGATTGCCAGGAACAGTAGCAATAATGACATCCCCTTCTGTCCTCACAGGAACTGAACACAGAAATACAGCTGCTGCGATTCTTGTGCACATTTTTGCCAGCTCTCTTGCCAGGATCTAGCTGTAAGGCAGACTGGATCCAGAGATGGCTTCATAAAGGCAGGGGGGATGGGACAGGGATGGGACCAACACCAAAAGCACCCAACGACCAGATGTGCCAAATAACTGAGAAGAGAGACCCTTTCTCTCATGCAGCTAATAAGAAACTTACAGCATTATGTGAGAAAAAGCTTTAGCTAAAATATAAAATAGGACATCAGAACTCTTGGGATTTTGCTCCCACCACTGATCTTTGTGCAATTCACTTGTCTAAATGGGGATAACAATATGCTCCCATGCCTTGGTTTTGTGAGGTTTAATCCTTATTAACACTTGCGAAGCAGATTGGGACCACTAAATGGAATGCTGAAAAGAATTTTCAAAGATTTACTACTTGAGAGAAAAATATTGCAGGGAAAAAATATCCCAGTTAGGAGCAGAAGACTGTTTCCCTTCTTGATGTGGCATTATTCAACTCTCTGGGACCAGTTTAACCCTGTTCTGTGAGGCCGTCCTCTGGCTCAGCTGACTCTGAACAATCATGCTCTGCAACCACCTCTTCTCATACTCATTACAAAAGGTGAGCAATATTTATTGGTTCAAGCAGGGCCAAGGGCTGACATTAAGCAAATTTCAAGGGTTATTTGAAGTTAATTGAGTTTAATCATATAATGATTTTATAATTAGTCATAGTTCCCAGTCTTGTACTGAAAAAGTCACACTTAAGAATTATTTAAAAGAAAATTAAAGCCAATTTAGAATAAGCAGGAGGAAACTGCATCGGTGATTGGTGAGACTGAGTGAGGGGATCAGAAAGTGTGCTGGCTAAATGCACTAACTGCTCTAGTGCACTGAACCTCTGCCTTCAGCTGCACTGAGCTGAAGTCCCAGCTGGGGACTTGCGCTAAGGGTAAGGGCAGCAGTAAGTTTCCGAATGTTAGTCATGCTGACTTGGTGGTTATTTCTCACTGGCAATGAGTTGGATGGATCCTGCCCCAGGGGAAAAGAAACTTCAGACTTTTTCCACCTCATTGGAGCCAGGTCCACCTAGATGTTTCAAAGGCAAAGACCAGGAAACTGTGTTTATACATCCTTAAGCAGGACTTGCCAGTGGAAAACTATACTCCTCAGTTATATAGGACCTGCTCTTGTTCCTCAAGACTAAAAGGCACCCAAAGTCTTACCTATGCAACTGAGCAGCCTCACAGGGGTGCTGACTGGCTCTGTGTCTTGTCCTGCTGCACACAAGGCACTGCAAGGTTTCACTGCATTCACCTTTCGGTGTGGTGTGGAAGCGCACCATCTCGTCTTCCCACGCATGGCAGCATGGCTGTGTTCCGGGCAGGCTCCGAGGACTATATGACTCGTCTGGATTTAAGAAGTCCTCCTGAAAAAGTTAAGCATACATAGGTGCCAGTTTGATAAAGATACTTATCACCCTGCATAGCAATGTAATTATTGATAAAATTATACTACTTCTCATCACCCTCTGATAACTCTTCTATAATGGCCTTGCTTATTTTTACCAAATTACAGAACTGGTGTGTGCCCAGGCACTTGGCAATGATAAGCCACAAGCAAGACTAGTTGGGACAAATTTTTTCTTTCGCATACTCAAATCAAGTGGAAAATTCAGTCAAGGAAAAAGAATCAAACGAAAATTCATAACACAAATAAAAATTAAGTAAAACACTCTATAATACATTAAAAATTAAATTATTTGATATTTTGCTTCAGAAATAAGATTTTGAATTGATCCATTCCTAACTTTGCTTACAAATAAGCATTATAAATATACATATATTCCAACTTGAAATTACTGGTTCTGCTTTTACTGAGGGAGAAAGGATTTCAGTGATAAAGCTGAGACCAGACTTTCAGAGCGGCCCAGGAAATATCAGGCCTTCATCCTTTTAAGCAAAGGATTAAATTGGAGGCAAAGCTCTATGTGTGCTGCTGTAGACCTGAGCAGTTGTAAAGCCTGACAACACTGTAGCATCTGCCCAGGACATCATTGCCATCAATGATTCAAAACATCATAATGCTGAGTGCTGCCTGATGCAAAACTTTGGTCCTTCTTGTGAGAAAAGTCAAGAAGAGGAACAAAAGGTCTGCAAGACAGGGGTGCGTTCAGCAGGGGCTGCGGCGTGGGACATGTGATGTGCCCAACAGACAGCAGAATCAGAGACAGTCAGTTTGATGGGCAACTCTTCCAGAGCCAATCCGCCTCCCAGGACAATTTCCAAAACCTAATGCCTTGAATCCAGAAGGCAGTGTTTAAAATGATGTGCATAACACCAGCTTCTTTTAAACACAATCTTATCCACTGTATTCTTACCCTCTCCCTACACCCATAAATAATACCAGTGTATTACTTAATGATATGACTTATTATTTATTTAAATAATTTATGTAGAGCCTATAACCTGAACAATTATAACAATAATGATTCAAAAACCAGAAGTAACATGAAAAGGAGAGCCTTAAATAATTAAAAGCCTCTCTCCTTTCCCGAAAGAGAGTCGAGGAGCAGTGTGGGGCTTTCTCTTTAGGTTTTTAGTTCTCCTACAAGTGAAAGGGCAGAGTGCCATTGGCTAAATGCTGGCTTAGCAAAGGAAAAACAATAAATCAGAATAACCAGTGTTACTGTAGCTCTTGTCTAGCCTTTCCTATCCATGCATCGCAGAGGAGTGTAAGTACCACAGGACCTATTTTACAAAAGGTGAAACTGAGGACAAGGAGGTGATACAAATGGTCCATGGTCACCCAGAAGTTCACATGCAAAGCTGGGCATAAATCTTTTCTTCCATCTGCTAGACCAGACCTCATCCACCAAGCCACACTACTTTCATATTTTCTCTTTTTGATTTTTTTTTTTCTTTCACAATTCTCTGCTTTTCAGGATTTACTATGTTTCTTCTTTACGCCCACCTCTCTTCCAGTGCCTCTGTTCTCAGCTTCAAGCATTCCTCCTTCCCGGTGGCCTTTCCCTCCAAGTTTACCCCTCCTGGCATCCACTTTGTACCCAGTTTTTCCAAATAGTTTTTATCCTCTGCAACTAGGCAAATACTTCGCAACTCACAGCACAAGTGGGTAATTGAGCACAGTTGTAAGTGGATTATCATTGAAATGACTGATTTTACACAATGCAGAAAGCTCAAGGCAGCAACAGGGTGCTTTGCAATTTAAACATTGTAGAGAGGGAAAATATTTTCAGGTTTCATTTTAAAACTTTTTAAATGCAAAAATGGAAGCTGATTCCCCAGTGGCAAGGCATAAATACACGTTGTAAACTCAAATCACCAAATGTTTGCCTAGTTGTATTAAGGGGAACAGATGAATTATCAGAATCAGACTTTACAGAGCAGCTGGAGCAGTAAAAAATAATGTAAAATTTTTAAAGATATTCTGGACTACTCATCAAACACGCCAAAATGACAGAAGTTCCTTGACATCAGTCTTGGGGTGCAATGAAAATATTACCGAAGTAGATGGATGACTATCTCCAAGAGAAAACACTAAATACTTAAACATTGAGATCTCAAAGTTTACATCCATGTTGTAGAGCACTCACAAAAATAGCACTGGGAATTCATGGTCTTGACTGGAAATTCCTAAAGCCAAACCCAACAGCTCCCCAATACAGGGAATCTCACTGTCAATTTAACACAAAACTAACTCCTTAGCAAAGGGATTTTTTTTAATTCTTCACTGATTTAATTGGGAGTATGGGAAGATAAATGCTTATGGATGTTTGAAAGTCTTTTCTTAAAAAAAACATATTCAGAACACTGAACCGAGATTTGGTAAACCAATTCAATACCTAGCTCTGCCACAGACTTTCTGTGTGACCTTGGAAAAGTCATTTAGGTCTATGCATCTACATCAGGAAGCTAATCCACATAGATAATGGAGAGAGACACAGACAGGCACCAAAAGAGTGGGGATGCAGACCACCTAAATAATACATAAAGATACTATTTTCCTCTACTCTTCATCTCCTCTATTGAGTATTGCTCGTTCGATGCTACATTATCTTTATGGCATAAGACTTTTCTCCCACCCCCAACAGGATCCCAATTTCATATACCATATTTAAGTATTGCATTAATACAAATAAAAATAAGAATGCAAATTCCAGACTGTTATATTTATCTCATCAGAGCTGCTTACATTTAAAAGATATAACTGTCACAGTGAACAGCTCACAAGCAATGTGCAAACTAAAAAGGCAAATAAATGTTTTGTTAAAAGTTATTTGAGGAATGATTCTAAAAACCACAATCAACACAAGAAAACCACAGTCTGCTCAGTGACCCATTGAGAACATGAAGAGATATGAAGTTTGAATGAAAAAATTCACAACTTAACCTGCCAAACTACCTTCTTTATTCTCAGAATATCAAATAAAGGAAAGCATTTGTGAATAAGGACTATTCATGACTGGAAGCAGGTACATTAGATATGGTGGACTAAGAAAGCAGACTCAGTCTGCTGGAGACAGACAGTCGCAACAATTTCCAGTGTCAAAGAAAAATCTGGCACCTTGTTAAATATTAATAAGCTGTCAGGGTCAAAATGTTTAGGTCCTTCCAACTCAATCACTTACATTTCTACTTCTCAGAAGCCATTCAATTGGAAATACCCTTTCCTGTCTTGCCCCTCCTCATCCTGCCTTCTCACCAAGAACCACACAACATCAGATGAAAATGGACAGTAAATGAGTTGGCAGCCAAATGATGTTCTTGCCTCCCCTGCCTTTGCTGGTATGCATTCTGTTATTTTTAGTGAGGCACAGAAAACTTAAATACAAGAAAAAGAACAATGTGAAGAGTTGGTTTAGCAAATCTCTGCTGCATTTTCTGCAGGTTAGTGTTATTGATTACTGACACCTAAGGGTCTGACACATAATCGATAGACCTCATGACCCACATATGTGACATGGCCTGTGGGGGCTTTAGAAACAAGAATGAACATGGCAGCTCCATCCGAAGCTTTTCATATAATATTTATTTATTTATTTGGAGGCAAAGCTGTTTCTACTCAAATTACTGTCATGGCAAAAACTGGTGTCAGAGGGGTTTGCTCATTTCTTCTCCTGGTACCTGAAGATTAGAGCAAAAATACAGTAACAGTGAAACAAAAATCTAACTCTACATCAGCGATCTAGGAGCTAAAACTCCCCTTCCCTCCCAAATTTAGTTACTCGGAATGAGAACTAGTCATCTGAAGGAGAAAGAACAGCTCAAACAAGGGAAAGAGGCAGAAGCTGTCTCACCAGCTCACCTTTATCTTTTTGAAAGGCGCCAGAGAAGCACAGACTAGCATGGAACACCAGTCTGACTTCAGAAGGCTGGAGGGGCTCTTTTCTGGTGCACAGTCCTCATAGGTAGATGGTGAGAAAAGCTTTTGTACTGCAGTTTGCAGGTCACAGTCTTCTCCAAACATAATCCTTTGTTTCATTGTTGCCTTCTCCCAGTACAAAGTGGTCACTCAGGATTACTACCGAGTCTCAAAATGCTATGACAAATGTGCTCATTTCCTTGACTGCAGCATTGTTTTTAGGTGGGATTTTATACCTCCAGAGCTTTCCTCCTTCTCGCAGGTCACTATTTGCTGTTTCTGAATGTTGCCTTCTCTCAACATTGTTCACTTTTAGTTTGAGGAGTCTCAGTGTTGAATTCCTATCTATGCAGTATTCAAATAAAGGCAAACATCTGAAACTCTCCATCTGGATTTTCAGACATTATTGAAGTTTTACCACCCTTTTCTTCAGTCTATTCTATCAATTGCCAATTACCTCTGCAATTTTTCTAGTTTGTTTGGGGTTTTACTGTCTATAGGGTGATTGCTATAAATTAGTTATTGCTTGTGCAATATTTTAAGATCAGCCCATACACATAGGCCATATGCAGGCTGCATATGATGGCACCTAAGATAAATGGAGGCATGTAACTTCATGAGCACAATGACCAATTGAGAGCACTAATGATATAGTTAGTGGATCTTGCTGGAAGACAGGAAAGCAGGAAAGTATAACATGATCAGATGGTCTGGATATGGCTCTGGGTATGCACCCTCACCCACATAAACTGATACTGCCATATAGCAGGGCTGACATCAAGGCTGAAGATCAGCAGGCATAGTATAGTCTCATGTTACTGAAGTGTGCTGCCAGATGATGGCCAGAATCTTCACAGCCTTGGAGACTTAATGTATAGAGCAGATAACGTCCTACTACAATTAGGCACCCTGCCCAACCATGGCAACTTAATTCTTTCCTGGATAGGCAAATCCACGACAGAATAGCCTAGACTTTTTCATAAGCAAGCCATGGGTTTTGTACAGTTATTGACCTTTTTATAGCAAGCAATACAGCTTGCTTTCAAGCCAGGCCCCAGGAATCACTTGTTGAGACTGTCTGAGGCCACAGGACGCATCCTGCTGTTCTCCTCCTGCAGAGTTTTTACCTCACTTCTGTCACATCGACACTTCCCTGGCATATTTTGAAGGAAAATATATTTCTGACCCAAAGCTATGTGGACTTTCAATGCTTCTTCCAAATCACAAAAAACCAAACTGCTTGAATGAAAAGAGTTCCTACCAATAGCAAATAACCAGGACAGAAGCTAAGATCTCACAGCAATCCTTTCTTACATTAAATGCCCTACAATAGCACCTAATCTTGAAATATCAGTCAGCAAAAGTCAATTTGAGAGGCTGTTGACAAGTCCCTCCACAGTCCTGTTCTCTATGCCAGCTTCTGTGTAATGCTGGAAAGAGTTCAGTTCTAATAAATCCTTTGTTCACATAAGCAAAGTTTTTATTAGGCCAGTGAAGCATGCATTCAGCAATGTTGTAGTGTACCGCACTGTCTGTTGTGGAGGAGCAAGTGCAGCTGAAGACAGAGGCAGAAATGAAACATGTGAGGGGGACACAGCCCACACTCACCTGATGGCCTTAAAACCACTACAGTTCTACAGCAGCTCACTACAGCTCTTGGTTCTCAGGACAGTAATTATTTCAAATGTTAGTGAGCAAAGTCTGGCAATTCAATGTTTTCCACTCAAATCCTTTCCTGAACATCTAACTCCAGTGCTTTTCTGCCCTCCCTTAATAAAAACATCGATTTCTGATGCTGGGCAGCTTCACCTCAGTGTTGTGCTCCACCTCAAGCTGGCTGCATTTAAGGGAGAGCAGCACGTAGCATTCTTGGTCTGTGAGGTGTTCTGAATCCTTCAGGATAGAGAACACTACACATTTTACACATCACCCCCAACCCCCCATCTTACACAAGCCAATAACCTACCTTTTTTTTCCCCCTGCAGTTTTCAATACCTTGCAAGACACTGTTATTTTATGGAGAGCTGACAAATACCCATAAGTAAGTTAGAGGCAAATAATAATCCCCAATCAGTTCACCACTAGAAACCCTATGAAGATTTTCTCTTTCCACAAGACCCAGCAATATCCTGTGCAAGAGAGATGGCCTGCTGCTACCATTTTAGAGGTGCAATCTCTTCTTTTTTTTTCATCCTTCCTGCTGCAGAAAATTCTTCATCAGCTCCTGGTAAACACTATTTCTGTTTTACCCTGTTGTGCTGCATGGGGAAACACACTGCTGGGTGCAGGATCTTCCTGCCATCTATTTTACGCCTCTGGGAGTTTTCCAGCAGCTGGCAATAATATAAAAAAGATCACCATGGACTGTGATGTGACCAATTACAGCAGACAGCAGTTATTTATAGAAAAGTCAGCAGCACCGAAGCTTTAACACCAGCCAGCAGACCCCTCTGCTTCCCATCACTTAGTGTGTGTGCTAGCATCCTGCAACACCCTGTGTAGCAAGGAGTTTTAAGGCAATTACCTTGGTACCTCACAAAACTGTAGAGACACATGGCATATGCCCACAGGACAACGAAGGACTAGCACTTTACATACACCATATCTTCGAACTGCCACAGCATATTTCATTTTCATAAATGGCTGACCTCAGATGTCACTTTCATTCTAAAATCCTTGTCCACCTACTCAGCGGCATAGCACATTAGGGCACAGCACAGTCAATGTGTGTAAGAACCTGTAACACACACCTTCCCGATTCCTGGCTCTTTGCAAAGTATCTCTTCCTCATCTTCTCCAGGACCTGCTATAAGGTCTGTCCAAACATTACAGTACAAAGAAAGACAACATGTTACCCAGCTACCTTTCTGAACTTCCTCAGTCATGATATAAACTAAACTAGTTGATACAGCTTTCAGTCTCTTGATGCAAAGATGGAAAATCCACCAGAAAGCTGGACAAATCACAGTAACCAAGGGGCAAATGTTACTTCCAAGGGTCATATATTGCCTCATTGAATGCCTGTTACAAGACAGACAATGTTGATGGTCCCCAACATGCAAATGCTCATTCTCAGAGCTGACATGCAGGATCAGGACCGGTTTGATGCTGCAGTTTGTAACTTAGGCACCTGCCACCAGTCACTGCAAAAATTTGGATTCAAAATGGAATTGCGAATTATTTTGCTTCTGGAATATTTAAAACACTATGTAAGTGCAAACCCACTCTTGGAAGCTGAGGGAAAAAGTTCATGGCCCCTTTCTGAGGTGAGCATTTATAGCAGAGCACACTGCAGAATGAAATGCAATATTGCCATCTATTGCCCAGACCTGGAACCAGCCCCTCGCTGTCTGACACATTCAGCTGAAGATGAGATCAATGTTTCAGGACAAGGAATCTTTTAATCATAATGAAAATGTGACCTTGACTGATCCGAGGTCACGTTACATTAATGCAGTCTTCAAAGCTTTTTTTAATAATACAATTAACGATTTCTGCCATACCAGGAAGAGAATTAAAGACCAAAAATCTTAAGGAGTATTGACCTATTCAGTTTCAGTTTTTAAAATAACCTCAAAGCAACATGGACTTTTTTGCTTTTTTTACCCCCCCACCCCCCTTTAAATTCCCAGATACGTAACTGTTAGATATTTTGTTCTATTTGTGTTCACAGGTATCACACTTCTAGTAAAGATGTGGATAAGACAGTAGGAGGGATCTCCACTCTGATTAGCTAACCCTGTCTTGAGAACCAATAGGTCAGGCTAGGACACCTTGCACTACACTAAGAACAAAACCAACAACATTAATTAGGAAGGACGCAACTACAGTTTGATGCAGAAAGAGACTTACTTCCACAAAGGCGCTTTAATTCATCACTCCCTTTCTCCATACCAACAGTCTCATTCTCTTCCTTAACGTACCATGTCAAGAAAGGTCTCATCTGTGCTTTTGCAAATGACTTGGAAATCTTTAAAGGAATTTAATAAAGCCCAAAATATATCCTGTCTAATTTTTGCTCAAAATGCATTCACTTCTCAGCACCAGAAGCCACAGATTCAAATGGCATTTCTCAACAAGTAGTGCTATTAGTTAGCTACTAACTTTAGTCTGAGCATCCTTGGTTCAAACTGCTGCCTTAGCAGCAGTGCACAGCATGTGACGCTGGCTCCCATGAAGATCCACTATCAGGACACAGTGGGGCCCAAACTACCCAGAAGCTGTGGTCAGAAAGGCAGGACTGATGTGCATCAATATGATTGTGTTTCACCCTGGATGAGTTGTAGCATTCAGGAAAGATTTTAGCTAAACCGGCATTATATCATGTAGAATCATAGAATCATAGAATTGTTTAGGTTGTAAAAGACCTTTAAGATATCAAGTCCAACCATTAACCCAGCACTGCCAAATAAGTGCCTCTGTATCAACTGTTCTGTTCTGTGCTTGGTCGCTTTCTTTTTTATTATTATTATGATGTATTCATTTTCAGGCATTATATATAAAACCTGGCAGTTCACGTCTATTTTTAAGGATGGATGAGTGAATCCAGGGTAAGTCATTTTGAATCAATTGAAGACACTGGCAGGGTTTTGTGAGGGAAAGCAGACTCATCTGAGACTCCATGCAGGGTACAAGAGGAGAGAAGCAGAACTGCGCCTGTGCATGAAAAATTTCAGATGAAACCAGGGGACTGTGAAAAATCTGTAACAACAATGAAGAATACAACTCGGCCCATGTCATCACCATATGAGCTTATTGTCCCGGGCAGGGGTTCAACTATGGGATTTGTCAAAGATGATCCTTTCTGATCAGTTACACCAATCCACTGCTACAAATATAAAGAATACTCTATCATCAAAGCTGCCAGGGTTGTATTTCCCTGCATTTCTAGGTCCTCAGCAGCAGAATACTGGCTGCCTCCCAGATTTCTAATACCAGTGGCTTTTTCCCTTGGCTAGGGCAGGCAATATTGTTTGTCCTGACCCTGCTAAGTTTAGAGGTGAATTATCAGAGTGTGTCTTACCTCCTGCTCCAGATACCATTGCTGGAATGGGAGGGGACAGGGAATCATCTCTGTCATTGTAATTATACTGCATCAAAGAGACTGGCTGGTCTGAGAATAAGCCACTGGAAGGCTGTGACCAGGCAGAAATACAGCAGCAAAAATCAAGCACTGCCATTGCTTGTAACTGATGTCAGCTCTTTTTGGTAGAAACCTGCCTTCCCATTCCTCTGCACGACCACAGCACCACTCCGTAAGCTTAGGCCTGCAAGTCAAAAGCCAGGCAAGGACATCGCACAGCATGGTATATCCATCTGTTGGAAGCAAAGGCTCTCTGAAGCTCTCAGTCTGAGTTACCTCAATGAGAGAAAGACGTAAGGTCCTTCCCTCCCATCCACAGCATGGCCGAGCAATGTGCTTTGCGATCTATTTGACGACTCACAAGGATATTACCTATCGAAGTGCTAGTGTCTTTGATGCCTTAACTGTTCAGGCAGGACATGCTAAATATCATTTTGCAGAAACTTCTGATGTCTACAGGGAGCAAGACCCCTTCTTGACCTTTTCTCTTGCTATTTTTCTGGTTTTGTTCTGTGCTTCTCGGAGCTGCTCCTCCATTCCAGATGCACAAAAGAGGTCAAACTAGCAGAGGTGGCTTGTGCCAAAGGCTTTGGCTTCTACCAAGAGACACTTTAAAAGGAAGATATTTGTGCTTGTGACATAGAGCAAAGAGGAACAATATGTCTTTCACTCCAATTGATTTACCCACCAACCTTCTACGCAAACAAGGATAAAAGCAGCATTTCAGTCTGTATTACAGCAGATGGGCTCTGCATGCAGCACAAGAGAAATAGCTTTAAAAAAGATTGAACCAGCCCCAAGATCTGGAAAGGGTGGGGGAATCAGAAGGCTCTTTTATATCATGCAGCTTGAACACAGCATTTACCTAAAATGCATCTTAGTTAAGATACTTATGAAAGGCTTGGAGGAGAGGGGACATGCCAAGCAAGGAGAAACTTCGAAAATTAATCAGCTGAACTAATCCTTTTAGGAAAGGTTTTTCCCTTCTCCCCCCTCCCCAGCTCCTTGCAGACAGCTGGGATGAGATTACTTGTTCCAGGTAGAACTGAAGGTATGCTGCACATCTGTATCTTTTAAAAGCAGCATGAAATTAATTCCATTAAGCCAAGGCCACTCCAGTTGACCAGAGGGCACCCATAGCTCTGAAGTGTTTCTTCTCTCATGGTCACTGACCTTTAACATACCACAGCCCAGAGAGTCTGAGCTATTAATTTACAAATCAGATGTTAGTGAATGAATACCGACATCCCCAAATGTACTCATCATGGTGAATGCAACCTCTGATCTCCTCCCCTGAGAATTAAAAATAAAATAAATTAAAAAACCAACTTCATCTAAATGTCAGGTGGCTGGGAGAAAAGAATTCTTCCAGATGGAGTTTATTGATCTTCCAAAAATGGAGCCTTCAGTTTAAATTAAAACCAAAAAGATTCCTTTTAAAAAAAAAAAAAACACACACACAAAAAAAAGACAAACCAACAACCTTCAAGCCAGAAAAATTCAATAAAGCAAGGATAAAGTCTAAGGCAAATAGAGAAGATTAAACTGAGACTTTACCATCAAGTTGGATTGCAAGAGGAAACAAATTGAAAACCAGGCTAATTACAAACTCCTAATTTTGTCTCCTGTGTACTTAAACTTTATTGCATGCTCATCTGTAACAAGAAATATATAAAGGAAGGCCTAAGTCAATACTAAACAACTAACTATAGCTGGATGCATTCTTTGTTTATACAATTGAGAAATAAATTAACAAAAGAGAAATTCTATTTGGACATGTTAATTTCACCTTTTTTCTGCAACACCCTTGATATGGAAATGTTAAGAAGGATCACGCTAGGTACTGAAGTTTAGCCTGTTCCCTCACTTCTTCATCTGTAGGAAAGGACACTAAAATGTGCATTTGAACACCCCTGTGACTCCAAATTAACTGCTGTGTTTTACTGACGTGCCAAGGCTTTCTTTAGGAACATGGGTCACTCAGAATCAAACCCAATTATATCAGCTAGGCACTCAGCTCTAAGGATGTCACTGAGCCTTTGTTTGGACACAGTCAACACAAAGGTGCCAAGTTAGTCTGGTTTTCAAACTAATGAGTTCAGACACGTTAGCTGTTTTTTCCTCCTTTGGCACCTACTTATAAGGCAGCCTTCTGGATGGCCCAACTCTCATAATCAAGCAATACAAGTGAAAAGTGGTTATTTAGAGTGTTTAATTTGTATTTCTAAACCTCTAAAAATTTTCCACAAAAACCATAGCAGAAAGAAGGCACCAGAAGTTTCTATAAGTTGACTTCTAGCTGATCCTTGAGGAGCAGTCCGTGAGTGTCCAAACAAATCCCATAATACATTAATGTCATCACAGAGGTGGGAGGGATGGATATTGGCCCAAGTTACTGATGTGATGAACTCTTACGAGTTGCACAGTGCTGCTGCCATTCAGCAGACAGATGTATCATGCCACACTAATCATGGAGAGTGATATTGTAGCCTGGAAGACTGGGAAATCACCCCAAAAACAGAGTTAGCATTGGACTTTCTAGAACCAAGTGAAAGAACAGAGAACGAGTTGCTTTGAAATGTTTGCATTACAATCTTTGATTAGGATGGAGAGCTGCCTTTAATGTACAATTTTATCTTTGCACTGAAGTTTTTATTTTATCAGTGAAATGAAACATTAAACATTTCAAAAAAATTAAGAAGAAAAATTAGATTAAATTGTCTGCTTACTAAACCTGCTCTTCTCTCCTTTGGAATGGTCACATATAAACCACTTAGCCTTTAGGGGCAAATATAGACCACCCCTGCTTTTCTAATGCTGAGAATATTAACAGCATATTACATGGTAGCTGCTGTCACAGGAAAAGAAGTCAAAGAAAGTGCTCAGTGGTACTCTGATGCAAAGTACATAGTAGACAGAGAAGGGACAGAAATGGAAAATTAGATGTTCAATTTAACCTTCAAACAACTGAGACAGAACCATCTTGCGATAGGAAACCATGAAATACAACATGGAAAAGTCCCACCCAGGCTTCCTGATGAGACAAGAGTACAAAGGGACACAACCTGGGTGCAGTTTGCATTTTGTGCTACTCTATGACTTTATCTTGGCTTCATGAATATTTGAAAACATCAACCCAGGCCCACCCGAGATAAACTCCACACATACAATGAGACTGGATGGCAAACACAAGCCAAGCCTTACCACAACCTCACCTTGCTTTCTCTGAACTGGTAACCTTTCTCTGAAGAAGTCAAGCCAACCAGTGATGTATTTAAATCTTGGGCACCATCCCAAGCGCCCAAGAGATGACAACGACGTTACGCTATGTCATGGTGCCATCTCGTGGTAATAATAAAGATGACGCTGGACAGACCGTTTTCAGTAGTATGCTGCAGCCATTGTGGGCACTAAAGACAACACGTTAAGATAGATACCTCTTAATTCCTCCGCGTCATCTAAGTTTTACAGTGCATGTTCACCATTAAGACACCCACAAGGTCAAAAGAATCCCATGACGATTACAACCACGGGTCATAGCAGCTGGGAAGTGCTAAACCATAATGGCCAGCATGATTGTAACTGGAATTCGGTCTCTGATGATGTCCAGGCTTCTAAGAGGAATTTGAAAAATTGAAAATCTCTCTTGAAGGACAAGAATTAATCAAGGTCAGGAAAATCTGCCTCACAGAGATAGATCCAAAAACCAGTGCTGTTCACTGATGCTATGATGGACGACAAGGTATCCATCCCCACACTGAAAGAATCTTGGTAGTACCAGAGCTATAGCTCAGCATTAAACAGAAAAGCAAAATCCATCTTAGGAGACTAAACCAAAATAAATGCAGACTGAAAAAATCAGGTGCACCTGTAAACACAAAACTTGAGAACAACTTGCCAATGGATGTGGCAGATTTCCCACTGCTCAACACCTGAAAATCAAAACTATCAAATCAAAATAATCTTTCTAAAAAATGGGTTGTTTCAACCAAAACCAACGATTTTTGATACAGCAGCCATACATGAAATTTTCTGGCTTACATTATGTGAAAGAAACATCATGACAGATTAATGCAATGAAATTTCTGGCCTTAAAATCCGTATGTTTACTTGTCATGAGAGCAATTAAATACCTCATTTTGTTGGCACACACACACACAGATCACGGCTAACACTAATGCTGATGTCTAACATCTTACTTGTAGGCCACACTTAAGTGTCTATGCTTATATGAACAATAGGTACAAATTTCCTTCCAGCAGGTCTGCCATCTCTCTCACACGCACACACTTACCTTGTCTCCTCAGCAGAAACAACATTGTGTCAAGCCAGAACCATCTGAGTGTAGATTCAGAAAGGGATTAAATCCAAGGTTTTGAAAAATTAACTCCAAACACTGGAATGCTCTTTTAAGCCTTTGCCAACTTTTCCAGCACTCTGAAACCATCCTATCCTTGAGCCAATGCAGATTTCTTTTAAATAAAAACTTCCCCTGTGAGAAAAAGGTGATTGTGCTGGTTTTTTGGGTGGGGTTGGTGGTTTTTTCTGTTATGTTGTATTAGACAGTGAAGATACTGGATCTGTTTCTGCTTCAGACCCTCTTAGGTTCTTGTGATCTCACTAAGAAGCGCTTCAGATTGCCAAGAATAAGTTGCAGGTCTAAGCTTCTAAATTAATCAGATACCTTAAATCAGTAATACATCAAACAAACAAAAAAAAAAAAACAAAATCAATATTCAGTCTAATTGTTCTTTAAGTCAGCATTACTGAAATAATATGGAACAAGTCATGTATACTCATGTAGCCCATGAGCTTAGTACTAGGTAGGACCTCAGAACTCCTGAGTCTAGCTCTGTACTGGATACAGATAGTGGGCAAATCTCTGTAACCTAACCTCTTACTCTACTGCTTCTGCTCTGTGTGTTTCATTTATCAGGGAGGGCAGGTGAACTGAATGTAGAACATCCCTAACTCTTAAGTTTTGATTAGAAGGATGATGTGATCACTTTCTTTGATTAGAAAGTACTGAGCCACCTGCCAACACCACCTCATCAAATGTACCTTTGCTCACTTCTATAATATGCCCAGTTGCCATCATGAGAGTTTTTGATGAAAAAGCTTTACTTAGAAAACAAAAAGCTAAACATGATCAAGGAAGACAATTGTTGCACAGAGGAAAGAAGCAACTTTTCTGCGAGAACAGCCAGTAAAGTAACTGTGGAGCAGCCACTGGATCACTGGGTAAGAGAGGTGAAACAGAAATTCATTTTGAGGATATTGAAAAATTGCTGGGTTTTTTTGTGGCTCAAAGTGTCCCCAGATACAGAATGAATTTAATCAGCTTAGGTGTCTGCCCATTCCACACACAGTACCTTATCCATCTTCTTTATTCTATTACAAATTCATATAGAGTTTCCCGGAGCCTTCTTAGAAAAAGTTTTTTTGAAAGACTTAAACCAGATTAAACTTCTTTAGTGCCCACTTGCTAGAACAACTCCAGTTTACTTCACCCTGGCAATTATAATACAGGCTGTTAAGTGCAAACTAGACTTGAGGCTAGTTTACCAGGCTACTGCAACTCCAGAATCAGATTACATCTCTTGTCATGAAAGCATTTTCTAATTATACTTAGAAGCAACTGGTATTGCAGCTTTTCACAAACATTGTATTTAAAAAATAAATAAATATAAAGGTATATACTTAACCATACATTAAGTAAGAATATAGGCTGCTGCACAGGAGGGCACACAGCTTTTAGCAGTCTTTATAGCACACCCTTTGCAACATGATGAATTAACAACCTGAAGATCAACTGATTATAAACTTGGTCCTAAATGCATTCTCTTTGAGACAAGAGAACCATAGCAACACGATTAAGGTTGGCACACAATTCAGTGTTTTAATTCTCTTGGCAAAAACTTGTAAGTTCCAATTATAGCATTTTTTAATTTTTTTTTTTAAAAAAAAAGATGCCTAGAAAGGTCTGATTTTGATGTGTCTGAGGCATATGGTTTACTGAGCGGCTCAACCAAGGAGGAGTTACTTGGATACACGAATAAATGCTATGTTAAATCACAACCTTAAACAAATACCATGGGACAGGGCTATGTGTGAGCAACTATCCCATACAGGGGGAGGAAATATACATCCCTACAGTGTATCGATAATGCCTGCCCACGGAACTGTCTCCCTGGAAATGCTGGATTAGTTTCCTGGGGGGAGGGAAGCTACCTCTCCCTGTTTCAAGTCACCCGCTTAAGAATTACAGGCTGCTGGATCTGCTCAGGTTCATCAAGACCCTACTGCTGGTCACCACTGAGCCCACCTTTTTGCAAAGCCTTCTCTGCCACTGGACTAACGATCTGATCCTTAAGAGTTTCACCTGTAATCATTAATACAACATTGAAAAAGTAAAAAAAAAAAATAAAAATAGCTAATATAGAAACAGCTTGTGGTGACAGAACAAAATTTCTTTACCAAACCATAACATGAGTAACCTAGTGACACATGTTATACTTCCAATTGAATTAAATGCAAAACATTAGGAAAGAGCCTACAGGAAAGAAAACATGTAATATGTAATCTACACAAAGTTCTACACTCTGAACTTACACATAGCATGATCACAGAGCCTGAATTTAAAGGCAGTTTAAAGCCTGTAGCTCGCTCACTGTTTTTTCTGCACCAAACTTTTTCTGCGTTAATGGAGTTTGTATGCCACCCTGTCCACCACAGGGTTTACGGCAGATTTTTCTGCTAGAAAAGATCAAATGAAAGCAATTCAGGATCAAATGTTCACTTTGAAAGGAAGGTTACAGCTGTCATTCTGATAGCGATGTGTGTTGTGGTATCTCTCTTCCATAATGCAAGATCTGGTTTCCATAGAAATAGCTTCTTATATCAGTATCTACAAGCCCTCCAATTATCCCCTTTTGGACATCTCATGCAATCCAATAAAATATTTTCAGAGCAGGGAAATAACTAGGCTCAACTACTACTTAATTACTTGGTGAGAAGAAAAAGAAAAGGACAATTAGCAAAGAAAAGCTTTATTTAAAACAAAACACAAGATGGAGAACGTGTCTTGCAAAAAAAAAAAGAAGTATCTTACCTGAAGAAATCTCTCCAATGTTACAAATTATGAACAGTCAATTACATTCTTAAGACTATACTGAGATTTTTCTGATTTTTCAAAGTGCAATTATGCTATAATTCTAAATTATTTGGTGGCCTTGTCTCCAGCTAAGCCCTCAGGGTCTGCTCTGCTCATTTTCTGAATCCTTTGCATTGCTAAGTATTGCCTGCACCTTGTTCCAAGTCCTCTTGTTCAGGATCCTGTGAATTTAGAGTCCTTGCTGCTGCTGTGTCATCTTATTTTTCTGTGGCATCTCCTGCCACTTGCGCATCACCAGGAATGTATTCAACACCCTGAAATTAGAAACGACAGAGGGAACACCAAATTACACACAAACAACATAAACAGTGTGTTGATCCTAATACAAAATGCCTCTGTCAACCAAGGCCACCATAAACAAGCCAGGCAAGAAACTTAGCTGCATTGCTTGTATAGAACAGCTTCATTCCTGCTGCTCTGCCCGAGTTCCCAGAAGTGTTAGCACAAAGAAAACTGGGAATACACGGAGCCTTGATCTGGCTGGGTGGGCTCCGCAGCCATGACCACAGCACATAACGCAAGAGTGTGCACCACAGGGGCCAGTGCTGTCATAGTTCCCCCAGGAGACCCATGTCTGAAGAAAACAAACTGATTTAATTGTGTGGCAACCAAAGTGTGCTGGGGAAACAACCCCTACAGCTCTTTGTTTTGCTTCCACTCGTCTCTCCTTTTTCTTTATTACTTGAAAAAGCTTAATTACTGTGATTTGTTTTCTCAGATACATGTACCCCTAACTAGGTTTAAGCTTTATTCAAACCTCTCAGTCTGTTTTAGGCCTCCGTCCTGCAAAAAGCTAACCATAGTCAGATCTGCAGCTCAGTAGCGAGATAAAATAATTAGGACTGTAAAGAGCTTGGCTTACTCATTGTAAAGGTGTCAGACTCAAGCCCCTGTACAGGCACAGGAAAAATCACAGTTCTGTTCAGAAAGCCATTGCATACGTATCCTAAAAACCCATATCCCTTCCTCTCTTTCAGAAAATGCAGATCTCTGACCAATTCAGATACAGGATTATAAGTAATCATTTAAAATTGATTTTAATTCTTGCTCAGTCTGCTTATTTTTTGCATTAGCTTCACAGTTACATGCTTTGTGTATATTACTAAACTACTTTAAACACCTCAGTCCACTGCCTGGTAGATTTAGCCACTAGGATCAAATCATGTTCAATGATTTCAGCTCCTCCAGTTCACCCCAGAAGAGAAACATCACTGTGTTCCTATTACTGAGACTATTTGCTGTAAATAAATATCTTCATTTTTCAAACAATAAGAATTAATTTGAATGAATTATTGCAGCTCTGTGTGACAACATGCTAAAGAGCTTTCTTTTTATAGATATATGTATACATGCAGGCAGAAATACGTGTATGTATATGTATGTCTATGTACCTGTGCACATCCAGATTGAACTATCAGTTGCAGTAAACAGAGTGCTGCAGTTTACCTGTACTGCCACTAGATGCAGCCACATAACCTTGCAAAATTTAAAATTCTGACCTCAGGGTTATAGAAACCTTTTTTGGAATATCTATGATTGCAGAATTCTTACAACAACGTTAATAATATTCAATCCTGAGTACTGGTGGGAAAAAATGTAATATGATCAGAATTTTCAATTTTTCTTCTCAATAATTTTGTTCCAAAGCATAGCATTGCAAAAGTCGATGGAGATCTAAGGAAACAGAGCAGAGTAAGACTCGTCTGTTTTCATGGTTGTTGCCATAGATCCAGATTGGAGCTGACAATATTGAATTACATTGTGTTTTGCTTTCTACATAACAGAGCAAGGAATGAAGCACTATGTTCCCAAGTGACCCCCTAAAGATAGAATCATAGAATCATAGAATAGTTTGGGTTGGAAGGGACCTTTAAAGGTCATCTAGTCCAACCCTCCTGCCATGAGCAGGGAAATTTTCAACTAGATCAGGTTGCTCAGAGCCTTGTCCAACCTGACCTTGAATGTTTCCAGGAATGGGGCACCTACCACCTATCTGGGCAACCTGTTCCAATGTTTCACCACCCTAACTGTAATTTTTTTTTCCTTATATCTAGACTAAATCTACCCTTTCTTAGTTTAAAACCATTATTCCTTGTTCTATTGCAACAGGCCCTGCTACAGGGTTTGTCCCCATCATTCTTATCGGCCACATTTAAGTACTGAAAGGCCACAATAAGGTCTCCCCGGAGCCTTGTCTTCTCCAGGCTGGACAACCCCAGCTCTCTCAGCTTTTTGTTATAGGAGAGGTGCTCCAACCCTCTGATCATTTTTGTGGCCTCCTCTGGAATCGCTCCAACAGGTCCATGTCCTTCTTATGTTAAAGGCCCCAGAGCTGAACGTGGTATTCCAGGCAGAGCCTCACTAGAGCAGAGTAGAGGGGAAGAATCACCTCCTTTGACCAACACTCTTTTGAAGTAGTCCAGGATATGGCTGGCCTTCTGGGCATGGCCCTGGCTCATGACCAGCTTTTCATTCACCAGTATCCTCAAGCCCTTCTCAGCAGGGCTGCTCTCACAGTCCCTTCATCCCCTGCCTGCATTGATACAGGACATTGCCCCAGCCCAAGCGCAGGACCTTGCGCTTGGCCTTCTTGAACCTCATGAGGCTCATACAGGCCCTCTTCTTAAGCTTATCCAGATCCCTCAGGTGCGGTTGACATTTAGCCTGGTGTCATCTGCAAACTTGCAGAAGATCTAAAGGACTGTGCATGTATGGAACACATAAGCATATAACTCAGTAGCTTCTATTCTATGCCACCTCACTTTCCTCTCTGCACCCCTATACCACAACTCTGGAAGCACAAGCAGCACACTAGGTCAGATGACAAAGTATTCCTGCACACAGAAAATGCTTCTGCTTTAGCTACTATTAAAGAGACAGCATGAAGCCCTGGAAAATTCTCTTGTTATTTCCTCACCAGCTATCAGACAGAGCTACGCAGGAGTAATCCTGCCTTTAGGACAAAGCAAAAACAGGGAAACTCTCCCCTAGTTTTAGCAGGCATTCTCTGTCCCGTACTCTCCCTTGGTATTTTCCTGGGTGCATAATATGCACGGTACTGTGATAATACAAGCACAAGAGAAACACAAGTAGATTTCATATGTAAAACATATATAATAAACGTATTACACACTGGTTTAAATACTGTTTTTACAGTGGGTTGATTTTCCACTGAAGATAGATGAAATAAAGCCTGTTCAGCACATTCAGTGGAAAGGAAAGTGATGCCCAGTGAGCTGTGCACCAGAGTGGAGAATATAATTTAAAACACAGATTTTTGTTACACATTTTAGTGCCAAATTCACTTGCTTCTGCTCCCTTCCACTATAAAGATCACATTGTAATTCACGATCCATATAAATATATATACAACATACCTCTCCCCACCCCACCCCCATTTCTGGTTTATACTTTCCCTCCTTCCTGTTTTTGTAGACATATCTCATTTACGTGCATAACTGGCTAAGGCAGCTCCAGGCCTTACACCTATTTTTTACTGACAGCCACTCTGGTGGAATTATATTTGCCCATGTTTTGGCTCATTTCTCTTTGTTTGTTTGTTTGTTTTTGTAGAAGACAGCAAAAAGAAGAAAGAAAAAAAAGGAAGTATACTGTCCTCCAGGAGCTGCTTTCTCTTTGCTGATCTGATCATAGCTCTCTTCAACTGCCATTAATAAACTGAACTTAGCAAGATGGATTAAAGGAAAGAGCAACACCAGTTTTTGTTGGTTTAAAGCATGAAGGAACATAAATATAATGGCTTCAGAGGAGCCCAGCCTAGGGCTAAATTCTGACTTAACTCTCCTGTGGGGTGCTGCAGACAAGATGAAACGCAATGTCTCAACTGAAGGTCCCCATGCCAATACAAAGCAGGATAGATGTGGGAAGGCATGGGAGCAATTTGCTCTGCAGCACTCCTTGCTGCACTTTCAGAAAGAGACAATGTGTGCCCTTCTTTTGTAACCTAGTGTTTATCACAGCTTGTGTGCATGCAGCAGAGGGGCCTGTCTGGATGCCCGAGTCAGCTGAACAGATTACATCAACAAGATCCCCATATGAACTGTCAAATGGTTTTCCCACTCTGTCACTATCTTTTGTGAAGTAGGCAAAAAATTCTCCCAGCATGAAGGATTTACCCTGTAGAAGAGTACTTGGAATCTTCCAAAAGCCATAATGAAAATGTTTGTGTTTCCATCCGAGAGTGGTATTGGCAGAAAATTGAAGGTAATTAAACACATTGCCCGGTGGCCATACAAATTTCTTCTTTGTAGCAATTTCGGAGAAACAAACCCCTCTCTATAACCCACACTTCGTGTTGTGCAACAGGAATTTTTTGGGCTAACATCTACCCTGCTGTAAGTGCACTGCAATGGGAGTTACAGCCACTTTATGCCAAGACTGTGCTTTGTTCAGTACCTCTCAGATGCTCTGTAGTTCAATTTCATTACTTCAAAATTTGTAAGAATTGTCCTGTTTACTGGGAAAAGACCAGTGAACTAGACTGCACACTCAGTAGTTCCGCCATGTGCAAACAACAGAGAAACGACCTATCTATTATCGCTACCTAACCCTTGATTTTCTTTCTTATCTTTATATAACTAACATGGCCAATTTCACAGTTTATTTTTACTCACTTCCTGAAGGGGATGACTCCATCTGAATTTTTAACCAGATATTCACTCGTTGGCTCCAATCTCCTGGTGCTTCCACCTCCCACAGTCGCTTCTGCTCCTCAGGATAAGTCTGCAAGAATTTCTGGCAAACTGAATAGGAGAAATAAAGGGGTAAAAGCATGAATGAGTGAAAAGTACAGTTGAAGAGGGAGTGTATTCTACCCCAGAAATGCTCTCAGACCTACTTTCATTAGTTCCTTTGGAAATCTTTTCTTCTCTCTTCTCACCTTCCTTTTCTTTCTTTTAGCTGGGGTTTTTAGGAGAAGTCTATGTGGAAACAACCTAAACAGGCACAAGTGAATCCTGTCCATCTGCTTCAGTCTAGATTGCTTCCTTGTGAGCACAGAAATACAGGGCTTGAAATTACTTACTGATCCACCTTCTTCTGGCATTGCATCACAGAACTATCTCCAGGCACTTAGGTTTTAGACGAACAGAAATGCAGGTTTTTTCACCCTCACCACTCTGTGATGAAAGGTGTTTCAGTATCTTCCAGCTTTAACCATTAAGAATGCTACTCTAATTTCTATTTATAAACAAAAGCTTTGTATCGGTTTGTTCTTGGACCAATAACACCCTCCATTTTACTACTTCTACCCTGTACTCCATCGCTGAAGTTCACTTACTTCTTTGGGTGTGGAAAACAGGAAGAGCTGACAGAGGAGTAATAGGGGTACCTGTGTCAGATGTACAATTGCCTTTAGAAACCATATACCCACAGACTCCTACCACTGTCAGTACACACTTAATGCTAATACAATTTGGATAAACAATCAAATTTATGTTTGCTTATGTTGTCAAACTGAAATCTGTCTTATTTAGAGGTTTCTTTAGAATGTCTGCAGAGCCAAGAGGAGGCATATGTTGTAGAACAAACAGTTCAAAAAATTTAAAGGGCATTTTGAAACTCCTTAACCACCATTCTGTCAGTTCCATCAACTGTACTCAGACAGCAATCTGTAAACAACAGAATTATTTTCATGCTCTCTTCTGTCCATTATATTTCATCATACTACAGAATGGGTAATTTATCTTCAACATTCCGTTGACTTTAACAATGGGTTATTGAAACAAAAACCCTAATTCTGGTATGTAAACATTTGCCTTACAGTAATGAGCAGATCATCATTAATTTTATTCAAGGATATCCAAACTATAGTAACCATTTCAATAGAAGCTACTGAAAGTAACGTATATACCAAAACAGAGATATCTGATAAATGTCTTTTTACTTCCTTTTAGGCCTCTGTAGCACATTAAATAAGATACTAGTGCAAACTGTATTTAGTACAGAGATTTAGACTAAAAGGTTGCACTTAAAAGGTTTGTTAAAAGTATGAGATTGTGGTTCAAATGAAATTAAAAACAGGCAGTGACTTCACTATACTCAAAACTTAACTTACAGCATTAGTATAAAAGCAGGACCCAGAAAATCTAATTAGAACACGATACAAGTGAAATTTATTCACTCTTAGCTTTAAACTTCATTGAGATGAAAGCAGAGCCTTGCAGTATATTGGCTAGCATTAACACAAGAAAATGCAGCTTTCTCATCTATAGTGTCTGAACCATTAATGCCTGGTGTAGGAAAAATGAACATTACTGGGAGAAGAGAAAGAATGTTGTCAATACTATTCCCTCCTGAATTTAGAAGTAGCAGTATCTAAGAAACTCCTAGAGTACATTTGTATGCATTCAATGGCACATACTGACCAAGAGAAAGAACAGATACAGTCAAAATGTTGTTGCCACTTACTAGGAAATGGCTGTAAAGCCATAAGTTAAGAGAAACATCTCCCAGAAAATTATAGTAAAGACTGTATACCATACAGAGAGCAACTTTGGGAAAAAATGCTTTCCTGAAGAAAACAGTTTTATAAATAATGTGAGCACAGATATTTTGTGTAAATTTTACTAGCAAAACCAGAACTTCAACCTGAACACAGAGAAGATATATAACTACTCGGTGATCTTTTAAAAGCACCAAATGTTCAAAGACAGTCAATACAAAACAAGTACTGATGTGACTAGATGAATGAGCAGAGTCTAGGTATATGGCTCATTAAATCTAATTTCTTATAAATGCGGTATCTACAAGAGCATTAGGTGCATAGTGTAGGCTTGACAAACATCTTACAATTCTTTTCCCTCGTGTCAAATAAAATGGGTACGTCTGTCTAGGGCAATGACACAGTTCTATTTCTAAGAGACAGTGAGATAAGTGAGATGAAAATGTCAAACAGGCAGTATAAGTTTTATGCTTCCCATTGTTTTACACAAATATTGGCCTACGGGAAATTTGTGATGTCTTAAGAAAAGTAACCAGTTGCACACTAACAACAGTTCAGTTGAGTTCAGACAAGTGCACTGAACTCTTACACAGTTAAGAAAATCCTGCCAAGACCATATTGAAATTTATACATTATACATGACCCTTACCTAACGTTTCCACATCAAATGATTTACCTTGATACATGGCAGCAGAAATAGGGCAGCTGATCCCCAAGGCATCCTCAGCCACGAAAGACTGACAGAAATCATGCAGCATTTTCATCCCTAGGCCACCTCTTCTGTACCTTCTCCGGACAAAAATAGTATCCAAAACCGGCAGCAAGTAACAATGATGGGTTGTACCATCACATAGGCTCCCTGAAAGCAGGCAGTAAAAACCACATGAATTTGAAATCAAAATCGGTATTGCTACACTAACTGCTGTGTGATTCTAGCCACAAATATTGCTCTGATACTTTTCCACAGGCTACGAGGACCCTAACTGAAGTATATTTGCATAGACAGTAGAACACTTTCCAAGAGGAAGATTGGTGCCATCAAACTGAGAGGCCTGCTTAACACGTGGTTGACAGGTCTCACCCTAGTATTTTCCAGACTGATTCTTCATAATCAGACTATCTAGGTACACAGCTAATGTACAGAAGAAAGTTCACCAAAAAGATGTAACTGGGCTGCAGCCCAAGAGGTATAAATATTCTGAATGTAAACTCAGTATATTCCTTAAGCTTTTTGCTATTCTGGTAAATCATCCCAAAACCTCTTTTTATGAAATACACTGAACGACACAATGCAGCATGATCTAAATGCTCAGAAGGTCCATCCTGCCTGATGCAGCTGGACAGTGGAGAAGGCCTCCAGAAAAAACTCCTAATACTGTTTAAGCTATAGTGACTGCAGGGAGGGAAGAGAGGCTCTTTTTGGCCTCTGCATACATTGCTGTTGTGTCTTCCCAAATGGTATAATAATACTCCTAAAGTATGAAATTTGACTAGCCCCATCATGTACATCTCTTTCTGACTTTTAGGGGTCAGAATGTTATACAACCCCTTTACTGCATATTCAGTCTTTGATCCAGTCCTAGTTGACTAAATTCCGTGCAAAAGAATATTTCTCTCTTTCAGTTAACTGTCAGCACATACCCAGGAGTCGTCTTCAAGCCTTTGTTGGTAAAAGAACCACACAATAAGCATTGAGGTTGCTCCACCTGAAACTGGAAACAGACCCCTAACTGCTCATGCTCACAGTGACTCCAGGCCAGAAGGGAAGTCCATCACTCGCCTCCTTCAGAAAACAGAGCAGAGGCCAGGCAGCCCCAACAACCCAGGACATAACAGGAAGGCAAATGACTTTCCAAAGAGGAAGAATCATGTCTGAGAAAGCAGCAAGTAGAATCCAAGTGACAGCTAAACTCACAGCAGCAGCTTAGGTTCAACCTTACACTGCAGCACACAAAAGTCACATCTCTGTAGGAAGATGAGTACAGACACTAATCAAGGCATTTGGGTACAAAGCCATAAACAACTGAGTGGTGCACTGTAAAAAAGTACTGTAAGTGCTCCTTTGTAAGTCACTTGATTTCTACCAAGTAGTAATTTATCACACATGCATGTGCTTCTAGTCCATCACCTGAATTACTATTTTCAGTGTTAAACTAGGGTTTTCACTCAAGGACAGTCCTTGCTAATAAACATATTAAGTCAGTCACTTGAAATCATGGGGACATGACATAATGCTCTACATGAGGACAAAATACAGAGTCCAGTATAAGCCTCCAAACTATTAAAACTCAGTTCTCAGCGAAAACTGTCAAAACCAATTAGAACCAAGGGATTTATTTTGCAATCATGTATAGTAAACTCAAACTGGAGTCAAGAGAAAGTAGATTAAAGACAGACATTCAGGGTCCACAATTTTAATGTTCTCCCTAAAGAACTTTGGGTCCTATTGCAGAGATACATTAGCAATTCACTGTTCAACCTCCATTGATTGCAGAATACCATAAAAACAGAACCTCAAACTACTTGACAGCCTAAGCCATTCAACCCTAAAATGAATGACCAACATCAGTTCACCAATTACCTACATACAGGATAAGGTCACCACAGAAACATCTCACTGATTTATTTTCACTTGAAAAAAATATATTTACAAAGATTTTACACTGCTTCTATCTGGGTCCATGGCAGTTTAAACAGAAACGGATATCATGCCTTTGTAACAAAAAAAATTAAATTTTCTTAATTTGTTGCTTAAATCTCACCAAGACCACCTCAGTTTTCTTTCTTACCACTTACAAGTGTACCACTCAATCTAGTTTTCAGTGTCTTGAGACATGAAACTTCCATCACTTCATTAAGACCTATCCCACAGTTTCACAGATCTCCTATTGAATGGCTGTTCCTAAATGCCAGTATAAACTTTTTACTTAATAGATCCCTTTTTTTCTTTATCACATCCCCATAGCTATCTTAAACTAAGGTCTACCTCTCTTCCTTGAGTTGGTGTTTAGCACCTTTTGCTGATAGTCACCAGGCCTGACTTTGAGTACTTCTTTTCTAGGATGCCGATTCAGCAAAGGATGCATGACTATATTTAATTCTAGACCCTGATTTGTCAAGGCTGTAGCTCTTCATTTAGCAAGAATCCACCATCATACATACTCAGCCATACAACAAGAGTACGTAGCTACATAACCAATCCATTCACATCCAGGCTTGGTCCACCCCTCTTAATCAAAGTGCATGCTTAACTTCAAACACATGTTCAAGCACATTGTTGGAAAAGGATGGTTTGTGGTGGCGTTTATAACCTTTCAATATTTGTAACACATGATGAGTAGTTACTCTTTTTTCATGAGCCAAAAAATTGAGTATATCCCCAGTCCCATTGTTAGCTGCCAGCCCAACAGAGATGTTGGATTCCAGCAGTATTGCACCATACATTCTAAGAAAGGGACAAACTCTTCCTCATGAAGTCAACAGCTTTAAGAATTCCGGCATGTTCTAAGTGTCCTTATAAGTTTATTATTATCTCATATAGTCTGTCTCCTAGAAATCCTGATGAGACTGCGGTGCAGCAATCCCAGGAGCTGAGTGATTTATGTCTGCGCTCCTAATTTTGTGTTGAGGACAAAAACTTGCAATGTCTAAAGGCACTGTAAATAAAGAAACCATGAAGCCATTCTTCACCTTGTCTCTGGGAAACATATTAGAAGAGTCATAACCCACAGCCATTTGAAATAAAATAAACAAACCATCCAACCTTTGGAACAAAGGCCACTTTGTCTCTAGTTCCCATCCAATGGCACAGAGGTTACCGTAAGCTAATGGTGGCCTAGAGGTGACCACTAGGTTCTCAAACATTTGGTTCAGAGGTTTGTTTCATTGTTGAATCACACAAATAGACTAAGTTTTGGGGTGAGGGAGGAGACAGGGAAAATAAGGGCATTGGCGATGGAGATGGAAGTATTCATACAGTCTGCCCTTTGAAAGCCTTTGATCTGTTTGGTTAGGTCACGGGTGCCAAACGACCAACTTATGAGCCAGCAAAATGGTAAACAGATATTACAAGGGCAGGAAAGCAGACAGCCATTAGCATTCCCAAAGAGCCACAAACTAGAAAAAACCCAATCCAGTCCCCACATCCAACAGACCCAAACAAAACAAGGTTGTGCATACTGACTATTTCCCTGCTGAACAAGTTGGCTTGGCACACACATGTTTGGACAGGCCTTAAGCAAGCTGAGTGCTTGTGTAAAGGGTGGGGAATATTTCTGCTGAATAGAACTCAAGGTCAACCCATTGTGTGAGTTTGTATGTGGGAAGGGGAACAAAGGTTCTGGCTTCAATAAAATTAAATTAATTCATGTCTTGACTGGTATGTAGTCATTTAATTTTTATTACAGCCAGGACCTTCAGTCTGTCTCAGAAATGCACATTAAAAATATTATTGCTAGAAAACAGAGGGAGACAAAAGCAATTATCCAACAAGATTTCAGCTAATTGTCAGGTTAACTTTAATTTTGATTTCATTTCCCCCCCCCCCCCCAAAAAGAAATGTATGTAATCAGTGAAAAAAAAATATTCTATTTTCTTTTTAGGGATCTATTTCTAGAGAATACCACCTGGGCCACCAAAGTATTAAAAGAAATTTGTGAAGACATGTATGAAGAAAGTTGTTAGCTTTGGTAGCCACTTCCAAAGACCATCTCTAAGGCTTTGGGGTAGGAAAAAACAGAGACTGTGCCAGGGTTGCTTTGCTGCCTACTTTGTATCATCTTAGAGTTTCTGCAGTCAGGTGTTCCCAAACTGTGATTTGTGGAGCATCTCTGAGGAATGAATGGTAAGCCAACAATGCATTTACTCTTGATTCAACTGCATGTTTTACAGTCTTCTCAGAGGACCAAATTTTTTAAGGCTGGTTTGACTCCCATCACAGAGAACACCATTTTTCTCCACAGTTTTACTACTAAGGTTTGACAAAAGGGACACAGCAAGCTTGCGAGCCTGGGAAGGGACAAGCTTTGACAACCTGACTCCTTTGCTTTTTGTACCACAGGCACCTTGGTCTGCAACTGGGCAGCTCCTCTGTGTTATAGAAACAGTAATACATAATAGTAGGAAAAAAGCTGTACATAAAAAAGGGGGGTTGTTCTGTTTTGTTCTTGAAGGGACTAAGACACTCCTGGCTCATGGTATCCTCCAACTTCCTTACTGATTTATTTGTGTTATGAATCTTCTACATTCTCCTGACATTTATGTGAAGGTGGTAAAAGCCCATTTTCAGTAATTACTAGTCCTCAGTAAATAAAAAACTTTCAGGGAGTTATATGGTCTCATTACACAAAAACAAATAGTGTCAGTAACCATGGTCATTAATCCTACATCACTACACAAAACACATTCTTTCTGAGGTTTTCATACAGATTTAGGGCATGCCAAGAAAAAAATCTGAAAGAAATAATTAAAAGAATATAAAACAGATCTCAAAACCAAAGAATCTATATGAAGGCTTTCTGCAAAATATTTCATTTTCATGTTGCTGTCTGCAAAGAAATGTACTGGGACAGGGAAATATCATTTCCCATTGTACCTTTAAGTAGTTACATTTGGTGAGGTCTAACTCCTCAGCTGTCTAATATGGAAGCTGCTGACATCGATAAAATTGGAGACATTTATCTTGGCACGTGACAAAGTGTCTTATCAGCCTCATTAGTGGCTTAGTACGTCTCATCAATCTTTAGTACACCCAGTGGTAAATGCTGCATGCCTGTCATTGGACAGGAATAGGCACATACCAGAGAAGCTAGGTTGATGATCTGTGTAGTCATGAATAAATTTTGTTTTAATAAAGGTGTTTAATGCTCGTGAAAAGCGATAGCCTTGAAGAATGAGTCTTCTGTTTATCTACACAACAGGTGCAGGACGGCCAGTGTCAGTAGTTGCCAAATTGTCTCAAAACCTTGACTTGCAGTTACTGCGTCTCTGAGCAAGGCGGGTGCTCAAGACCATCTGTCCCTCTTCAGCTAGACTATCAAAAGAGATCCAGTTAAGGATGTTTATAAGATGGATGGATGTGTGGAACTGGACCAAAATTACCAAGTTCACTTTGCACAGGCCACCTAGGAACTGGCACATGGAAATGACTTTACAATATTGCCAAGACAGTTAATTGGAGTCACTGAAGTACATTGAAAATTTAGTTTGCATAGCAGCATACTAAATCTGTAGCAAAGATAGAACAGACTACCTCCTCCTTGGTCACCAATTCTATGATTCACGCAGATGACTTAGGTTTGAAAGAGCCATGCTCTACAGCTCTGTTCTGGCTTTTTTGACTCCACTGATGCATGTTTTTTGTCATACTGTAGGTAATGGAAAATTCACAGATGAGAAATACAGTTGAATATAACATCAGCATGAGAGTCTCAATTACCTAATGAAGGAAATATAACTATAAAGAATGGCCAGGTAATTGCAGAGTATGGAAATAAAGGGAACCAGAATCACATGGTGGGCACACAGGAAAATAATTTCTTTGTCAGACCAGAAGCTGTAAAGAGGTCCAGCACAACATGAAGTCCTGCACTTAAAGCTGCCCCTACTAAATGTTCTGATCAGGACAGTAAAAGGAAAAAGATCTTACATTATAATAAAAAAAAAGATAATATCTAAAACAACCATGTGAAATACAACTTCTAAGACAGTATATTTATCTTAGCCTGTTTTGGACCTAATAAATCCATGGCTCTTCTAGAAAGTAGAGAGAATAGGATCAGCCAGAGCATGGCTGGTATGAAATTGAAATCACAGAACTTCAGAAAGCGGAATTATTTTCTAAATGCATACAGCAAAAAGCAAAAAGGGGCAAAACCAATTGGTTTCAAGCTTCCCGAAAAGGCTTTGGCAAAAGACTGCAGTAATTTGTGACACAGGCCAAAAACTAACAAATATAGCTGCCCAGAGAAAAAAAAAACAAAACACTGGCAACAAAAGACAGATGCTGACAAAGCTGGACTTGAAGAATTTGTATTTTATGTGGACCTGGTTTAAAACCAAACTGTGACTCTCAGCTTACTCAGAAATGGTTTCAACTTGGCTAATACTCCACCCATAACAGACTACTGTGCAAATTTATTTTACTGGAGCATGAATCATTACAGCCTATACAAGTGTTTCTTTCCAAAAGCTTTGCTCAGAAATATTTATGGACTTAAAGGAAAATGTACTAAGGCAATTGAAGTGTTTGCCAATTACAAACCAGTTAATCAGCATATTCACAGATACATACGAGATTCCTTTATCATAGCCTGTGACTTGAGTCATCACTGATACTACAGTAGTGCTGTACCTGCACAGTGGTGTACAAGCTACACCTCAGTCTAAGTATTTTGCACATCCCAAGGCAGAGTAAGAGTAGAGCATCTCTTATTGTTGCTGGCCTTTGAGACTCCATCAGACAAGGCACCTTCAGACTGTCCTCTGGAATCCAAAGCAATCCATATTTGTACAGGTGTCCAGCTGTTTCTTGCTCTCCTCTTTTGGACAGATAGCTACTGATTGCTGGTTGAACAACACATTTATCTCCAAAGATACCAACTTCTTTAGGTTTAAGCTGATGGTATCAAGATGACACCCATGAATCTTAAACACAGACGGGTAACCAGCTCCTACATGGGGGTACATACTCAGCTGCATACCTGGAGTTATTCTAATGAAACCTTTTCCACTCTAGACTTAGAGTTAATAGCAATGTACCTGCATTAAAACAAACGCTATTTGATAAAAGACTTTCACTAAAGCTTATACCGGTGCAAGTATCCCTAAAAATCAAATGCATTTTGTTTTTTTTCTATGCTAGTTCATCAATTAATGATTAAATCAATTAAACATCCTTTAAACTGGGAGTACCACAACTGAACAAAGCATTCCAGGATGGAATTAGTGCATACACCACCTTCCTTTACACACCCCAGCTACTGCCCCTTATGCATCCAAGGACATTGCTACTTTTTGACACCATCCATTCCTGATACACTGGTTTTCCACTGTGAACTGTACTCCTTTCTTCAGATATCATTCTTTCCAGGATGCAGCCCTCCTTTCTGTGGGTAGGCCCTACATTCTTTGTTCCTAGATGTACAACCTTCTACTTGGCTGCATTAAAGCATATTTCATTCAGAATAAGCTAGTACAGTACCTCAGATCACTCAGTGTAACTGAGAATAGAGTTTGGAACCATAGTGTTTAAATGAAAGTAATATGGATGGATTCCAAATTCTGGGAAGGTTTGTTCCCCAGATTCATTCTGAGAGAGATTTGATATAAAAATGTAAATGAGAGCCAGGGTTATTTATACTGAAAGATAAACAAAAGGATTACATTTCTAGCTATTAGGAACCAATGGAAACGTGTCTCTAAAATGACCTTACCTTTCATCTTGACCGAGTAAAATGCAACAGCCTCGCCATTTCTCCAGAGTATCTTGGCACACTCAGTGGCAGAGTGAGGTAGAAAGAATGCATCATTAGCCGAACTCCCTTCCAGCATTCCAAAAATAATGTAGTTCAGAACAAAGAGGACAATCCTTTCTCCAAATGTCTGGACCTTAGAGAACAAACAAAAACAGACCAAGGAAAAATGAAGCAGAGAATAGTATGTTGTGTTTCATAAAAGGCTTTAAAATTAAAAGGGGCTGGGAACGAGGAGGTCAGTAAACATGTGCACTTAATGTGGTGAAAATACCTCATGAACTGGTTCAGATGGAATAGCAAAAACAGTTTCTCCCAGTGTTCCACCCTATATCCAGAGGGCATAGAATAATTTAGTAACAATTTATAAAGCTTGACATATATCTTCTTGTCACAGAGAGGAATTCTAAAGCAGCAGGAAAAGAAGTATCTCGACTGTAGTC
Organism: Falco punctatus; assembly: GCF_963210335.1. NCBI lineage: Eukaryota > Metazoa > Chordata > Aves > Falconiformes > Falconidae > Falco > Falco punctatus. The sequence goes on from NC_137587.1 coordinate 65,539,317, forward strand.
ACAGTGAACTAGTCACAGATTCTGAAACAGGATCAAGGCAATCTAATCCTACCCAAATGTGAAACAAACACAGGATTCACTGTGCTACCCTGGTCACCTCTCCCTTACTACGTGTCTTGCCACAGCATCAAAGAACTTTAGTGGGCCAGGACCTTACTGAGGTAGACACTACACAAAACAGAATAAATACAGGCTGTCCCAAACAGCTTAGAATCTAGGTGTAACATGAACAATTAGTTTTTATGCCATGCTTCTTACTAGACAACCAACAAGACAGGGAGATGAAGAAATATAAAGGAACAAGACTGTATTGATAATCAAGGTTAAAAGTAGTGCCAACGTGCTTTATATGAATGCTGAAAAAGAAAATGTGTTTCTACAAATAATGATAAACTACATCTTGGCAATGAGCTAGAAGGGGCAAGTTGTCTATTTTCAGATATCTTTTCATTCTCTGTTGATTCAGCAGATGCTTGAACGCCTGAAGGCCTGTGTTTCTGCTCCTAAGTTCTATCTTGCAAGGATTTGTATCTCAAAATCCCTCCAGTCCAGTTACCCACAAAAAAGCCTACTTAATTCTGTGAATAATTAAACTTTATGTATGGCAGATACTAGGGAAAGATGATAAAGGAACAGAGTCGTTAAGGACCAAAGCTGGACACAGAGGGTTGGATAGGAAACAGAACTGACTTAATACTGTCAGGGCAACAAAAAGCTCACATGCAATAGGCATCAGACTTCTTAGCTGAAAACAGACTATAGGCTACCCAAATCTCTCAAATTATGAAAAAGTAGTTGTAACCCACTAAGATAATTTATTTGGAAAAAGGATTACAGATATAGAAACTGTTCAATAACAACCATTTCATAAAATTAACACAGTATAAACATTATCCAAGGCAAAAAAAGAAATTGTAAAAGAAATCATAACTAGCTAGTAAGACATTGTTCCAGGGGTAGTAACATCTCCCATCAGTCAGTCAAGCAACACTGACATGAAGAGTTATTACTAATGTAGTTCATTCAGTTTTTCTGATTATTCCTTTATTAAGCAGTAAGGGTAAACTAAAACCAAAGCAAAATAAATCCCACAGATTAATCAAACTGCATGCAGAAAATTGTTTGGAGAGGGTTAATGCGCATGTCACTGTGCAACGGGAGACCTGAAGTACTTGGTGAACCACATAGCCCAAATCCCACAGGTTATAAAGCATTTGCTGTAGGAGACCACAGACAACTACATACAATTGTTCTAGCTGGAAAGTTCCAGGATAAAGGCAACTATTTAAAATAGCATCCTTACCAAAATCAGCCCATCTCTAGAAGGATCAGCTGTCTTGACTACTTCTTCAACAGGCCACCAACACTGGTTCAAATAAACTGCCAAAACTACAAAAAAGAAAAAGACAAAGGAACATGTTACCAGCAAATAAATACAAAGTTGGTTCTGAACCTCTCCACAAGCAGCCTCAGATCTACTTCTCCCCACAGCTGACTCCAGTTTGATGTGCTGCAAGACAGCAGAACAACAATTGTATTTCGATTTCATCTCCATGTCCCTTGACATCCAATTTTCAGTACTGCACAAGGCATAAAGTAAAGGTAACTTTTCTCATGAATTGATGTGACTTTGCTGTGACAACCTGTGTGCCATATGAATAAACCATTTCCTGCGTAACACCTGTTCAGTAGCACAGTAACTTGAGTGGCATTTAGGACAGAGAGAGTACCTAGTCAAAGGTTACATTTTTGAAGTTTTTTTCAGACTTTCCCCTGTCCACATGCATACATGCCCGTATTTGTACCCACACAAGTCAAACGCAAAAGTTTTCATATGTGCTTTATCAAATAGCTTTTCAGCTGCCTATGTGATTGGATTTCTATATACCTGTACCTTTACAGTACAGACTCCTAAATCTCTGCATAGATAAATATTCACAGAAGTTCAAATCATATAGAGAGGTTTCTATCACCACAAGACAGACATATACATGTAAGAAAGATACACTTTGCCCTGAAGCAAAAGTGTATGACCAACCTACACGTAAGTCAAGTCCTTGTGTGGATGTTATACAAAACTTGCACCCCACTTCTTCCCATCCTTCCTGAACTTTTCACACATGCAGAAATAAGTATTTAAACCCTACTTCTATGTGTTCATCTACAGAATTCATTGCCTGCCGTTAGATTTACAAGAGAAAGACTGAAGTAGCAACAGTGACACTGAAATTGCTCCCAAGCCCTGTTCAGAAAGAAAAGGTTTAACACAGGGTCATTTCAAAGCATATAGACGAGATTTGAAGAGTTCACATCACATTTTAGAATAATCACAGAAATATGATAATTTATGACCACGAACACATCAAGCAGCAAACATTTCAGCAAAAAGAACTTTATTATTAGCTATACAGTAGTGAAATCCAACTAAAGAAAGTACATGGCCACAATTCCAGGACTGCTCAAGAACACCACTATCTTTACTATCTTCCAAGAGGGCAGCTAGCATCCCTATTTTTAGACAAAAAGATAAATTATTATATAGGAATTATGTTGCAAGGAACAGCATGGAGTTCACATCTCTTGAGTCCTAAAAGAGCGTGCTGTCTACTGGTTTTCTAAGCTACCCAACTAGGGACAAACAAAAGAAAATTTTAAAACCATCTATGAGTGAGAGACAAATTCAAACACAAGGAAGTGAAATCACTTTAACAGGATTTATCTGTTTTAGCCTCAGGTTATACAAATCACACTGATGCACACAGGTTAGCTTCCCTTTTTGCTTCAGCCTCCACCAGTTCCCACTGGCTTTAAGGCTGGACATTCTGCTTAGCTAACTTATATTTAAAATAAATTATTAAAGCATATGCCAAAAAGCATTACAATTTGTATACTGGGTTAACAATGAAGAAAGTATTACACGCAAGGGCAGATGCCTGTTTATAGCACCAGATTCAATTCATTAAATATTATGCACTTACTTGCATGGGAGTTTCATACTCCTTCTATGATGGATTCAGTCTGTTCCCTCAGTCCCTTCACTCTGCTTTCAAATGCAAGCAGCCACTGCTCCATTACATATCCATGAAACATGCAGCTACAAGGGGAGCTGAGTCAGACAAAGGGGACATAATGCGCCAAATGCTGACTTTAATGGGAGCTGCACAGAGGTTTGGCACATAGTTCAGACACATACAAGACACACAGTAAAGGTCAGAAAAGTTTATAAAAGCTTTGAGGAAAATAGAAAGATAAATAACTGTGTTATAAGGAGCTACTTTTATGAACATTTACTCTGCTATTCAATAATTTAAATGTGTGAAAGGGAACACTAGTTGACATAGCAACTGTCACATCACATTACTTGAGCAACCTTATCTATATGGATGCCTTCCTTGAAGGAAAAACATTTCTCCAGATTTCACACAAAGATATGTACTTTGCTTTTTGTTATCATTTTTCAAGTCAACATCTGGTCTGCTGTTAAATCCATCCATGCTTCCCCATATTCTCATTTTCATTTTATAATCAACTTTGAGGAACACTATTTCAAATGCAAACATGTTTTGTGAGACCACATGTTCCTTCACTCTCCTTTCCCAGTCTTGCTGTTCTTTCCAAGACATTTGGTTATGTTCACTTGATCATAAGAGATCAAGCTATTGTGAACAGTAAGATAACACGCATCAGCTGAACCCTGTGAATCGTGATGCATACGATTACAATGATCTTGCAATTGCAAGACTTGATGTGCTTGATCTTGCAATTGCAAGGCTAGGTGAAATGGATTAAGCCCAATCATTTCAGTTCACTATTAATGGAGTATATACATGCTCACTTAGGTGGCTTGCCCTGTAAGCACTAGCTTGCTAAACCTCAGTACTTTGATCACTTGCAGTCAAACAAACATATTCAGAGTGCTGCAAGAAGCTGAGAGCCTGTGAAGCACACAATTACACACCACTACGGGTATCTGGAATACAGTACTGAAAAACACTGAGTTGAATTAGGCACTAAGCAAAATGCAATTGTGATTATAAAATGTATGAAATGGCTCCTTTTGCTAGGCAAACATGGATCCCTTCCCAATCCATGTCTGGATTATATTTTTACTTTCTAGGCTATGCTGGCCAAATGTTCCCACACTGGTGTGCAAGTATTTAAATGAAATGTGCACATCCCAGGACTCTACACACAAAGTAAAGCAGAAAAATTAAAGCAACATCCAGCTTGGTACTTCTTTTTCCCCAGCCTTCATCTGAATTGCTGAAATGCATTCCTCGGTCACAAACTAAATTAAAGGCAATGCTCTATCTGAGATGTAATTTGAGTTTGTTTAATAAAAATAGAGTGTACCAGTTCTTTATCTTAAGTCATCTTGACTTTAATTTTGGCAGTATTTCAGATTAATGACACCCTTACAGAGGCTGTTTTTGCCAAACTTCCACCTTGGAAGGAGAATGGTAAATTACCCCAAAAAGTAGTTGCATGCAACCAAGCCTAAGTCAGCTCTGATACTGCAGCAAGCTCAGAGATCCTATATTAAACAGCATCCTGCAACACTGACATACCCTGAATAGCTGTGTCCCTCAGTTCCCTGTCTTTAAGATGGAATAAGAGCATTTCTCTCCCTTTTCCTAAGAGTCTTATCAAAATAAATACATTACATCTTGGGAGGCATGCAGATGCTGCAGTAATTGCAGCCATTCAAGTATCTAAGATAGATATCTTTCCTGCAACCAATTACATTTCCTTCTATAATTTGAGTTTTACTCAGTGATTTGTTGCAAATGTCTTGTGATAAATGTTCCATGGCATCTAACAGTTATTGTAAATTATTATATACAGCATACAGAAAATGCCACAATAGGGTATGTTTATTTAGTGTTATAAAGATGTTAATCACCCATGCTATGCTCTGGAAGCCCTTACAACACAATTTACATTCTCATAAAAATATCTGTGCAGATATACTAACAGAACAGAACACTCAGCCCATCAAAAATAAATTAAAAATGCTCCCAACCAAGACCAAGTCCTGTGGAAAAGCTGCCATACCCATATTCTCTTTGAAATATGCAGGTCATTTCAGACAACAAGCTATGCATCACTTCTGGACAACCCATCTGATCAAGATGTTGTTGGAATCAACCCTCTTTAACTTAGGTTCAAGAATTAAATGCCATCAAACTTTACAGCTCTTCACAGGCAAACTTATAGCTAGACTGCTAAACCCAGTATTTTTCCTGAGTCTATATTATTTTTCAAACATAAATTATTAGACTTACAATATTTTCTTTGGGAACTGGGGGGAAATAAGTATGAAATAATATCCACTGCAAAATAAGAATTATATACATCATTTTATCTATGCAATACTTAACCATTATAGAGGTAAACACATATGAAGCTAAAGAGGAAATCCCATCACATATGAACTTAAGACACAGAAGGTATACAGCTTTCTCATGGAGATTACAGTACTACCTAGGTGAGTGGCTACCCCCAGCAACTGTCAAGGCATTGTAAAAGTTCATTTTAGGGGGGTGAGGGATGGTGGGGAGCTACCAGAAACAAAGCTGAAGGAACTGATGGTGTCAGGGATAGAGCTAGAGAGGAGAACTAAATCAAAAAAGGCCACCAAGGTTTTGGCAGTCACCAGTCAGCAGAACCACTGGAGCAGAGGAAGGTTGTGGTTCGCAGGAGCAATACGATATGGTCTTAGAGCATCATGTGAGCTGTGGCAGAACAAAGCAATGAGGATTCTAACACTTGTTGCTGCTTCACTATCCACACTAGGACCTGAGAAATATACAACTAAACATGCCCTACACCCTCACTAGCTGCACCTTCTACTCTGTTTCCAATTGCTTCTCAGTAAAGCACATCTGCCCCAGCATATCCTGGGACACCCTTGGCTGCATTCCCCCACTGGACTTTGGAAATGTCCAAATGCATTGCAAGAGGAAAAAATCAGTGGGCCATGTCTGCATTAGCAAGACTGAATTCACAGAGCAAAATAATTCGGTGCAGAGAACCTGATGTTCACAAATTCTACCCTAATGCTGGAAACTAAAAGCCCATCAGTGTGCTTCTGGAATGCATCCTCTAATTTCATTTCAGCCAAAAGTAACCCAGTTCATGCACTCTGAGACAGCCCCTTGATATGAAATAAAGCACAGTACAAGGGACAACTGGGAAATCTGCTTCTAAGAGCACTCCTGGTGTGAAGTAAAACTAAAATGCAGACACATTGGAGAAAGCACACGAGAAAGAGAAGAGATCAGCTATAGCAAGACTGTTTGCCTGTCCCATATGAATGAAACTCAAGTTCACAAGAAAAGTGTAAAGCTCAAGGGAAGAAAAAAAAAAAAAAGAAGTCATGCAACCTGCTTAGTGTTTCAACTTTCTGCCCATGTCCTTGAGTAACAATGACTGAGTTAATAAATACTGCTTTTCTGTGAAGGAATTAGTTTTGAAACAATTTGATCTGTTTACTAGTCAGAACAAAAGGTCATATAGGCAAGCAAATCCACATGGACTTTGCCACATTAACAGTCTCCTGCCTTAAGAGTCAATTCCAAATCTGTGGGAAAAATATTTGGACAAAATACTTCAAATGTATATGCCCATATATATAGGTATGTATACACACCAGCAGACTTTAGATAAGTAATGAAAATTTATTAAAACTCTAGATCTAAAGAAAAAAATCACATCAGTCAAATTTGATGTGTGTAGGAAGGCTGGCCACATGTTTATAGCATATAAAATCCACAAACAAAGAACTTTTAGTAAAATCTTTTAAATCATGCTTTTTAAAGGAAATACTAAAAGCCAGTGGATGTAGGCCTTACTTAAATAACTAGATTTACTGATCTCTGTGAGACTGTTTCTGTGACTATGAGCTGGTGACTCAAGGTGAAGTTTTGCGAGGGGGTCACAGTAGTCAGTCAGTCTGTTATAATATAATTTATATTATTTATAATATAATAAGATGTTTATTCTGCTAGCTTTAAGCTTTTAATGTAGATAGCTATCATATAATTTAGGCTCCAATGTGGACTTGCTTGACTTGTTCCTGTGGGAAATCATTTTCTCCTTGTGAACATGTATCTCATTAATACTTGTTGTTCCTAATATTATTAGATCATTTAACTGAAGATTTGTGCTAAATGCACTTTCACCTGCATTTATTTAATAATTCTTAATTTTTGCATTTGCATTTTGAAGTTGTTGCAGATCCCCATTCCTCTTGCGTAGTCTAAACTAAATGCAGTTTTCCACTACATTCCTGTGAACATACAACTGCGTTCATAGACGCTTCCCTCCTTTATCACACTGTACCTATCTCTCTTCAGAAAAAATGTTAATGGAATATATAAATTAATGTCAGGAAAGTAATGCTACATCAATAGTTTTAGACAGACCAGAAAGTCTTGACTACACTTGTAACTTGGAAAGGTCTCCTACCTTCAACTATGTGAATCACAACCCGCTAACAAACATCCAATTGAAACTGTATGTAAAAGGAGCTGGAAAACCGCAGAGTTCACCTCTAACCACAGATTATTTTAATCTGTTTTTTGTTCTCAAAAGAAATTGCCTCATTACAGGGTTTGTACTGAACAATGAACATTACTTACACTAGGAGTGTAACATCGGTACCTGACACACTTTAGAACCAAACACAGAGTGCTAAACTTCTTTGCCTTGCCTTTGTTGTATTGTTAAGAATATTGGCTATTAAAGCCTTTCAGGCATAATTTATACCTTATCCTTTAAAAAAAATATTAAGTTTTTAATGACAGATGTCATTAATTTGCTGCCTCATTTGGAAGCTGAAAGTTTAAAAGGTTTTGTGTATTCTGTATTCCCTGACACAACGGGTCAATGCATAGGTTCATGTCTTTGTCATAGACAGTTCATGCTTCACAACAGTTCCAACACACCTCATTGAATTTAGGTGGGTCACAATGTGGGCTTTTAGTACTATGCAACTTGGAGTCAAGTCTCCTGTCAATGACAGTGCTATCAAGAGTTGTTACTTGTTTTACATTGCATTTTTTCACATTCCATAGTCAAAGACACTGGAAGAGTCTTTGCCTAAGAGTGTAAGTAGGAAGAAATCGGGCTGTGTCTGAAGATCCTGATTGATAGCAGTAAGATAAAACTTAGGCACAATTATTGAGCAAATCTTTAAAACGTGTTGATACTCTAAGCAATGACTCGTGAAACAGAAACAAAAGTAAGCACATGCTGACTTCTACTGCCAGTAACACAATTGTAGGGTATCCCTGTCAGGCTGACACAAGGCTGTAATAGGAAAAAAACAGCATTACTAGCAGTAAGCAAGGCAAAGCTGGTGGAGTTTAAAGAATATATTGGGAAAACTGCCAAATAAAATGGATTTAACTCAATTGCTGGGTAGGGTATCACTCCAAATTTACCCCTCACACACCAGTACTGGAAATAGGAGGCAACTAAACCTGGGACTGAAGAAGATATCAAAAAGTAAAAATAATATGAATAAGAATCAGTAAGACCTAATACAATTTCACATATATATTTCCTCTTGTTTAAGGATTTCAGAATTCTGTCCAAATTATAATGCATTAAATTTCTCATCATCCTGAATTAGCAAAATACTACCCCATTGAACAAACTCAGAAAGAATAGCTGATTTACCCAAGGTGATTTTTCAGCTACCAGCAGAGAATTATGCACAGAATTTAAAAGCCCTGATTGTCGATCCTCCCCCCTAATCAGTAACCCACCAACACAAATCCTGACAGGTAAACTGAATCCACTTCATACTCAATACAAAACCCAAAATATTTAAATACAAACAAGCAGACCATCTTAAAAGTAAACAAAGTACAACTACTCAAATTTCAAAATGTTTTGATTAATTCTAACCTGTCTTTTTATCCTTTGGATCAATTAACAGCAACAGTTTGCGAGTAGGATTATTTCGGTAGAGGGGGACAAAACACACACAGGAATCTTCAAGTTTAACCTAGAAAACAAATAAGCTGTTTTGTACTGCAGAGCACGTGAGAAGTATTTCATGTATTACATGCACTTATGATGTGTTTTACTAACATACATGGTGTAAGCTTAGCACAACACCCTCTCAGTCCTGGACTTTGAGGCACTGAAACATACCTAATATTCTAATATTATCAGTAAGTAATGTTATTTTAAAAGAAATCAAGCTACCGTAGTGAAGACATTAATGCCAACTTACTACGATTAGTACATAACCTAGCTTTGAACACTGTTACATGCAGACAAATGGTGTTACGAAAGAGGAGACACATCAAATAAAAACAAATACAACTTGCACTTCTTACAGCATTGTCCAGCTGAGTACTTGTGGTGTTTTGCAAACAATGAATTAAGCCTCAGGGTACAGGGAGTATCAAAGCATTAGGGCAGTGCCTGGGCAGTTTATCTGTGAGGCACAGGGAGGGTAGATAATTGGCACAAGGTGGTTAATGTTGAAGGCAAAGCTAAAATCAAAATTCAGCTCTCATGCTCTGTCTTAGACTAAACTTCTAAATGATGTAACACATAAACACAAAATTACTGTGCTCAAACAGTTCTATATGCATAGAGATTACGATTTCCATATGAATATCGCAAATGCTCTCATGTAAGTTTAGGTACAGGCAAAGAGCGTGCATAATTTAGCACAGTATGTACTGTACTTTCAAAAATCTGGTCCATTGTATATGTGTGGGTGTGCCTCTCTCTCTAATTGCACCCATTTGTCAGTTTGCTATGAAACTCAAATCAGTCATGTGATACATTTAATATTTCTTGGTGCATGGAACGAGTAGTATGAATATGGATTATACAAGATAACAACTTTAAGTTGAAAACAGTGTTCACTAGTTTGAGTGCCAGAATCCTGGGATCATCTATGCAAACACTGGACTGCAGGAAAAAAAGCTGAAAACTGCCTGAAATCTGTATTCATGAGCTTTCCGAAATCTCAGTATGTTCTAGGGATCCAGTCATTCTTTGCATGCTTCAAATATAACAGCACTGATGTCATCACGTCACCTGGGAGCATTACTGTAATGAAAAGGGCAGTACTATTTCCAGTACTGCTATGGTTGTTACTTTGTTTTATAAGGTAATGTGCACTCTCACAGGTGCTAACAACGAGCCAAGTATAGCTTTCTGTGTATGAATGCTGCCAATGTGCTTCCATCCCGACTTGCAATAATCCTTGCTATTTGTGTACTGAAGGCTTGACCAAGAAGAAGTTCTGTGACTGGAGCAAGTGGGATGACAGCCACTTAACACTTGCTAAATAATTATTCACGGCTGCTGATCCTGCCACTTGAAACCTCCTTTAATTCAGATGCACAGAGAAAAAAAAAAAAAAAAAAAAAAAAAAAAAGCCTGGTAACCACAGCCGTTATTCAAACACCAAAATCCTCATCCTTCAGGTTGTGGGCATACAATAGAGATTATTAGCTGAGATGTTCACTGTGGATGGGAGCTCTATCTTATTACATTTATTTTATTTTTAATTACAAAATATCAACATTCTTTGAACTACTTATTATAGAGCATAAGGAAAAAAACAATACAGCAAGAACATTACCATTACTTATGTCCTTGACTAGCTGTCTGACTGCAGATTAGATTAGCCCTGAATTAAATGAATGCAAAGGGAAATGTGTTGCTATGAGACTCAAATCAGTCATGTGATATATTTAAGGTCTGATGACAAGCCACAAAAGACAGTTCTGAATCAAAAGGCAGAAGTCCACCTTGAACTGATCTCACTATGTCTAGCTATTGCAGAAATATGCATAGGACTGCTTGGGATTTTAACTTACTCTCCCTTCTAATGGAACAGTAAATGAGCCCCTAAAAATACAACCAACCATGAAAGGCTGAGGTAAGGGCACAGAAGCCCTAAACTGGGGGGACCTCTGCATTTTCAGGTTTGTTCGTATTTAACCCTACCTGGCCCACTAGAGGGCATTAAAAGAGTATTTAAAGCTGGTTACATTCATGGCTCAAAGATTAAGCTACCCACCTGAAACAGCATTTTTCTGGAAACTACTGCATATTATTTTCCTAAATTGTAGAAAAGCCACCATATTCCAACTAATTAACTTACTGGTTTGATAGTACAGTAACAGTTAGCCCAGTACACGTTTTATGATCTAGAAAATACCCAGAATGCAAAGTTTCATTGGTTGACTGAAGTTAGAATTTTTAATAGGCCTGCTCAGTCATCTCCAATGCATTCCACCCAGGTGGCTTAGGAATGGATCCTAAAGCTTTGGCACCTACAGTATCTATACCATCTATTAATCACATCTGATCAGAATTCCTTTGGGACAACCCATATTCAAAATTGTCAGTATAAGTATTGGAAAGAATGGAAACAAAAGATAAACTATATCATAATACCTGTGTGTAAACTGTGCAGTAGAGGCAGAATATAGAGCTGCACCATGGTATAAAGGTCTATCAAATTCATTCTTGATCCAGTCCTATAAGGAAGCAGATCAAGATGCGAAGTTCAGCTAAGTACTTCAAACCCTCATCCACACTCAGAAGGTTTTAGACTTGTAGTTTAAGCTTATCTCTCATTTGTAGAATGCAAACTATTGGAAATAATGCAGAATTTGCTGATTTTAGGAGATTTCTAATCTGGCCACACCAGTTTACCCCCATTCACAGACAGACTTATGAACACAACCAACAAACTAGTTGGCAAGTATCTAACTTGCAGTATGAAAAACATCAGCCTACTACCTTTTCTCCTCCAGGCCTCAAAAAAACATCAGGAATGGACAATGATTTCTTCAGGAGTTTTTCATAGTACGTTTCAGCATCTACTTGCAGAACCTCTGGATCTCCCGCTAACGTATCTACCAAGTAAAGGCAACCTGTAGTTAAAACAAAACACAAGATAGATTTACTTTTTGAATGAACTAAGAAAACATAAGCTTTAAAACCTCTATTTCCCCAGCAGATGCTTGGTGTAGTTGGGCCCTTATTGTTCCCATTAGATCCTTTTGTATAATCCTAGTTTAAAATAGTAAGGCTGCTAAAAAGTCATCTATATGTTATTTACCTCTTGCAATGCAATTTTACAAAGTAGAACCATGACAACATCAAATCACATTTGTGTCCTTCGAATTGAACAAGGACAGTCTCAAATTTCTTTAGGTGTAAGTAAATTGCTTTAAAGCTGCAAGAGTAAAAAAGCTTCTTCAAAACAGAGCCCGAGTTTTAGTACTGTCCAGAAACATAACAGGAAAAGAATTCCAAAGCTTCCACTCTTACTTGGAAGACTGCCCTTTTATGGGTCAGTCCGCGATCTGTTGTATATCATTAGCTTTTTCTTTTTCTTTTTTAAGTAACTTCAATTGGGCACTTTCAAAACAATGAAATAATGTCAAAAATATTAAAATATTTACCTACATAAGAGTTCCCAAAATAGTAATCATCATCTTTTATGCAACCTAACTTTTAATCCATGTGACTCTATGCTGAAGGGTATTCACGCAAGTTATTTGTTAATTGCATGGAAACAAAAATTACATACATCTGATGCCTGTTACCTAAACACAAAGTCCAACTTGGTGCTCATGAGGAACCAAGCAACCTCCTTCCGATATAACAACCCAGATTCATTGGTGGTTCATCACCAGCTCAAGGTAAAGAACATCAGAAGAAACGGGTTCACAGTCTGAATAGGCTTCTGCCAGTCTTCTATCATAGGAAGGAAACAGTTTCAATTTAAGAGGCTTTCAATCAACAAGCTACACTTGGAACTCTTGTGAGGCCCCAACTGAGGACAAAATCTGCTACCACATTGCTACAGTTGGAACCTTATTCTGAATGCTCAATTTTTAATCATAGCTTGCTCTCACATGGCTGCTCCTGTGACCCAAGTTTAATGTGAGATAACTGCATTGATACTAAGTGCCAAGTAAACAGCTGAGACAATGAACAGTCCTACGAGGGCCATTTCAAGAATTGTCTGTATTAAGATTCAGAAACTATGAATCATAAAAGTACCATATTGAAAATGATACCTTACCATGTAAAAGTAGCATGGGATTTGCAGTACCAGGTCAGAATATTCACCCACGGTGCCACCATTTCTCTGGCTGTGATCAGTATCAGATTCCTCAGCAAAAGGGTAAGAAACTAGAACTGATAATTCACCACCACCCAGCACTGCTTAAAATGCTTTAAACACTCTTTTCCTGCCCTTTGCAGGCAATCAGCTCACATCCTGAGGCTTGACAGCAAAGCTATGTACTCAGAATGCTGAACAGAAGCTACTCTCTAAATGGTTTTCATAGTGTGTTTGCATGTGACAAAATGGGAGAGAAAACAGCATTGCAACACTGGCAAGTTGAGTCACACAATAAAATCCCAGCCAGTACTTAGCAGTGGCAGTTTTCTTCTGCAGCAGCCTTCCCGAGCGTGCTGTGTAACACCACCAAGCAAAGAAGCCATATAAGGGAAAGAAAGTAAAGATTATTATTAAAAACTTCAGTAGTTTACTGCAGTAAATTTACTAGTAAATTAATTCTTTGCAAAAGAGCAGCATGTAAGACTTAAGTTTAGCACAAAGAAAAACATTTGCCATGCTAATAAATACTATTCATGAGATGGCTGCTTACAAGGCTGCTTACAAGGCTGCATCCTGCCACTGTTAAGCCAAAGCAACTTAATAAGCACAATCATGTTTTCTCCTCACTGAACAAAACAACTAGTGCCTTCAAAGTTACACTAACTTTCTGGTACATAATATGCTTGTCTTCTAAGGTAACAGTGACCATTTGAAGGATGAAATAACATTACAGACTAAATAAAGAACCATTAAGAGAAAACTTCTGATCAACTTTCCATTAATACAGCTTTCCACAGAAGTAATTTTTTCTCTACAAAATGCTTTTAGACTTTCAGTTAACTTGTCTTTCCTGTGTAACACTCTGAAAATGTGAGCTAGGAGCACATATCCCAAACCTGTCTTGGCTTCTATACATAAGGGAGGCGGGGAAAAGTGTGAGAGTGAGATTCTTTTAGGGACAATACAGAGAAGAAGCCTAACTTTAGGTGTCCTGGAGTGTCCTCAAGAAGTCAGTTGTGCTAAGGCTAGCTTTTGGGAACATCCCTCCAAAACTTGCACCCACATGCACGTAAGACTAATACTGTTCTGCTGCCATAAGCAGGAGAAAAATCACTTCGAAATTTTTTTGACGTTAACTAATGTGTTTCCGAGTTTTCCCCAGTACAAAGTTACGAAATTATATTTGCCCTCCTGTATATGCCCTTTTATCTTTTTTGTGTATACAGAAACAAACAAACAAACAAACCCCTCGACAAAGTCTACCCATAACTATTGTTACTAGGCATTTGACTACAATGATAATTATTGCTGGCTAACAGGATGTTATAAAGGTTCGAAAATCAAACGCAAAATAATCTGTTAACTTCACTTTAAAAGACAAGCAGTGCTATTCTTCTGTGAGTGCTGTAGTCCGAGGCCCCTGTCAGCATCTTGTGATACCAAAACTGCAAACTTTCAAGAACAGCCTTTTAACCTCATTTGAATTACAGCATTTCATTCGAATTTCATCTTACCTAGCGGCAACAAAAGAGCACATTGTGGCAGCCAATCTGCTAGACACCCAGCGAGCACTTCTTTCAAACGGGCGATGTGCACAAAGGGTTACCGTCTGCGGGAGGGAGGGAGGGAGGGTGGGAGCAAAGGGGAGCAGGAGGGGGGAGTCATAAAAAGGGGGCCTCTTGCTGCAGCCACAGAGGAGGGGCCATAAACCCTAAGGAGAGTAAATTTAGAACGGGAGGCCTACTGCATTAGAGGGATTCCTGACATTCGCGCTGAAGTGGCTGACATCTTAAATAGCCAAAGCTGGTAAACAAGGTCAAGACATCATCTAGGTGGATTCTACAGCAGCAGTGACAATGAAGACAGGCACCAGAAGGTCTTTCACTGGGCACCAGCATTCAGGGCAAAGGAGGAGGATTTGTATGCAATTCCAGTGAAAAAAACTTACCTAGAGATAAATAAAGGAGAAATCTTACTGGCCATATTTCCATTTCAAGCATAGAGAATAGATTTTAAAGCAAAAGCTAACACTGCTTCTGCTTCTCCTCTCTTTTGTTTCCATGGAGCAGTCTGGGCCACATTCTCAAGCAAGGATGTGTTAGTGCATCTCCTCTCACTCTCGTGATCTGTCATCAATTTGCACTAAGAATCTGATTTCTCAAATGAAATGTGACAGCTAAAACTAGCTATACAAACAAGCAGCCACTGCCCATACAATTCAGTCATCTTTATGAGGTACTACCCTCCAGCACCTATAGGTACCTCAGCATAGAACATCACGCAGCTCTGCCAAGAAGGCATACACCAAGGCCCCTGTGTCAGTCCAGATCCCTAAAGTCAGCTTTTTTTAAACCCACTGCTATTCCACTTCTGATCTTCTCTAGAAGAGAGAGATGAGTTTTATGGTGGTTTCATGAAGTGGACAAATATTCCTCTTGAGAGGTAAAAGTCAGACAAAGTTCACTTCACTTAAGGTCCAAAAAGATCAGTATGTGGGAATCCAGATAGATCTGATTAACATACTTATGTTCTGCATCAGGTAGATAAATAACAAATGCAATCACAAAATAGAAGACAATATTCTACCTTAAACTAGAAACTAATTTTTGTAGATTAGAGACAGACCCACATCATTAGATTCAGCAAGAATTTCATTCTATCAGTTATAGCGAGCAGGAAATATTTTTCTGTGGGCAAAAGAATTTATTCTCAATACAACAGAAAACACATGGTGGACACACTTGTATGTGAAATTCCACAAGTGAAACTACAGACTGCTGTAAAGGCCAAAGGCAAACGACATGCTTCAATCTAATCAGATATTCTGAAGGTTCTTTTTGGTGATCTTTCTATAGCCTCTGCAACTAAACCCTGTGCCATAATAGAAATAATTTACCAGCTTATGGATAGCCACACTTATTAATATAATGCTACAGCAATTCAAATAGTCATTATATCCCCTCAGCTCTCTTTCACTAGACTAATCATTTTAGTACCTATGTATTAGTTTTACTATTTTGCCATTATCTAACAAACCAGTTACAACCTGGGACAATCAACTCTGTCTCTTTGTAAAGATGGTTTAAATGCTCATTTAAGTTTCAAATGAGTATGTACTGCCAATATACTTAAGTTCTTTATGACCATGAAGCCAATGCACAATTTATTAAACAAGTGATACCTGCTTTCATTGTCAAGAATTTTCTATTCCTGCATTCATGTGTAGCTTATTAATACTATTTCCTTTAGCCATGAAAGTTGGTGATACAGTTTTTTCAGACTAGATACACCACTGGGTTGATTAAGATGCATTGAGGTATTGCTGGTACTCCCAGGAAAGACTTACTTGTTGAAAAGCCCATTTCAGAGATTTGTAAGGGTGTTTAGAATGCAGCCAGATTGCAAAGCAAAATACATCAACCTCACCACAGATGAAGCATGAAAAGTGTTACGTCTGAAGTGAATTAATCATTTATCCTACAACTACTTTTTCATGTTCTACAAACACAGAGAATGATACTACACACATCCATTAAGAATTGTATGTTTACAGAAGAGACATCAGTCACCACAGGATTTGAATCTGGAGTGTGTATCGTTGTACATTTGTGTAAATCTGTGTATAATTTTACATGTAAAAATATGAAAAATACTTAAGCCTGATTTCTAGTGGTCCAGAAACAAGGTAGATAAAAAGAAATTAACATTTCTAACTTTCAAATTTCATTACTTCTTATTGTTTTGCCATTTCTAATGCTTGCAAATAGCAGTACTAGTTTTATTTACTTTATTTTCATGCCAATATGTTTCACAATTTAAAACAAACAAACAAAATTTCAGCAGGTTTTAAGTGTTTCTTACAGCATTGTGAGGGTTTTTTGTCCAAGAACTACTCCCCTTCCCCCCCGCCCCCCCCCCTTTTTTTTTTTTAATCAAAACCCACTTTGCAATATGAGACAAGCAGGTACCAAAACAAAATGACAGTATATCATGCCAATATTTAGGAAGGAGCATTTTTGTAACCAAACCAGACAACTGAGACCAGAACTCCTAAGATTTATTCTTAACACAGGTGTGCTTTTGTGGCTCCCAACAAATCACTTCATCTTCTGTCTGGTTTCTTATCAGTTAAGCGTATGCCTTATCTACCACTTCAAAAGGGTGTGACGTTTTTTTCCTTATCAGTGCCTCTGAAGTCACAACATAAAAAGACAAAGAAGTCATAAAACACGAATCGTTCTCTGTTCCCCTGTGGAATTCACTGCCACACTATGGCAGCACAACCATGACAGT
The DNA here is from genome assembly GCF_963210335.1 of Falco punctatus. Classification (NCBI taxonomy): domain Eukaryota; kingdom Metazoa; phylum Chordata; class Aves; order Falconiformes; family Falconidae; genus Falco; species Falco punctatus. The sequence continues at coordinate 65,556,733 of NC_137587.1, forward strand.
GCCTAGGATCTAAAGACAACTTCTTCTGCCCTTCTAAATCGTGCACATACAACAAAAGTGCTTTCCATTACCCTCTCACAGGAATGGAAGCTCTGTGTTTAACAGCAGTGCTTTACATCAACTCTTCTTTCCTTCCAATGAGCTTGACCAACTCTATGCATGTGGTTATCATTAGGCAATCATATTTGTTTAACCTTTCAAAGGAAGGAAGAGGTCTTTGGCACGTTCCTGGGAGTACATGCAGAACCCGTCTCTCATGTCCTGAATTTAATTGAGCAAGTACATGTTAAAACCCCAAGTTCTAGTGTAAGTGAAACTTCAGTATCATAATGTGTGGTGGCAATGGAACTAGTGGGCAAATGCTGTGGTGTGGTGTCTGTCCAACGCAGCAAGGCAGCTCTTAACCACACGCTGTACAACATTAATGAAAACAATGTTCTTCCCCACTGCATTGCTTTTCACCATTACTAATAGAGCAATCACTCTTGAAATAAAGGACAAAAACAATGCATTAGTGTTAACAGGTTTCTACGTTTCAATCCAAAGATGCCATTTGTGTACCATTTACTATTCTATCTGTCACTTATACTATCACAATTCAAACGGCAATAAGAGTTTTAGAAGACAAACTAAATACAAGTTTCTGCCTGTAAATAATTTTCTGCTGTGGAATCAATAAACGAAGGCAGAAGGCAAATAAATAATCCTAATCCCATTCCCAATTAAGAAACCAAACAGATTAAACAGATGAGTTTAGCTGTAGCTATACATGTCATCACTACAAATTCTGTCACTCGAATGAAGGGCAGACCAAATGTCAGGCATCTCAAATGCAGGATGCTACCATATTAGCCATCCCATTCCCCCTAACACATTTTTTCTACTGATTTCAGAAAAGGGAAGAAAAAAGCTTGAGGTATACGTATATATTTAGAAGAACATAGATGAGCAAAGGCAGAGACTAGACAAGCCTAACTCTGAAAAATGTCAAACACCTTCAATTTCCACTTGCTTCAATGAGCTCTGAAGGCCCTCAGAATCTCCTATGACCAGGGTCTATAAAACACGTTACTTGTTTTCCAAAACTTAAAATAATCCACACCTTATGAAATAGGGGGGGGGGGGGGGGGGGGGGGGGGCGGAACTAAAACAAAAAAGGGAGTTAATTTATTTAATGATTTAGCTCTTTTTGGAAAAATACCTAGATGAAACCACATTATTTAAAGTGTTTTCAGAGCTAGAAAAGCAAGTGCATCTTGAAAGAATCACATAATAGCAAGTGCATATTGAAGGGATATTTCCCCCACTCTAACCTGCAGTACTCCTGTACTGAAAGTTTCAACAAACAGGTTCCAACTATACCCACTTTGCCTCAGTCACTTACAAAAATAAAGCCACACCCAACTCATAGTACAGATAAATTAAAATACATCAGTGTAAACAGGCTATCCCCTGTCCTATTATACACAGAACGCACATCTGGACTGGCATGTTTTGCATAGAACTTTGCAAAGTTCTAATCTAATGTAATTGAAAAAAGCTGAGGTGGTATGGCCCGGAAACAGACTTTATAAATAAAAACTGTAGCATACTGTTAAACCATGGAAGTGCTACCAGCTGTAACTATGACATACCAGGAATTCATACTTCCGCACATTTAACTCTCTTTTTCACAGAGCTTAGATATAAAAAAGGAGGACACTTACAGCATAATTAAGAGAAGATATAGTCCTAAAGAAAAGGGATATTCAGGTTTGTAATTAATTAAGGCTTTAAGGTTCCTGTTCACATCAGGTTTTCATCAAGGAAATTCCATTGATTCAGTGGGATTGCTGCTATTACCTGTGAACCTGTGAACATCAGAATTGAGTTCTTAACGTGTACTGGTTTTCATACAACCAAGAAATGGGTAGAAATGTTCCTGGAAAAGTCCAACATCAACTACTAGAGGCAGTGGTAAGGATTTTCTTGATTAGGTAAGACAAAAATCTAAATTTGACAGCTTAATTATTTGTCTACCCCCTAAACAAAATAAAATATACAAGAGAAATATGCAAGTTTTCCAGAACAACTGTGTCCATATCAGGGGCTTTTCCCAACAGTTAGTTATGTCAGTGCTACAACTCACTTCATCATATCCATAGCCAAAATAGCTATGCCAGAACAAGTTCATAGTCCAGGTGCGACCTCAAATTAAAGTCTGACTCTTAAAATTTAAGCAAAGAAGAAATGGGAGGCCCTGAATGACACTGAAATACATCACAGAAGTTTCTCATTATTCAAAGAGACTGATTTGAAAGGAAAATGACAGAAAAGATTCTGTGAACAGCAGCTGAGCTTTTATGAATCACAAGTTCAAATGCAGATAGTGGTAATTCAATCCTTTATAAAGATGGAAGACAGAAAGGAGGATGCACTGGTCAGAAGTCATCCTACAACTTAAGGGAAAAGAGGAAGACAATATCTCTCACAGCAACAGACAAGGAATAGTGAAATGGGCAGGAAATGACAACTGAGTTTGGCAAATGGTCTAGCATAAAGATGATTTCACTCCATAGGGAGAAGCCAGACAGACTGACAGGACAGTTTCAGAAAACAGCTGTATTTTAAGATCAAGGAGCATTTGAAATTATTACTGAAACATCCGCTGTCACAATCTGGCACCAGGGCCAGTATTTAAGTACCACAAGAAATACATTTCCTTGTTACTACCATATTCAAAAGGTGGAGAAACCTAAGGCCGTACTAAACACGGCCTTTATCTTCATGTCATACAAACTACATGCAGTGTGTGGCATACCAAGAGTACCTGAAAGCCCTGGTTTCCTGCCAGAAAAGACAATGTTCCCCAAACAAATGAAGTAGTGATGAAAATACGAGACAACTGTCTAGATTTTCAGGGATACCAGTTTCAGATACCACATAATTTGAGTTGCAAATGCTCCCACCAGCAGAGTGCATAAGTCTGCCTAAAAAAGCCCAGCAGCCTTTCTCCAAATTACTTGCAAGAAGCAATTTGTACAGCCAGAATAATCTCCAAATAAAGCAACTAGTTTGAGAAAAAAAAAGGAAAAAAAAGAAACAACAACAAAAAAATCCCTTCCCCCAGTAATTTCCACTTTGCTAAGTTTATTATGTGGCTGCAAATTAATACATCACCTGCACTAGCTATCAGAAGTCTCTTAGCCTGTCTCAGACCTCACTTTAATAAAAGGCTGCAAGTAGTGGAGGAAGTATGTAAACATCTCTTGTGTGTGCTGTTGTGTCAGCTATTCTACATGTCTTTGAGGGTGCTCCAAAATCAGCATGGCTCTGCTTTTCCCTTTTTCTCCTTTGGGGAGAAAGAAGAAGCAGAGAAGGAAGGACAGGCTGGCAACAGAAGACTAACTCTTTGCTTGTTGTGCTCTTGACAGTAAGAGCTGAGAGTGTTCAAATTCAGCTTACACAGGTTCTTCTGTAAGGACAAAAGAAACCACCGGTGGTGGTTAAAAACGCAAAAGATTTTGATTGTAATGGCTTGACAATCAGCCAAAGATTTGACCAGGGAGAAAAACACAGCAAGGCAGCTATGACCAGAATGGAAGAAACAAGGAAAAACACATGGCTTGACTTCAGAGCAGAAAATTGACTTAGGCTTTGCATAAACGACAGCATACCTCCAAGCTTGCCTGATCCACAGTCTGCCTGGAATGAGAACATGCAGTCTAAAAGCAGAACCTATTAAAAGGCATAATGTTTCTAAACGGCATCTGTTACGTACTAATAAGCATTACTTAAAGGACACAGGCCTTAAATTGCTACCAAACGTGCACTTATCTAAAACTGCTGCAAGGCAATCATTACAAAAATGTCACATGACACCATGGGAATTTGAATAATATAAAATGTTTTTATTTAGTTTGGCTTGAAATCATTATGCAGAAAAAATATGGAGGCACCTTCTGAGATTTTGAAACTCTGCAACTTCACAGGAATGAAACACTAGCAAGAATTACATCAGCGGAGCCATTTGCCATCTGTTGTCAGTAATACTATAAAGACCAGCCACCAGACAGCAGTTTCAAAGGTTATGAACACAACGTTTTTAAGCATCCACAGACCTCTCAGTAGCTGAGCAGGACATGGTTTACTTCAGATACGTGCAACCTGAGGGTCTGCCAATCACTTTGCAAAGACAACACACCAGAATTGTGAATTGCCATGCAAAGCGTTCGGGAGTCTCTCAGTATGCAACGTGGAAAATACATACCAGGCTGTTCTATATAGGTTCTTATAACATACAAGCATAATGTCTGCACACCTCCCACTTGCAAATTTAAACTGGCTAGACTTTCTCTTGTGGTGTTTGTTTTCTCGTACTTTCCCCCAAGGGAAGAAGTGTATTCACTGCAATGCTATTATGCAAAAAGACTCAGGTTTGTTTGCTGGGTTTTGGACTGTATTTTTCCTTTGGGGGAAGTAGTTAGGATTTGGCTTCCTGTTTTCTTTCCTTCTAGAACCTAACTACTTATTTATGTTAAAAAAAGCAAGGTTTCAATAACTTGCCTTACCTGGAACACAGAAAGCAAGGAGGTTATAACTCCTCAGCGTGAGTAAAATTCTACCTGTTCCATACAGGAGATTTTAGTTATACTGAAGCAGTATGCTTGTTGATAAGCCCCATCTCAGATGAGTAGCTTTTCCAGATGTGGGGACCATATTCATGATACATAGCTCCTACATGCTACCTGAATTTTGTGGTTCTACCTTCCAGGCTGCTGACCCCATGCCTGTAAATTGATTTAACATGGATTCCACAGAGGGCAGGGAGATTTCCATCTTCCTAGAGAGACAGATGGAAATTTAAGGCTTCATTAATGCAATTGTTAAACTAGACATACAGGTTTCTCATCTGGTAACTATTTCTCAGGCTCCAGAAGTCACACATACGTTGTTACTCACTGAACGTCCTTCACATACAAATCTGACTTTCAGAGTGTTCTTAAGAGAAAAAGAACTTGTGACAAGGTGGAATTGAAAACAAGAACCTCAAGTTCTAGGTCAACAGCTGGCCTGCTTCTTAATGGTAACATTTGCCTAGGCCTATTAAGGGGCTTAGAAACCTGGAAGTATAAGCAATCTTGCCCTGTGAGAAACAGTTACAGGAAAAGACTTCAAGATCTAGGTGTAGCATCTCAATTACAACATAAACTGAAAAGCATCATTTGCACAAGAAGAGCTAATGGTGGACACCCATATGCTCTTAAAGTGTGGTGTATACTCAGCCTTTTGCCAACTGTTCCATAATTATTTTAAACATAAGTATATACAATTAAACAACTAAGCCAAAACTTGGACAATACCTAAAACCCACAGCAGCTGTCCTAAAAGAGGAAGGGGATAGAAGAAGAACTGTTCTAAACATTCAATGTCAGAGTAATGAAAAACTCAGGGGAAAACCACAGACATTAACTGAAGTGCCCAACAGTACAACATTTGCTTGGACATGAAAAACCAAGGCCCATTCATCTAGAGATATTTTATTTAAAAACATCAGCAGAATTCAGAGTCTTCCAAAAAAAATCCAATAGCATTATTACAAATGTTTGACTTTCCAAAGTGTCTGATAGGAAGGCAAAAATAGAGCAATCTGACTATGGCACATTTAGCCATGAGCAGCGAGAGGAACTAATGAACAACATCATTATTTTACTGAAGGGGATGAAGTAGGTGCTTTAGATAAATGGCAGCAACTTGAAATGTGTTTCAGAAGATAAATTCACTTTCTCTCCATTTACCTGCTAGCGTGACAAATTAAGAAAGAGTATAAAAACAGAGCAGGAGGGAAAGCAGTGCAAAAGCTAACTGAGGTGATGCAATGGGCCCTTATCCAAACAAGTGCGTGAACAAGAGATTCTTGGAAGTGCTCCTAGTCAAATATAAACCAGGAACACTACACACGCCAGACTCCCTTGGAAATCCATGGCGGAACATGTGCAGAAGATCCACCTGTCTTAAAATCAGCTCCCTTCCCAAGCACTAAGAGTGTTGCCATTTGGGAAACTAACAACGTTTGCTCATTTCAAAGCAGTGTAAGTCCAGCACTTACTGAATGGCTGAGCTCTCTTTATTGGCCTCTGCTGGGCAGAGCAGCCCTTTGCCTACTGTCAGAAACACCAGCAAACTAACTTCTGCCGAAAGGAGATGAGGAGCGAGTGGCTTCTTTCCCAAAAAATTCATCACTGAAGAACATGTATTTCCCTGTTCCGCAGTCAGCTCATGATCAACAGATTTTACTGAATGCTTTTTAAAGAAAGGGTAGTATAGAAAGTCTTTTACATCTCATCTGTACACCACAATAATCCAACTAATTATTTGTCTGTGGTAAAGAAGCAATGTTTACTGCTTCTGCCCGTCAAACTACGCTGCTTTTGTCAAACCACGTTCTTGCTCAGTTTGGGTAAACACTCGCTGACACTGCCTGAGATGGTAGCCTTAAAAAAAAAAATAAAATTTTTTACACAGTATTGCCTCAGCTCATTAGTCGTTCTCAAGTACTTGGCCATTAAAAGTGCCAAAGTTGTGCACCTGTGCTGTGAGACCTCTGAAGATGCCCTGGTAGCGGGCACTCTGAGATGGGCCTTTCACCGGCATCACCTCCCGAGCCAAAGCTGATGGAAATCATCAGGCCAGGCCCCCTCTACTTCAGGACAGGTTTGGACTAGCCTAAAATCTGGGAAAGTTACCCGTAGGGTATCTTGGGAAGAATGCAAAAACCCCTGTGGCGGCCAGCTCTGGTTGACCCTGCCTTGTGCAGGGGGTCGGGGCTAGACCGTCTGCCCCTGGCGACCCCGTGAAAGCAGGGCGCTGGGAGCACGGCAGTGCAGAGCCCGCTCAGCGCCGCAGGCCACCGAGCAAAGTTCTCCTGGAAGGGCCCGAGCGTGCCGCGGCGTTCTGGCCGCCCCTGGCAAGCCCGGCGGCGGGGAGCCCGCCATTTCGGGGCGGCGGGGGGACACAGGAGGCGCCCCCGGACAGCCCGGGCGGGCGGTGCGTCAGCCCAGCAGCGTGTCCAGCCCCTGCGGGCAGGCGGCCGGCCCGGCGTGAGGGCCGGAGCGGGAGGGAGGCGAAGTGAGGAGAGAGACGGGGCAGGGCCGGCGCGGGGGGAGAAGAGGAGGCCGGGCCGCGGGAGAGCTCCCGAGCGCGCTCCTTCCCCTCTTACCAGCGGCGGCTCTTCCTCCTCCCTCGGTCTCCATCACTTCCTCTGAGGCGGGCTCCCGCCGCCGCGGCCCGCCCCCGCCCGGACGGGCTGGCGGTGGGGCCCGGGGCAGCCGCTGAGGGCGGGCCGGGGCTCGGTTGACTGGAAAAGTGGCCGTCGGAAGGCCGGGATGGCGGTCGGGGGCCGGCTAGGGAAACCAAAGGACGGGGGAGGCGCTGGTGAAGTCTGGCGAAGTTTCCGTGGGAGCGAAGGCCGGAGGGCGAGGGAGGGCGGCGGCAGGCTGAGGGGCGGCCCGCGCCTACCGCCACCGGGGCCCAGCCGTCGGCAGGTGCTTAACTTACAGAACTCCCACCACCAGTTCCAGGTTCTTCAGAAATCTGGAGACATAGAAAACATAGATTGTGACAAACAATCTATGTTTGTCACAGAATAACAAATCATAGAGCTGAAGCCAGTGTCTTTTAACTCGGGTGGCACAAGGCAAAAGGTCTGTGAAGGAAAGCAAGTCCAAAAATGGCATTTTTATAGCATCGTTCAGCCACATACTTCAGTGATCACTGTAAATGTGAAAGAGGCTTTTGGAAAACCTAGGTGAGCAGCCTGCCGTTCATTACTACAAACGGTAAAATTGAAGTGCAGAGATTAAAACAAACACACAGTTGCCAAAATTAGAAAGTAGAACCCAGGTGTTGACTCCTGGGAGCCTTCCTATCCTAAGTGTTCCAGGGCTTAATTATTTTTAAAAAAGGAGATACAAGTATCAAAGTCAAAGAGGTGAAAAGTACATGGAAATGACAGGATGTTTGCAAAGAAACAGACCGACCTTTGCACTTCAGTCAGCTGGGAACACAGCTGCGACGTGGCGACAGGGTTTGAAGACAGCGTCCCGAGTGCCTCACATAAGTAGGCGCTCCATTGCCTGTCAGCACAGCCACCAAAAACTCCATAAGGTTGCCTCTCCTTTCGAATGGTTTTAAACACATACTAAAGTAGATTTGTACTTTCTTTACTCAATAGGACAAAGTGATCTCAGCCCATACAATGACACTCCCAAAACGCAGATGTCACACAACCGCACTGCACATCATTGGATTTCAGCACATTGTCACGATCAGCTGAAGCTGTGCACTTTCCCCGACTCCCCATGTCACACACAGACCAGAGGTCTGGCTGTACCATGCTCCAGGGCCTAGTCTGATGCAGCACTGCTGTGTGACCTTGCCAGTGTTTTACTGAGAAAATTCTTAAGCTATGAGAAAGTATCCAAGCTAAAGTCATGAAAGATAAGAAGCTAAAGACGCAGAAGTGCTGTTGTTGGGATGACAGTAATTAGCTGGTGAAAGATTCAAGAGAAAAGATACATAAGGAAAGAAAAGCAGAAATGCTAAGATAGCTCAGTAATGCTGAGGATCAGCTCATACCAACAAATGGCAGAGACCAGCTTTCCCCAGTGTATTGGAAACTTCCTGGCCAGGTAAGACTCATCAGTTTTCTTAGCAAGAATGGTAAACATATTACTGTTTGGCCCAGTAATCTGTTAGCCCTAGCTATCTATTTTGCATATTGGCTGATAAATAATTACTTAAATTGTGTGTATCCTGCTTGCAGAGTCTCTTTGTGCATGATAAATGACACCTGAACAAAAGCTACCCATTGATCGTGAGTTGCATGCTCTCTTGCTAATGTACTTTCTCCCTGCATTAAACTATTATAAACAATTAAAAATAAAATTTAAAAGTCTGTCCATGCACAGCAGTTAGTTTTTGCTAATACTGCAAGAAGACCAGAATAGAAATTATAAGTCACCCAACAGCTTGACTACAATGAAATGATATAAAATTTCAAATTTTTCATTATTGCTAAGCACTGGGTATACACCAATGGTATCAATTGCAGAAGAACTAATACAAATAAGGCAGCAACATAAAATATATAACGTTTTCTATCCAAAAAAAAAGGTAAACGAAATTGCCATTACATTTTTTCATTTACATAGAGTTTGTTATAGAAGAGGCATTGGTCCACAGGGAATAGCAAGTTTTACACAAAAATCCTGTCTCCTCTCTCTTTTTGTGACATTGCATTCCATCTACCTAAAGACCAGCTTTAGTCTCTCCTGAGGATCATTTACTTTTATTAGAAAAGAAATATAGGATGTTAGATCCCAAAATTTCTATTTAAAGTCCCATTATAGTATAATGTTCAATAGCCTCTCCCTCCTCTCATTGAATGTTGAACAGCTGAGATAAAAATTGGAATATATTAAACACTCCCACTTAACAGTTTGAAACACTGGTCAGTGCCAGTCAATAACAAGAAATTAAACAATCTATATGTAAGTAATAATAAAACAGATAAAAATTAAAGAGCTGTTTCTAAATGAAAGGCCATATTCAGTTCCTGTTACCATCAGCACTAAAAAGCTCTTCAAGCAGTATTCTGGCAGGTCTGCAATGTGGTCAGAATGCATTTGCAGAAAATACGTCTTTCTCTTACTCGGCAGTTGAAATAATTTTTAAATGTATCAGACAACTGTACAGAAAAATACTCAAGGTGATAACCAGGGCTTTCATAGTTGAGTTGCTTCCATTTCTTCTTTACCTCAAGATGAGTGCCTTGCCAATCACATTTGTCTATAGCAAGAAAAACAACCAGTGTTCAGCTGAGTCAGCTGTGTCTCTGACTTGCCTTCAAATACCCAGGGCTTGGTTTCTTAATTATGGATGGGGAGATGAATTTGCACAGACCTCAAATATCCAGTGACCTGGGTAACTATTGTTACAGTCAATATATGCATATGACTGCTAATATTAAAGCTACAATCACACTTTCACAAAAATTTCAAGCATAGCTTTGACTTCAGCTGAAGAAATGGTAAAGCAAAAAAAAGGTTTAATTTCTGAATAAAATTCTCGGTAGAACTTAGGCCTAACCATAAGATTTTTAAATTTTTTTTTGAACTACCATATCCTTTATTTTCTGCTTGCTACAGAAATTTAATGCAGCTGCAATACATGCATTATTCCTCCAAGTATACTACCATGCACATAAAGCATGAGAACAAAGCAATCAATTAAATCAGTGCAAAAACTAATTTCAGTGCACTGTCAAATTCCTGGTTTATTCAAACCACCAGCATTCCTCCCACATTTCAACAAGTATATAACAACACTGGAAAGGTCTTGGAATCTCTACTACCATATCACCAAACCTCTAATTTTGGAAAGGGACTAAACTGTTGGAAGACAATGCTTAAATGAAAGTCATTAAAGTGTCAGGGTGTGTGGGTGTGTGTGTGGATGTCCCCCCAATTTTCTGCTATCAGCTTCTTCATGAAGGATTACTGAAATAATCTTCCTTGGTTTATATTTTTTCTACTCTCTTTAGAGTAGATAACAGTTGTTTCAGAGTGCATGGATCTAATAGACATATCTATGCTACACAAGAGTATCTAATACAATACCTAGTACTTTACAGCATTCAAGCAATACCCTTCATATATATCTACAAAGCAGCTATAATGTCCCAAGCAAACCACATAATTTCTCATGCCGGAAATTAATTAAGCAACTACAGACCTTAAATCTTGCTTTATTCCTTGCATGTGCTTTGTTCATTAGACCACCCTGTACTTAGATTTAATCACCGAAAAAAAAAAGGCAGCACAAATCAGAAATAACTAGAAGAAGACTGGTATGTCATTGTCCTGTTCAGTGTCACAGGAAGAGTTTTACTAACTGGTCACACAGAAAAATTATTTGGTAAAAACTGACACAGGAGAATGAAAGATGAATTTTTAGATGTAATTCACAGATGTCAGTGGCAGATTTTGCCTTATTTAAAACTGCAGAAAAGTCTGTGTTTATTGTATTAGCTGCTCCTTCAGCCTCAGTAGCTAGCAAAAGTTAATTTTGCAACTTGTGTTAGTCAGGGAAAGAAATGGATGGAGGAATCAGGGTCTTTATATTTAAAAGAATACACCAGTTCCTTTGTGTCTCAGAATAGGAGGATTTAAATGACCCACAGCTCATAGCTCCAAACCTCATTCAGCCACCAATCAATCCGAGAGGTTTCTTCAGAGATTTTTATTCTTTTTTTCTTTCCTAAGGTCTCACAATTACCAGCTCTCTTGAGATTATATAGTGGCTTTCTATTCTTAGCTTCCCTTCCCTCTCTCTCTCCCTCACATGCACACACATACACTTCCTACTCAAAACAAGACCCAGCGAAACCCTCTGCCCACATAGTTATAATTCCCAAGAGAACTTTCATATGCTTTTGTTTTGGGCAGTGACAATGTGCATATGTTTTGATTTCAGGCCCCCCCATTGGTTCTCATGCTTCAGTTTAATGAAGACAGACCAGCTATTAAACTCGCTAGTTTCAGCAAGCTATAACCCAGCTTCTGGAGTTCCTTTGACCTTGTGAGATTTTTGAACACATAGCTTATTCAAGGATATTACCGAGTAAATATTTTGGTTTAGCAAATATACATGTTTTCCTATTGGTGTTTGGTTTTAAAAGTGTAAGGTGCTAGAACTCTTTTACAAAAAGCATAACATAAAGATCAAGATTAGTAAATTAGATAACTGGTATGAGAACGAACAGTAAAGTTACCTCTGAGTTTTTTAAGTAATAAAAAGTTTAAGAACAGTTCAAATAGATATGTTTTTGTAGTTGTCATTCCTCATTATTAAAGTGAATTACAACTGTGTTAAAAATAGAATATCCACAGAGATATAATAGAATTGATTCAATTTTCTGTTTACTTGTACATAAATAGGTTTCTGATGAAAAATATTGCTGAATATTTTGCAAGAAGTTTCTTTAAGCCTTTCCTCCTCTTGCTAAATACAGTTGCATGCCTGAAGAAAGGAAAAGAAGTTTGGGGCAGTCCCAGTCAGTCAGCCGGTCAGTCAGCCTTCTATCTTTAATACAGAGCCGTAACAATTTTTGCTTTGAAAGTTACATAAATCAGAAATCATCCCTTTCATTTGAATCCAGACACATCACAGCTTGGAGAAAACAAGGTGCCCCAAATGAAGAAGTTTGCCACAGACACATGAATTATAATACTGTTTGGAACTGAAAGACAACAAGATTTCACCTTCTGAAGCATAGATTTAATGGATTCAAATTCCAGCACTGTGGTTGTAACTGGTAAGATTTTTATTTTTATTCATCTTTTAGCTAGCTACAGTATGCACACATGCTTGAACTTTGTTGTAAACAGTTCCCTGGAGGGAAAAACAGTAGCAAATGGTCATACTAACAACTCCAAATGGAAAATAAGTTGCTGCTGTGCCTTCCTCAGAAAAATCAGATGCATGTCAGAGGAAACAGACTGCAGTCTGCCCTCTTTACTGCCATCCAGTTTGGTTTGTTGTTCATTCTCTCCATGTTTTAATCTTTGTTGACATTCTCTCTGATCCAAACCACATAGCTCAAGGCAGTGCAGGCTAGTATTAGATAAAGCTTACCCAAAAGGAGCTCTGAAGCAAGAAAACCGGGTTGCATCACAATGTCACATAGTCAGTGTCCAGAATTAGAGCAACACATGGCAAGTTTCAGGGTCTCAGTTTCATGGCAAGGTAAGGCAGTTTTAAACAGGAGATGCTGCCTCATCACTGCTAGATCATTAAATTTAAATATACCGAAGGAGCATGCCTGAACATGCAGCACACGCACAAGGGACCAGATTTGGCATTTCTCTTGCTGGCTATAACTAGTGCTGAATCACAGTGGCAGAACCACCAGCTAGAAACTTCTGAGCTTTAAAATGTTAAAGCTCTTAAGGAATGCTGCAACTCGCTGTTCCTCTTGTTGCCACTGGCTCATCTAAAAGCAATCATTACACATTTCTTGACATGTGAGTTGCTGGATAATTTTCCACTGCAGGTCATCTGAGGACATAGGAATGAGGTTGAAGCTACATCAAAGAGATTTGCATCTTGCTGTTTTCAATTAAACACTTTTTTTTTTCTTTTAATAGCTGCAAGATGGGCAGAACTAGTTTGGCTTGCTCTAGACATAACTGGCATTGAGCTGAATGGGAGTGCAGGAGACAGCAAGAGGTATTTGCTAACCTCTTAAAAGGCTGATAATCTGGTTCTATCCCATGATATTTACGGCACATACCCTTGATGCGCACACTTCTTAGCATCCTAGTAGTTTTTTCCCCCCCCTTAGATAGTGATTTAGGTGCAGAAATATACTTGTTCAAATAATTGTAGACTAGTGTGTTCCATTAAAGACACAGGTGCATCTTTAAGAGATTAATTACAGAGATCATCACAGCATGCCTCTTGTCACATTTTCACCTGCCCATAATATAAACCTGCTGGCAGTGAGCCCAGTTTTTTATATAGTGCCTGATACTGTTCACTCAATTAGGTCTCCAAGTTGTTGCAGGTATTTCAGTACTGTAAAACTCTTACATTTAGTAATTTCTTTTCATAGAACAATTTTATCCTAAGCAGTAGTTTCTTATGGCCACCAGTGAGATGCATGCGTTTCATTGTGACCTTTATTGTTATAATTCTACAGTTCTGCACAGAAACACACACAACAACTACAGCTTCAAAATGGAGTAGGCATCACCCTAATTTTGCTCTGAAAGCAGAGTGGGACCAGTGAGGTTGTGAGGTTTTATGTTCCCTGTTAATGTGAAATGAGTCCTGTTTCCCCGATTCCCTCTCCCATAGTACCAACTCGAACCTGGGGAAAACACCATCAAAAATATCAGCACCATCAGGCTTTTCATAATATAAAAAAAAGAAAAGACTGAGCAGTTATAAGTATTAACAAATTGAGAAATGCTTAAAGCCTAGCATTAATTTTCCTGCCACCCAGCCTTGGCAATACTCTGCATTAAGAACAGTCATAGAGATTAATAAAGATAGTGGGAGATTACCATCAAACTTTTTCATGACAAAATACCCATCTAGCTCTAAATGAGATGTTTTGCCTTTTTATTTAAAAAAAGCATTTCACCAAAAAAAAAAAAATGCATAAAATTAAGTGTAGTACTTTGGACTCAAATAGTCCTTTTACCTTTCCTCCTCTCTTTTCCTGTGGGAAAAAAGTGAAGGAAGAGATTTTGCCCCGCACCACAAAAAGCCCATTTTCCCTGACAGAAAAGTTAAGTTTCCATTACTTGGGGTTAAAAAAAAAAAAAAATCACAAACGAAATAGTATTTTACTCTTTCAGAAATCTTCATTAAATATGCATATCTTCATCTTCATGAGCTTTAACAATAAGAATGGCACATTGACTGTGATCTGGGAGTATTTAACACCAGATCTTTTAGTAGCAGTATTTCTATGGATGATGATCCTTGCCCAAAATAATCATTTACATTGTCTGTCCTATTGGCTCCAGTATATTTGCCAGCTTCAGTTAAGGTAATCTCATAAGAAAGCCTTGACATGAATGAATATTGCAGGATTAGTTCTTATGTTAGCGCATATAAAAAATGAAAATACTATTCCCTGAAGTGTTATAAAGGCTAAATCACTCCATCTCCATAACCAAAAAATATGAAGACAAAGAACAAATACGTGTGTGCATACATGCCGGCACCTAAGCTACAATTGCAAAGCACACATGGGTTAAAATCACCTTTCTTTCTTTTCAGGTTTTGGTCCGTTTAGACAATACCTGGTTAATTCTAGCTGGGAAGCTGTGAAGGTAAGCATAAAAAAGCGGAGGGAGGGATTTCATGAAGATCCCAATGCAAACTGTTTTCAGGCTTTCCATTTCCTTCAAAAAAGTCAATTTTCATGACAGAATTGTGTCTTATGGAGAACACTCCCAACATGGAAGAAAAAGGATAATTAAGAAGTGAAATGTTATTTTATTTGCAAGATTTTTTTTTGTGCTATTTAAGCACTTTTCAAAATATTATCTTTGATTTTTAAAAAAAGGGTATTTTTTTAACCCGGGTGCCTTCTCTGCAGTTAATGCATATGCCACAGGTTATCTCTCTCTTTAGTAAACACATCATCTCATACCGCAACGCATTGTATCATGCCTGTGCAAGGTGATTTCTTTCTCATACAAGTGTAACCTATTGAGTTCTTACTGCCTACTTCAGGAACACAAAACCTAAAGCATGACAATTCTAAGTATGTGTTCACATTTCTATGTAGTCTTCCACTTTCAAATGACAGTGAAGTCTGCAGTTAAAACTGAAAACAAGATGATTTGGATTCCTTCTTCCTCCATACAGCTTGAAAAACAGTTACAGGTCTAAGAGTCTTGAAAGTTCCTGCGTATTTCCTAAATATATGTATTAGAACAAATTTAGCTGGGTGATACAAAGACGTGGCTTGGATACTTGGCTTTCAGCATAAACTTTTCTGTATAGAATTGTTTATTTTTAAATTATTCTTTGTGTGAACCCACATTTTGTGGGACACACCAGAAGTTACTATAGATAATTTTTCAGGAACAATGTTACTTGTTTTTTAAAGTATTATCTAAGTTTTAACAGTAACGTAACTTCTGTCTTTAAATATGTCTCACAAAATAATACATACAACCATTGTACGTAAGAGTATGTCTGCTGCAATTAAATAGTTTACTAGTTTGCTATTTTAGTACTCTAGCTCAATATAAAGTATGAAAGGTCATATCATTGCATATATGTTCAGACAGTTAGGAAGAGCTGCAGAGATTTGCTGAGTATGCATACAAGTCACGTGCAAGGTTAATTCATTCTCCCTAGCCCAGACAATGGCCTTTCCTTGAGTTCAGTTACTCTCATAAGGTATTTATGAACAGAGTTATTTTGAGAGGGTCTTTCACACAAGTTCTCAGCAATTCCAAGGTAGGAAGAAGGTTAACACAATGAAATCTGAAACTAGTTGCAGAGTAGTCAAGATAGTAAAACTGAATTAGAACATTGGTCCAATATCTGCAAGAAACAATAGATACTACTGGTAAAAATGGAAAGTAAGACATTTAAAACAAACTGAGGGGACTATGTTCTATTACAGAGACTGAAATTAGCCCATAAATATTTAAATTCTTCTGGACACTGAAACGAAAAAGGTAGCTGTAAGAAAGCATTAGTAGTGATAGAAAGATAATCATATTACAAGTTTTGGTGACAGCTACTGAAGATCTGTCTTGAAAATTAAGTGCAGTCGCAGCAAGAAGACTGAAAAACAAGGAGCTAGTACATTTTTCCAAAGACCAAAGCTATAGCAACTCTACCAACCCATACATATTTTTGATTCTAATTTTGTTGGGTGAAGACCACTGCGTGCAACTTGGTGTTTGGTAGAAGAAATCTATTACCCACTCAAAGTCATGAGGGACATTATCTTTGCAGGCTAACAAGAAACAAAAATACTTCTGTGATACCTTTCCATACCCCAGTCATCACAGGAGACCCATAAATTATCTTAACTCCAACTTAACACGTGCCCTAAACCGCAAATATTTGTCAGTTGACAATGTTCTCACTCATTATTTCTTGATCCCTATTGGTTTTAATTTTGGGTGCAAGATCATCCTCTTCCGGCTGAAAATAAAATACGTTCTTTATCTGCAAGCAAAACAGCCTAAAGCGAAAACACAGGATGAGATGAGTTTTCTGTAACAATGCCATGTGCTGGCTACACCAGGAAGTTAAATATCAAGGGCTACAGCATTCCATAACGACACAGATGTCAGTCCTTGCGTACGGAGGAGAACAAACCCTTTTCCCTCTGATGCGATACCCTCTGTGTGGAATTAAGTTGCATTCATACTAGGGATTCTGCTTTAGTTTCCTATTCCCTGGCAAAGGTGGTTAATCCAGACAATTCAGAGAAATTTGCTGCAAATCTGGAAGTACTTTGAATTTTGATAGGCTTCTCCACGCTAAATAGCAATCTCACGGTATTGTTCCATTGGCCTGGTTCATAAGAGTAGCCCTATGGTCTTTGGGAAGCTTATGCACATCTATTAAAGATAGCAAAATTTAGTATTTACAGCTGGAAGTAATCCTGTCTTGGCTTGGGGTTCCTGCATGGATCACTAAATTGACACAAAGCCCTCCTGCCGAGGATCTTTTCTGAGAACCAAGCAAAAGTGCACTCAGACTCATCCTTGAGAAAGTACTGAGCAGCCAGAGCTCAGCTACTAAACATGATTGCTCAGGCTTAATGCCTTTGTAGCATTACCCAGAGCTATCTTAATTAGAGCATCAAAATGAACTGGTCCCTTATCAAAAGCTTGGATACTGTGGCACACTCAGTGATGTTGTAACGCTGATACATGTAATTCAAGGGTTCACATCCCAGAAGGGTCATACCAGAAACATCCAAAACCCTGTAAAAATACATGTAACAGGAGTTCCAGGGCCCTAATTCTCAAAGCATAGCCTTGCTTCCCATGTTTTTTTGCAGTCTTTGCCAAAGAGCAATAGCTTCCCTTCTGTGAGCAACACTTAATGCACAACTGCTTCTTTAAAATCCCCATTAGCAGCTTCCCTGCAAGATGCTGTTGCACTCTGCCTTGCCGATGGGATCAGCTGTTTTCCTGAACCTCTTTTCTTGCCGTAGGGAGGATCAGAGGTCGATCCAGAGAGCACACAGACCATTCCAATGGTTGCATCCCTTCTATGACCTCCTTGGGCACTCAGAAAAATACTTGTGTGATATTATTTCTCTTACAAAGTAACTATTCACTACTACTGTTTTTGGTGAATAAGCCAATTTCCATTTTCTGAAATCCCCGGGAATCAGGTGATAAATGTTAATTTCTATTTCTGTTGTTTTAGACAGCGTATTTGTTCTGCATTCTTGGATTTCTTACCAATACTGTGTAGCAGTGCATTGTCACACATTGCCCGTTTTATCATATGAAAAAATAATTGTGCAAGAACGTGAGGAGCACCCTGGTTTTGCATGAACCCAAGTTCTCATCACAGCACCACCCAGTTCACACACCAGGCATTCACCAGCATGGCATCCACAGAGTTGGAGTCCTCATTCCTCAGCAAGTACCCCTCCAGCATTCAGGGAAAGGAGGATAGTCCAATGGCTCTGAAAGAACAGGTGAACGTGTCAGTTCAGGGTGATCGAGAAAAGCTTCAGAGCTTTTATAGACACTGTCACATGGCCCAATATGGTTGTCTAGCACTAGTAAGACAGCTTCACCTTCAGAAACCTGTCTCGCTAAGTTCTTCATGGTTCTCAAACTCCATTCACCTCCTAAAACACGCAGGAAGGCTCCACCACCAGCAGCCTTAACTGTGGAAGTGCAGGACATTCTCTCTTAAACGAAAACACCACCAAGTATTTACTTCACTTTTGCTGACAGATCATGTTGAGTTACCATGATGCGTTAGTTCTTCAGCACCATACGGGACCCTCAGAATCCCACATCCCCCAAATTATTTATTCCACATTCCACATTGATGGGGTCATCTAATAACCCTTGATCTGACCCTGCTTCTGTGTAGCCTGCAGAAACTCCTGTCTGTGACTTGGCAGCTAAATAACCTATCAGGGCAGTCTACCATCAAGGTCAGAGTCCCCAGTTAATAGGGCACAAATGTAAGTTGAGTGACAACATTCATAGTAATTAAACTATTAGTGCAAAGAACAGGTCACATTTCCAACTGCTTCTGGGAACTGTGTTTGCTATCGGGAGATGAGGATCAGATCTCTGGGTGCAGTTTTTCATCCTGCCACTAACCATGTGGTCTTTGGAGATTTGTCATTTAATCTGTCTGTCTCTCCCTCTCCGCTTTAGTTTCATCACCTGTGAAACTAAAGAGACATTGCTATTTAGTGCCTTCATTTCTGTTCTGGAACTGTCTGACATCCCTAAAGCTTTAAAAAAAGGTTTCTGCAGGATTAAAAAAAAAAAAAGAAAGAAAACAAAAAAAGGGAATAAAACCACTGAACAAACAAACAAACAAACTTTGTTAGCAACATACTTGCAGACTGACTGGGTCAACTGGTAACTTCTGGTTTTCTTTCTGCACCAAGACAAGCCTTTTTGAATGAGGTTCACAAAATTAACACAGGCAGCCCCCTGTGCCCCTCCCCAGCAACCCAAACTGATGAAAGCTCAGGCAAACTCAGTAAAATTTTCTGGAATTTTCTAGAAGTTGAAGTTGCTTCTGACACCCTGTGTGACACAAACCCACTGCATCTGAGCACTGTTCTGTGCAAATCACTTCTCTTTGGGGAGGGCCGTGTAACAACGTGGGCCAGAAGTCCAGTAAACTGAGCCTATAACCAAAACTCACCAGCAACTCAAGGTCATCAGCTGATAATGCTGGATTTGATTTCCCTTTTAGAAGAAATTACCAAAGAATCTTCATGCTTTCTTTTGAACCACTTTTCATACAAAAAGGTCCTCCAAAACTTTTGTCCTCCTTTGAAGTTTCCTTTGCTGTTTCAACTACAAGACAAGCACTTGTTTACTGAACTAACTGACCAGTTCTCATTTCCAGATGCAGTTATTCTCCTTTAACCATCTCCAGTCTCTCACCTTAAACACAAAAATGGTTTTGGTTAAGGCTGAGACTTGGCCAAGTCAAGGAACAACCCTTGTTTTTTCTTCCACATTTGCACAACATCTGGTTTAATGGGGTATAAGCCCATAGTTAGGATTCTTAGACAACAAAGTAATACACATTATTGGCAACACGCTGAAAGTGCTTAGGACATAGTGAACTATCTTCCTTTGACATAAATTCTCAGCCCTTTGCTATTAGCCAGCTTCTGGTTTTGTCCTGCACAGAAGTATTTCTGCATGTTTCTCCCATGACAAATGGTGACAAGAGAGCCTGAGTCCAGAGAGCACGAGGAGAACATCCTAACAACTTACTGCAGCTCTCCACATTCTGTACCAAAGTTATGGGTAGTCGAGTCCTCTAGGCCTTACATTTAAAAAGGAAGAATCTCATTAAAATTAATTTTAAGAATCTCATTAAAATTAAAGATGCTTTAGAAAAAAAAATGCTAATTGTGAGCCAGCTGGGGTTTTCTTTTTTGGATGCTAAGACACAGTACATCATTCTTAAGCAAGATGATGCAATGGTCTCTTAAAGACTGTCAGCGCCCAGAGGAAAAAAGGCTGGCACTGTTCTCTAAATGTGTTTACTTCCCTGCAGGCATTGTTTCCTTGCTTGTGTCAAATAGTGTATTGAGCATAGCTAATCAATGCTTCCGCTGACAAGAACATTGGAACAGTTTATATAGGAAGCCAGTGTTGAAGGGCAAATTTCCCAGTTAGCACAGCTTAGAACTGTGGGCCTCATCCACATGAGTATCCACAGTGAGTAATGAAAACTGAAGACAACAATGACATTCAGTGAGAAGTTACGGGTTTCTTGGGCTAACCAGGTACCTCTGCTGCTGACGTTTTGCCTACAACCCCCTCAGAAACTTCATCTGTACTCTCCTTTGGTAGTGATCTACTCAAACGCAACAGAGATTTTCAGCCATCATTTTACTTCTGTGGGACCAAGCTTTCTACCTCAGATGCATTCCTTCTGCATCCTGCCATTGCAGCTGCCTGTCTTCTATTTAGAGGCTTATGCCTTGCTAGCCCTGTTCCACCAACAAAATAAATTCCAAGTCATTTCCACATGACATTTATTCTTCAGAACATCTTCCAACAATGTGGGCAGTCTGCTGCTCTGAAGGGTGCCTTAGTTCCTTTCACTTCAATTCTGGGCATAATTTTTTGTTTTCTTTAGGAAAATGACAAAGAAAAAGAAAATGGCAGAGAAATAACATCCCAGTATGTAACATTTCCTTTTACTAGAGAAACATATTCTAGACCAAAAAAGAAATTAAACTCATTCTAAATATGACTCTCCTTGGCAAGTCACCACCAGCACAGCTTACCTGAACCAGTTCAAGCCAGCAGGTCACGTGTCACTGGAGCAGACAGCTCCTTTGTCTCTTGATAGTGCAAGTTTACCTACTAGAACTTTCAGAGGAACATCTCGTACCTGTATCAAAGCCTATTTAGATGCTTTCAAGCGCGGACCTTTTCTGAGAGATTTGGTATTTCATGGCTCCCCAGGCAATACCACTCCCACCCATTGGAGACCAAGTATCCCTTTGGAAAACACAACAATGGCTCCACATGGATATAACATTAGGAAATTGTTTTGCATATTTTAGTCTCTTCCAGCTAAAAAAGGGGGAGCTAGCACAAAACAAATGAATGTCACTGCAGACCAATGTTTAGAAGCACAGGTTTAGACAACATTACATTGCTCTTTCAGATGTTTTCTTAGTTGGATCAGCCTCATTTCTTTACCACAGTCTGAGAAATCCAATGCTCCTGTAAGTCCATGGTGGCTTTTTTGTAAACACAGGAGCTGTCCAAGAGAGGCCTTGGTAAAAACATCAGTCTCCATATCATGCAGCTACCGGTGGTTTACCAAAAAGCAAAGGAGCAAGTCTTCAAGATATGGACAACTCTTCAGCCACTGGTAAGTAATTGGAAAGTTACAGAAATTGTTCCCTTCATGAGCATTACTGTTCTCTGTGGATCTTTAAAAAGATCTCCGAGAGAGTACCGCACAGTATGTGCATCAGACAACTCTGAAAAGCAACTATTAAAACTGTGATAAAGGTTTCAAACTGAAATTTGGAGCACACAATAATTAGCATGCTGGTTTAACCCCATGCCATTTAAACAACATAACCACATGCTGAAAACAGGGAGGGGTGGGGGGGGGAATCCACCATAAACTGCAGAAACAATACCGCAGCTCTGAAGTCCTGAGCTGACTAGACACAACAAAAACAAACTACAGCATAATTTTGTTCTCATTTATAATATCTTATCGAAGCTTTCTTTAGGCATCAGCTAAAGCAAGACTCCCTACCTTGAAGCTTGGCACTATTGCATTACATGTTTTTAAAAACAGGTCTCATTTTTAATTTCCTGTTATTCACTCTGGTGGGAAAAAAACAGCTTACTGTTCACGTTGGGCTGGCTTCATCTGCCAAAGCACTCATCATCCTTGAGCAGTGTGGGAAGAACAAAGGCTACCAAGAGAGAGATGCTTGTGGTTTTCACCCAGAAGGTGCCTGTTGCATGGTAGATGGCCCAGAAAAGATTGAATCTACAATTAATATGAAGACTCTCTGGAAAAACATTTCAGTGGAAGGCATTGATATCACCTTTTCCAGAGATGCGGGAAGGTAAACCTTGCATATCGGGGTCTCACAGTAAAAGCAGAAGTAACTCGATCAGCCCATTTAACCTCAAAGAATCTTTGCAATGACTTTTCCTTCAACCAAAATCACTTTGAAAGCAAGGTCTTCAGAAAGGTAAAAGTATGAAATTGGGATACATTTAAATGTTATGTAAAGCAGCCTTCATGAAAAACTACAGCCAGTAGATTATTTTTCCATGGATTTGTAAATTCCAAAAGAAACAAGTTTCAACACAGCATACCCTGTGATTAACAACCCCAGTAAGCCTGAGCTATTAAGAAAGTCTGAAAGCAATACTGACTAGTAGCAGATTTTAATCTATTTTTCCCAACTGGGAGGGATACCAAATGTAAATACATACACTGAAGAACAGAGCAATTACACGCACCTTTAGAACGATGTCTGTGATCTCATTATGTGTTTCAGTAGTACTGAGGCAATTTTCTATTATGCTGGCCTTCATTTAAAAGGAAAACAAAGAAAACAGTAAGTGATCTCATTTTAAAAAATCAGCTAAATCTCGGCCCTTAATTTCAGGATTTGCACCTGCTAGTTAGAAGGTAGGGTGATAAGAAAAAACCCCTCCAGATGGTGAGGCTGTATGACTTACACAAAAAACCGTATTACTAGGCTGTAGTTTCCAGTGGGCTGTGTTACCTTTCCCATCTCACACAGCTTATAGAAGCTTGTAAAAGAATGGATGTCTTGTGATTTTCTTATTTAAAGTTCCTTCTGGGTGGGTGTCTGAGAAACCAAACCATCAGATAAGGAACATTTGTTTCTCAAACGAGGTTTATTTCAGCATTTCTTTTATTTGCATGTTTTTAGTAATTTAATAAACCAGATCTGATTTGGCTACTTAATGAATATTTAAATTTAATCAAAGTTTACTGTTCCTTAATTCAGGTTTCTGGTTTTGTTTTGTTCATAATATTGCAGGTATATCTGTGATTACACCTACTACACTTCCCTGTATTATGGCAATGGAAGAGCAGCTTTCATCCATGTGCCTCCATTATCCAGATCAGTAACAGCAGACTTTCTAGGAAAAGCATTACAGACAATTATCTTAGAGATGTTAAAACAGTGTGCAGAAGAAAGAGAGTAAGATGGATGACGTAAGAAAGAAAGAACAAAACCCCGAAAGATTCCTTACCTTTTAAATGAAGTGAATCCCAAAATTTTGTAAACCCCTACATAAAGGATTTTACATTCTGTGTTATTTTCAGTGAAATTTCCTTACAAAAACCAAACAAGTGCTTACAGCTCTTGGTGGTGTAAAAAGCTTGAGAGAAAAAGTAAATGATTAGCAGTCTGTATTGCTAACAATGGTAAAGTTGCTTCAGATTTAAGATACCGTGAAACTGGATTGAAAACATTTTAGATGCTTAATCCCAGTTCTGATAGAAAGACATTATTAAAGACCTGCTGAACCAAGCTGGCTACTTACAGCCGTAAGGACCTTCAGCACCGGATGGATGGAACAGAGGTTCCCCTCAGCCCCTGTCCAAATCCAGAGAGACAAGCCAGCCATATGAAGTGCCTACATTAAAAAAAAAAAAACTTAAATATGGGGGAAAACAAAACACATGTAGGGATCCTCTTATGAAGTTTTACAGTTATCTTCGTGACCTGCTGTAAATGCTTGTTTCCACATCAAAAATGGGCTGGGAACCCAGGGCAACTTAAAAAAAAAAAAAAAAGTAAAGAAAAAGCTGGAACCCGGTAAAAGCTATAAAGCTATTAGTAACTTGGGCTTCAACTGCTTGAAAACACCACTTACCCCAAATTCTCAGTGCCTGTCCCAAAGGAGAACACCATCGTCCTTCCACAGAGCACAGCACAAAGACAAGTCTTTCAGGAGAATGGGTCATGGCTATTCATGGACCTGCGCGTCAAAATCGGAAAGCTACCTTCTCCCAGGAAAGGCAAATGCTGAAGGCTGGTGCTGTGGGAAGCGTTACGGCATGCAATGCTACTGACAAAACAGGAACCACATGAGATCTCAAATTGTAAGACGTGGAACGGGTCAGGGACAGACCACTGCTGTGCCTCCCACGCCAGGCCGGGCTCCTCCCTGCCCACACACAGCTCTGTACAGGAGCCCTGCGCCCTGGAAGCTGGGCACAGCACAGGAGTGCTGCACCACCCCTTCGGTGCACCGGGAATGTCAACGCACGCTCTCTTTGCTGATCTTGCTAGCACCGTGACAAGGCAAGGACGAGATAAAATGAGCAGGCAATTTTCAAAAACGGTCACTACAACAGGACAGCAGCAGCTTGATCTGGACACCTGGGATTTCTCCAGGGAAACAAAAGCCCGTTCCTCAGGCATCATGTCAGCAAAACGGACAACCAATAAACCCGACAGCGCCGACAGCTGATGAAGCTCTGGGCTACCACTGTACCTTATTTTAGTCAACACTTTGATGGCAAGAGCCAGAGGAACCAGAAACACCAAGATAATGCTCATTTTCTTGCCACTTGCCTTTTCCAATGACTGTTACAGAAAACTGATAACCACATGCTGGATGGCTGAATGCCTCATCTAGGGATTGCTGTAAGGGTAAATAAATAGGCTTTCTTCAAATAAATAAAAAATAATGCAAATGCTTACCTTATTGAAGGGAAGTACCTACTGCAAAACAGTACTCCAAGTCCCGTGGAAAAAGCGCCCACAAGCTTGGTCTCACTGGACAAAAATACTTTTCATTTCAACACAACATAATGGCAGTACTGACCTCTACAAGATTTATTCAGAGTAGCTCAATTAAATGTAACTAGAAAGGGTAGAAGAAAACCAGAGAAGATTTACTCTGAATTTTCTAACCTGTACTTGCTTTGGTTAAGGAGCAACAAATTCAGAAACGGGCAAATGCATACAGAATTCTTTTATTTAACTTAAATCATGTAGTACTGAAACTACTAGAAAAAAGCAGAGTAAGAGAAACTAAAGGAGCCTTAGCTTCAGCCATTCAAAATAGACAAAGTTTCTTCTTTTCATAATGTAAAGAATCCCGAGTATATCGCAATAACAGGAATAAATTCTTACAACAGAATATACAAAAACATTTTGAAATTTTTTTTTTATCTACTGATTCATTTTAATATAAACACAGGAATTTCTTTAGGAATAATTTATACACAGCAAGTCTTTTCATGTAATAAATTGGCCATGTTATTGTTTAATTTTCTCTTAAAAAAATTTAAACAAGAAAAATCGGAAAATGTATTTGCAACTGCATCCATTCCTTAGCACTTTCTAGTTTTGTTTTTGTCCCAGAGGTAGACAACTCTGGCCAATCCTTTCATCTCAAACCTCACTGGTTCAGAAAACAGAAGAGCTGATTTTTAAACAGTATCTAAATCATCAGAACCCTTCAGCAATGTGGTTAGTCAAATTTGGGAGGGCGAAGGTGAAGGGATCTTCAATATTCTTAAATAAAAATAAATAGGGACCCTGCCCTGCTCATTTCAACAGAGCTTCAAATGGTGCTCAACATCTTTAGAGGCTGCACACAAACTCTTAAAGTGATATCTGCAAATAGTTCTTCAATAGTAATTACGAAAACTGTCTTCCCTCTTTCTCTTATGCAGTCACATCCTTCAAACCACATGGCCACCGTGAAGCAGGTGCTGAACAGCACAAGTGAGACTGGGTAGCAGCAAACCCCGTTCTGTTTCCCTGACCAGTGAGGTTCTTGTAATCCATTAAGTTAACTGCCCTAGACAGTAAAGTGAAATGACCAGTTAAGATGATCCCACCCCAACCAGAGGGCTCTGGAAGACCAGGATACTGAAGATACAGAACATTTCCCCAACTCCTTTATATTCGTTCGCTGTATACTGGGACACAAAGCTTGGGCGGGTAGGGGGAGAAGGACAAGCCATGAATTGGACAAGTTAGCGATCCTTTTTGGCATATTGTAAAGCTAGCTAGTAAACTGGTACCATGAAAAAAACCTGATAACAGACAGACACACCCATACACAGACACAGAAAAGTGCCCTTAAATTATATTTTAGGCATTTATAAACTACAAACATTTTATAAAATTATTCTACGTACTTACAAAATGCAATGAAACATTTAATTAGTTCTTGTAAACCAGATCTTCGTCAACTGACTACCCGTAATCTACTGGACTTAAAGCCCTATTGAAAATGCTAATGGATTACTAATCAACGAAACGCATACAAAAAAAAAAAAAAAAAAAAAAAAAAAAAAAAAAAAGGATGAGCACACACGCATATGCACACACACAAACTAGTGATAGTCTTAAGGTACTTGCAAAACAGACCAACTGCAAGTCGAGACCGATTCATACAGACTGATGGCAACAACCGTCACACTCCTGGTAATGAATTCAGCGCTCCAGCTGGGAAGTCCAGAGGTTTATTTACAAGTACCAACGATCAGAATTGTGATACCTGAGCTCTGATGCTGTCCCACATATCAAGCTCAGGAAACTACCTCCAACTCCTGCCAAGCCCTGTGTCTCTGTAAATACCCATCTCCATCTCTTCTGTGTTCGCGTGTCTCCACGCAAACACTTCTCAATTCTGATTTACCTGGCTGGGCTCTATTTCGGGGGCCGTCCACCGGCCCTGAGCACCCAGTGCCTGATCTGAGGCATCCTTCAAAGCCCTCCTACCTATTTACAGTTCTGTATCTTCAGCACCCCTGGCCACTAGTGTTGTTTCTACACACCGTTCTTAAATTCTTGTCTGCACAGCTACTCATGGGTTAAGTTGCAATATCTGGCTTTTATCACTGGTTAGTAAGGAGTGGATCCCTTGCACCTTCCTCCACTGTTGTTCAGCCCAGTGATTAAATACATGGTTGACAAACAACATAAGAATAACAGGAAACAAGTGTTACTTATCCTAATGGAATGAAAAGGGTTTCAATATATATCTATATTATAGATATACATATGCAGATATATATATGTATATATAGATATATATGTATGGAGTTATACCAACAATAGGAGTGTCATTCACTTAGACTCAGCTTGTACCGAACACCCCTCAGCAGTTCCCAAGGACCTGGCAGCAGTTCCACCTGGTGACCAGTTGTCCTGGGCATACTGGGCTTGCTTTCCTTTGTTTTTAAAGACCAAGAGGAGCATCAGTGCGAACAGGCCTAGAATCATACATCACTTAGAACCAGCTTTAAAGAGCAGAGGCATCACGCTGAGAAAGGCTTGGGCTGGCCTCGCTTTCCATGACGCTCGGCTTGTGTGTCTAGTTTAGCGCTCCCCCAAAAGAGCACCTTATTTAGTACCACGCAGCTGACACTTCTGTGTTTACATGGGAGCCACATTCCTTTGCAACCAAACTACCTTCTGTGCCACCGAGCAGCTTTTAAATGCGAGTCAGGTGAAAGCAATGGCCGAGCACTAAAACCAAAGCTGCCTGCTCCCTGCAGTGACGCCAATTTGTTATCCTACTTCATTAAAACATCTTGGTACCATTTGTCACAATGCTGGTTTTCAGGGCTGGGTGGGCTTTTGTTTTCAATTTACAAACAAACTGGATTACTTTAACTTTATTCAAACATAGCTGAAGTTCTAAATAAATTTTCCATACCAGACAAGCCAGTGGTCTCAGGGAAGAACAACATTACAAACCATATTATGACTCTATCAAGCCAACATTAATTCTCAGTTGTTCACATGCACAAACAACTTGATTTACTGTCCAAGGGAAGGCTGCATGAAAAACCCATGTGAATAAAGCTATTCAAAATGCACAAAACACAACAACAACGACAAAAAAAAGCTATGGAAACAAACAGAACAAAAAAGGAATTAAGCTTGAATTGCAAACACAGAACGCAATGGTATCATGAAGGTGGTTTGGTCCAGGAGAGCTGACTGCCATCACGCGTGCGTATGTGATGCCACGTGACTGTCTTCTACTGAAGTGCTTTTTGAAAAGTTTATCATGATGGGTGCTAAGTCATTAGTGTTTCTTCCTAATGCATTTTAAAACCACCTACATACAATTATAAAAACCAGTAACTCGGACAGTTTTAACAAAACCCTCCTAGCCAGCTGAAAGATCTGAGGATCTCCAGTTGTGGTAATCAGTATGTGCAAGAGAGGGGAAGAGCCACTGCACCAAAAGGTCACTGGAACTTAATATAACATGGCAAACCAAAACAACCTAGGAAAAACTTTAAATTTTGCCGGGTTCTCGGGGCTGGAGAGAAATGCTCCCTCTGAAAACTCTGTAGTCCTTAACCACAGCACTGTGCATGCACGAGGCCTCATACAACCCGAAGTAGCCAAGCACCGCATTATTCAGATACCACAAGCAACACCTGCACGAACAGCTGCCAGAGCTGGAAAAAGAGAAACATTATACATCAAGTTGATGGCAAGCTCGTGTTAGTCCTGTGTGCTTGTAAACCAGTTACACGCTGTCAGAGGGCAGTTAAAACGCGATGGCTGGTCCATCAGAATCCACAGTTATGAAGCATATAAATGGGGGAAGAAAAGGGAACTGGATTTTTACTGGCACGTTAAAAGAAATCAATTCAATGTTAGTTGTGAAAAAAAAAAAAATAAATCAGTGCTCTCGTCAAACAGAAGCAGCAAAGATCCAAAGCTGTAAACTCGATGTAGTAGTATCAACAGGCAGCCTGTGACAGGTTTTTTCACTGTTTTTTCGGTCAGGAAAGCAATGCTGTTGCTGTACGAGCCAATTTATTTTTAGGTGCTGATTCAGCCAAATGTCTTTTTGGTGCTTGTGGCATCTGAGGAAAAACTGGCAGGAATGACTTAGCCCATTCTATAGGCCAAACAGGAAGACCATTCCCTTTACTCCAGTACTTCTTCTGGACCTTCAAACATTGGAAACAATAGATTTCTGTAAAAGATTTCATCAAACGATCTGAAGTCCTCTTATCAGGTCAGCTACGCCTCCGGCTCATCTAAACACACAGCATTTTGTTGCTGACCTGAGGACTGCCGTGACAGCACATTAAAAAGCCTTCGTGTTTCCTTAAAAGAATGGTCACCCTAAGTCAGACAGCTCTTGGATTTCTCCACACAATGATGAATCTGAACCAAAAAGTTGGGAGAAACTCCTTGGAATTGAGGCAAATATCCTGAAGTGACCCTTTGTGACAGGCAGTGACTGTTCCCCTCCAGAACCTAGAGCATGTGGTATATGGAGTGAGAGGTTACCAGTATCAACGGCATTTATTGGCTGCTGAGAGATGTGAGATGTATTTTTTTTATATACACACATATAAAAAAAATAAGAGTGAGGTAGATAAATGTTTGAAAAAAATCAAAAACTGTCCCCTGTCATACTCAAAAACCCTTATCTCAGTATTTAGATTTATTATGGGGCATCTCTACAGTGATTTAAACTGATATCACAAAAATAAATAAAAAATCCTACATAGAATACCTTCTTAATTAACTTTTTTGTCTTTTTCATTTTTAAAAGGGAAAAATAACTATGGGACAGAGGCAAGAGAAGATAATGGGACCTAAACTACACAAGCAAAAAGCACTACAAACTTTTTAAAATCTCCAGTCAAAACTAGCAATCAGTATATTTTAATTCTTTGTTCTTACTCAAAAGATTTAAACATTTCCATCCCAGAACCACCTCTTCACTGCCATCATTTGGTTGGATCAGTGCTAAACAAAGGCTTCGATGCTGTAACTAACGTAAGATGAGCAACTGGTATGGCTCCTTGGTTGTAGACTGTCTGATGGCCCCCTCCTTCCCCTTTCACCAAGGCTTCTGCAACTGAACAAACAAGCTTACTCATTTTCTTTTGTTCTGAGGTTTGGTCTATGATTTAAGCAACGAGCTTGCACTTGTACAGGTTTCCATAGCTGCCAACACTTAACCGTTTGC
The DNA here is from genome assembly GCF_963210335.1 of Falco punctatus. Lineage (NCBI taxonomy): Eukaryota > Metazoa > Chordata > Aves > Falconiformes > Falconidae > Falco > Falco punctatus. The sequence goes on from NC_137587.1 coordinate 65,587,002, forward strand.
CAGCCAAGCCACTGGCCCCAGCTCCATGCTTTCTACCCAGCCCCATGGAAATGGCATGGTGGGTTTGGTTTGGTTTTGGTGGCGGGTTTATTTTGGTGGCTTGTTTTTGTCACCAAGGGCATGAAGTGCAGCCCAGGGTGCCCTCCGTGAGGGCTTCCTCATTAGGAAGGTGAGGAGCTGGGTTTTCTGGAGCCAAGCGTTCAATGGCCACCCTAAGAATGCCTGGCATCACCAGCTGCAACTGGTATAGCTCTTGTCCACAGGGTGGAAGGGTTAAAATAGTCTTCTGAAAAAAATCAATGACCCAAAAGCCTGGTGTCTGCTGTTGTACCCAACAAATTTTTTTAAAAAAACCAACAAAAAAAAAAAAACCAACAACAAACAACATATACTTGTGTGTGTGTGTCTGTGTGGGGAGTGTGTGTGGGGATGGGTGGGTGGATGTGTGCCACAACCAAAACAAGCGGGGAGGGAAGGAGGGGTAGGACCCTTGTACAACAATGAATATAAACACTGAACAAGAATGTACTAAATATTTAACCTTTTTTTTCTGACCTGAGTTTGTATCATGCCTTGCACTGTAAGAGACTCGCATGCTGTCTGGGCAGAGGTTAGTGGGAAGGAAGGAAAACCAGGGTTTAAAAACACCACAGCACAGCACAGCTTGTGTTTCTGCGTGGGGTGTCCCTTCTTTCTCCATGTCCCCCTCAAAAGCCCTGTAGCCCACACAGCCAAGATGTTGTAAAACAACTAAGGGGGGGGGGGGGGGGGGGGGGGAAGAGGAAATGTATTTATAAAAAGGCATTAAACAGTTCATGGCAAATCATATGAAAGGTATCAGTTACTGGGAAGGAGGAAGTAAAAGTTACACACTATAGTAACAAAGCATAAGAAAATTTGTTGAAGTGGGAGGGAAGGGAAGGAGGGCAGACCTGAAGGTTTTCATAGATTAAATCCACAAAGATAAAGAACAAAAAAAATAGCAGCTTTTTTCTGTACAGACATATAGATGAGTATCTGAACCGTAAAAAAGTTATAAAAGTGACACAAAAGACAATGTGTATGCAAATGATCCATGGTCTAACATAGAACTGCAAGACCCTTCGAGAAGTCTTAATAATAAAGAGAAAAGGTCAACAAAGCATCATATACTTGAATCCGGTTACTGCTTTTTTTGTCTTCTCCAATTTATGTTTCTAGGTGTTTTTTTCCTTGCAAGCCTGTGAAGGAAGGCAGGCTGCAACGATGGAGATCTCTGCCGGTTATTTTCGTGTTTCATTTTTGGCGTGCAGTTAATTTTTTTTTTTTGTAGGAAATGTACGTGTTTATTTAGCTCACCACTGCCAGTTTTGTCCAGAATTCATTGGGATGGGGACAGGAGTGGAGGGAGGGCTGTTTCTTAACCCCATCCCTTTTATCTTCTCCATCACAAGAAAAAAAAATAATCACATTTTGTCCAGTTTAGAAAAAAGATTTAGACAATTTGATTTTTTTTTTTTTTTTAAATACCAGTGTATGATTGAATAGAATGTATTGGTCAGGATCTCTTTTAAACAGAGCAGTTGATTACTGTGCTCCTTCTATGCCTATAAAAAAAAAAAACAACAACAAAAAAAACAACAAAAAACCCAGAGAGTTCAGTTTTTTGGCAAAATTTGGCAGCGTTGAAAATGTTAACAACCTTGGACGAATGATGGCCCTTTTTATTCTTTTACATGTTCCTAAAAAGATTAAAGAGCAACATTAAAAATCCAGTCTTTTTTAGTTTGTGGTGGGTTTTTTTCTTTTTTTTTGTATTTTTTTTTGTTTGGGTTTTTTTTTTGTTTTTTTTTTTTTTTTTTATAAAGACCTACAGTGTTAGGCAGGTGCTTGCAAGGGTACCAGGGAGCCACCTGGCCTGCGATATCTTTGATCTGATAAAAGTGCTGTACGGTTGAACTTGCACGCAGATATGTTTCCCATTACGAAGCAAAGAGAGAGAGAGAGAAAGAAAGAGAAAGAAGAGAGAGGAGAGAGAGACATCAGATCTCAAGTTTTCTGTTGCTATTAAGTGTTAACATTAGAGTTTTAAAAGGCCAACTGTGCGCCCCATGAATGGAGTCCTTTACTGAAACAAACATCTGCTTGCATATTGAAAAAAGAAAAATACGATAACTTGTTTACTGAAAAAAGGGTTCTCCCAAGTGCAGCTATGGCAGTTCTGAAGATCCACTGAGGTACAGTAGGCTTTTGAATATATTGTAATTTTCTTTCTTTCTTCCCCCAATGCACGTGTTTTTCTGTGTTTTATTTCTGTGAGATTCTGGTTCTAAGGATCAGCAGGCCGAAGACTGGGGCAACGGTAAGGCCCTCTCATTCTTGCGTCCCCCGTTCATGTGTGCGTACGGCTGTCTCTCCTCGAAGCTGGCCCGAAGGACCACCACACCTGGGCCGTTCTCGGCTTTGTGTCCTGAGTGCTTGTCAGTGGGTTGGAGGGTGGAGGAGGGATCTAAAGGAATGCTCTCCATGTTTTCAGTCTCCAGGTCAAGCTCCTCTGTATCCGGAGGCTTGTTCTCTTCACTGTAGAAGAAGGAGACCTCTTTGAACGCTGGATCCAGCTCGTCTTTAATGCTACCGATGATCTCCAGGAAGGAGGGCCTCATCTTCGGATTGTACTGCCAGCACATGCGCATCAGTTCAAACCTGCACAGGAAACACACAGCAAAGCCCGTTACTGAGGTGTTTTACAAGCCCTGGCTGGAGCCTAACCATCCGTGACCCAAGCGGACCACGCGCTTTAGAAGATTGTTCAATTCTGATGGAAGACGAAGTGACAGAATTTTTACAGGCTGAGATCCCTGTGTCACATCTCGACCTCCTTTCCAATCACTGATTTACTTCTATAGCTCCTAGCGCAACCTCCTCTGCTCCCGTCCACACGCTCGCCCATAAACAGTCTTGTGGGTGCCTGACATCCAGAAGCATTTTGTACTTTTATTCTGAACTGACATTTCTCTCTTTTTCCTCCAAAATATCCTGTGCTTACTCAGCCATACAGCTACATGAGAGTGCCTCTCAGAGTATCTTTTTCAAACTACCAGTCCCTCTCCTATCAGTGTTGTCTTGGAGAGAATTAAAATAGGAAGCACACAAGGTAAAGCACTCCTTTTTTTCCTCCTGAAGAACAAAAAATTACATTAAAATTAATTGTAATCCCCAAAAGACATTTGCCAATCTCAAAGACATTCTCTAATCTTTCATTTGAAAATTATGTTGTTTTCATTTATGGCCAGGGATGCATTAATATTTTAGGGAGTGTGAGATCATCTGTTTAAGCACATCCATGATTAGATCAGTACAACGTCCCATGCTGGCAAAACAAAACCACAAAATGAAACAGTAATACATACATAATGAAAACAGCATTTTCATGACACAGCAAAATTGGATATTCCTGAGAGATCACCCTGAGCTTTGAACACAACACAAGAAAGGATTTCACTGTTTGTGAAGGTGGAATAAGGATGACTTCTGTTAAGGCAGCACAAGTAATAAGACAAATTTAAATAAGAAAAGGAAGATTAACATTAATTCTTCGAGCCAATCCTCTGTGTAAACAGTACTCAGAGGAACATGCCGTGTGTAGGAAGTCACCACTGGCCAAAACTACTACCTTCTGTACTAGAATAAGAACGGCTCTGAAAAAAACCACCGAAGACAACTCTTTCAGTTAAGGGAATGTACTGGAGAATCCTTCACGTACCCTCCAGCACTGCGACCTGCAGTCCCAGTACAGCCCCTTTCCTTGCCTGGCCAGCAGCCTGGTCCAGCGGCCAGCCTGGGTGCCTTTCCCCATCCCTGCCAGCCTTCCCGTCTAAGGTTACCCAGGGTCACCTAAGTCTTTAGGTTTGATTCTATAAAACAACAATACCATTTTCCTACCTGCCACAGATTTTCAGAAAGCAAGCAAGCAACTCGATTTTATGCTTTCATTATCTCTCACTGCCTTATGCCCCGGCAGCAGTTTACTAGATCTCTGCATCAGTGCACGGAATGGCTTTATTTCTTAATAAAAAGACAAAAACAAATGAACAAAAAAATCACTCCTTTTTTTGAGTAACACTTCAGTCCACCACAGAGTAACGTCTTACACAGTCTCCACAGTCCCTGCTCCAGAACAAACCTTTTGACAGAACTGTCATCGAGCTGGAAAACCCTGGACTCTGAAGCCTGTTGCTGTGCACCACTGCCCACCCACAGTGGGTCCGGAGAGTCTGGGAACCCTGGCCTGAAAAAAACCCAAAGGAAAACAATCCCCTCCCGCCAGAACCTCACTCCTTGGGGAATGCGTTGCATTTCCTCACAGGGTGCACTGTTCTCAGCTGCTGCATTTGGGATGCAAACACTGCTGAGAGCCCGTAACCAAAACAAAGGCAATCTCATTTGAAGTGCATTTAAAGTCACAAATATTCCTGTTGGAGCTCAGCTGGCACAACTGTGCATGAACAAAAGTCAGCCACCTGAGCACAGCCTTGTGTCACCAAAAAAGAAGCTGGCAAAACCAGTCTGTGCTGGGCGAACTCCCCAGGTGCTCAATCCTGTATTGTAACAGGCACGTAGACACGTAAACACTGCTAAACCAACCGCTTGTTTTTGAGTCTTTAATAAGTCTTTCATAGCGAAAGTGAAGCCGAACTATAAAACCGCACTATACCCTCACCCACAAACGAGGAGGAAAGCTTGAGACATAAATATATAAAATCCATTTCTGTTACTTCATGGCTGTTTCCTTTCCAGCTGACTGCTGCGTCCCTGAATAGAAGCCTTAGCGGGAGCCAAGAACACTGGGTATTCGCTGGCGCTTCGCCCTGAGGCCTAAGGGCAATGCTAAGGAGATACCACAAGCAGCGGAGTAATGCATGTGACATCAGCACAAACAAGGACACGTGATGTTTCTTGTAAGCCATTCCAGATTTAAAAACCCTACAGAGTTCCCATAAAAGGATTTTTTTTTTTCTTTCTAACTCTGTGGGTTCAAAGGCCTTGTTTACGTTATCTTACACAAAAAAAACCCCAACTTTCCAGTAGACAATGGAAGAATTTACAGGCTGTTAATACGACCTGAGCAGTTTTAACAAGTATGTTTCTGACTGGTGGCAAGCGAGCCCAAGGAAGCTGGAAGCATCATCATGAGATACAGGAATAGCCAGCATCTCTCTCATGCATCTTTTGCTCAAAGAACTGAGCAGAAACAGAGTTACTTTTTGTACCGAGAAAACAAAAAAACCAGAACATGCAAAGTTACTATAGAAGCTGCATTCCATTTGAGTGTGGTGTTCGTACTTTGCATCAGAACCAATTTGGTGGGGGAAAGTGAAAGGATCTCTCCCATTCTGCTGTTGCTACATGCTGACATTACCTCTGCACAGCAGACCCTGCTTTCTAACAGAGTGCTCACCAGAACAAAGGGAAAATCAGCAATGCGTAAATAGTCTAGTCATCTACAATACATGTGGGGGAAGCAATTTTTGCTTCAAAAACAGAGTGGAATTCCAGCCTCCACAACTTTTAAAAGCCCCATGGGAACACACTGTCTGAGAGCTTCAGCTGTAACAAACCTTCTTGCCACACAGCCATCACCTGATGAACACTGCCATAACAATGGTAGTACATAAAAACAGAATTTATTACACAGGAAGAGAAGAAAAACAGCAAAGCTTCTCCTGGCACTGTCTTATTGAACCATCTGTCTTACTGCATGGTTCTGTCTGTAAAACCATGCAAACTATGCCAAGAGGGTGTAGCATAAACAGAACTGAGTCTTGTTTCACCCTGTGCACGAATAAAAAGCCTCTCGAAATACCGTCCCCCCTGTGCTTAGCCCTTTGACAGGGATTTACCACCTCTCTGAACTGCGAGACAATTGTGCCGTAAAATCCCCCTTTGCACAAGCCCCCGATACAACCAGGCTGCAGAACAGAACCTCTCCAGTTCTTCAAGTTCCTTGGTCTCTAATCCAGCTAGAAGCTACCGGCGCGCTGCTGCCAGGGGCTAGGAAACACAGCCACTAACAAGCGTTACTAACATCGCAGTCTTAGGAGAGATGGAACATCCAAGACTGCTTGCACCACCTAGCAGTTACACGGGGTGGGGGGGTGGTGGGGGCAACACGAGGCCCGTATGAAAACCGCTGCGCTGGATGGAGCGTGCACGGCTGTGTCCCCACTCATGTGATGGTCGAGGTTAAAACCAGTAGATCGTTCTCTCTCTCATCTATCCGTTCTCATCTACGCTTCCCCACAGCAGCCCACCTCCTCCAACCGTTCTGGAGGGTTTTGTCTGTCAGTGTACCCCCCTCTCTACAGAAAGGTAAATTTGTGTTCTGCCCGTAATTTTAGTTGTTTCCCAGGCAAACCGATTTAAAGAAAAAAATAATCTCTACATTTGTAGCCTACCACATGAGATATTTGGAATTGCAGCTCCTGGCCCCCTTTCTCACTTGCTTTCACACGGTACCGAGCACAAGAAGCATACTGACTTCCCTGCAGCAGGTGGGCTTCGCTTTCCTGAATTAATGAACTATCACAGACCAGTCAGCCTCCAACAGTGAGGATCTGTGCTAAGAAATACCTTCCACTGGCACAGACATGCCCAGAAACCTGTCTTTCAACAGAATTTTTTAGCAGCCTCCAAAAAAAAAAAAAACCCACCAAGAGGACCCCCTATTTTACGAAGGGTTTCATAAAGTGCTTGACAAAGCCGTTGCCTGAAACATGCTGGGGATGCACGGCAAGATCCACACGCCATTTCAGGGCTCTTGGCAACTCTGTTCCAAGCACCCTTCTGTCCGTTCAGTAGTTTCCCTGTTACCTGAGGTGCTGAGAAGCCGGTTATCAGACAGCTGGAGAGGAACTCTGCCTACAGACCAGGTCTCCGGGCCTGCCAGCAGCGACACGCGCCAGGCTCAAGACTGGCAGCAGTTGTCAGGTTACCGAGTGTTGCACAGCATCTTAACAGCATCTTGGGAAAACGGGATGGAAGACAGGGAAAGAGGCAAAAACATGCAAAGAAAAAAGCACCATAGTAACGCAAAAGCCGTTCTTTGAGGGCCGAATGCATGTGCGTAGGACAAAGGTGAAGATTATTCCTGGAGCTCCCTACTGTTATTCCTACAACTGCCTATTTGAATTTCAGCAGGCTTAGGGGTCTGTCCTAATACATAAGACCAAACAAGCTGAAAGGGAGCTAAAGCAAGTCGCAATGAGCTTCTAAGCTCAATATGTTCAAATGTATTATTATTTTTTTTGCATTTTTGACAGAGTCAGGACATTTTATACACAGCTATATCACCAAAGAAAGATGCCACACGCCACTGGATGTGCCTTAGTTCCGAATTCAGCACTGTTCCTTGCTCTGATGGAAAGAAGTGGCTAAATCCAAAGGAAGATTCTATTTTTTTTACTCTGTATCTCTGCAATGTCAGGGTAACGTCTTGGTAGACACAACTAACATGTGAAGAGCTTCTTCATTAAAATCAGCACAAAAAAGGCCTTTGCTCTTAAACACTGGTGCAAAGATTTGCTCTGCCAGACATTAACCAAATTCTCCCGCTTGCAAGCCAGTTTCCCTGGAAGTGGGTTCGTCCAGAAGCAACACCCAGCGGGCAGGGGGTGTCTCTGAGGAGGAAAGAGAGCGGCCGGCGGGCTGCAGTAAAGAGCTTCTCGCGGTGACCCCCCTCCGTCGCCCTGTTCATACCACACCCGCCCCAGGTTAACGGGGAATTTCTAATGCTGAATCTCTTGCTGAGTTCATTCTCACTGTAGACTTGTGTGTTTTTTCCTGTGGTCTCGGGGAGCTGACCCCCTTCACACCCCCTGTTGTTCCCCCATTTCTGCCTGCTCCCCCCCTCCACTACACCGCTCTGTGTTAAACAATCCCCAGTCAATCCGACTGCCAGAAATTCTCCACAGCGTCGTGGAAGGGAAAGAATGTGAAACTGAGGAATCACATGGCAGCTACACCTCCCCCTGCATATACCACCCACCCCCCTCAAACAACAAAACAACGCTGCCTGTCATCTGAAACCAAAGCCAGCGCGCCAGCCAAAAAAGCTCTTTTCCTAAGAATCCCAAGCAGCTGAGGCCCTTAAGTGATTGTATCCCTTCTGTGGGCCTCCAACAAATTTCAATAACTGCAAGACGCAGTATTTCCTTCCCAAAAGCCAGTTTGGGAAGTATATCAAAGTAATAAAGTCTGAACAACCGAAACGGCTGTACACAAAAGCCAGCAGAAGTATTTCAACAATGTAAAGCTAAAAACCGAAGCCCGCTGCATTGCACCCCTCCCCGGCCGCAAGGCTTTCTATCGACTCCAGGGGCAGGCAAAGGTTTTTCTGTGCGCTGCTCTCTGCGCTTACGGGAAAGGGAACTGTTACCAGGGGAGATTTGTTTATCTCCATGTGATGAGCACTGTGACTGAAATAGCAGATCCAGCGCTGCTTCAGACAAAGGAACGATAGATTCATTTATCTGTGTGCTGAACTAAAAAGTTGAATTCCACAGCATTTATGCACAATGCATTCCCCTTGTCCTATGCTCTTTTTTCTCTTCACACTTGACAGAATTACTTTAAGCAGAAGAGACAAGATTGAGACACAAAGTCTTCTGCTGTGCAAACGTCGCTTATGAACTTGTATTAAGTCTAATTTTATTCAGGAACATAAAAATTAGGTTTTGTTTCCTTATTAGAGGAGATAGCCCAAAGTGAGATTCTGGCCCCAAGCAAAATTATTTTCCAGTATGTCTAACTGCTATAAAATACTAGATTGACGGAAACTGTTCAAGCAGCACCTCACATTATGATCACTCCTTAATAACCCCTCCTGTGGTAGACAGGGCAGAAGAGGACATCGAAGGGATCAGGAAGAATAAACGGCACTGAGCACAGCAGTAACTGGTGACACTTACAGCATATCAGGGCAATTGTCTGGCTTTTCCAGCAGACCTCCTTCCATCACAAAGCGGAGCACTTGTTCATTGGTCATGCCTTGGTACGGCTGCTCCGCTAACGTTGCGATCTCCCAAAGTACAACACCGAAAGACCTGGAAAACAAATCAGACCTTTAGAAAGCCAAGCAATCTTTACAAGGATATTTTTCCTAGATGATGCTGAGCAAGTAGGTGTCCATGGGTATTTTCTTTTACCAAAAAATTCCAACTGCTCAAAAATATGCAACTATGGCGACAGCCACATCACCTAGCGTAAGAGACTGTTGACTTCAAACACCTGTAGCTGATGGTGAGAAACAGGCTTCCAGTTCTGAACGACTCTTCAGAATGACCTCTGTAAGAAAAGACTGGTAATACTGTATCTCCATTTTTCACACCATACACCTCAGAGCTGGCCATGATTACTATCACTCAGTGGTCCAACACCATTTGGTTACACTGGTTCTGTACAGGTCAATCACTGAAAACAGCTCACTGCATTGACCAGAAGCCTCCTAACCCAGAGGAGATTTAAGCTGTGAGCCTGACAAGAATCAGCTTGCATCTCGCCTCCCTCTCCCATGGCTTTGAGTTCAGACTTCAGGCATACCGCGAGGTGGGAAGAACAGTGGAGAGGGGAAAAGGAAAAATGCAGGTATGGGGCGAAGAAAAAGAATTTAAAAAGCTCTGTTCCTATCTCTGCGCTTCCTGTACAGAGGACCTCAGACTGGATAGACATCTGATTGTTAAAGTCCGCAAAAAGATCCCTGTGTGGCTGGGTGCAGGGAATCAAACCTTCCAAGCAGGTGGAGAAGTTGCAAAGACTGGTTATTGAAAGGGAGCTCAACAAGCCCTGTTCCCCCAAGCCCAGAGACAGCAAGAAAAAAAATCAACATATTAAAAAAACCTAAACTCAAAATCTTCATGTAACATATCTCGGGTACTCCTGATAGCCGTTGAGAAGGCAATAAACACAGAACTGTAAGTTCTCATTCCAGTGGAAGCTGCTTTTCATCCGAAATACTTGAGTCACACAAATCCGATTTGAAAGCTGCGTCTTTTCCCCTACCGCTCGAGCAAGCCGAGAGCTAGACAGCAAATGCACGCCACACACCTGCGCATCCCGCCGCCCTGGCCACTAAAAGCAAGCAAACCAACCAACCTCTGCTCCCCAGACACAAACCCACTTCCTTGGGTAATACTTTCCACTTATCCCTCTGCTTTGGTTTCTTCCACACTCTTAAGTCAAAGGTGCAAAGTAAGGATCAAGGCATTTGGCACAGCAGCAAGCAACAAAACCAATTTTTGAAAAACACATGGAAGAAACGTGAACGTTCTCTGGCTTCTTGTACCAAGGGCCTAAATTTGCTGCTTCAGCAGCAAAACATGTAAGCCTCCAGAAGAAACTCAGTTATCCCTTTTGCAACATGTATGTAACTGCTCCTGAAAGGGAGCCTTCTGGCTCCTTCCACTAACCACAAAGGACCACAGAAGTGAAAAAAGAAGCTTGTCTAATAATAGCAATTGATTACTGGTGAAGAAAGATAAACACAGTTATGTAATTGGGTAGTTTGAACTTACGTATCGACACTTTCTAAAAATATCTCCATTTAAAATTAGTTTATTGAGCAGACATGGCTCAAATTGTCTGTCCTGCACTGAAGAGTCATCTACTTTTAGAGCTGCTGCGTGTGCAAAGAAAATCTAGATGCAGTCTTGCCTTCTGTGGCTAAAATGCTGAGTCAAGTTTAGAGAAAAAAAAGCGTAGTTTCAATGGGGTATTGTTATGAAAACAGGAGTCCAGTATTATTAGCTGGCAGTTACGGTAGAGTGGTTTTATCTTTCAGTTATCCACTGTATCTAACATGGTTTGTATTTGGAGCCAGAAGCCACAGACAGGCTTGCAATTGTTTGCCTTCCAGGGGAGGGAGGGACAGAGGGTCAACTCAACATTCTGGTGCCTTTGAAGCTGCTTTGATCACTGCAGGAATAATGAGACCAAGCCTTGCACACCTACTAGTCATATTATCATAACAAACAAACATGTTGCTCCTTCAAGATAACTACCAGCCCTGAAAGAATGCAAGACGCTGAAGACTTATAGAAATACACCCTCACCCTGAACAGTATTACCTTAATTTTAAAATGTTCTCCTTCCCTAACTACAACAGAAACAGTCTTGTTTAATTACCTCGTTCTTCAGTCTGAAAAGCAATAAAAGAATGAATTGCTAAAATAAAGCTCCACCATTCAAAACCTCCAGATATTCCTTTTGCAGTTCGCATTTTCACCTTACAGCTAGTAAATACCGGGCTCTGACCACTCGCGCAGTTTTGTCTTTTTGACATTCTGTTTCCTAAAACTCATCTTGAAGAACACAGAACCAGATGTCAAAATAACCTACCAAAAAGGCAGGAAAAAACAATCTCAACATTTTTTACTGTTTGATGAAAAAAAAATGGCCCCCAAAACAGCCAAGCTACACAGTTTACATGAAGCAGCTTCAAAACCTGAACCAATACCAGTAGTCAGGTGATTTTTCCTGGCACGAAGAGACCTTCAAGGTACAGTGTTTGGTCAAAAAGTTATCGAGAAGTAAACTGGAATGATCGCTTTGGGCATAAGCAAATCGGGTAAATAGACACTATTTCATGAGAGTGATGAGTCAAGCTCCATTACATTTCAAATTCAGATTGAAAACTCTGAATCTATAGCTGTAGATACCCACGGCAAACGCAAATGTATTTGTGTTCTAAACAAGCAGCATATTCCTCACGCTGAACCAGGGGGTTTTTGTACCTTAAGATACTACACCTCTGTAAACCAAATTTCAGAATAAGTCACTTCCAACAATTAAGCTGACAAACCATCCCAAGGGGTAGCTGTCTGAAATACTGATGAGAGCTGTGGAGCTAGTCTCCATAGAACATTTTCTTCCTCTCAATGCTTTCAAGTCAGATTTTACTCCTCCTCCTCCTCTTAAGTCTTCCAGCCTTATAATCAGTAAGCTACTTTCCTTGATGTGATTCTGGCTAGAATATTTCGCGCAGACTGTCCCGCTGATAAGCTGCCATACTGTTTGCTCAACCCTGCTTTGGACCGATGAATGCCAAATCTTGTTCGCACTGCAAGGAGAGCTCAGGTACTTCCTGCAACAGCTAAAGCACTAATTTAACTCCTGGTGCTTGATTTGGCATCGTATCTGGGGGGGTGTGTGTGTGTCTAGAATTTGAGTTATGTTTAAACAATAACGTCACTTAATATTTAGAGGTTAAAAGGAAAGCATGTATGGAACAAGTGCAGTATGTCACAGCTGAACACCTGACCCGCTGCAGTCCCACTTTTGATACAATGGCTGGAGATGACGGCTGGACTTGAAAAGTTATGGTTGTGCGGTAAGAACAGGCAGGTCTGCCAGCTCTTCAACTCCAGGCTCACTCAGCTTTACATCTGCAGATTTTCTAGCAATATATTCCAAATTTACGTCTGCTTTGTGAAGCCAATTACAAGTCCCAAAATTCTTCTCCTGCAGGGGGACTGCCAAAAGCATGCCTGCACTGTTCCATTAGATAAATGGCCGATACAGGGCTTCCCCCCTTCAACTCCAAGTGGTTATTTTCATCTATTTCCAAGTTTGAGGGTTACTGGATTCATAAATAAGTTACTAGCCGTACACAAAAAAAATTAAAGTAATGTTCTGGTGCTGTGTTTTTTCATGTGCTACATTAATTCCTCTTATGACCCTTTCACTTGAAGCCAGTGCTGTGGACGACAGTCCACTGACTCCCAAATCCTCAAGCTGTTAAAGAAAATGCAGTTTACTACTAAAATACCATTCCTACTGACTTCTAGCCATTTGGAGGCAATCAGCTGCCAATTCTGTAACAGATCAGCAGTAAAAAGATCTTGTTAGGAAGGCAGAGAAACCATAAAAGACAGAGCAGAGGTTTTGCCAGTACACGTTCATCTTCTGCCAAGTTCTCCCTACCTATCTGCAGAAGTTTGGGGGGGTGTGTGGAGGGGGAATTGTTCCAGAGTATTATTTCTTCTAAGAAGAATATTTTGAAAGCTCCTGAATGCCTCTATTAATAACTTCACAAATACAGCAACTAGGCAATGTGCTTTTAAAGAAAAAAACCAATTTCTGCATTTTGCGGTATATAAAACAAGCAAACAAAGCTCCAAATGGATATACGCAAGGGAGAACTCCCCAGAAAAAACCTGCTAGTGTACACAAACCATCTGCGGGAAAGCGGAGTTATTTACACAGAAGGTTTTGATAGAAAAGCAGGTCAGCACTATGAACCTTTCTATATTCTTGGCAACTTTTAATGCTTTTCTTGAAGGAGGGCAATTTGAAAAATGACAACTTGCTCTTCCAGGTGAAGGTAATGTTTTTCACTGCACAACTGATTTTACAACCCACAGCAGGAAACAGGCCGCCACTTCCAGTTTTGGAAATCCATGTAATTCTGCTCTCGGATTTAACCTCACAAGTTTTTGATTTTTGCAATGTAAACACAAGATATAAAGCAGAAAGCTTCACAGTGGAAAAAAGTTACCTTTGAAGAGACAGGAGAAGCAGTATAGTTAAGTCTACTAAAACAAGAGAAGAGGCTAGAAAGAAGAGGGACTAAAACAGTTTTTCGAGGCCCTTTTTTTGTTACCAGACATCGGAGTGCGTTGTGAAGACTCCATCTTTCAGTGATTCAGGGGACATCCAGCGGACAGGCAGCAAACCTTTCCCTCCTTTACGATAATAATCTGTCTCGTAGATATCTCTTGTCATGCCAAAATCTAGAAGGTATAAATGTTTTGAGTTTGCATAATAACACGATGAACATTTCCACTTATTACAAGCCACTGTGGCCAGCAGAGAATCACAATTTTGTGCAAACAATCTGCAATCCGTTACCACAACACTTTACTTTGCAGGCACTTTAGATGCTGCCTTAGGGCTGGTTAGCTTCCCTCCCAACAAAACCAACAGATGTTTTTACCGCTGACTTCAGGGGGTGAGAAGTTGGAATGACTTAAATGTATTAATATTAAAAGTTCCAGGATTTATGCTCAAGCTTTGCAGTAAGCTAAATCTTCTGAAGGCCATGTAATTCACTACTCTGTTCCCTACATTCAGTGACTGACTTTCCTTTTCGAAGAGTGTAAAGAGCTCCTTTAGCACTTAATACTATTGTCTTTAACTGAAGAATCTCACGTACAGAAGTAAATGCTTCTCTCCCACTTTTTTCCTCTCCCCAAAGGTAATTTCCAGTTCCCATGTAATACACCGTTCCAAATACTACAGAGGATTAGGCTATTCATTCGTGACTAACACAGACGATTATTAAAGACATACTTCGGGTTATAAGCATGTCCTTATCTGTAAATGCATAAGCATTTGCAAGACTTGGATGTAACAATGCTCATCTGATGGTAACTCAGACTCATTCCAGCATTTTCTGTCCGTACAATCAGTTTGATGCACACATAACTGCTGGGTCTTGGACTAGCTTATTGAAACCAGTTACTAAGTTTTTGGACACGAATAAAAAAGTTAATAAATCAGGTGGCATCACATCTCTTGCTAATATTAAATGCTGTGTGCTAACATAACAGAGCTAGGGCAAAAAATTCATTTTATCAATAGACCTGTAGGTGCCCATTTTTTTCCTGGGAAAAGTGGAGTGGCAAGAGGACAGGACTCCTCCAGTTCTCAGTCGTTATTACCACTGCATGGATTTCATTGTTACCAGGCTTGGATGAGTGATCCAACACTGATCCTCCTCATTCCTGGTCCGCTACGGACACTGGTACCCTCAGTGATTATGACTAAAAAACCCATCTGTGCAGCTATTCCATCACTCCCACATACCAGGGTGACTATCCTGGCTGAATGGAAAATTCTTTAAAAATGTAATGCAAGTAAGAAAAAGATACACAACGAGCATAGGATAGTGTAGCATAAAGCTCCTCTTCTGAGATAGAAACACTCTGAGTTGGCGTGTTCTAGTCAAGATGCTGCTAAACTGTTTCTATACGAAGGGATTTTCAATACTAGTACACAAATGAGAGCAGTGCAGCATATTTCATGAAATGCTTTCGGGGTAACCATGTACCGTGTTAAAGGGAAGAAATACACCATCTTCAGTTCGAAGAATTGTAAAACATGCTGGGGAGGGGAGGAGTGGAATGGGAAGGATTCAGGCTGACTTCCCTCAAACCTGCAGAAAATGCACAAAATCCCCCAAAGACCTTATTTCCTAATTAACTGACTCAAAATGAAATCATTTTTTCTTTTTCCCAAATGACAGGATTACTTACACAAATTATCAAAATAGCTGAGTTAAGCTTAGAGAAAAAGAATTAGTTTCCTACAGCAGAAGGCTGTTGCTATACATGTTATTTTAATATGCACAACTCAAAAACAGCCAAAAGCTTAAAATCACCCTCTCTGGAGAGAATTCTGAAAAAACTCATCTGACACTATTTTGGAGGGATGGTGAAGGGAAAAAAAAGTGGTGTTCTAACAGCAGAGCAGAAGAAAAGCCATTCTGTTGCCCGGAAAGCAGAACTTCCAGTTCAGACTGGAAAGCACCCAGCTGAAGTCAAGCCTTACATACCACTTCCAAATCAGATATGCTTTAAAATACTCCTAAAATTCTTATTCCTGAATCAACAAACAGGAGGTGGAATTATTTTTGCACACAAACAAAAAAAGCGAATGACACACCAGTGGCAACTACGCCATCCACCCAGATGTCTGCAGCATCTGCACCTCAAATCACTGCTGCACTAGCTCTTTTTAAACCCCCACACTATACTATTTCCTCACTGGAACGTAGAGGTATTCCAAGAGCTTCAACTCAGTGTTGACTGCTCACAGGTCTTAAATCACAGCAAGCCTTCATAAGGAACACATTTCGTTCTGCAGAAATTTAAAATAGAGCTAAGTTGTAAAAGCTCTTTCAAGCAGCTTTCAAAAAATTAAAATGCCTTCTAAGATACTGATTTTTCAGGATGATGCTTTTAGTTTGCATAAAAGTCACCAAAGCCCACCTCCAATTTTCACCGTGAAGTCTTCTGCCACCATGCAGTTTCTCGCAGCAAGGTCTCTGTGAACAAATTTGTTGGCGTTGAGGTATGCCATCCCATCAGCAATCTCTCCTGCCATCTGAATCATCTTCTTCAGAGTTGGAGGTGTCTGGCCAGGATTATTCTGAGCAAGATTAAGAAGATAAAACAGGTGGGGTGAAAGAAAAAGTGACTATTTCTACATCAAACTGCAATGTATTATTTTTTAAAATTTTTACTTACCCTTACCCCCCTTGGAAAAAAAAAAAATTCACATTATCACAATTCAGCCTGCCATGATCCAGGCTGAAGAGAACCTCATGATTACATACACTATAGCATCTGCTTAGTGGGAAAACTGGCCATACCAAGCTGGGTTACAAACTGAACTCCTAAACAGCTATTTTATAACAGGCCATTCTGTTTCACGGAATACAAGCCAGAAAGACTTTTTGGTATAGGGATGTTATCTTACGCCGATGAAATGTCCGTCCTTCTGCCACACAAGTTCTGAGACACAAAGCAGAGGGCTTATTTTAGAGACTTCTGCTGTTCTACCATCTTCACAAACAACCGGATAATGTTAAATGATTTTATTACTTGCTCCCCATTTCTCCATAACCAGATGTCTCCTGAATTGTTTCTATTTGTAAATAGGAAAAAAAGCTTATGGGATAATTTCTTCTGAAGCCAATTCACTCTTTAGTACCATGGATACATGGCTTCTGCCATTCTCATCTCATGGATGAAGGAGTTCAGGTACTTATACGCAATCAGTTAAGTCCCACCATCCTTACCAGTATGAATTTGCCTAAGCCTTACACCCCCTGAATAACTATCGCTGACAGAGTAAACCGCAACCATGGCGTTACATACTAAATGCTGCTAATGACAAAGATCCTAAAGCGCACAGATCGAGTCACTGAACTTCTTCACATTCCCACCCAGAGATTAAACAGTCCCTTACCCAGCCTTCCACGGAAAGTGTTCGTGTCCAGTCCCGCAACCACTTTCAAACTGGGCTACTTTGTGTTGCGATAACGAGACATACCCACCACTTCCAGGCTCCCAAGAGCTGAGTGCAACATACCTCATGGGAGCCAAGAAGATCCAAGCAAGAAAGCCCAGATGGACCAACATGAGTTGAATCCCCAGGGGGCATAGGTATGGAAGCTGCACGGTTAAATTATCAGTAATGCCAGTGGTCAGGCAAGTCCTCCATCCACACCTTGTTGAAGCATCCTGCCTTCCTCCTCATACAGGTCTCAGATGACTTTATTCCATGCTTTACATGCATATCAAGGAAGGCAAGGAATTTAGGCACAGGCCTAAATTCAGACTGCTTTGGAGAGCATCAGCATACAAGACAGAAAAGCCAGGTACAGAGCTCTTCGTTTTGGTAATTCCTATATAATGCCACTGTCTTTTTTATCAACTTTGTTGAATTCAACCAAAACTATTTCGTATAACCTGAAACATTAATAATAATAAATGCTAGTTGTTTACTTTGGCATTTTCTGAATCCTGTACTCAGTATGGTTATTTTCTGTATCCAATCTCTCAAGCAACTGTTCTTGCTACCCGCAGTGCCCTCATTCTCTCATGCACATATAATGCTCGTGTTCTGTTCCTTTAAGTTACTCACATCAGAATTTCTAGACCAAGGACAAAAGCTGCTGAGCTAATTTCCTATATAGTCTACTATGATTTCAGTGACAAGTGACCTATGTGTCATCTATATTCTTCAGACCCTGTATCATATGTGGCAATTGTAGCTGTTACACTGATGGTCAATGTGTTAGACTAGACATATTAGCTAAGGTACTAGATTTTTACTTTCCAGCAGAGACAGTAGGCAGGATATACAACATGAAACAGCTACCCAAACATGCACCCTTCATATAGCCAATTTTTTGTTTAACATCTTGACGAGAAATTAAATTAGACAAGAGACTTAATCCAAATCTGGAAAACAGGACGCAGTAACACAGGAAGGGACCTACTCCATGCAGTACATGACTGTTTGCAACGGCTAGCTCATGAAACAAAGGTGTTGCAAATCAGAGCAGCCCATGTTTTGTTATTAAAGCTTAAGGAGAAGGACAAGAAAGGGTAATTGCCTGCTGCTTCCAACGTGATGCTGTTTCATTCAAGACGATTCTAACTGAAGAAAGAAAAAAACATCCAGCGGCTCACGACTCACCTCTGTGTCTGGCCTCAATGATCTCAAGTAACTTTTGAGGTCTCCACGTGTCATCAGCTCCATAATAACCAGCGTAGGCTGGCCCTGAGAAACAACGCCAAGCAGCCGAACCTGGAAGAGAAAAACAAATGTTCAGTTACAAATACAGCTAATTAAACTGCAATAATCGTTACTCATGTTGATATGTAGCCCCAAATACCTGCGAACCTGTGGGAAAGGTTTGAAAGTAGGTTTGATTCCACCTTCTGACTCCTGTTTCACAATATTATCAAGTAGCGCAGAGCTGAAGCTAGAATTCCAAGTTCCCACTTCAGTGAGCGAAGACATGCCCTGGCCGCCCTCACGCCAATAAGCACCACAGCCGTAAGGACCACAGCCTCGTTACATTTTCATGACTTACCACGTGGTGACAGTTGAACTCCTTCATTACCGAGGCCTCGTTTAAGAACTCTATCCTCTCACGCATGCTTGCGGACTCATTGACGGTCTTGATGGCCACCCGGGTCTCCGGCTCGTCCTTCACCACTCCCTTGGCTATCCCCTCGTACACCATTCCAAAGGAGCCCTGCCCAAGCTCCCGACACATGGTGATCTTCTCACGGGGCACCTCCCATTCATCTGGAACATACACTAAGGAGAGAAAAAACAGGCCACGTGTTCCACTTCTGCGGGTGGTGCGATCACTCACTGCTTTACGATACCAACTGCCCAAACAATTTTACCGTAAAAAACACTACGCACAATGCTGAGACCTTGCACCATACATGTAAATAGTCCGTGGTCTTTCCCAGACATAGGTAAGTAGATGCTTGGCATGCCAATAATCTTGAAGAAATGTGCAGATGGACCTGAAGTGGCCTCACTAGGCTACTGATGCAAGAGGACAAAAATAAGGAACCACAAAGCACAAAACAAGGGTGGGAAAGAGGCCTGAATCAATACTTTAGGCCTGAGCTTTTCTTGGGATCCTTGATTTTCTAATTCCTCCAGACAGCATCAAACATACTTGATCATCTGTATCAGTTCAGTGCCTGCTGTATTCTCCATTAACAGATTGATTTTATGACTAGAGGGAAACAGACTCTCTGATCTAGCAGGCTCTTCGCATGAAACTATTCTAATCACTTGCACACACACTGTTGCACCAGTAAAGGCAGAACTTGCTGCCGCTGCAAGTCTTTGATCTGAGGCAGAAGAGAGATCTCAGAAGGTGACTGCCACGAGGGAGGACTGCCTCAGGCAAGAAGACATCCGAGTAGTCACTGATGCTGCTGCCTATCAGTCACTGAAGGAGGGGGCAGTTGTGTCACATGCTCTGGATGGGTGAAATGACAGGATGCAAAAATAGAGGATTATAGCATGAACACTGACAGACCTTTAACCCTAATGGCGCTGCTATAAAAAATAATCATAAAGTCTTCCACTGCTACTCCAGCTCAACCCATTAGCCTCCTGGGGGCTTTTGGAAACACTGTTCTGGCAAGAAGCCTACAGCAGTAGCACCAAACTAAACCACAAGCAGAAGAAATGACGCCTGAAGGAAATTAATCTAATATTCCAATTTCCTCCTGCGCTCGAAGAGCTCCACAGGTACATAATCCATACAGTACAGGCACATGCTCATTACAGACAACCACACCTCAAGGTGGGGGTGGGGATTAATTATCTAACAAGCAGGGGTTCCAGTAAGAACACGGTTGCTTTTTGTATTATTTTTTTACTTCATTCATTTAACCAGAAAGCTGAATTTCCAGAGTTCTCCATTCTACAACAATCACAGCACAAGGGCTTTCTGGAGACGCCGAGGATCCCTGGACTGCCAAGCTATTCAGGTCCTGCTGCTGCTCAGGGACAGCCAACACAAGAACTGGCAAGCTCATCTACACCATCAGCAGGCACAGCTTCCCGCAGTGGTGAAGTACAGGAAAGTAACACAGATGTACGGAAAGCAAAACTAAGAAAGCACACTGTTCTAGGAACAGCAATTTTGCTTTAAAGAATTTTTATTTCCTGGATGGTTTTAAAAACTTGAGCATGATCCACATTGTGTCTCTCACAGAAAACTTTAAGAAATTAAAGATGCCCCCCAAGCCCCCACATCTGATTTTAGAACTATAGTTATTTCGCTCTGTTAGCGGAGCACTCAGCACCAATACACCAGCTGGGATCTAAACACTGCCACAGTCTAATACCTCTAAATACTGTCATTGCCAAATATATACATCAGTCACAAATACATTAGGGCAGTCTGAAACTACCTTTAAAAACAGTTTGCCAGCTAGAGACAAACAGGGTTATCTATACTCCAGATAAGAGAAACAAATATGAATTACACTAAACATCCAAGTTCATTTTACGACAAAATTTCTGCATGTGGTGTGTCTAGAAGTCCAGAATATTGCTTTTCTCTTTCTCTCACTATGAAAGGTTGTTGGAGAGCTTTATTGACATGGGAAGTAAGGAGAAAGTATTTTTTTAAGCGCTACCCTTTTCCACATGAGAAGTACACAGAAACAAGCAGCGGGTTTGTTCCGATAGGTCAAAACAGGGCTTAAAAGGGCAAACATTAAAGATTAATTCATGAATTCCTCCTTCACTCCAGTGAAAACACCACTGGATGAGTAGATAATCTGACAGTGAAACTAATGCATCCAAATTAGCCTCAGCTGAATAATCTACAGAAAAAAAACCACCAGAAACTCCCCAGTTTCAATAGACAGGTGACATTCACTTATTATCAGTGATGGATTCCATGGCTATGCTAATAAAACAAAGAGAGAAAGGGGTTTTACAACATCCCTTTCAGAGTTTCATACCTTTCAAAGTCAGATACAGACTACGTGAAAGTAAAAGCATCACCAGCGTACGGCCACACTTACCATCTGAAGCGCTGAAGTACTCGGGGTTCACAGAAGCATAAAGTACTCCATTGCCCAGCCTGTCACTGTTCCTGTTGAAATATATTTTTTCTTTTTTAATCTTTAAGCCTAAGTAAATTTCAGACCACCTCTTCTACAGCTTTTCCACCATTTGCTCAACCACAGAATATTATGTACTCTATGTGGAGAGCTTTTCAGACAAAGGGGACAACCCAATTTCTTATTTTACCTCACATAATCAATGGGAAAACATCCCAGAATAGCTTTCCCAGGAAAACTGCAGCCTTCTCTATGCCAAACCAGTACCAGAAAAACGTAAACACAAGGTACTTTGAGCTGCTGAGTAAACTTCGTTTAAGAAAGGCTGCTGTATGGTAACACAACCCAGGAGACCTGGGGCTGAGAACACACTTCGACATCATCTGCTCTACTGTGGGAGAGAGGTGATCTAGCGAAGTGCAAGGCTGTTTCCCATGTGAAATCCCATTCAACTATTTTATAAGTGTTTCTATTTTATTTTACAAACACACACATACTGTCCCTAGCTGCGTCCCTCCCCGCCCAGTTTTACTGGGGTGATCCGGGGTGATTTTCAGAATAAGATTTATTTATTCAGTGTGAGAGTTCTTGCAGAAGGCAGGCTGTAGAAATCACATTATCAACCAGATGTCAAAAAATCAAAGACAAAACTTTCTTGTGGGTTAGAACAACAGTTTGAAGAAGTAGCTATCAGGCATTTCACCTAGGAGAGCCCAAGGGAAGGCCAAGCAGCTATTGTACTTCACTAGATATAAAGCCCTTTCTAGAGTACTTGAGAAGAACTGGTACTACTGTCTGCGATACTACAAGTGACTTAAAGCTGGAAATAACAGGATACTCAATGAGCATAATTTATGAGTGTAATAAAAAATCTCCATACCTAGAAAGTTGCAAGGCTGAACATTTGCACTGACTTCTATTAAGTTCTCATTATGTATTTCAATTAAATAGATTAAAAAACAAACTAGTTACAAAAAAGAAAACGGAGGAAAACAGATTAATAGAACTGCTCCCAAGACTGCTCTGTCCAGAAAGTAATTTTTCAAGTGGATATAAAGACTTCAAAAAACCTCTAGAATTTGCAAGAAATCAAATTAGCCTAAACAGAACTAAGTTTCTGTGATTTATACTGACTCATACTTCAGTCAAATCTTCTGATGATATAGGTTCGGTGTCTGCCATCATTGTCCCAGTAGATATGTTCCTGACAAGCCCTCCTCTTCCCTCTCAAACATGATACTGTAATAAAAAGCCTCTTCATATCTCAAGCAGCAGCCAGATGCTCACTGGTAACTCTAAACCACCCCCTTTTACACACCAACAAGGCAGAATCTACTTCAGCTTCTCGAGTCCTCTGAATGCCATTTCTCTTTTTAATTTGTAACTTGCTCTATGAGCACAGATTTGAAAATAAGCATTCCTCTCCTGCAGTTGTAATGTAAGCATATGCAACTCACCTCTTTTTGTTAAAGACATACAGCATTATCAGCAGTCCCCCAATGATGAGCAGGAAAGCAATAGGGAGCACTATTATCAAGTGCAGGAAGTTCCCATAGTTTGCTGCTGCAACCAACAAGAAAACAATTGTATTAGGGTTTGTATAAAATCTCCATTAACAAAGAAACATTCAAAACCCACTCAGTATATTTCCATACAGGGAAGAATCAAAGTACTCATTTCCTTGTCTGATGTGGAAAAAATGTACTCAGAAACGCTCCCTGACTGCAGATGAGTAGAACAAGGAAACAGACAGTAAAAAGCATCAATTTTGTACAGAACAGCATCTGTCTGGGGTTTCACAAGTTATGCTTAAGGACTTAAGATTCCTCAGTGAACAATATGTAATTATTTACTTGCATATTCACCTTTTTTCCACCTTTTGTTCAACTTGCAAACACTGATACTTATATTCAGAATATACACACACTGCTCTTTACTTCAAGTTCTTCCAAGTCCAGCAATTCGAAATCCAAAAAGGGACAGAAGATGGGGGGTTCAGTTTTCTGTGGGTACATCTGCTCTACAACTAAATACGGAAGTTCTTGATGGGGTCTCTGTGGACACTACGGTGGTGTTCTTCCAAAGTATAAACCATTCCCACTGCCAGGACCAGCATCAGGATGTTATCTTTATGTAACATCACTCGGAGTAGGTCATATGAAAAAGCGTTTTGATATTAAAAAAAAATCTGCCAGCCAAAAATCTAAACAAATTATTTGCTTCTTGAATTCTTTTGCAATTTAAAGCAGGTGTGCCTTATTGCCAGGGTTTTGTACAATCCAGCTCCATGTTATGGCTAACATTACATTCCCAACATAGCTGCACATCACAGGAAGCTACAACAGTGTGGAAATGCATGCATTTTGCACAAAAGGACCACACCTCAGATACACCTCCTGGATTGTCAACACTTGCCAAAAAAAATGGAACAGGAAAGAGTTCCCAAAGAACCATCAGTAAATAAGAGGAGTACTCAGAGTATAGGCAAGAGGCTCATGCACCCAGCTACATACGTAAACATCAGGAATTATTAAAAAAAGACAATAGACCCCCAGTTTGACACAGCCAAAACCCATTTGTCTTACATTTGGGTTGCACATAGAAAGAGACTGGCTCAGTCCATGACCCATTTCCAGCCAACGAAGTGGCCTGAACTCTAGCAGAATAGTTTCCAGGGTTCAGATGAGTGAGTTTAGCTCCTCCAAGCTTCTTGTATTCCTGCCTGGAAACACATTCCCGCTTTTCCTAAAACAAAAAAAGCAGTTTACAGTTCATGTTAGTATCTTCACATTCCTTCACTCTTGAGAAAACAATACAGCTGCAGGCTAAGCTGGTTTTTCTAAGCAAAAAGCCCCATCTGATTAGCTGTTCTTCACGCACCTTAAGGAGGTAAGCGGAATTAAAAAACCGTCAAAATAAACAAAATGAAGGGCACGCTGGTTGGTGCTGGGTGTTTGAAATCACAGTTTCTATCTTTGGTCTGCTGCACTGCACAGAAGCATGTTAAGAAAGATCCCACCTTGTGTATAAATTATGAGTTACAAGACGTAACTCTTAACAGACACATGTCAAATCCTCACCTCTCCATGCTGACCATATTTGATTTCATACATTAGTATCAGCCCATTTGGATTCACAGGCTCTAACCACTTCAGGTAGACAGTGTTTTCTTCTTTTGCTTCCCATGCTACTGTTCCTGGAATGTTATCTGCTCCCTCTGTAAAATATTTACAAGCAATGTGAGAAGAATACCTATGTCTGAAACAGGAACTTCGGCAACAGCTGAGGAAAATAAGAGGTTCTTAGTACTCTGTAGGCATCAAAGCATTGCAGTGGGCACTATTCAAAGATGCAGAGAACAAAACACATTGGGCTAGGGGCCCACTGGAGAGATTAGCCGTCCCTGAACTGCTGGTGGCCAGAAAACCAGCGCAGCATACACAGCTTCACCAGGTATGGGCTCTGTGTTAGTCACTGCGCTCAGGGTGCCAAACCCCCCCCGTTTATCAGCATCTGATTCTTTCTTCCAAACTTTCCACCACACCAAAACGGTGCTGGTGGCCGTTCCCACCAAATGTGGGAACCTGTCTGCAAGCAGCTATCAACGCGCCAGGTCTGCCCCACGGACATCCCTTTCCTAAAACACTCCATCTTAGGAAACCTAGCACAGCTTGAAGCCAAGTCTCATCGCAATTCAGGAACTGCTTTATCCCTATTTAATTCCTGATAATTTTATGTGGTTTATTCAAAATTTAACAGAAATATAAAGACCATTTCAGTCTAAGAAAAAAAGACCAATTCTTAAAAAATACAGTTGATAAGTTTAGAAGAAAACAGAATTGTTTAGCCTTTAATTTTCAGAGCCATGCGCTAAAAATCTGGGAACACTTATTTCCTTTTCCCTGATCTCACAGATTTCCTTATTTCCTTGAAATAAGCAATACTTTTTGCTTTTTTACAGACACAGCTGGATCTGGATTATGATACTCTTTCCTTCCAGAAACAAAACAAAATTGCTACCATTCTGCATCAAATATTCCCAGACATCTGCTAGAGTCAGAAGCTCTTTGCTGGATGCAATGAGCTTACACTAAAATCATCTCTATTCTTCTCAGAAGAAGTACAATCTGTAGAAGTCCCAAACATGAGTAGAGCATTCAATGCCTCCTATTTGAAATACTCTAGATGCCAGCGATTGGGCACAAAGCAACACAGTAGCCCTCCTGTTTCCAGGCTGGACAAATGCATGGTCATTCTGTGACAGAAGAAACATTTGGCAAACATTCCCACCAGCAAAACTAACATCTGCAAACAGTTCAGAGTGAACACAGCAAAACTAAACATTAGCTGAGCAATGTTCCCCTGTCTCCATTCAGCGTACAGGGAACTGCAGAATAAAACCTTTGAACCCACCATGTCTGTGGGTCTCACCTGTATATCTGGGAAACAGATTCTCTCATAATTGTCTCAGTAGTCAATGCACGCGCTTCGACCCTTCTCCCGATCACAGGACAGACTCAGTATGTCTCGCTCAGTACACACAAGAGACCAGTCAAGGACATTAAACTACCGTAACGAAGTTTTATATAGTTCCAGTTTATCTTCTTGCATAGAATTTTTTTATTATACCCCAATGTTTTCCTGACTCTTTTTGTACAGTACATCCTCCCCGAGGTGGATCTCTCCCCAGAAAATAAAACGAAGCTGTATACTTGTGAGAGCGTACCTGAAGGCATGGTTCTTGCAAAGACAAAGTTGGAAGCACTACAACCAAGCGTGTCAGCTTCATGGTTGCAGCTGTGAATATCAATGCGGTACAGAGTAAAAGGCTGGAGATGGGAGATCACAGTTCTCTCCTTGCCATCCACTTTGGTCTCAAAGAACGGGTATTCCACCTCACTCTCCTCTGCGTCAGAAGCGTTGGTGAAGTGATCTGTCCCAGTCGCATTCCTGTTTCGAGCGGCCAAAGTGGCATTTGCGATTCGGAACACGTCCCTTCGCTTCCGATCGGGTCTGTGAAGCAGACAGGTAGGTACAGAAAAGGTCTCTTTAGAGAGAATCCGGTTTTTCGCCAGCTCCAGGGAAACTGTGCAAAAAGACCCGGTAAAACGGGTAACTCTGCTATTAAAAAAGATAAATAAAGGAAACTGCAAAAGAAGATGAAAGCTTTCTCTCAACCTGAACCTGCAGGACGTCAGTACATCCCATTACCCTCTCGTCTGGTCAGAAACCAACCAAAACTCTGAAGCTCACACTGTGCCCCAAGATTCACACGCAAACTTCTGACCTCACGCAATAAACCAAATAGCAAAAATAGCTTCACTGTTGCCTAGATTAGTATTTAATGACAGTTACGTTGATGCTTAATATAAAAAAATCAGATGCTAAAGGTTGAAAAGGTTTGAGGAAAAAATTGATTTGAGGTTTGCTGGATGAGCAAAGCTAACTCTCAATAGGTTGAACTTTCTTTTCAGCTGCAATGAAATCACAGACCTTTGAATGTGTTGTGCTGAGAAACGAAACTTTGGAAGGCGGCTGAAGACTGCGAATGTTAACGACTGCTAACGTGTGGTAATCTGTATCTACTTCTCTCACCCAAAAGCTCTGCAAAGGAACAATCTTCTTATATGAGAAAATACAGCACTAATACTGTGTATAGCAAAGAGTTCACCAAGCAGTTTGCTTTGCTTTACTGGCACCCGTACGAAATTTAGGCAGAGTTAAAAATTTGAGGATTTACAGCAACACTACTACTTTGTCATTCTAAGAAACTGTTGCAGTGGACTGGATCAGCGCAAGCGTCAATATGAAAATACTCTTACAATCATCTGGATGGTATTAGCTAACCAACACATGACTGCCACACGTTTGACTTGTCACTTGGTCTTGTGTCAGATCCAAGGCTGTTTTGCACAGGGGCACTAACTACAGAGGGCAAGCTGGCTTCTCCAGCTCCTGCTCTTTCAGTCTCCGTGGTCTGCAGGACTGCTCACACCTGGAAAGCAATGCACCTGGGGAGTTAAAGAAGAGTGTAAGGGTCACACTACAAAAACAGCTCTGGCTTGAATCCTAGCCCACCTGAAATCCCTTAGCCAGTGCCCCTGTAGCACCAGGTCAGTGCAAGGTTATCAGGGACAGAGGTGAAGCCTAACACATTTCTATGAGAGAGCGAGTTACAAACCAGGCAGCTAGGGCCTCCCTCACACAACAGGAAGATGACTCAACAGGAGAAGTTCATTCACTGTCAAATATACTGTCTTAGTACATTCAGCCACAAAACAGCACGCTGCAGAGAGAGCCAAAACCAGGCTGACTTGGTTTTGAAATCTTCTGGCAGAGGTTGGATGAAATTTTTTTTTAGGACTTCACTACAAAATTTTCCAAAATCCTTTTACTATGTCTTGAGTAGTCGTTTTGACACTCTCAGATGCCATGTAAACCACAGCACAGAAATAAACGAAGAGAAGGAAAAAAAGCTTCCTAAGTTACTAAGAAATTGTTTTTAAGCAACATACAAGCAAATGTCTTAACTTGTCTGTGGGGTATGGGGGAATTTCATAGGAGAGGTAAGCACTTGCACCTCCTTTACACTGGTATTTATGGACGTTACTAAACCTATTCACCTTGCTGAAGATGAGTATTCATTTACTGCTTTAACTCAGCGAAAAAGAACTTCTGAACCACTAAAAGTGCACGGGATGCCAACAACAAAAGCATATGCCAATGCAAGAACCCAAAAGGCATGACTTAACCTATTACTGCTTTTATGGGATGCATGAAGTTTCAACCCTTTGGTGGTATCTGGGTGGAAGAGGAAAAAAACCCAGAAGTATTACAGGCCTACCTTGCCTTTGGGGAAAAAGATAAAGCAACACAAAACTTGCTGAGAAAACTACAGTTCTATCAGAAAGAAAAAAAGACCTGCAGGATAACCACAAGGCAAACATGATTAAAACATCAAGAGATTTGACACCACTGCTTTTTGGTCAAGCAGCTTCCTGCTTTCATGAAAGGCACAGATAAAGACAAAAAACAAGCATCCAAGGAAATAAGAAAAAGTCTAGAGATAAAAACATGAAAATTCATCTATACTGTTAAGGGAGAGGAAGGAAGAGAAATGCAAGACAAAAACTAAAAATAACACTATAAAAAACAAAATCAAATTGAAAAAAAAAGTGGGTCATTAACATAAAACTAGGTCTTCTCATACTTTATGGCAATTTTTACGTTACTTCTCAAATACCTTCTGCTACACACAGAGGCCGTCTCATCCTGCTCATTAGAGAACCAAAAAACTTGAAGAATAACTCCTCCTCCTGTGGTTGTGACTTTTCAAGACTAACCAGTCCTAATGTTTGAAAGCTACCTCACCACTGCAGTAATACACTTGGGGTCATCCAGAAGTTGCACACAAGATTAGATCAACAGGTTTTTCGAACAACCTTAAAGCCATTCAGTCAAATATTTTCATGCTGTATTATATGCTGCATCTCTTTCATAATTTCCTGGAGACAGGTACAACACTGGAAACAAATACCCCTATTGAGGCTTGCATTAACACATTAATTACAATCTCCCTTGGGAAAGAAAGTGAAAAGAACAGAAAAAAAAAAAAAGGCATAAGCAAGTAATGAACTGCTTAGATTTGTCCCATGGAGATGTCTCACTAGCTCATAATCTTTAATTTCCCTGACATACAGCCTCTTTAAAGTTGCTTAGCTATGCAGCTGTTTTCTCAGCATTGTACCTTCCTTATCTGCCCTTGCTCTTAACAAAACACACCCTTATGACAGTAAGTTAAGAAAAAAGGGAAACAGACAAGTTATCAGGAAATTCTTTGTGAATTGGACAGTTTGTTTGTTACCGAGTTCAAGGTTCTATGAATTTCCTTTGGGAGGGGGGGAATGCAAGAGAATTTGAGCGTAGGTAACATTTTAAATGACAAAGCTTTGGTGAAATAGAAAAATTCCTTTGCAACAGACTTGCAAATAGTTTAGACCCGATATGTGCCTTTCAAAACTCCTTGCAGTGCTATTTCATGAAGTTCAAAAATCAGATCACATTTACAAACTTTTCACATTGCTCAGGAATTACACCCTGGCCAGTTACGGTGGCTGTTACTTCTCTGTACCTCATCTTTGCTGCTGGTTCTCAACATCAGTAGGGAAACGCTGCACAAGTTCAACCACAAATGCTAAGTGTGACTCAAACCCAGCTCAGACAGAACACATACCACTCCCAAAGAGAGACAGTACTTAGTTCCTAATTTTCTGGATAATGCTAAGAAGCTCTGCACATATCACAGTCCCGACCCCAAACAAGTCAACCCAACACATCCTTGAATAAAGGTCCAAAAAACCACAACAGAGTGTAGTATCAACCATTTTTAATGAGCAGCAACCATACACTTTCGAGTTCTCAAACACAGCACTACACCATACACTTCACCTGCCAACAAAGACAACAAGATAACATACACGACTAAAATCTGATTGCTTATAGACTGTAACATAACAGCTACGCACTGTGTGCTAGGCCCCAGGATCCAATTATCTAAAGCAAGAACAGCTTACATGAAGGATAAATTGGAAACTCAAGGATCAAAATCGCCAATTAATTCAGTAGTAACTACTCTATGTTGCAGCATAAAATCATTACTATTCCACTTAAATGTGTAAGCGGTTGTGTTTATCATGGAGGAGTGGGCGTATTTAATACTTCTCTGCAGCACAGACCCAGGAAACCAATACGCCCTTTGCAATTAGTGCAGTGAGAAAGGAAGACCAGTTTCAGTTCTGTGAGGTGACTAGCCCTCCATTTCAAAGCCAAATAAATCTTCAGATTAGGAACACAAGCACTTAAATGGCTATTCAGAGAAAGATCACATTTGAAACCTTTCGTCTGCCACATGTTGCTCACCTCCGAAATCCTTATAGACAAAGAGCTCCTCAAGTGACTCTTGACTTGGAAAAGAAAGCATCACTAAGGTCCTTCAATGACACAGCTAAGAACACTCACTACTAGCTAAAACTGAGAAAGATACAAAAATAGTAAAAGAAACTGCAAAGTAAGGCTGCGGATTGTATCGCATAAAAGGAAAGGTGATGTCTATATGTTTCAGGTGTTATCTATGTATACTTTCATGTCCAGGAAGCCTCAGCTCTAGGAAATTCTCATTATTAGCCCCACTTGCAAAGAGAAAGTGTCCAAAGTCCATTACCTGGGGACAAAGATGGAGTTGTGAAGGAAGTTCTCAAAGACTTTCCGGTACTCTGCTTCTTCCTTCTCAGCTTGCTTTTCTGCCTCTGTCTTGGGACAAGCACAACAAGGTCCTTTTTCTCCACCGCATCCCTCTGGCTTGGTGGGTTCAGTAGCTTCTTCTGTATCAATGGTCCCATCAGCATATCTTCGAATTGGGACTTTATCTTAAAAGAGAAGAACAGAGGCAGCTCGTTTCTTTTCTCTCTGTATTACAAATACAGCAATAATCCCATGTTTACCCATTCCTTTCTACTTGCTGTTACGCACAAAAGAGTTGCAAAGCAGGGTACAGGCTTTAGCTCTGGTCAGTAAAAGCGCACCGGCAGGCTGAGTCACAGGCATTTCAACACAAGCGTGTTTTGTTTTCCTACCTTTGGAGCAGTAATTGTGTCTGTAAAGGTAACTGTCCTGAGGCTGCTGCTGCCATCGCACGATGTAGTATGAAAGGTTGCCATTGGGAAGAGAGGGAGGATTCCATTTCACAATCAGTTGGGATGAGGAGTTGGATGCCGAAATAACATCCAAGGGAATGGAGGGCACTGGAGGATGAAAAAGAAAAAGGGAAGTATTTACATCTACGGCATCTCCAGTGTATTTCGATGCAAGCTTTTGAAGTGAATCCCATTCCATTTCTAGACTGCAAGAAAAAAACACTATCCTATTTCAAAGAAAAGATTTTCTACTTATGACCCACTAACAACACTTACTAAGGGTTCGACTGCAACCACACACAGCTGCAATCCCAAGCTGTACTTCAGTTTACCTTTACCAGCAGAACAAAGTCTGGAATCCTAACTCCAAAACACTCACACAGTTCCCAATGAAAATAAAGTATAAACCACCACAGTTCTAATTCAAATCTTAATGCTGCTTTCATAATTACTGAAACCTTCTAGCATTATGCATGTCATCTGCACATAAATTAAACTTCTGTATTAACAATAGAACTTGCATAATAATACAATAAGCAAACTTGCAGCATTACCAACCTCTTACCCAAGAGCCCAAGATCTCACCTGCAGCATTGGTTCGGATATATACAATTTCACTTTTTGCTCCATGAATATGGTGGTTTTCCATCATTGTGAGGGTAACAGCCTTGACATAAATGGCATATTGAGTCCAAGGTTTCAATCCCTGCAGTAGAATTCCAGGGTTGTTCTCTTTGTTTGGTGGCAGGTCAACATCAACCATGTTCCAGCTATTAGAGCCACACGCATCTTGCCCATCGTACTCTGTCACATTTTTGAATGGTCTGAAACATTAAAGGTAAAAAATAGTACAAGATATTTATTTTTTCCTTAAAATTGTCATATATTTGTAAGTGTGCCTCACTACAATGTTGCTCAATAAAACAAATAAAGCTTACCAGCCTTCCATAGCAGAATAGAACAGAATAAAATCTGTATTTATTTCCAGGCAATACAAAATCAGAGTTCAGCTTTAGCTGCTTATTGCAATAAGGTAAAGTTCTCCATGAAAAGACTGAATTTACCTTTTTTTATCCAAACAGACAGTGAAACGCTTCAGACATATTTAGACTTCAGCTAAGCATATATGAAACAGAAGCAGCTCAGAACAGTTATTGATGGTGGGTGAGCTTTTTACCATAAACAACGCTAACTTCCATGACTGGACTTGACAAGTCCATCCAACAGGCTTTTTTCCCCCCCTTTTATTTCCACACAATACAAGCACATTATAGTAGTCATGCAGTCCTACTTTTCCTACCTTGCAACACTGCTGCAAGAGGACATAAAGTACTATTCTTGTTATTAGTTACTATAGACTCATCAGCACTAAGTTTACTGCACCACAGTACACCATCACAATGACATTCTTTTTCAAGCCATGCTGGACATAACGATCTGTGCTTCTGTGTCTCGCAGCCTTGCTCCGTATGTCATTACCAGCATTCTGAACCTCCCTTTTCACACCTCCATACTGCTTGGAGAGTATTGGTGTGCTCATTTTTATTTTTTACTACTTTAAATTTGAGACACTACGAGCATGTGCAAAGGCAGAGAGACACCTCCCAAGAAATCAGGCTCTCTCCATTAACCACCTCGCTCCTTCATTATCAAGAGACAGTAATACAGAAAACTACCAAAGCTAGATAATCTAAATAACCCCAAACCCTGAGCAGACATGTCGTCAAGATGAGCGGGCAAACTCCTGATCTGTGGTACTCTCTAGTCAGTACTACGACTTGAGAAGGAAATATCTCAGTGAACATGACTTAGAAGAGCTCCGCATTAGACCCCTGGATTTGGAATCCATTTGTAAGCTTCAATCAAAGCAATCCTCTCTTGCTCCACCAAGAAAAGCACTTGAACAAAAGCAGGACTTGAGGGTGAAATATGCAAACTGGACGAGCTATCCAACAGTCAGAACAGAATTGTCTACTACCTCTCGGACTGCCCCAGTTAGCCTCTGACGACGTCTACTTACGCTTCTTTGTAGTAAACAGTGAAACTAATGAGATCTCTATAATCTGGAGGGCGATACCGTTCCCATGTTAGTTTAATCCGATTCTTGAGCGTAGTGTTGGAAACGAAACGCAGAATGTGGCTTTCACCTGCAATACAGAAGGACAGGACAGGACAGAGCATCACATCACCCGTCAGTTTTTCCCGTCTCTTAGGTATCAGTTTTAGCTAATTAGCCTTTCCAGTAACGCCTGTGATAGCACAGTATACAGCAGCCTTTCTCTCTGTAGAGCTTCATATTTCATCCTACTACATTTGAGTGCTTAAGGGTAAGCAGTGACCTGGGCAATCATTTCAGAATGTGCTGGAGCTACTTGTTATTTTCTCTGAAGTAGATTTTCTTTCAATGCATCATCAGAAAGCTCTTGAAAACTACTTCAGACTCTCCCCGAGTGAGGAGTGGAAGTCCTGTATATTCACAGGACTGATTTAAAAGCACTAAATTCATCACTGAACTCCAAGGCACATGCAGAACTGTAACTGGCCTCTACGTTCTCACTTTCCGGGACAACTTTTGACAACTACAATTTGTTTTGCTGGGGAATGGACAACACGGAAAGGACAAAGGAGTTCACATTCCCACTCATGAGGCCGGACCAAGAACTCCAAAACTCAGTTCATATACGGCACAACCATTTGATGGCAGCAGCTTCCAGCTACTCTTCTGTACAGAGCTGGATGGAAGCCGGCAAGCTTTGAAATGAATGGCTTCCCACTACCAACTCACTGAGCTTTCCAATTCAAAACAAAATAGCATTTTAAAAACTAATTCTTGGATGAAGAAATAGTGTTCTAAGTGTCAACTGTGAGTTAGTTTCTTATGTTCCACAGAAACCTCTGAAAATAAAGGGGTTTTCACCCTCATGTACACTGGCACTATTGGTGCTATCTTTTCAAAGGCAGTTTAGCTTTTGTTGATTCTTTTCCCCTTCTCAGAGTCAGAAAGCTTTCTGTAATGGTTTTTTTAAAAAAAACAGGCAGCGGCTGGCACTAGCCTCAGTGATAGTAAGGACTGGCTGTGTGTCTGTAACTCCTCCAGGACTGCAAGCCTTTGCTCTATTGAATGTGCAAAGAATGGAGTGTGCTTACAACAAGGATCCATGCCATCTGCATTTATGCATCATGCCTAAAGAGACATTCAGCAGAGTACGTGTCCTAGTTTTGTAAACACCAGCCAGGACAAGGGGACTTGACTTATACACAAGATCCATTTTAATTTACTCGGCTCCAAGAACACCACAAATAGACCAAAGAAAAATGCACCATCAGTTCTAACAGTTTGATCATGAGGTCAAGTTTGTAAGCGTTCTGTCATCTTAATTCCTAGATGAGTGACTGCTTTTAAATGTGTTGGTTACACCTGGAGACCTGATGTGCAGACCACCAAAGCCAAAAGAGGACTTTCCAATAGCTTTAACCGTTGCAGAATCCAAAATTAAATGCAGAGACACTGAAGTTTAGGAATAGTGCAGAGCACTAAAAAGTGTTACCAATTCAAAAGCAAATAATTTGAAAATAAAGCACAGAAAACAGTTTACAAGCATTTCTAGCAACCAGGTACAATATTTGGCAGGAGCTGAAATTAAGCTTGAACGTAACAGAAACAGTTTGTTTTGGTGTCTATGCAATCGTTATTCAGCACCCTCATTAGTATCAAGAAACAGTAGATATCAGAGAATAAAATAGCTATAATGATGTACATTTGTGATGGAAACTGAGGAACTGTTCCTCCTTGGATATACCAAAACACCAGATTTTATTTCTCGTTTCCCAGGTATGTTCCTGTTGTTATAGGATGCTGCTGCCACAAAAAAAAAAGGTGTTTGGAAAGCTGTCATCTTCATTGAATGGTTTTTATA
Organism: Falco punctatus; assembly: GCF_963210335.1. Classification (NCBI taxonomy): domain Eukaryota; kingdom Metazoa; phylum Chordata; class Aves; order Falconiformes; family Falconidae; genus Falco; species Falco punctatus. The sequence goes on from NC_137587.1 coordinate 65,621,769, forward strand.
GATGAATTGGTGACTACGTAACCACCTCATTTTCCACGCATGCAAACATACTCTCACAGCTACATTTTAAAAACTGAAAAAGTAGAACAACTGAAAGTCTACTGTAATTTCTAAACTTTAACTATTGCAATGGTCAGCAACATGGCAGTGTGTTTGGGTGTTTTTTTGTGACACCTTCCTATGCAGTTTACCTTGAGATTTTTTTTTTTCTTTTTTTACTTACAAGATGCTCTCTCTCCATTGTTCCTTGGATTTATATCTCCTTTGCTTTGTCGTCCCTTGGTTCCTGAAACTTCCTCCATACGGTAAATCTCAGAAACACACAGTTTAGGATTAAATGCAAAGTACATTTTCCCCTCCTTGATCGTCAAGTTATGATGGTTCCAGTCCCACAGCTGCTGAAGATTGTGGTTGTCAAGCACATAGAAAGAATAATTCCTAGAAGGAAATTTTTGAAGAAAAAATACTGGTTTTAATTCATAGCAAATTCCAATGAAGAATACCTTAATATAAGAAAATTTTAAAACACTGTGTTTCCTCTTAATAACAAAGAGTTAAATCAGTGTTTAGCAGAATAAAGGATTTTCTTCTCCCACGTAGCAAGCTTTCCCTGAGTGCTTACTTTGGTCAGAGCGCAGGGAAATGACTGTAACACAGGACTCCAAGGCTGGCACCACACCATGTAAAGCCCGCTCCAACATGCGTTTTAATAATTGTATAGAAGCTACTATGAGAAATATAAATTCATGTCCTCTGAACAGCAGATCTCTACACTGGATTTTCCATGTTGTGGCAAACGGGGAACAATAACCTCACATACCTTATGGGAGGAAACAAACGGTGCAGTTCTGCAAATACAATTGTGAACACCGCTGTCTTGCTTACATTTACAAAAGCAACTATACCAGTGACATTTCTTTGCCTGTCTTAGCTTACCTCTTGGCTCAATGAAAATTTCCTACAATGTGTCAAGTACAATTGCACCTACACATCAAAACCTGACAGTAAACAGTTGCGCTGACTGCACAGCACAGGATCCACGCTTCAAAGTACAGAACTAACAGCGCAGGCAGCAGCATGTGCTGAGCCCAGTCCCTAAGCACAACAGTGGAATAACATGGACATCCTCTATTTCCACAGACACTACATGCAAAGTTATGTGTGTAATCCTAGTATATATTAAGAAGAAATTCCTGGTACCACTCAATTGTGCTGAATTAGAAAAAAAAAAAAAACCCAACAAACACTAACCAAACAACAGCAGGTGCAGCAGAAGATTATAAGCTCTGTATCAGCAGCAAGACAACACCTACAAAGACACTTAGATTTTGGAATAGTAGGAACAGGAATGCACAATTGCAAAATGAGTTAAAGGTCTGTGCAGCTGATGAATCTAAATCAAACCAACCCATCACACAGCATTTATTATACTTTTGTAGAAAGTCCCACCAACGTTAAGTACATCAACGTAAAAACCATTATTAACACAATAAAGCCTTGCAACTTCTGCAAGCCACTTTGCATTGGTAAGCCCACATCAACATAGTTAAACTAGGCTTTCTACAAATCCTTTTAACTACAGTTAGAGTTTTTACTGCGTAACATGTTGGAAAACCCATGAGGCTCAAAAGAAGCTGACATACTACTCATTTATCATTTTCCTTCAACTACCTGATTTAAAATTTTTCATTAATTCCTCCCTCACCCAACCTCAAGTGAAAATTGTACATTCTGGTTGCAATCTGTGTAGACATAGTTGCAGCTTCTCGTAACATACCAAAATGTTGACTGTGTTTTCAGAATAGTGTGAAAGAGATTTTTTTTTTTCTATTTCTAACTGTCCCCTAACTATCTGGGACTTGATTGCTAATGAAGTTGATATACCTGGTACTGCTTCAGATGGATGCTGAGAATAAACATGCTCACAGTTGACAAGGGAGCACACGCATACTTGTGCTTTAAATGCATCTTGCCAGGAGAGAACAAGGATGCTAAACTGCATGTGGGATTTGACAGACATCACCAAAACCTGTGTTTATTTGAGACACACACTACTCTTGTTACAGCTGACTAAAATCCCTGCAGCTCCCTGTGCACTGCTGAAAAGATGACACTTCACCATAATTAACTGCATGATTAAGCGATGGCAACTAAGCTTTCCAGGGAAGACCCAAAAAGCTGGACTCAGATTGAACACAATAAACAGAGGTGTGTATAAAAACCACCTCAGATGTTTACTGACAGCCTAGCCTGTCTCCTGCTCACAACTGTGGCAATTATGCTTTAGACAGTAGAGATAATTCTTATATTTAAGCAATGTGACTAAGCTTTCAAGAGTGTGAATAAACGAGGCAAATGAAGCACGTAGCGCTTTACACAAGTGGGCCAGAGTTGGGAGCTGCTGCAGCTCATACTTTAAAGCCATCTACACCAGTCTGAGCAGCCATCTGAGACAAAGGAAACAGGTCCTAAGGCTTCATATATACACTGAAAATATCAATTAGTGGAAGTTATTCTAGCACCATTCAAAGAACCAGGGAAACCACATTTAGAGGGCTATACACAGTCTCAGTCACAGGAGAGGCACAGCGCTGCATGGCTTGAAAGGTGGAGCAAAGGGCAACTGGAGTGCACTTAGGGCTTAGGTTATAAATAAAGATTATATCAGACTTCGGCTCTAACAGCTGCGGAAAAAATCAGGATGCCAAGGAAGATAGCATGGAAAGAATAAAAGATTCACTGTAGGAAAACAAAGCGCTGCCAATCAAACCCTGGAGACGGTAACTAAGGCAATGACTGGAGATTATGGCCTGAAGGACGGGCTAAACCTCTGAGCAGGAACAGGAGGCACATCTGGTCCCAGGCTTGCCATAAAAAGCCTCAAGGCAACCTGCATAACCCATGTGCCCCCACAGGAGAGAATTCCCACAACACGATGCGTATCCCCCACTGCACAACACCTGCAGCGACTTCATTACTGACTGGATACATTAAAAACCTGCTCACACTGTATCTGCACACGATGCTACACCTGTGCACATTCACCCACTGTAAAGCTATGAGGCAGAACATGAGAGCCAAACCAAAAGGAGATCTAGGTGATGAAAACATTTCAACAAGCTTTCAATCATCCCTTATCCCCCTCCACAGTGTACAGGACACAAAAAGCTCCTGAAAGGGGTAATGACCAGGTAGGTACACTGTTAGCAAGAGAGCAATGTGTAAAGACAAGTGACTTGCACCAAAAAGGGAATGAGAACTGACAGAGGACTGCGAATGAGAATGGTGGATGAGCTGGCTACAGAAGATGACCAGGCAGTAGAGGTTTATGGCGGACTGACCACTGTGGGACAAGATGAGCAACCCTACAAGACACACAGACCAGAAAATGTTCCCTTCTCAATGCCACAGTGATGAGAAAGACAGAACATCCCACTAGAGTGAAGAGCTGGGACATCAATCAGTAAGGGACAGGAGAAAAGGAAAACCCTTATTGCTTTACATACATGCAACATGCCACATGTTGGCTAGAAACTGTCTATTAACATGGTACATATTCTACACCTGCATCACGGGGTGACCCTGATCCTTCACGAGGACATGACAACAGAATCAAACATATAGAACACACCACCCCAATGGAGAACAGTGCAGAGGACAATACGTGAACAAAACGCTCCATTTCAAGGTCTCTCTAAAACAGGTTTGTTCTTCAGCATTTCTCTATAAGCCTGAAATTTATCAAATTTCCAAAACATTGTGGATGTTTTAATAATGCTGGTATATTCTTTTGCTTGTGCTTGCCCACCAGCACTTCAAACAGAACCACCGAAGTTACTAACAGAATACCTGTCTCTAACAGATACGTACGCACACCCTGCTAACGTAAATTTTAAGCAACTTAGAAACAGCTGGTTTTGGCCAAGGATCCCCATCTCCACCGGCAAATAAATGGGTAGGAAACTAGAGGCTTTTATATTAACCCATGGATTTGGAAGCAATGCCCCTTACTGAAGTTCTGTGTTTTCTTGTCCAGTTCGAAAAGGTAAACTGATGAGTTACTTAAACCCCCACACAAACCCAGGCTCACACCGCAGTGTACAAACTTCCCAATTCCCTTTTTGAAACTTCACATACACATCGACAGGTGAGAAAGTGTCTACACAGCCTCCTATAAAACAGAAACAAAGACAAGGAGCATTCCCCCCTGGGACCCTGCCACTGCACACATACTTTCCACCGCCTTTACTACCAGCCCAGAGGGCGTCACTCGTTCCTAAAACACTCTCACACACAGGGTGACTGCTTTGTTGAAATGCTGCGGCTAGAACAAGCCTTGCTGCTGTCGTGCTGACTGTCTGAATTCACCATAATCAGGAAAACAAACCGTGAAGTCTTCAGTGAGGAGCCATACAACAGCTACAGAACCTACTCACACCTTCCCACAAGCCTGACAGCTACTGATGCCTCTGCTTCAAAATGATGTAGAAAATGGGTGGGGTGGTGGTGTGTGTTTGAGACTGTCCCAAATTTGCTGCAGAACTTGAAACACAACATCAGCAGCTGGTCAGTGTCACAACAGGAACTCTTCCACAGTCACCATCACCTCACTTGCTCTTGAAGGCCACAAATTACTCATTTTCCAGATACCCAACCTGGAGATGCTTTGAGAAGTGCCTCACAGCAGCCACAGTTGATGACAGCAATGCACACACAGCAGCCCAGCAGAGGACAGAGGGGTCCAGCAGCATGAATGCCAGACTAGGAACCAAACTCCTGCATCAGACACTGAGACCCCTCCAGCACATCTCCATTTCAGGTTCCCTACTGCAGAGAGAATTTTTTTCCTTGTTGCGAGAGCACATGCACTACAGACAGGGTGTGCAAAAGAGGCGATGAACACTCTGAAAACAAAGTAAATTCCCTCTAAACTTTCCATTTTCTGTGATAACCAAGGCAGGCACCAGCAACTGAATAAGGAAGGAAGAAACTGTTTTGTTAGCCCAGTTCAATTAAAAAAAAAAAAAAAAAAAGGACAGTGGTGGTGGGGTCAGTTGTGTAATGAACAACTATCATAATGGACCTTAAGTTAACCTCCCTCTCATCCCCAAGGCAATGCTGGCATAAACAGCTACTATTCCAGCAGCCCAGTACTTCCCAGGTTAAGACCCCCCTCCCTGTGGTTCATAACTCTGCCAACGGAACTGTTCAAGCTCAGTCCTTCCTTGCCAGGTGCCTACTTCCACCTAGTATTTTTGGAAACTCTGTTTAGACCGTGGTGATGCCTAAATCACATTAGGCATTTTCCAAGTAAAAAGACTGCCCCCGACCCAAAATATGCAACTGCAGTAATTCCCTAGCATGGGTGAATTTTAGCACAAGTAGCTCTTTAGTATAATCTATTTTACCTCCCGCAGCCCGCCCTGCTTCCCTCGTCAAAGCTGCACCTATTTACTTCTCTGTTTGGGAATCCGATCGAAGAACTTGCCACTTCCCTTCATATCAGCTCTGCCTGCTGACATACAAGGTACCATAAATGTAATTACTACTTGAAACACAAAGCTAAACTCCAATTTGAAGAGAGCAAAGGAGAGAGGGGGAGAGAAGAAAAGACAAATCGGTAACTGGAGTATCTGTGAGAGCATGCCGCATCCTAAGTGGGCTGAATGAGCCTTGTGCTCGGCAGCGACAAGCCTCTAGGATTTGCAAATAGAAAACAAGCTTTTCTGCAGAGCCAGTGTTCTTACTGAAAAAGACAGCGTGCTTTTCAAGTGCAGGATGAAGAGCTGCCCTTTGACTTGCTCTGTCAGATGGTGGAATTTGAAGAATTTAAGGCTGACCAAAGACCAGCCTGAGAGAACGACAGAGGTTGTGAAGAATCCCTCGCGCTGTAACTTTACCCTGCCAGGGCAGATAAATCAGACAACAAGTAGCCTTTCCCAGGACCCTCCCACCACTTTTTCTTACAAGACTGCCCCAAATTGTTCATTTAACAGTACTGTCATTACTGAGGGAGGCTTAATTCTCCCAGAGAACACTGGTTTAAACCTGGGATGACTATTTGATTCAGGAAGAGGAAGAGCAAGGCAGTTTGCTGGAGGATCATCACCACACCTAAGCACTGCAAGTTTTGCAGAGATAAGAACTTTTGTCCCTACTATCTCCTACCATCATAGGAAAACAGGAGTTAGATACAGCAAAACATATCACACACTGTGTAATTATACGAACATATAACCCACAGATCAACTTTACTTTTCCTGACCAGTCTTTTTTCTGCTTGACAGATAATTCATTTAATATCAGCATTTCAAGGAGCTGCAAACAATTGCAACTTGTAAACTATTGGGTTACTTCCAGTTGCACTCCCTGTTAAGTAAAGTTCAAGTTTCCTTCCAGCAGACATTCTCCATAAAACTCTGATAAAAGCCAACATTAAAAAACTGCAAGGAAATCCAACAGTTTCTGAACAAACTCTTTTCTCAAACAGACCAAAAAGAACAAACGATAGAAAGATGCTTTCTAGAAAAACCTAAAGTGAAAAGCAACAGCAAAGTTTCCACAAAAATACTTTTAACATACTGAATTTAATATTTTAATTTGGATAGTAATCCAAATGAGCGATGACTGCACAATGGTATTCATTAGGAGAAAAACACTGCATATTAGTGGAAGAAAAGATTCTGTAAATGGTATGTGAATATTTTTTAGGAGATTTATTCTCTCTGGCTTTCTATTAAAGTGAAATTGCCTCTACAAATGTCTGAACACTTACCCGTCCACCTGTTCCTCTCCCAGAATATACCGCAGGTTCTTCAAGAAAGACAGGGAGACTAATGCATGGGAATGACGAATTTTCACATAACCCGTTACTGTCTCAATCAGACCCATAAAATTCTCCAGTTCTGAGGCGATGTTATCTACAGCAAGAAAAACACAATATTATTATTGTAGAATTCATAGCTTTAGCTGCTGTTCTGATTAATGCAGTATTAGCTCAGTAAGAGAAAATTTATTTGTTGCTTTTGAAAACGTGAGACACTGGTATTCCCTCCCCCAGTAAGAGTTGCCTGTGTGGACAGATGGTTGGAGGGCAAACTAAAGCCACAGAGCAACAGTGGAAAACCAGTCTTGCTTTTCCATACTGGTATACCTGCTTTTTCCATGGACATTGCACTTTGAAGCCAGCACCAAATGTTGAGCCAGCATTCTGGCAGGGATGAAAAGACCCTTGTATAAGTGTACACATCCATGAGACTGGAATTGCTCTTCGGCTACAGAGCAAAGCTCAGGCAGAAAGTTCCATTGGAAAACAGAGATGGAGACTGAAGATGAAGAGGTGGAAGTATACTACCGCTCTTCTCTGGGGCAATAAAGCATCGCTTTCAGTGACCCTTAAAAAGCTTTGGCTACAAAACCGAGGACTCTTGATCAAACAGCAAAGATAAAACTGAAAGGATGTCCTCAAGCCATGGAGCATGTTCCACATAGCTCGCTAAAGGTGATCTTCTATAATAAATTATTAAAACAACTGCAGACCAAGCTCTACTTTTTAATGCTGCCCCCTCCGTAGGAACTGTTCTGTTCCTGCCTAGGTCTGCAACACCCCATCCTTCACAAGGCTCAAGCTTTGCAGTCTTTAGCACCCAGCAAACCCTGGCCCATGCCCACTGCCTGGTGTCATTCTCCTGTGAGGTTACATGGCAGTTGTGAGGGTAAGTTTTTAAGCACTCGGGATGGGAGAAGCTGCTATGGGGTATGCTGCCATAAAACCCCCGAGGTCCTAACTGACGGCTGGAAAGCCCCATTACCAAATGCCAGTGGTTGGTGCCTGTACCAAATAAGCTGGGAGGAAGCTGATGCTCTTCAGTAGTCTAAGGTAACACTTCAAAAATCAATAAAAAATATCCCACACTTGCCCCAGGTAACTGAACATCTCTCATAAGGGGAGACTGTACCTGTAGCAGTGGGACCATGAGTGAAATAATCCACGTGCTGCTGTTTCTAAACTCTGAAATTTTCATTCAGCAGGAGAAAAGGAGTCAAATATATCTCAATCTTTCAACCTTATTCATGAAACCAAAAGGGACGTTCCATAGGGAGATACATTTCCAATAAAAACTAACAGTGATTTTCACTCTGCTTTTAAGAGCTCATCAGCTGTCAACACTTCCCTGACTGATGAATCACTACCCTGACAAATTTAATCCAGAGCTTGTTCAAGACATGTGACAAAGGTAGCCTGCTCGCCAACGATGACCATCCAGAGGCACAGTGCTAGGCTTTATATGAGCTCTCAACACTCTGGATTCCATGTTTTAGCAAGACACCGCACCTTGCCTTGGAAGGGGAGGATATGCAGTCTTACAGTGCCCTGCCCTACTTGCAGCCGAGTTATTTACCTACCCAGATGCAAGGATTTTCAACTTTTCCACCTTCTTAGGCCTTTATTATTCCTTTGGGACTACTGCTCATCTCACTGCCTAATCCTGGTTCCCTGTCCTGCCAAAACCCCCAACAAAAATACTTTCACTGCCTTATAACTTGGTAGCTGAATACCTATTCCATCCACACGTTGGAGAATGGTGCTACAGTCAGCAGGCCAAACCAAACAGGAGTACTGCATGGGGCTGGACAGCAGTTTGCTGAGTTTTTAATGTTCTTATCACTATGCTGACAGACAAAAAGAAAAATATTAAAAGCAGCCTTATCAGAGGTTCATAAAGAGAGGGTAACCACTTACTTCCACGACGGATGTTAATCAGCAGATTTCCCTTCAGAATTGTGCATCCCTGCAACATTTGTGCTGACGTGACGGAGTCAATCGTCTTTGTTTTCCCATCCTCACATATTTTGGGGCAAGGCCCCTCACAAGGGCTGCAGAACATGCTGTTAGGAGAAAAAGGGAGACTGAAAATATGCAATGATATCCAACTCTAAGTCCACAGACTGCTTTGAGTTAAATTTTGAAAGACATTTCCCTCTAAAGCTTAAGACAAATCCTTCAAGCTAGAACTAAAGTTACCACGCTTCTCCAGAGGGCTGCAGGTAACATAGTACACGTGGCTGATCGACTCCAGAGAGGCTGGTGCATCACAGCTCCTGTTTACAGCACCACAGGAGTGAACGAATGGACCCGTATCCACCACCTGCCAGCTTCTGAAAGGCTCTGTGGTCCTTCCAAAGTTGAAGGCACTTCAGGTAAAACCCAGCACCTTTGCATCTGTGCATTTACTCTAACTTCATTATACCCAGAAAGACCACCCTTCTCATTTTCATTTATACAGACAGCCTCAGAGTGCTGCGAAATTTCGTGCTAATCCAGGCTCAGTCTCCAAAAACAGGCCAGCCAGGAATCGGAGATGGGAAAATACTCTTCAAGTTCTTATGACGCTTGTCTCCGTGCCCTTAAACCAACATCTGAAGCTCAGCACAAGGGAATTCCATACTCCTGGTCATTTTAACTTGGGAAAGAAAACTGTGGGAGCACAACACGTTCATTCATGAATGACGTGGAAAAAGGGAGCAGTGATTTAGTCACTATTTCTTATAACTTAAGAGGTATTAAAGCAGCAAGTTTAAACAAACAGAAGGATGCATCTTGATGCAAGGCAAAAGTAATTTTCAACAGGAATTGGGAGAAACAGGCTGGAAGTCTAAGCAGGTTCAAAATGGATTATACAGATGGCAGCAAGAGAACATGTCCGCTAGTGACTACAAAACACGACGGCAGACACAACCCCGAACTCAGAAATCAGATCGCCAGAAGCTGGAAGGAAACACTGAAGCACAGGATCACTTCTCCTGCTTCTATACTTACAAGCATTCCTAAGTATTTTTTAGTGGTCAAACCTAAGGAACAAGAACTCAAGCCAGCCTAGACTTTGGCTACAACACGTTTTTAAAGGCTCAATATTATACTGTCTGCATACCCACCTCAAAACTGAACACTTCATGTGTGCACAAAACATGCCCTCTGATCACCCCTCCTGGTAGATGTCTTTCCCGATTTAAGATAACTTTTATTTTTCAATTTATTCTAGTACTGTCCTTTGTATTTCATTATTACTTACTCCACCTTATCACTTCAGAGGGGAGAAATGAAAAAGAAAACAACCCAAACCCAGCTCCAAAGACAACAGTAATGAACATGGACTTACTACTTATTCTTTTAAAAACAAACTGAACCCACTTTCTTCTGAGGCTTAAAGAAACATGTAAATTGATAACAAGTTCTTCATGCATAAACAATACAAGAAAGATGCCTCCTTTACTTAGTAGTAAGCTCCTATTTCAAAATCCTGCACTATAACGTGCCATAAACCACTAAAAGCTGCAGACACAAGCAAAAGGCATTCAGCTAAACGTACAAAGAATGCTGGAAATGCTTTCCATTCACAACTATTTGTTAGCATCACCTCTGGGAACAAAACATTCACTGGCCTTGAGTTACAGCTCCTTTCAATCTTTGCAGCAGAGCACACCACACCACCGAGACAAGATGGCCATGCGTTTCAGCGTAAGCGGTTCAAACAGCTGGTACTACAACCTCAAGGAGATGACAACAGAAAAATTCCTCAGGTGAATATCTGCGTTTGAGCAAAGGCAATGTTAAGGTGCTTACATTCAAATATCCACCAGAGATTGCCTTACTATTTGATCAGAATGACTGATGACACACAAGCGGTGCTGGTTATCAACACAACGGCCTATCAAAAAACCCCCAGCATCTTAGAACAGCCTACAAGGACATCTTTTTAGCACAGTACTGAAGCACTGTGAATCTTAGCACACTACCCTTTACTCAAAGTCTATGACTTCCAAGGGTCAATAGGCAACTAAGGCTGCTTGCTTAAACCACTGACAAAAGAGGAAAATCATACGCATGCATCACTCCAACTGCTAGAATTAAGAGCAGATGAGTGACAGTCTCACAAGAAATTATGCTGTATAATGTTGTCAGCTGCTGCATTATTTTTGTCACCATCTACATGATTGCTCCCTTTTAAAACAGCATTGTTATCTTCTGAAAACAGTGAGAAAAGGGAAGTAAAATTAAATACGCTGAAGAATGGATGTGTCTAAAATGCAAGCACACATAAAACAAATAATATGCGAAGCTAGATAACTCCTTATGGTTTGTTCTGTGTGATAATGGTCATCAGCCAACCTCCAACCTTGTGTTCCTGGGCTTTCGCCGTGATTTTGCTATTGTCTACTTGAAGATCTGGTTCCGCATTGCACTGACCTTCGCAAGTCCTTCACAAGAATCAGGGGCAACTGCTAACGCACAGGACCACAGGCAATCAGACCTTTCAACAGTGAATTCGCCTAAGCAAGCCTTTACCAGGAAATCATGCAATTCTCCATCATATGTTCTCATATCTACGCAATAATTTGCATCATAAGCTGCCACAGAACAAGGGGTGGAAAACCCCAAACGTGACAACTTTCCCAAAACCCAATGGACTTTCCAGAAGCTGCATTACCTTTGGCTCCCATTGCGTATGAATCCAGAGGGGCATTCTGCCATGCACTCATCGTTGTGAATCACAAATCTCTCATATTCACTTGTTTCGGTGGCAGGGACTTTGGAGCAAAACTCTTTAGTCACGCAGCGCCAGCCCTCGAACTTGTAGGTGTTGGGAGGGCAGGTGGGCATGCAGACTCCTTCGTAGTAGTAATTGCGGCAGGCCACGCAAGCGGTGTTGTTGTCGGGTGCCGTGCAGCTCCCCAAGCATTCGGGATGGCAACACTCATTTTGGTCTGTGCAGGCTCGCTTGCCACATGAGCTGGGGCACACTACAAGACAGAAGGCAAGGTAGCATGAACAACAGCTCTTAAATAAAGTGAACGGCACCAAAGCGAAAACCCTGACCCATACAACTCTATGCTTTCATTCCCTGGGCTCTAGAGTATCTCTGCAAAAGAACAACTCCTGTAAAAATGACAAATTAAATTCTCTTTTTCTCAGTTTTAGTAGCCTGAAAATAATTTTTCCTCAAATCAAATTTATAACATAAAACAATTAAATAATAAGGAAAACTGCTGGAAGCAAGACCAACATAAGGATAACGGAAACAGGCAAGTACTGGAATCTGCTCCATAGCCCTAGTATTATGGGAAGTTTCTTTGTTTGGGTTGGTGGCTGTTTTTTGGTGGGATTTTTTGTGGGTGTTTTCTTTTTTTTTTTTTCCTTTTTTTTTCCCCTAGTGCTGACTTACTGTCTTTCTAAGCATTTCTTGTCTTTCCTATTTGTACTTCAAATTGGTCTTTTACTGGCAAGAAAACAAGCTCCCTTTAAACTACTTAATTACACTTGTACAATAAAGCACTGCTATACTGTAGCACACATGGTTAGGTTGACCCCAATGTAGCATCCCAATGTTGCTTAAGTATGCAAAATGAGGTTTAACAAAGTACAGATGGTACACATCAAATACTGTGGAATCATGGAGCTACTATTTTCCCTTGAAGAGTGTAACAGAATTCTGCCTTATCCCCAGTTTCTGGGTTCAGAGAACAAAATATGAAAGGGAGAAAAAAAAAATGGGGTGCAAACTTATGGAGACATTCATTTCACGTGAAAGCATTTCAGCTTGGAAGACATGAACAAAGAGCAGAACTGTCAGCAGACAAGCTAACCACCGCTACATCAAAAGAAGTGGCAGCATTATATTTATGTAACAACAACATTTTGATTACAGCATTGTATGGCCTTTTAGCCATGTGAGTTTGTGTGCCAGAGGCTCTGTAAACAAACACAGATAGGAAATCTGGTTTGCATTAAGTAACTGTTTTCCACTTTCTTACTTAGCTAAAACACAGTACCAGTAATAACAGCATAAAACAAAATTTCAGTAGTACAACTATAGTGAGATCCAAGCAAAGCACCACAAGACATTTAAACTGAACAATTTGAGCAAAAAGCATACAACCAGCAAAGAAGTTAACATCGCAGCAAAGAAGTTAACATCGCAGCAAAGAAGTTAATAGCCCAAAATGAACACAGAAGCAGCAGAGCCCAGCCTGTAGAGAAAGACAATGTTTATGAAAAGTTCTGCACTGCAATTTATCGCTCAGTTTGCAACTAACTACAGTGTCGTTCTAACGCAGGGCTAAACACCCTAAAATCTTGAACCCCTCCTCTTCCCATAACTAAGATCTAGGCTTTCCAGTATGTTTTTACAGTGCTGTTGAGCAGAGCACCACAATCATGAGACAGGACCAAATAAGCCTGACAGTGCTATTAAGTAGTAATTTAAAAAATAACACAAAACCCCCAAACTCTGCGCTGCGTCAGGACCTAGACATCCTACACCACGTTTTGATTGTAAGAAGCCATTTTCTGCCAGTTTTAAGGTAGTGCCCATGTTGAAAAGGACTCGTAAAACTGCCATCGGAGAAGTTTGACCCTCTCCCATCAAAATGGTTCTACATTAATCTTGCTTAATTTTATTCATTTCGTTGGTTTTGGTTTTTTTTAACCCTAACTGCCAACCTTGCAAGTTCAAGCTTCTGGGTAGGAAGCTGGGTTCTCCTTACACAACCAAGGCTAAGAAAAGCGTTGTGGAAGAAATTCCACCTGCACACAGTCTCCAAGTAACCCAAGAGCCTGTATTAGCAGGTAGCTATGAAGTACCGTCAGCAGACCTGCTTACAACATCTGACAGTGCTATTACTTGTATATATGTAGCTGCACATCGCTAACACAAGAGGCTTGCATTCAAGACAGCTTGGATACACTGGATTGAATGCAGCAGGTCTACTGCGTGAGAAGATACTACTGAAGTTGCCCAAGAGCTCATCTGTCTTTTCCAACTAGACAAGAACCATTACTTATCCCTGCAGCCCTTTCCTTGCACATACTGCTATTATAACCCAACAGCTGTGCTCTTACCACTACCGCTCCGTACCTGTACAGTCATTTTTTCAGAGTGAAACCAGGCAGAATAGCACAGAGGGGCGGAGGGGGGAGACTGTGGAAACAAGAAGGTCGCAGCATGAGGATGGCTGAGGTTTGCCCAGGTAGCACATGTATCACATGCAGGCCAAATTAAAGAGAATTTTTGCAGACCCAGTTACTTCTAAGACTACTGAGAGCAGGAATGCAGAGGAAATCACTGCTAAATAATGATTGTGTAAAGATGCTGCATTTTTTTTTTCTTCATGAAAATGAAAACAACATATGCACCAAACTGTTACCCGAGAACAAACAAGCATGTTAAGTGAATATTCTTTTCTCAATGGTAACCTGCAATGGAGCAAAGCCTGCCCCAATGCACCTTAGTAAGGCTTCATCAATTGCCTTTCACCTTAAGATATACAGTACTACTTGCATTTGCGACTACAAAGGGATTAAAAATTAAATAAATAAATCAGTGTGCCTTGCTAGCAGATGGACTGGTGTTCTGAGCGGGTGCCAGAACTCGGATTTCACATGGTAGCTACATTCCCAGTTCAAAGCCCTAAGAAAAATAATACAAACACATCCCTGATGCCTCCACAAAGTTCATTGCTAGATGCATTGATTAATGACATAATCTTTTTGTTTTCGTCTAGACTATGTGCTAAAAAACAAATGCTGCTACACTAAGTATTGAGATGAATACAAAAGTTTTTTCTAAGAATGAAATAAACTCAGTCTTTTTCTGCTGTGTTTCCTTGAAGTCTCTGCCATTCATGAACAGTCCGCTACATAAATAGGATTCCCTGCATCTCCTGGTAAATCTGCTGACTCTCGTCTACAGTAATATAAATTGAAGTACAGAAGGATACACAAGTTCACAAGAAAAAGGCAATCAGTGAAACAGGTTTTCCAAACCACAGTGATATTTTAATCACAACCATTTTAAAAAGAACCGTTGAAAACTTTTTAAAGATAATTTTTTAAAAGCTCAGCAAACCTTGCTTTTCTCTCAGTCCTATTTTTTGCCTGTTCTTGCTAACATTGGCATAGTTTTCAGCCTGGAGACAATACGGGTATCCCGTTTCTTTGAAGAGGCAGAACAAGAACTTTTGTGCGCGTAGGATACATTGTGAACAACAAAAAGCCTCACCTGCCTTACACCCAGCTTCCCTCAGATATTCCCGTCACAAAAATCTTACTAAACAATACTGGCTGGCCCTACAATCCCATGGGCCCCATCTACCCTCCCAGCCTGTGCTACTTGGGCTGCTAGATTTGTACCCAAGCATTTAAAATGCATGTTCCAAAACACTGTTGCCAAAGAAAACCCTGAAATACGCTCGGTAACTTGTTGACTTTAGTCCACAAGAACATTAGAGACACAAACATGAGCAAACAGTGGGCTGACATTTGGGGACAGAAATTACCAGCCAGGTACAACAGTGCCTTGGATCATGAAGGCTGATGACTGCATACAAAAAATACCCCAACCCCCTGAACAAATCCTTGCTGACAAGTACAATGGCAAAAAATGCTTAATTGTCATCACATGGAGCTAACCAAGATAATGGAAAATTTCAGAGACCTTGGAGGGCAGCCATGGAAGAAGTCAAAGCAAGACCTGGAGAAGGGCAGACCTAAAGCAGCTTCATGACTTTAATAAAGAGATGATAGTGGCTTGACTAGACCCGAGTGTCCACTTACATTTAGGCAGTGAAAGTACTGAAAAATCATCAGATCTTCAGAGAAGGACATTACAAGAGTAGCAGTGGCTAAAAAAATCCAATTTACTGGAGCAACACCAGCAGCAGTAGTTTCTTTGATCATCCATGCTTCACCTTCTGATTCCTTCAAATAAGCTTGCCTCATCAACAAAATTCAGATATTCCAAATATTATTAAAAGACTATGATCACACACAAAAAAAGGCAACACATTTCATTCCAAGGTGCCCAATTACTTAGCAAATCAGATTCAGACCTCACACACAGAAAGGAGATACTTTAAAACCAAATGTAAAGATCTTACAAACAAGAGGAGCTCCAAGAGAATCTGACTCAGAAACTCATTATTCTCAATTAAAATCCCCAAGATGCTAAACCAAAATTGCAAACACAAAGCAAGGTTGGGACACCCTCAAACGCAACTCTCCAAAAAAAAAAGCAAGAAACAAATCATCTCTTTGTATTGACGGCAGTTCCTTTCTGGACAGCCTCGCACTAAGGAGGTGGCAGTTCATCTGACATCTAATACCTCCCTGCTATTGGAAATGCGCACAAAGCTAAAGCTTGCTGCAAACACTCTGCATTGACATCACGGCTACTGTACAGTTTGGACAGACCAAGTGTTCTTATCTCCAAGATGCCATGACTTCAGCAATGCTGAAACAGAAAAATCAGGTGAATAAACAATCAGTCACAGGGAGTGAAAACGCAGCCAGAAGAGGAAGACTTCTGGCAAGCTGAGGCACCAGCCGCTGCCAAGGATGGCACCGTGCCAGTCACATGTGGGCAAGCAAAAGGTTGCCAAGTGTGGGATAAATATTTTTTAAAAATACTTTCTCTCCTTGTAAAACGATATTTGATCCTTCATTTTTTTATACTGTTTCTGCTTTTTTAGAGCATCCTTCACATAAAATAATGTTTCAGAAAGAAAAGGGGGGAAGAAAAGCCTAGTTTTGAGCAGAAACCAGGGGAGGAAGGGAGTGTTTTCTCCTAGCCAACTACCAAAACAATCAGCTGTCTAAATTTATCCACAAAGACAGAAAAAAACAGTCATTTTTGGAATGTTAATCCCTCTACAGGACAGAATTTTAAAAATATTGCATTTCAACGGCCTAAACTTTGGTACGATCCTTCAAACAGCTGACTTCAAATGCTCAAACAGCCTATACAGGACCCGATCTCTTGCCCAGTGTACTGTGAGAACAGGGAGGCTGCAGATATGTTACTTAGAAAATCCAGTTCCAGTGATTCATGGCCAGGACTGGAATCGAATAACTACAGAATAAAGGCTGCAATAAGGAAATATATGTATTAAATACATGCAGAAATGTGTTCCAATCACAAAAATGTGGGTACAAGTTATCTCCAAAGAACTGAAGAGGACCACTTAAAGCAGTTGTATAAAATCTTTATATTGCTACAGAAACACACATTAGCTACATAGTAACAACTGTACCCTTCTTGCCTTTTCTGTTTCCCCCCAGCACTCAAACTTGGTCTCTCACATTCAGTGAAATTCTGAAGGAAAAAAACCACCGCTGTATCGAACTGCTTTCTAGTAGTTAATGCATAAACTTTGGGAGATTTTGAGATTAACTGCCAGATCTCAAAGGTTCAGTCCAACCCAGCACCGATACTAGGACCTGGAAGTGATCATCTCCTTCCTCTTTAAACCCCTAGTACGTAACAACCATGCCCACCAGTGAATTGTTTGGACAGGTCTATACAAACTTCCACCAAGAAGCAAGAAGGCGGCATGAAGTCTACAGTCTACAAGCTACTTCTGACTTGAGATCATCGCACTAGTCATGTGTTTCTGTGTTTACATCCTAATCACTACCATCCCATTTTTGTCTGGCAGATCTTTCCAAGGACCTTGAAATTATTCCGAAATTGTTTTGGGAATTACTTTCTTGCCACAATACAAATACAGCTGAAGTTTAACTATATGTGGTTGGCTTCCACAGAAAGCTCTTTGGCCTTTTGCTTCTTGGTATTTCAGTTTGTCACAGATACCGTACACCACACCCCGTAAGTGAAGGGGTAGGTGTGATGGAACATCCACAGCCTCAAAAAAAAACTCAGAAGATTTGCCCAACCTGACATCAGTCCACTAACTGCTCAACTTATGAAAAATCGATAAAGGAATCTACTCTTGCATCTCTTTCTTCAGGACTTTATGACTGAAAAACACCACCACACTAAATGCCTGCATAGTGAGCTGTGCAGCAGTTGGATCAATCTGCTCAGATCGAAGCACCTGTAGATGAGTCCTGAGCAAAGGAAGCAGAAGAAAGGAGGGGAGGCAGGTTAGGAGAAGAAAGCCCAGCACCACTCAGTACCTGGAGACCCTCAAGATGCCACCAGATGTGGTACGGTCTACGCAACGGAGAGGAATCGTTCATCATTCAACGAAACACTTTGCTAGGACATACGTCGTGGTGAGGTACTCCATGCCCTCCAGTTTTACAATTTCTTTCCTTCTCCGTTACCATTTTCCCTTCTCCTCATAACAGTTTCAGTGCATAACGCATTTCAGACTAGCACACCCATCAGCACGGCCCCGACGAGCCAGAGCCCACGGCATGGTTTGTAACCCCTCAAACACACAAATGCCTCAGCATAACATAACTGCAGCTCTCCTTCCCTGCTGAAAACAACAGAACAGCCCATTAAAACAACAATGAAAGCGACCCAAAGCATGTTTCAGTTGGATACATGGGAGTTTGATCACACAACCCCCCCTCTTTTGGCCACCTATCGTTCATTCCTTCCCCTAGAAGTTACCTCAAAACAGCTTCCGGGCTTCCCAGATGAGACAGGTAACAACATGTGTACTAAAACCATTTTCTTTAGAGTAACTAGAGGACGTGGGGACACTATTTGGCACTGTATAACCTCCCATCCCTTCAGGTTTTCTGCAAGTGAAGCAATCAACCCTGCTAAAAGCTCCAGCAGCGTTACAGCTATTCACATTGCACCAAAATTAGAGCAAATGGAAACCCAAGTGAAGAAAACAACTACCTTAAGAGCACAGTCAACAGGAACCGATAGATAGCACAGTTACTCCATTTGCTCCAAAATGCGTAATACTAACGACCAGGAAGGTGCAAATAAACATGACTTATTGACAAACCTAGGCAGCACAAATTGCATTCTCTTTCAAAGCAGTTTGTTGCTCAGCACAACCCAGACTGGCATCATTGCAGCTGGCACTGGAGAGAAAGAGGAAAAAAACAAGTCCATTTTGTCCCTTCCCCACCAGTATGAATTCAGTACATAAACAAACCCAGCTGAGGCATATACACAAGCATCTATCAGGCCTTCAGGCCAGTTTTACTCTATCTTCAACGCTAGCTAAACAAATCAGTTGGGAATGTTTTACCATCAGTACTGCACTGTTCTAGAAATATTTCCTCTACAAAAAGGGAAATTTCCCACTGGAAGTTGCAAATCAGAACAGTAATGTCGATGCCAGTGGGGGTGAAAGCAGGAATGCAAGGGTGACCCCACAGCGGTGAAAGCTGCTCCCCATCCACTGCACTGACCCACCACGAACGCTCACAAATTTGTTCACATTTCTGAAAGGGCAAGTAAAGTTCCTGAACTCTTCAGTAACACCCAAGGAAAGAAAAGAGCTGCTGCAGAATAGCTCTGAAGCAAATGACTTTTCTTTTTGCTTCAGATTATGAGCAATATATTGGGGCTTTGCTGCTTGTCGCTTAAAGCTAGATTTAATCTACCTGTCTTCCAAGTGCTGCAAGTGTAAGGAAATAAGCTTTAGAGGATTTAATTAATATACTGCAAGCAAGGAGTGCTGGTCAGTCATCTCCTGGCAAAACTCCAGCTGGAGGAAGAATACTGTTCACATTTCCAGATTTATTCTGAAGGAGGAAGACAGTTTGATAACATTTATCGTGCTGGCCTAAATTCCGTAGTTCTCTTAACGCTGAAGAATAACAGCAGTTTAATCTTGGGCAAAAAAACATTCAGCGGTTCAGAGGGATTCAACTCCTGCTTCACTTCAGGAATGCCCTTTGCATTTATGCATTAAGCCCATCAATAGGCTTAACCATGCTGGCACAAGCAATGAAACATAATGCTCGTCTTAGAGGCAGACATCAACACTGCTCCAGCCGAAGGCTAATTACTCTAAAAATGAAGAGAGAAGAGGGGCTGGAAGCACTTTGGTAAAACTACTGTTTACAATATATACAGTAGGGAAAATGTAAAAAGATTTTGCTCATCTCCAACTAGGACACCCCTGTTAACAACAAACAACAAAACCTGTTAAGTTTTCATCATCAAAATGATTAAAACTGAAGGGAACAGCCAGAAAGAACAAGAACATGGAAAATATTTCACTACAGAGTAAGTTTTTTTCAAGCTGTTCACCTGCTAGTGGGATAGCCCACTAAAAAAAAGATTAAGATCTAGATACCCAGGAACCTGAGAAAAGAAAAGAATTACAATGGAAGGGCAAAACAAGATACAAGAACACTGATGGTTTGGACAGTTATCAGTCACACCTGGGTGCATTTGTTTTAAATTACAGACTAGTAAGTCTGGGAGTACGTCATCACTTACGATGTTTGCACATTCCAAGTGAAGGCATCCTGCTAAGATCAACATCACCTCAAACAATATTCAGGCAATTTTGTTCAAAACAATTAAACAAAGTATTTCCTTCATGACTTCCAGAAATACAAGAGAGTGTAAACAAGTCTGACAGCTACTGAAGGTTGTGCTCTTCAGATCCACAACAAAAGGTGAGCTCTTTCCTTGGTTTTCATAATCATGAAATAATTTTTTCATTCTAAATCATTCCTTAATTATAAACACAGAGGGAATACAGGTGCCTGAGTTTGGAGGACCCAAAAGCAGACTGGAAGATTGCGCATTAATCCACCTCTTAATGCATTTTAACAAATTTACAGACAACACGGACAGCAGAAGGAATGCAACTGACCTGAAATCTGTATTACAATTAGTTTCTACTCATACAACACAACTGTGGATAGAAGTGTTTCAGAGGAAAACATCGAGTATCTTTTCAGACTCTATGCAAATTGCTTTCATAGTCTGTAAATCATCAACTGCCTGGACAGGAATTTGTAACTCTATCCTAAAAGGTTCAATCTCCAACAAACAAGAACTGCTGCAATGGCTGCCTGTTTGCTTGTGGGTTAATGAACAGCTCTGTGGCTAGAAAAGGCTGAGCCGAGTCGCAGAGCCTGCTTTGAAAGTCACAAGGATGCTCCTGCTCCAAAGGCACTGGACATCTCTGCGGCCCCAATGAAAGCCCCAAGTGAACTGCTGCACATCCAGCAGCTCCGGATCCTCAGCTCGCTCAAGCCAAGCAAAGGACTGACTGGAGCAACTGAAGTAGAAGACACTGGAAAGAAGTGACTTGGGTCAGTGAGATGCACTTGATGGGAAAAGGACATAGGCTTGCTCAGTATTTTCTTCTAACCTCAGTGGATGATACTATGCTGTCCAGACTGCACTTAGTCCACTGTCTTTACAAACATCCTCCTTTATGAGATGGAACTATTTCAGTTCTTCCAACACATTTATAAAATAGACTGAACAAGGAAAACCATGCTTGACTATGCCACCTCCCAGAAACTGCACACAGCACGATATACTCGGGGGACAAATGACATAGACATCACTGCTGGCCATGTACTCAAACACACGGAGTTAATACTTAGATATGTGAATTGTCTCTGCTCATACACATGCTTTTGAGGAATTCCTGTTAGTATGACTGGGAAAAAAATAACATTGCTGCGAACTTTCTAAATCCTTTCCCGTAGTAAGGATTTGTGATCAGATTAGGGAGTATCAGGCATTTTTATTTATTTATTTATAGGAAGGACAGTCAAGGTGAGCTGTATCACTGGATCCGATGGGCTCCAGCCTGCAGCAAAACCAGCTCAGCAATACTGCCCAGCTGCTCTGAAGTTGGAGACGGCATCAGATGGCACTTATTAAAGAAAAAGAGGGGATTCACATTTGTGATACTGGCACAAAGTGGAAAGCACGCTGCTTCCCACTCTGTTTCTGCTAGAGTTTGGCACGTTTGAGCTACACTTTTCTCCTCCGGTACCTTTTTTTGTCATCTCAAGTCACATTCACATGAACATATAAATACACAGATCCTTACGCTCTGTGTATAGCAGATACTTACATGGATGGTCTCAAAAAAGAATATTCTTTTCACACACTAAAAAAATTATACAGAGTTATTTTAAATTCAGAACTGTTTGTATATTCCTTATAAGTTTATAAAACTCTCACTGTCCTCCCATGACTAACGAAACTGGAATTGAGAGAGTATTCTATATTTATAACTCGTCTGGTTGCTCATGCCTATGGCCCTATTTCCACCCTCCGTTACTGTACACAGAGCTATGTGAGGTATTGTGGGTTCCCAAACTTCACCGATTTCCTAACAAGGCAGGCCTGTGTCCCGGAGGAACAAGCTGGGGGCTGTTTTGCTCCGGCATTGGCCGAACTCAGAGGGAGAGGCCTTGAGCGCTGTGGTTTTGGCAGCTCTTCTTGAAACTGGTATTAGAGGCCATTTCTGCGCAATTACATGCCTAACTGGCACCGGATTGTGTATCGATGCTCCTGATACACCATCTACAGCCCAGGTCCATTTACAGCCCAAACCGTACAGCTACTGCTACACACCCTATTTATTTCAGCAGCGCCTGCAAGCCAAGGCACTTGGATGCTTAGCTGAGTAGCTCCGTCAGTCACCTACGTTACAGACACGCCAAAAGTACCAGGCAAACCCAAACCACTGCAGCAAAGTCCAACAGATCATTCGTCGCTCTCTCAAAAACAAAAGGAGACAAAACCCTCAAACTTTATCCAAAATCCACCTGAGACCACGCAGTGTTCAGGGATGCTGGTACACCACAGGCCTCAAACGGGCAGCAGAGAAAGAGACTGTATCAGGTATCTACAAATGCAGCAAAATGAGGAAAAAGATGGATTTCATACAAACGAGCGCTGGGTGGCACTTATAATTTGTACGGATGTCTTAAGGTCTGCCCAAGAATCACACAACTACATCTCAACTTCTAAACAAAAATGCCTCGCTGGGTAATAAAGAAAAGTCTAAGACTTCGTCATAATAAGAGGCACCTTGTAATCAATGGATTTTTAACATGTGCTGGGCACCTGTGAGGCACAGAAACTCTTTCTAATTTGCAGGTCCTAGGTATGTTCAATATAAATAAATATTCGTACAGAAAGCAGATAGACATAGGCAGATTTTTTCAAATTCAGAGTATGTTGTGGTGGCTGGGATTAGGGTCTAACTCTCATGGAGTTAGAATAATTACGGTATTTGAGCTATAAAAATTAGGAAAAAAAAAATCAAAAAAGCCACAACTCTTCCTATGAAGCTTTGGAAAGTCCAGAGACTCTGTCAAACCAGGAATTGAAAGAAAGCAGAAAGAGTACTGGCCAGCACTGAAAGGGAAAGGAAGCATGGAGAACATTTTTCTCTTTCCATATCATTGCCTTGTACTCTAGCCTCCACCTAACAACTCAGGTCATTTCCACAACCCCCTCGCCCAGTGCAGAGCGGGAGTCAGACCACATTCAAGTTCAGGACAATGTATCTGGGAATCTCCGCACATCACATATGAAAGCGTAGAAAGGTCTGAATTATGTGTAAGATGATAAAGCCTCCATACCTACTAACCAAAAAAACAAACATTACCAGGAAACAAGTGGCCACAATGGCTAAATTGATTCAACTCAACTGAGAAAGTTTTGCTCTAGCAAAATAAATTTGTCTTTAGAAAATTCTAGGTGAGAGAGAGACAAGTCACCTAAATCACCCTATAAAGTAAAATGAGATTTCAAAAGGAAAAAAAATGGCATAGGTCAACAAAGAGACATTTTGGTTCAGCCAAAATAGCTGCTGCTTTGAAAGCTCAGCAGAGTAACACACCGCACCTGAAGACACAGATACTTGCAACATGGAAACATTACCTTAAACCCTCATGGCACGCGGTGTCTGGTTTGTTTGCACATTATACCTATGCTCAGAACAAGTGCTGGCATGGGGAGAGCCGCCAAACACATTTTGCAAACAATTACAACAACCCGAAACAACATGCTGCGGCGGAAGTCATCTCGGCAAAGGCCCCAGCCTCCCGAAGTGGCACCATTTGCAAATCCAGTTCTCAAAGGCACGTAATGGGAACACCCGCCTCTCCTTCCCTCTCATCCCAGAGTCACAGTCTTTGCTGCAGGTAGGCAGCAGTGCTGCAATTTTTTTCCCAGTTTATTCAGCCGCTTTCTTTGCTTTGCAATAAAGCTGTCAAGATTAACGGACAACTCTGGTGAGTCAGATGTTCAAAGAAAAAAACATAATCCGTACTCTCACCATCTAAACAGTAATGCTACTGGTGTAATTGCTTTCCGTCACTTTGCATACCCATAACACAAGACAAACTTTTAAAAGCTATTAAAAAGTCCTCCTACTTTACAAGGAGAAAAATTATCTAAATTTATCCCAAGAAGCTAAAGTTCACTTCACTTTGAGGGAAGGATTTAAATATGGAATATTTTTTCTTCAATCAAAATCTGGGAGGAAAATTATAAAAAGGTCTTTGAAGAACTAAATACAGTAAAGCTTAGTATTATCTTCTGAAATTATAAGAAAAACAGGTTCCAAATATTTATACTTTTTTAAAAAATAAAGTTTATGTTCCAGTAATTAAAGTACAGATGTTCTTCCACAAAAGCATTCTAACTTGACTGACCCTTTTCTAGAGTTTTTAGAATTATTTTTTACTGTTAAAATCCCACTAAGCATTTAATATATTCTGCACAGGGCTAGTATTATGGATATGAAAAGATGCAGGTTCCCAAAACAAATATGTACTATACAATTCAGTAATGAAAGTTCTTACAGCTTCTTCGTGCAGAATGTGCAGACCCCAAACAGACTGTAAAGACTTCTCACAACCTCATTTACCCTAGAAATTATTAATTTATAGGACACCTACACACAGAAAATTTAACGAATTTAAGCTTTATTTCTCAATAATACTGCAATAAACAAGATGGCAATTACCTTTTCTTCCAGTTACGGGTCTCCTTGAGCCAATATCTGCAGATATCTCTGGTTATAGAGGTCAAGTGGGTGAAAGCAGCAGCATCCTTTCCATTTTCAAACTGCTCATGATGCTACGCTGTCTTTTTACTACACAGAAGTGCATCCTCCTCCTTTTACCGAACTATTCTGAACACACCAGCCATGCCATTCAGTAAGCTCTCTAGATGTATACTTACAACACACAAAGCAGACCAAGAACAAAATATTTCTGGCTGTGCTAAGAGTTATCAATACGATATCATCCCAGAAACATTTAACGCTAACACTGAAAAGTACTGTGACAAAGTTAACTGCCACCTCTGGTCCAGATACTTGTTGTTACAGAATGAGCCCAGCAGTGGCTGGGTTTGGGCAGCCGCAGGGGGACAACGCAGTATTGCCATCAGATCACACTCAATTTGAGAAACAATTTCCAATTCCATCATTAAGAAAAAAAGATTTCTCTTTCAATGTTTACAACTGCAAAATGAAACAATGGATCTGTGTGTACTTCAGGCAGGGAAGACTCTGCCCCCTCTGCAGTTATATGAGCCTAAACTTCCATACGCATTAAATACTAAGTTTTCTGTAATTATGCAAACACTAACCTGAACACACTTTACAAATCACACTGATATAAAAAAAATAAAAATCACAGAAATCCAAATTTACAGACAGAATCTTCATTGAAAAAACAGTAAAAGGGAAGTACCAAATAATAGCAAATCCTGCTTGTTGATAGTTATGAAACAAGAAACAGGGAGGGGAAAAATAATTAGTATTCCAGGATGTCCCACACACCCCCCCCAAAACTAAAAGCGTTACATTGGATGGGAATAGAACAGCTGATTTTGCCTGCAGTCAAATCCCTAGAAGTATCATTTAAATTGCAAATTATAGAGCAACAGATAATTGCACAAAGTTCAAGGGGTTTCAGTGGTTTAGTTTTTATGAATTAGGAATGACATGGGGAAAAATAAGGGGGTCGGGCTAGCTACTACCCTTAGTACATATTTCAGCTTAAATATTTCTCAGATTCATTTGATGCACTTGGCACTGCAGCTTGTTAAAGTGATAGAAAGTAAAGCAGCTTCTCAGAGATCATCCCTAAGGATGTAGTATCAGCTGGTGGCCACGCTGGCGCTGGAGGATTAACTGCTACAGATGGATCTCCAAACTGACTAATTACTCCCTCCTCCCCACATCATGTCCTTCCCCACAAGGGAAACTTTTAATCCATTTATACCTTTCCTGGGAAGTGCTTTTCAACCAATAGTTCCTTTGACAAACCTTCCATTTCCCCTTCCTAGGTTTTAAATAGCTCCTACCTACTAATACCAGCTTCTTGGCTGGGGTTCCTAAAAATTAAACTTCACAAATGCATAGTGACAGAAAAATATATACTTCACATTTGTACGGTGCTTGTTAATCAGCAGTTCTCAAAATGCTTTACAAAGCATGAAATCTAATAGAGTGGTTGTTTTCGACACCCATTTTAAAGCAGGGGGGAAACAGATGCAGTAAAAAATGACCAGTTACTCAAGGCTACAGCAAAAGATTTAGTAACGCAGGCAGCTGTTAAGTCTTGATATGCAAAAGCCCCTGACACTACATGACTGTAATAATTTTCTTTTAAAATATAACAAGTCCTGAATTACAGACTTCAGTACATGATTATAGAACACTATTCAGGGGGCCAGGGGCTCACATATTTCCTTGCCAGGCTGTTAGTACATAACAGACAAAAGACAAAGCAGAAGTCAGATTACCTTTTAAAAATTATTTTCAAAATCGGCTTGTTTGGGGGATATTTGCAAAAAAAAAAAATCTACCAGTGGATACAGCAGTAACTACCAACAGTAGACCACAGCCTAGCCTGATACGTAAAATACCTTTACAGTATCAGAGTTGGGTCCTCTGTGACAAACCATTAAGATATTCCAGTGAAGCTTCTACAGACTTTAAAGGGTGACAACAAATTATCAACATCTTCAGCATGGAAAGAAGTGACACTTGTCTGACAAAACAGTACTGAGCCAACGGCTTTACAGTGATACATGACAGATCCACACAAGCCAGCACCATGTCACTTAACTGTGAGATTTCGCTGGAAGGAGTATTATAAACTGCATTAGTGAAAGGGATGTAAAGCAGAATCTTGGGATTCTTATAAGAAAATGTACACAAGGTATCTCTTCCAAAAGTTTTTATCTTTGATATTTTGACTCCAGGGCTTTTGGTTTTTGGAGGGTTTTTTATATAGTAAGCCAAATGGCTTAACAACTTATTTTCACTTTTTGAACAACATGGTTTCATTTGTTTTGTTCTCCTGTTTTAAGTCATTGATGCAGATGATGCCACCTGGGCAAGTTTACATGCTTACCCCATAGAGTGTCTTCAAAGTAACTTCATGCCAATAATTGTTTTTAAGAGGTATCACTGCCGAATTCGGCACTTGGGAAAAAAAAAAAAAAAGGTTAATCTAATCCTGCTTTTTGTGCTCACTGGAGAGAGATGGTGGCCTCTTCCATCGTGGGATGGACACACGTATGCACAGCATTAGTTTAGCCACCTTCAGACACACATGACTCCCATCATCTCAGTCCCATCCTTTTACCTCTGGTCCCCACTTAATTCCGCTGATCAATGTCTGATACAACCTCTACTACACAACCAGTGTCAATCAGATTTTCTCAGCCACGGCACTAAAGTACCCTGCAGTCACTGGTACCCTGCAGTCACTGGCAGATTCATTTGCCTTACTCGACACACTAGTGGTGAAGTGACAGGATTTCACCCACGGCATAAATAAGGAACCTGGATTCTATGTGACCTGCCCACAGCTGCACAGCTTTGGACACAGTCCAAACCATCTGCATCATTAACTGGGAAGATTTCTCCAAACAGCCTTTTTTAAGATTAACGAATGTATCTGGCTTGAAAATTATCATTTAGGGAATGACACTACCAGGTCAATGTGTTCCTGAGCATTAAGTACCTCCGAGAAAAGACAATTTTAAAAAGCATCTTCTGGTTCTTGGTGCAACGGATAACAAAAAAAGAATAGGCTCAGCACAAATAACTTCATAGCAATGTCTCTGGAAACCAAAATCTTTTTAAATGTAGTGTGAAATCTGCCAAGCTAAACTTGAAAGAAACCTCCAAGTCCACAAGCCCCTTGGACAGCTTCTCATTCCCTCAGATTTCATCTTGTTTGTGCAGCAGTGTATAGCTTTGCTCACATCTGTCTCATCTCTGGATAAATGAGGACCGTATGCTGTTTACTCCACCATCTCCTGCTGTACATGAGCTTTTCCCCTGCTCCCCTGTTGGCCTAAATTTTCCTTCAGGAGCTTGTACACTTTGCAGTCTCTTCCTTGAGCTCTTAAATTGCTCCTCAAGCCTCCTCCCTACTCCAGACTCCTAAAAATCCAACCTCATGAGTTATTCCCTACAAACCACTAATAAAGTGAACCTGGTACTTCCCAAACGTCAATGCAGTCTACTGGCAACCCTATCAATAACCAGAAGCTACAAAGTTCACACAAGTGCGCATCTAGTTTTTGCTGGTTTAGATCAGGCTTAGCTTGGCCAATCAGCAATGTTGACACATATCCAATAAACTAAAGGATTGCTGAGCTCCAGTATCTAAAGATGAAGTTTACAACTAAGAAGTATTCAGCTGTAAGTCTGATCTCATGATCTAAGTTGCGCTCTTAGTGAATTACTACAGCCTATATTGTTTTATGGGCAGTATGCTACTCGTTTGTAATATGTAAATCAAAAGACTTCACACAGAGAAACTGAGCTATAATTACATTTTCAGATAAATGCTTGTGAAGTCCAATCCTTCCCAGACAAAGGTTAGAAGACTGGTCCGAAGAATCACCTCGCACCCAGAGTGCTGCGGCTTCCACCAAGTAGACAGCGGGTCTAACGAACTACATGCCAGCAAACAGAGAAATCCATTTTTAATAAAACCTCTACTAATGCAAAAGAAATGGGTTAAATAGGAAGAAAAAAAATGAGATGCATGGAACAAAACTCTTTAAAATCTCAAGTATAATAACTATTTTATGTGCACCTGCATACTACCCCATGTGACTGTAAGCGTACAGTGCTTGCTCACGCTAACGTATTTTTGTCACGAAAGAAAAGCAGGCTGCAGTGCAAGTACCTGCATTTAAGAAGCTTCTTACAGGTTCAGTGACTCTTTGTGCATCCTAAACCCCACAACTGAGAAGGGAAAATAAAAAGAAAAAAAAAAAAAAAAAAACAGGAAAAGGCTGGGGGGAGGAGGCACCTTGTGTTGTTTCATTCACCGCTCTGTCCAAAACATTCAAATCAGCACCAGCTCGGAGAGGAAATCCAATAAGGATAATGCTCTCGCTGTCTATCCCTGCCCGCACGCCGCTCTGCAGGGCTGTGCAGCCACGTGATGGTTTGTTTATGAGTCTGAAGCAGCATCACATGAGGCACATCCCTGCTGCACCCCACGGGGACCTGCTCTGCGGGCAGGGGACAGCCACCGCCCCCACACCAAATCAAACCAAGGTGGCACAGCAGATCTTCATTAAAAATATCTGTTCAAAACTTGGCGCATCTACCCAGTACGTTATTACATAGGATGGAACGTTTTCATAGTGTTAACTTTTCAGCACACATTTCTTGATTTCAGACTTAAAATGAAAAGGAAGCAGAAGCAGCCATTCAAGGCATGGGGGGGGGGGCGGGGGGAAGTGCTTTTAAAAAGCACACATGCTTTTTAAAATTTAATAAATAAATAAAAAAAAATAAAAAATTAAAAAATTTAAAGGCAAATCTTACCATAACTTCAGTTTGATTCTGCAGGTACAGATTTCTCTCCATAGAAAAAATCAATAAAAGATTCTTTTAAGCCATTTGATTTCATTACCCTGTATCAAATCTCTGCTCTGAATGGAACATCTGAATCAATCTGTAAAGCTCCTACAGGCTATGCTGTTGTAGGCTTTCGAGTGTCTTTTCTCTACCTCTCTCACCACAAAGGCAGCAAGATAAAAATTCCAACTGGAGATTATTTGCTATTTCTAAACAAGTACCAGCAGATTATTATTTTTTTTTTCTCTTTAGCCCTCCCACTCTTTACACTGATGTTTCAGGAGGCAACGAAAAACCAACCACAAACTGTACAGAAGAGAGGGCCGGTTCAAAACTGCAGAAATCAGCTTCCTTGGGTGTGATTTCTTCAAGATGCACCTAGCTGTGAGAGCTGCTCACAAAAAGCTAACGGGCTTTGCATGTGTAAGAGATGCAAAAGGCGCACCTGTGAGCAATGCACCGTGTGCCTTTCCTGCCCTTTCCTATCGCCCGGCGCGCTCTCAGAAATGCAGCACTTTGCTGCAGTGGTGGCTGAAGAACTAAAATGTCCTATTTCCAGTACTGAAAGAGGGAAACATGCTGAATTAAACAAAGGCACATGTACGCTGTGCGCTCCTCATGCTGAAGCAATGAGGTTTCACCACAAAAGAAACACACTGTAGATCATTTAATGCATTAAAAAAAGATGGCACAGCGGAGTTCTGTGCAGTGCTCTGAATAATAACGAGAGGCTTACCAAAAACTGAGCACACACAAAACCAAGTGTCACAGTAATAGGTTTATTTTTTATCTGTTTTAGTCAGTATGTTACAACATAAAACCCCTAGAGTTTCAGTCTCTGGGATTCTCTCATTCCTTCCCCCATCCCTAAATTATGTCCCTTTAGTTAAATTGCTGCCTTCATAATCCAGTCCCAAGCTCCACATTCAGAAAGGTTATGATCCCCTTTGTTTCCCATTCTAAGATTGCCAGCAAGAGGGAGTGCACGGCGTAGCACAGCCTCCACATGCACCCCAAACTCTCCAGATCCACACAGGAGTCACCCCACTACCCAGCTCCGCACCACAAAAGGCTGCACTAGTAGGAAAGTCAAACAAGCTTCTCATTCCTCTTTCTTGCATTGTCATCAGAATCACTTAAAAGGATGAAAAACGTGAAGCATTTGCCTCTTTGGTACACAGACAGCTCCTGATACAATCTGTACGAACAATTTGCAATTTTGAGAAAAAAGAAAACAATTCAAAAAAACCTACATGGCTAAAGTATCAGACATAATCTGTTAAGTAACTGCTATGAAATCTATTACTGGGGATGGGGGGTGGTTTGGTTTGGGTTTTTTTTTTTTTGGGGGGGGGAGGTTGTTTGTTTGTTTGTTGGGGGGTTGGTTTTTGTTTTGGTTTGGTTTTAATATGGCTGTTCCAGATTACTGGAAAACTGCATTGTTTTACAGAATAGGGACACTTCTGTTACCTGTTACACTGTTCTGGCGAGCTGATGCATGTAACACACCACTAGTAAATACTCTAAATCATGTATCGGCACATGTATTTACATTTCAGGGGAGGCAGGACTCAGTGGGGCTGTAGGGGGGGTACTTGTTTTTTGTACTCAGAATAAGAAAGTGAAAATGAATGCAAATACCTCCTTTCTTGGCAGCAGGCAGTGCATTGTTAGCTTCTAAGCCTACTAGTCTGAGCACTGCAGCTGCCGAGAGGAAGAAATAAATAAATAAGAGCCCAACCCTAACAGCAAGGCATTTCAAAGGACAAAGGATATAAAAAGAGCAGCTGCAATAGAGATTTCAGTACAGCCACAAGTGAGATATCCTGAGTTCCTGCAAGTTACAGCCACTCTCAGGTTATTCCTTTTTTTAAAGCTCCTTACCGTAAGTGCTACTTATCAGCCATATGCTATCCACCCCCCATTTTCCACCCTGTTTTCATTTGCTGCAAAGGCCATCAACCATCCATCAACTCTCAGCAGATATTTCTCTTTCTCTGAGAAGTCATCCAATGAATCCAGAGATCCAGGTAGCAAACCCAGCGGGCTTTGGATGCACTCTTATTTTAAGTGCACTGAACAACAATTTACACCAATGCTTTTCAGGGCTGATGTTGTGGTGATGGACTTCAAGGCTTTGGCTTTGTTTTTTTGCAACATCTGAGGAGCCCAGGTCCCTCTGTAAGCCAGGTGAGCGATGCAGGAGCATTGGGCACCATGGCCTCCTGCTTTGGGTTAGAAAAACCAGACGAGACCCAGACAGAACCCGCTCCAGTACTTTTGATGTCTGCATTTGTTTTACTTGGGTTGTCTCATCACCTAGAAATGTAAACATTAGCTGGAAGACTGATATGACTTTATCCCTTTCTGACGCAGTGAGGAAATGACAACCTTGAAGATACAGGTCACAGCCTGGAGCCTTCACAGGAGCAGGGACTCCTTCCCAAATGAAAGCTTAACAAACACTGCTTGCAGAAACCCACGTGTGCTGAGCTCTGAACACAGCGCGAAGCCCATCAGCCCACACTGCCTGGAGCACCCCAACACAAAGGCAAAGCGGCGCTGGGTGCAGTCACACAAGTCAAGCATAGGAAACTGCCACAGAGGCGATGCCCAGTGCAGACAAGGGGCAGGGAGACACACCACACGGAGAGCTTCACACCAGCGATTCGCTCCATTTTACATCACATAGCCTCGAGTGGTACAATTTGAGGGGGAATTACAGAAAGGAGACCAGTTAGTAGCATATACTCCCATTCAAAAGCTTTTTAAGAATCCACCTATCACATTTTTGAAATGCCACAGAAATAGTGCTGGCCCACAAGGTGGGAGATCAATTAATTGTAACAAAAACCACATTGCCAAGGCTTTCACTTACCTAAATTTTACATAACCTGGACAAGTCCAAATGAAAAGTACGTATCTTATTAAACTGGCAGAAATTTAGTAACACAAGGCAGAAAACATTTTTTAAGTTTGTTTTTTTTTTTGGGGGGGGAGGTTAAACTTTTTTTTTTAAAGCAGTACTTAATTCACGACTTCTCAAAAGTCAATGAAGTTTGATACTGAAAACATGATGATTAGGATGATCACCTGGGGTAGAAATGCTCTGTCTAGCCTTGCACAGCATGAAGAATAGGAATAGAGTAGAAATTATTTTCTGAAGAATTTTTGCTGATTATTTTGAGAGCCAGAAATATGATCACAGACAAATGCTATTTGTGTCCCTTCACTATCAATGCAAAGATGCGATACGTTACATACAGGCACCATACAGTACATGAAAAACATTTTTTTTCCTGTAAAAGAAGAAATGACATACCTGTAATTTTTACCTAGAAAAGAGGGCGGGTTTTTTGTGGGTAACAAAAAAAGTCAGGATAGTAACCTCAGTGATTTAATACTGCTTGGAAAATTCACTAAGTAGAAATATTAACTGCTACCCTAGTCATACAGATCTTAACTTCCCAGAAGTTGGGCCTAATTCCTTACAAGTGATTTTATTGGATCCACAATACTCCACACGTTTGAGGAGCGCTGCTACAAAATATTAGACCACAAGTCAAAGGGATAAACACTAACATAATTCTTCAGCTTCTACCTAAAGACCTGTCAGGTTTGTTCATTGATAAATATGTGAAGTAACTCCTCATACTCTGGGGCTCAAAGCAGCACGTTTCACTTCTCACAGAAAAACACATTTCAAAAGCCACTGGTAAACTACCACCTGTCACTATCAATAATTTGCATTTAATTAAAAATTAGTTAAGTACATCTGTCCTAGAAACGAGTGCTATCACAACAGAGCAAGATTCTTCCATACACATATTGCCTCCGGAATCTGCTGCTTCCTCTGGAACACGTGCATCATTTATGCAACACACTGAAATTCATATCGAACAAATAATTCCTGCAAAAACTCCACAGAAGTTTCACAAAAGGCAAGTAAGTTTTATGAAAAGCAAATGCTAGTAATGAAGCTAACCTTCACTACAGAAAGCTACTAGAAATGAAAACAGAAAAAAATCCCCACCCTTATTTCAGCATATACGGACAGAAGGGTAGCTAAGCTGTAGGGTTTAGTAACTGGAATGGTCTAATGACATAAGCAAGGAATTTTTACAACAGAAAAATCTTTTATCAGATGCTGTTGGAGAAGTTGTGGTGGTGAGGGGAAGTAAATTTTGGAACATACAAGTAATTTTTCAGGTCAGATGCATCTGTTCTATTAAGGGATTTCACTGGTACTGGTTTTCAGCACAGTTTCTCTTTAGCCAGAAGATAATGCTTGTCCCATTTGACCCTGGAATGGAGCAGAGTAAAATATTTAGAAGACTTGACAAAACTGGTAACAAGAAGAACGTGTTCAAAATGACAGTGGAATTAAAACACCAGTAAACTAGGTCAAATTACTGGAGGGGAGAGTATCCTGAAATACAGCAAAAAGTAACTATTATAATTGTAATTTCCATCTCAGATAATTTAAATTATTAATAGCAAGAGTTAGCAAAAATGAATTAATTCCTGCAACTAATTCAATTTTCTGTATTTCCTTAGGGTGTCTGGATTTTTAAGCCTAGTACCCAAAGTCCTTTATGCTTTTACTGCAATACCCTGATGGACTCATATTTTTACTTTTTTTTTTTTTTTTTTTTTTTTTTTTTTTTTTTTTTTTTTTTGGCCTAAATCTCTTTCATATTGTTTGTATTTATTAGCATTTTTTCTGAAACTTTACTTCCGTGAGGACCTGCACAGAGGTACCTAAAGGATCCAGCTATGCTCCATATGCTGCTGTAACTGGAAGTAATTACTGCAAATCATCAATTGCACAGATGCAAAGGTCTCTGCCGGTCATTACATCAAAGCTGGATGTGTGCAGCAGCCCAGGTCACTAGGACACCACCAGCAGATGAAACCACCAGGCCCTTCAGCCTCCCCGATGGGTACAGTTCTGTTCAAATCCGGTCCACTGCCACGCGTATCCCAAGTGTAACCCTGCCACAGAAGTGAGCCGATTTAGAAACACACCCCTGGCACTCGAGATCTATTTGAGCACTGAACCCAGCAAAAGCAGCGCAACAGAGCACGGCACAGCTCCGCTCCACACGTTCCCAACCGCCCCGACGCAAGGAATTCGTGTCCACTGCTCCCCTCCATCACACCCACTGCAAGCACATCACGCTGCTGCAAAGGGGGAAACCCGATTCAGGCCATGGCAAACGGTAAAACCTTCTTCAAAAAGGTAAAAAATTATTTTAACGTGACGCCGCCACGCTTCCTTCCCGACGCTCCGCCGGTGCGGGGACAATCGCTTCCCTGCGGAAAGCCCCAAGGCTGCCTTTGCCCTGGGAAGGGGAGACAGAGATACCAAGGTACAGACCCCCCTCCCACCACACCGCCATTCCTCACGTCTCCGCAGCCATCTCTGCCTCAACACCTTTACCAGTGAGCAGAGGAGCTGCCCCCCGTTCCATGCCCCCCTCGGCAGGCAGAGGGGAGGTGAAGGGACACGCGGGGCTCTGTGCCACACAAAGGAGCTCAGAAGAGCAGACCCTCCCTCCCAGCCTCCACCCTTTCCCTCGCGCCTCCAGTCCTCTAAAACAGACCTTGGCCTTTTATAAAAGGTGGAAAAAAACCACCCAAAATAACCCACCCTACAGCAAGCCCATGTTTTTCCCTACAGGGCGATTAAAACAAGCTCCTGTATTAATGAGGAGAAACCAAATTTAGAAGAGGCGCAACATCCAAACATAGGCTTAAACACACCTCACTCCTGAAAAGGGTCTCACTGTTTTCTCCCCCCTCGCCCGCCCCTGAGAGGAGATGCGGGCTGAACTCACTGCCGGGGCTCTGCTTCCCCTGCTGCTCAGCAGCATCACGCATCCCACTGGCAGCGTCCCGGTGGGCAACATCCTGCTGCCCCATGAGCACCAGACCCATGCCCAGCATCCCGCTACCCCCTCAACAACATCCCAAGGGCAGCACCCTGCCACCACCAGCCTGCAGCCAGGCCCGGCACAGAGGTGGTATTTTGGGAGAAGCCAATAATCCTGCTCCTCAGGGAGGATCCCTGGGACTCGCCTGTTATTCCAGGCAGAAAGCAGTAAACAACCTCCTAGGGGCTGGAGACAGAGGTAAACCCCAAAGATGTCATGTCCTTGCTCAGGCGAGTGTTATTACAGGACAAGTACAACACCGAGCTTTTCTGAGGCTGTGCTAAAAAATTGTAAGGCAAAAGTTAAGAATGCTGCTCCCTGAAGAGGGAAAAAAAAATAAATATCCAAGTAATCTGTTTCTCCAGAAGGACTTTATGAATTTGTTTACAACAAACTATGTTCACAAACACTCTGAAATTCAGAAAGTAATTTAACTTATTTTCCATGCAGGTAAATTTTTAGAAAGATCTTACTCTCCCCTCTTACCAACAGCATTTGCTTTTGTTCTGAGAAAGAAAAGAGGGGAGGAAAAATATCAACACAATGAAATCAGCAGTGGGGTTTTTTCTATGTATATAGAAACATTCTAGCAAAACCAAGACGTGGTATTTAGCTTGATAACATACAGATGAAGGAAGAACATTCCCAACAAATCCACCCCACAGGGGAGGATTTTAAAATTTGTTTAAAATGGTATTTGACCACATTATGTTGCTATATTTGTGTGATGTCACGCTTGTTGCAAGACAGAAAATGTGCTGCTCAGACTAACATCTAAAGCAGCTCTAACCAGGATGGGAGGATTAGTTTGGCCTCTTTCAAGAGAATAAATTATTGCTGAAGATGTTTACACAATGCAGCTTCATGAGCCTGAAAGGTTGCTTTCAAGAGGCCCGGGCCCCGGCTGGAGGAATGCAAGCGCAGCCCCTGTGGGGAGACAGCCCAGCAGGGCAGCCCGAAACCCAGCAGCTCCGTTTCATCCTCTGTGTTCCACTCCAGGTGACTATTTCTGGGAAGCACAGCGTCGTGAGCGTTGGTGCTCCAAGTAGCTAGCTTTGAAAACATCTGGAATGTTTTAGACATGAATAGCGTCCATATCATGTTTTAAGACCAATTTGCATTGTAGGAAATGTTAAATAAGGAAAAAAAAAAGTAGTCCACCAGTGGCAGCCTGAAAATAAATAAATAGTTTCAAAAAATCAGATCACCAAGGAAAATGCTGTCCTCCCTTATACCACTACACAACTATACA
This sequence comes from Falco punctatus, assembly GCF_963210335.1. Taxonomy (NCBI): domain Eukaryota; kingdom Metazoa; phylum Chordata; class Aves; order Falconiformes; family Falconidae; genus Falco; species Falco punctatus. The sequence continues at coordinate 65,658,576 of NC_137587.1, forward strand.
AAGGCACAAAAGCCTAGCTGTTCTGAAGTCGATGGCAACACACAGAGTATCATAAGGGAGCACAAATTTGGCCTCAATTTATTCCTCAAGTGCTCTAAAAGAACACAGCATTTCCTAATTTTTGCACAGCTGTATGCAGACATCACTACCACCACTGCCTACATATCACACATCAAGAAACACTAAATTAAATACAAACCTAAATGAAACATCATTGACATTTCATTTCCATCGTCTCAAAACAGAGAAGCACCCTTTTGTAACACTCAAAATCAGTGTACTTAAAAAAAAAAAAGGTGGGTGTGTGCAGGAAAGGAGTAAAAGGTGCTCTCAAGTTTGTCCCTAGCTCCCTCACTACCTATTCTTTTGTTCAAAAACACAGTGTTAGACAGCATCCTGACAATCCCCACATCTCCCCGAGATTCAAAACAGAAGGGCTTACAAGGAGGTCTGAAGAAACCTGCTGTAAAGCACCTGCAAAGTAGGGACTGAAATTAAAGTGAGTAAGTACTAGGTTGAAATCTTGCCCATTAAATTCCTGATACAGTGAGGACCAGAAAACCCCTGACTGACTTCAAGGCTACAAAGAACCTCTATTACATCTCACAGCATTACTTGTGCTTAAAATTAAGAAGTCACTTCAGGACCTTGGCAAACAAGAGCCCAAGCCACCAGGCCTGCTGCGCTCACCACCAGCTGATGCCTAAAACCCCCCAGAGCAGGGAACCTCAACCTGGGCTGCACAGGCTCCAGGGAAAAATAAAGTCTTAAGAACGTAACAGTTAACAGAAGTAAGCTTATTGTCTGTAGGCTTAGTGAAGTTTGCACTTCCACTGCTTTGTGGGGGTTTTGTGTTTGTTTTGTTTTTTTTAAGGAGGACAGTGCCACAAAGAAGGCTGAAGCTATTCCACATGCACTGCAACAACCGCACTGGGAAAGAGAAACAGATGTCAGCATACCTTGTTTCTGTATCCGACAATAAAACATTTATAAATCATTCTCCTTTCCTCCCTCTCCCAATTCCCTTTGCTCTCCTGGACATACATCGTCTCTCAAAACTTACTCTTTCAGCTACTTAAGCCTGAGTTCTGATGGACTTGGCAGTGCTAGGTTTACAGTTGGACTCTATGATCTTTAAAGGTCTTTTCCAACCTAAATGATTCCATGACTCTGGTATCACCTGCTTCCTAGAGACGCTCTCCTGAGTCCCCACACAACACTGCCTGTGTGAGCTGTTGCCTTCCATCCCCAAAGGCCAAAGCTATTGTAACCGCTGTCCTAACAGGTTCTTCGACAAGGAAGCTTGGGAAAGTGGTATGATAATCTCTGGGGATCAGGCAAGGTTAGACATGCCGAGCTACTCGGAAGGAATGACACTATATCAAGTAACAAAATACCTGCAAAGCCGTGTTTCATGCATCCACCTAGTCGCGAGGAGAGCAGCAACATACAGCACCTGACTTTATGGTGTAACCTTCCATTATCCATCTCACACCAAACACTGCGGTCCCCCTCCCTCATTCCCACACTTCCTTCTTTCACTCCTCAAAAAAGGGGTGAACAGGGGGGATTGAAGGAAGGTAAGTCTCCTTTTGTAAGAGGAAAACTTTTTAAAAAGAAATTAAAACATTAAACCTTCATCTAGCAAGAGAATATTCTGAATTTATGGCTTAAATTTGTAAGCCTGAAGGCAAATCAGAGGCAAGACACCTCTGATTAACTATGCAATTCTTACCTCCCTTAAACAAAGAAACACCTCCCCTCCATCAAGCATATGGATCATCAGTGTGCCTTTTGGAAGGACAAGAGAGATTAGGTATCACCAGTTACACAAGCTGCACTTCACAAATCCCGTGTCAATTAAAAGATGCTGTGTATTCTGAAACTCCCACACTCCTCATGCCTACACATCTTCTGTAGGCTTTATTGGCAGCAAAAGTAGCGGCATTTGGCCCAAAAACTGAGCGGATGCTAAAGCTTAATTCAATCCTCTTCCCTGCACTCTGGGTGCAAACAAAACTAACAAACAGAACAAGTCAAAGCTGGCCAAAAAGTTTTCTCAACTACTACTACATCATTTGTGCACAACAAATGGTCCAGCATTTTTTATCACATAACAGAAAGCCACAGTGCCCGAGCCCACCAGAATACATATCTTTATTCTTACCACAGTTGCATCCTACCTTTGAGACCCAGAGGTGTGACCTCACCAAAATCCACACCGGTGAGGACTTTGCATTGCAGACACTACTAAAAAAATTGTTGAAACAGTGGGAAAAGAAATTCAATTATAACACTAAATGTGCAGGTTGCTCATATCTCAAATACAGACTGCAACTCTGATCCCTTCAGCTCAAAAACGGATGGAATAAAACTAGAAAAGGTACAAAGAAACATAACAAAGACCCCAAACTGTTTGCATACGCATGAAAACGAAGACTTTTTCTTCAGTACTTCAGCCTGAAGAAAAAAGCCAAAGAGAATTAAAATTCACAATTACTGACAGACTAACTGCAAGTAAAATGCTTAAACGCACATTTAATTCTTAGAAATAACCGGACTGTAGCTCCACAATTCCTTCTACTGCCCAGAGATACTGTTAGCATACAGAAATTAATTTTGCTTTTTATAAGCTTTTCCAAAACGTATTATTTTCTAGACCAAGGGGGGAAAAGAAAGCATACCATACTCCAGTTTTGTGTTTAGGGTTTTTTGTTGTTTTGTTTGTTTGTTTGGGGGTGGGGGTGGGTGGGGTTTGGTTTTTGGGGGTTTGTTTTGGTTTGGTTTTTTTCTGTGCCAGCTTTGTGTAAAAATGAAGTCTGAGAGCCAACAGGTCTCCTGACAAGTCCTATTGTCAAGTGGTGTAAATTCACATCACTGTACCAGAATCAACTACAGCTCCCAAAAGCTTACAAGAAAGCTGTAAGGCAACATTCATAGCATGGAAGGCCCTAAAATTGTTGCATGGCTCGTTTCAATTAAAAGTAATACAATTATATTAATCAATGTTCTTATAAGCCAGCTGTCTTTATTACCATTTAAACACTGCGTTTGATTAATATACAGATCAGCATTTCACTTCAGCTTTATCGCACAACCAGCAGGTATGCTGCAATTGGGACGGCAGAACTCACTGCTTCACACAGCCGTGAGCTTTTAACTGCACACATAACGAACGGCACATCAGCTTTCCCACTGTAAAATTTAGCAGGCATTACCCTTACAGTCTAATGGGCATCTAGATCCAAATGGCAACTCAGGTATCTCAGTCCCTTTTTCCCTACAAAAACAGACTAAAACATGAAAAAGGAATCCAAGTCAGAAGCAAAGCCCAGCAGGTACATCATTACACTGACTAGCTTTTAATAATCCTGTACAATACTCAACAGCAGCATCTCTTTTCCCATTTCCTAATGTCATCTGGAGCTGGACTCTGAATAACAGGGGGACTCACAAACACGTTGGAAGGTGCAGTCACTGCGACTTACGCTCCCCTCTGCTCTGAGAAGCTGAATGAACCCGAGATGCAGCTGCTCTCTCTGCCCAGCCTTGAAACAACCACTCCATGCTGGCTCTTATTGCAGGCTTACAGTTCGGTATCTCACTGCTCTGTACTTCAGCCTCAAACATCAAGAGATTGTGTTTGGTATTGTAATGACCACCAAAGTATTAGTACTTCCATAATAAGCAACCACTGGCAAAACTGGTTTGGCAATTCAGTCTAACAGGAAAACAGCCTCCCCAGCTACCCTCAAGCCAGCAGCTGTACTTGAAATTAATTTATACTTGTTTGTTACGAGTTCTCAAGGGTAGGTGTTCAGTTCACCTTTGAAGTGAGAATCAGAGCATTCAGACCCAAAATCCTGTGGCCTGACCAAACTGTCCATCATCCTCAAGGTTACACTTCATGTACTTAGTCCTATCTCCTCCTCACTCACAAAACAAGAGGATTTTTTTTCTATTGAAAAGTCTCTCAAGTCTTATTTTTATGCTCTTTTGCATAACATGTAGATGTTCAGTTCCATTAAGATTTTTATCCTGCTACAGTTAAACTAAATATTCTCATAAAATAAGAACACATTCAACTATGAAATCTGCAATTTTAATTACAATTTTCTCTTCCAATCTACTTTCAAACTCAAACCAAGCCAATACTGTTGTTTGTTCATGTTTGAACAATGTTTTTATTTACCATGGATAAAAGGAGAATTATCCAATACCACTTACACAGAGTCATAATTGATTTTTGATTAATGTTTAATCAAAACCAAAGAGACTCATCTGTGAAAAAAAGAAAAATGCAGGGAAGCAAAGCCCTGTTCATGGGAATGTCTTCTGTGTCAGCTCTCTCTAGCTCTGGGTGACAACACTAGATCCTTCCTCTTCTGCTGCTATGAGGATAAAGTACTGTTGACAGAACACTTTACAATAGCCATAGCTTCCTCTGGGAAACACTAATTTAAAACAAGATTATTTATTTTCAATACAAAGACTCTACCACTGAAAACATGGAGTAAACATTTTAAATCTCAAGCGCTCATAAAAATTAAAAGCATCAATGACAACCTTCCCTATTCCTGGCAGGCAACCAGCCGTCAAGTTGAAGGTGAACAAGCCTGAGGTACCTTCAGCTGCCTCCATCCCCAGCACCATCACCTGACAGGGTCACATGTAAAAACAGCATTAAAATTCGATGCCTCACCAAGAATGAAGTCACTTGAAATGAAAACGGAGTATTAAAGCCTTCATTGGAGTGCATGTGACTTCTCCATCAGGAGACTCAAAGAATCAGGGAAGCATCAGCATTTAGAAGCAGTCAGCATTCAAGATCAATACTGTGTATGAAAAAATACCCAAGAAAAATGAACACTTCTAATCGTAATCAAAATAATAAGAGACTATTTAACCTCAAAAGGAGGCGCTCTCCTTCAAAGCAGAAGCATATATACTATTTGGTGGTTTAAATGCCGTGTCAGCATGCCCTCGGGAGGGATGCAGGGGGGCGTGTGTGTGCACACACGTGTGATCCCAAAGCAATCCGGCATATTTGGGGTGATCCAAAAGCAATGGGTGAGCAGAAAATTTTTAAGAAGCTAGTAGTCAAACGGTCCCTTCCACTTCTGGATGGAGCCTGAGCAACACTTGAGTTAACCCACAGGATCTTTTCAATCCTTTCTCAATTTCTCTCTCTCATATTGATTTAAGAGTCCAGGAAAGCCAATGGTGCTGCTTTAAAACATTCGGTCCCCAAGCCTCTTTTTGCCAAATGTAAATACACGGTAATTTTTTTTTCAATAATTAAGATCTCCCAGAAGAAGATGGTATATTAAAAAAGTGACAAGAACAATCTTAATTATAGCTGTGTTAACACATTATGATAATGAGTACTTGTTCTTTATCAGACTTTAAAAAAAATTATTATTGTTCTGAATTATACAAAGGCTGGTCTAAAGAACAAGGATCTTTGTCTCTTCTGTCAGAAGAAATGGCAGCTTCTGAGGCCCGTTTCTGCCTTCAACTAACAGTTTTGATTTTGGCTTCAGAAAAATAACTGCATGTCCTCAGCTGGAGAGGAAAAAAAGTTCCCTCCTTCCCCCTTTCCCAGATGCTCACAGGAGAGAGGCATCACTATTTGTAATAACGCTGTGTTTCATTAGCCTTGGGGAGGGGGGAGAAAAGACTAAACCTCTGGCTTGTTCAGGTAAACAATGGGAGCTTATTACAGAGTTAATACTTTGGTTTGTTCATCATCTTCTTCCTTTTCACCTCCCGTTGGAGCCCCAGACTAGAATTACAGCCCAAGAATAGCCCAATTGTCGCCCCCGGCAGCAACTTCAAACAATAGATCCTTCCCTCTTTTCTCCACCCAAAGTAAAATTAATACGGAAAAAAATTCTCTGATTACAGGGTAAAGAAAAACATTTTTAAGGCGGAAGACAGAGAGACCCATGTATACCAGGGGATTCTGAGCTTCCTTTGTACAGAAGAATGTGTGCTCCCTTTCCCAGGCTCCTTTGTATCCCACAGCCGCTCCTATGCAGGGGAAGAGATGGGGAGGAAGGTTATGTGCTCTGGCACGAATGGCATTTCCTAAGAAGGTCATTTTAACCACTACACTGGGGTCCTTCCCTTAAGAAGTCTCACCTGTTCTTACAAATATGTGGGGGAGAGCTGGGAGCCCACTTTATTTCAGCACCACGATAACCTGGAAGTGCACGTGCACTGCCTCCGAAAGGGAGCTCACAGGAATTCACGCTACCAGGAGAAAACCAGACTGGATTTACAAAGCAAACATTTTTTTGTGGGAAAAGAGTATTTACATATAGGAACAAATATGGGGGTTTTTCCCACTTATAAGATGAAAAAATACATGTTACTACACTGCAAATATTTTGGTAACATGTGCCAAAAGCCAAAAATGAGGAGAGAAGCACCTCCTTTCAAGTAGAAAAAAAATCTCCACCTACTATAGCCATAGCTGCAAGAAGTCCAGCATCAGGTTCATTTGGTTTTGTCTGCTGAAGAGCCCAACATTTATTTCGGAAACAAAGCGATAACAAACAGTCAAAGCTGCTTTCCAAAGAAGTTCTCAAGTATTCCAAGAATTTTCTTGTGCTCTGCCAATTACCAGTCTGCTCCTCACAGGGCTCTACCGCTGCAACCAGGGCAACATCTGTTGGTTGTGGGCTGACAAGAGAAGGGAACTGGATAGTTTGTGATTTCGCAGTAACTGCAGAAGCTGCCCAACATGAAATTCACATTGATATTAATTTCAGCTTCTGCCTGCATAGTATTTACCCATGCAACAGCTAGTTAAAAGTTCTGTCCAAGTGCCTTTAAGTATTTGAGATTTGTCTCCACTAATCAAGGTTTATTCTCCTTTAGGTTTAAGAACTTACTAAATCACTGCTCTCAGTAGTTCTGACATCTGATATCTCCCTACTAAAACTATTAAGAGAGGTTCTGTCATTTGGCTATTGCAACTGGGAATATTTACAAAAGAAGGTTTGCTATCTTACTGATTTCAGTAAAAAAATCTTGTTGATTTCCAGTAAGAAAATACGCATAGAAAAACCCAGTACTACAAATGTGCACAGAGACTGCCTCATCAGCGGGGCTCCAATGTTCGCTGAAATCCCCATGCCAGTCCAAGGTAGCATGTTCTAACAACTCAACTTCAAAGTTTAATAGAAGCTTGCAGCTCACCAGGAACACCTCCACCTGCGCCTAAGGGAACCTCCACAAACCACCCGAGGGGATCGGGCCAGAATTTTTGCGTCTTGCTCAGGACACCCCTGCAGCCGAGCAGGAGCTGGGCACCAGCAGCGTGCAGCTCTCAGGCAACACTGCACAAATCCCATTTAGTATCCCGTACAGCATCCCAGATCCTCCACAGGTGTTTGGGTGAATGTGCCCAATGCCATAATCGGTAACGATAGTCTAAGGGAAAACACATAATAGATGATGTGCTTGTAAGATGTAAAATAACTGAAGAGAAACCTACCCATTGCTGATACAGTCTCCTTTACTGCTTCGAATGCCAAACCAGTCAGAGAAGGAAATGTGGGGAGATGGAGGACGGAAGAGGTTCTTGCTTGGGATATCCCACCTGGACAGGTCCCTGTACTGAACCAACTATTAATATGATAAGGTAGTCCCCATTTCACACAGACAATAGTAACAGACCTACAACACAGTTTACTACAGAAGCTGTGCTTACGCTATGTAAGGAAATAGAACCCAGCATATAACATCAATTGTTTCAACAGAACACAAGATCCTTCCCTGCCTAGAAAAGCTGTTTGGCTATTATCCTTGCACATGTGTAGGAAACAAAGTAAACACGTTAGAGGACAGACCAATGCTGAATTCACTGTATGTTTGACAAAAGGATCTGCAGTACAAGAAAGTCAGGGGCTTAGCACCGTCCCATACGCAGACGTTACTGGGTTTGCTGCTGATAAAACCATTTTTCACTGTGGTTCCTCATTCTGTCCTCCATACAACAGAACCCAGCTGTTTTCTCCTAGTGCCACAAGCTCACAAGGGGAAATACTTCCATCAGCAGGTGCCAGTGCACCAGAGCAGAGCAGCTCCTGCGCAGAGTCGACTGACACAAGGCATGGCTTCCCAACTGCCTGTTACCTTCAGGAACAGTTACAAGTCCAGAGATTTTGGCAATTAAAGGAGGGAGCAAGGAGGCACAGGGTATACAGTTGCTGTCCATAAAGTTTCACAAAGCTACCTGAGCCTCACAGTGTCAAAAGGCTGTGCTTGTATCACTTTCCAAGCGTGCTTTACCTGCTCTTCAAGCAATTTCTCAGCGATATGTAGATCCTGAAGCTGTGATTTAGGTCCTAAATTTTGAGGAAAGGGCCCATTTTAAAAATTCCAAAGCAATGCCATACCAACAATCAGCAGGCATCACGTTCTGCCACGTTCACAAAAACTCTACGTCCACCAGAAAAAAAACATTTTAACAGATGTCAAGGTGTATTTTTTAAAGAATCAACACTGACATTGTTACTTACACTCCTTAAGGGGGATTACTAACATTTCCTTGCTTCATTTCCTTTTTGGTTTACATTTAAAGACAAGTATTTTGTTTACAGTTAACTGAGCACAGCTCCAGCTGATCTGTCTCAGAGTACTTCCTGCAAGTTCACTCGGCAAAAGTCTCCAGACTGCCAAACACCGCCACACAGTCAAGTCAGATAACCAGGGAGTCGGCGGATTGGAAAATGAAACACGCCAGCTATTCTTCTTTCTCCAGCAAGGCATTTAATGAGGTGAAGATGTCATGCAGAAGTCCAGTATCTGCAACAGCTCATAAATAATGTGAAGTTTGACACTTCTCTCACAGACACAGTAAAAAAAAAAAACAACCCTACCACCAGTGGTTTGTTTATATAGGTAATTTTAAAATTAACTTCTAACTCCATTTCATTTTATGGTTGTGAATAATCCTCACTTCTGTCTGTCCTTTCCATACTTGTGACTATAAAGGAAGACACATGAGGAAACTATTCCTAGAGCTTAAGCTTCATCGCCAGCTTATCTAATCTACCAAGAAAGGAACACACAGGTAAATGAAATTATTAGACTACACAGTGTCTCTCAAATTCAGAATATTTGTCCATGAGAAAGGGATTTTGCTTACAATTCAGCCCTCTACTTTCCGGAGTAGTTTAAACTCAGTTGCTACAATGGTTAGCTACGGTATCTCTCAAGAAGTTGTTTGAGTCTTTTAGATAGCTGAGGCCATTTGAAGACCATCCAGTGCATTTTTCAACTAATATCTGCAATTCTATAGTCAAGAAAAACACATTGACTTTTCCAGTAGATCTTTATAACGGTGGTTTAGAAAAGGAAATTGAAGCACCGAAATAGAGGGACTTGACCAAGATCCCCACAGTCCCCATGGTCTTCCCAATGCCTTGCATCCATTCCACAGAATCTCTGCAGGGTCCCAAAAAACTGACTATAAACCACATGCGGGCCATGCCTTCAGCAGACAGGGTATCTTCTAACTGTCTGAAGTTTCACTTAATCTTCTACCATCTAATAGAGCCACCCTAAGCTCACAGAGCATGTGGAAAACAAAAACACAAAGCAAGGTAGAACAAGGGAACGTGACTTATGACAAACTTTGAGAAGCCTCAGACTGAGTCTCACGAGAGGGAGAAAAGACAGAAACAACCATATCCTTTTCTATACAGTATCATTAATATTCTGGAACGTGATATGGGAGGGTTGCTTTTAAAAGTACTGAAAATGATGTGTTCTGATTCTATCTTGCAGCCATTAAGTGCTCAGAGTAAAGACACTGCAAGGTCCTCCCTGCTTTTACTGATAACCCTTTACAAGCAAAAGTTTCCAGGTAGCCCTCAGCATCTTAGAGGCATTCCTCAACAAATATCTGTTTGACTCCAAAGGTCACCAATAACAGCGACATTTTCCAACAAGGCTTAACGGGTCTCAACCCAACCGGACAGAGGCCAGGACGCTGACCTGACACACATGCTGCACGTACAGAAGAGCCGCCTTGACAGGGGGTGCTGCAGAAGAAAAAAGGGAGAGATAGTAAAGACAGTGAATAAAAATATCCACCACAGTAGTATGTTTGGCTCACATGCAACAGTCTGTATCGGCCACCTTTCTGCTTCTGTTAAGTTACAGCTACCTTGGTTTCTAGGCTAGAGCAGACCACCTTTAAATCTCACTGCTAAAGCATCTTTCTTATACTCCAAGAAAAGTAACACTGAGAAGTAAGTGACCAGGAAACCCTGCACACCACCCAAGTCCCCACTCCTGAACTTCCCAACTCACACTTAGCTGCGCTTAAAATTTTTAGCAGTCTGCTAGGGTAGCTATGATCCCTCACTTCAGTTCATTTAAGGACCTTCATTGTTTGTTTTGGCTCCAACTAGCAACCATGTTTATGAAAAACAGGTTAAGCTTTTGGCACCAAAATGTTTTCAAAAAGCCTCAGCCTTTGAAATAGTGCCTTCTTCAAAAAAAATTGGTTTTCTACCTTCAGACACTGCCATTTTCTCTTCAGAGAGACATATCCCCTCCACTTCTCACCATATTGGCGTTAGCTTTTTGTGTTCCCATTAATAACTCATTTTCCTCAACAGTTCATAACTCAATCCAAAAGATTCTAAGCTAAGATTCAACACATGACATTTCAGGGAAACCTGGAGTTATTATTTCTTAATAAAAATAGATAACACTCCTACCCCATGTGACGATTAATGGATTTCAAATTTTCACAGTAGGTTTGTATAAACTGGGTGGACTTGTACACTGTGGGTACCTCTAAATGGAGGTTAGCCTTTACAATTTATTCCTTTAATTCAAAGACACCCTCCTGATGCCTCATTGCATCTAGTGTATTGCTACTAAACACTGTATGAGACAGCTGTGTGTAACAAAAATCTCACCAGTCCAAAACTGGCCACAGGAGTTTACGCTCACATTGGAGTTTATAAAAGCAGATTTCACTCTACACTCAACAGCTTCTAGTGCCAGGAAAAAAAAACAAAAACAAAAAACACCACACAGAAATCATGTCCCAGAATCATGTCCCAGAGTGAGAACCCATCGTCCAAGGGCAGATCACGCTCCTGACAAAGGTCCATGTACAAAACGCATTAGGAAATTCTGAGTACAGGTCAGTCACTTTCTTAATTCATTAAAATGCTATTTTCATTATGTTTTGATATTAGTTTAATAACTTTCTAGAGTATTTTATTAGTCTCAGTACTTGGAGGACTCATTTGGATGTAAAGGAAGGGCATCAGCTGTGACTTTTTTCTCCAGAAGGTATAGTCAGAAATGAGATGGCTGGAAGTCTCAGCACTGTAAAAACACCAAAAGCCTCTATTAAAACAAGAACCACCAACCTTTCCACCAAAAAAAAGGGTGAAAACAAATATCAACATGGAGCCTCACTGAGCCATACTATGATGTCAAGTGGCCTGATGTCATTTCTTGTCCATTTGAAATAATTTCTGTCTCCAGCATGAACATATCTAGGAAAAAATTTCCAATAGACTAATGCCAACACAATCGCCCTCCTTCAGGACCATAATTGGTACACACGAGATTTAAAAGCCATAGTGTGTTCCCAAACAGCCTGAAGCCACTAGGACAATGCTCTCTTGGGACAAAAAAAAAAAACAAACTTCCAATATTCTTCAGAGTCTACTTACTAGAGAAACAAAATTAATTAAAGCAGTCATCGTCCCTCTACAGGCAAGCATCTCAAAGTGCAACACCAGAATGAAATGCAGGCTAGAAAGGCGTACACACTTTCAAAAGGAACTGCCTGTCTCTCATCTGCACTGAAGGATTTGCATTAATTACGTTTTTGCACAGCACTGAAAGAATTAAAAGTATTTCGGGGGAGGGCAGGAAAGGCAGAGTGGGAATCAACAACCAGCATCCCACAGATAGCCATTTAAAAAACTTCTCCCATCACGCAGCGGTGTCAGGCAGCAACACCAACAGGAAGGATGCTCAGGCTGCTTCCAAGTAAGCATCCACTACGGATTTGAACCCTGGACCACATAAGCTGCATGTCCTGTGTCCTACCTTGCTCACTGCTCTTCCCATCTGTTTTGAAGCAATGAGAATTTATTCTGAGACCGCAAGGCTTCCTGCAGAGCATTTATATACCCCAGGGAAAGGCAAACTTTAGTGAGAGCGTAGCCAAGCTATCTTGTAGCACTCAGCTAAGACATCGAGCGCTTGGGGAACCGCCAGCTGTGCCACTTGTGACAGCTCTGCAGACACCTCCGCTTCAGCTGCCAACCACAGTGAAGTGGAAATGAGGAAGGAGAGAACAGAAAGCACAAATATATCCAAGCCCTTTTAGTAACTCTGTCTATCAATTTAAATTTAGTATCAGCTTACTCAAAAGTGAAGTCCAACCTCAGAATACAGCTTTGGTCAAATTACTGACATTTAAATTAAAGCTCATGCAGAATGTTAGAAGACTCTGATGGAAACAGAAGCCGTATGGTTTCAACTCCCACACTAGCGTCAGCCTATGTTTTCTAACCAACTGCCTACGGTTAAGATCCCCAGCTCCTTTATATGCCCTCTTAAACAATGCCAGCCCATGTTTTAAAAGGAGAATAACCTCATTACCACCCCGTTTTTCTACTGAAGCACCCTTGCTGTGAGAAGAAGGGACTGCTCAAGGTGTAGTGCACAAGCTGAAAGTAGTATGGATGTCCAAACCATCTGGCAAAACCGGAGTCATCTCCACCTACCATTTGGGTGATCACCGCATCGCCTAACGCTGATGCTACAGCAGGAAATCTTCACTCCACAAATCACCACATTTAACTATTAAAAGAGAACCAGGCCATCAAGCACATGAGCAAAGTAAAACACATCAGTAATAGTTCAAAAATTCCTGACGCACAACCCAAAAAGCAGAACCAGCATTCAAACGTGGACTTAAGAGCACTGCTGACACGCTTTCCAATTCACGCCACTCACAAATCCAACACAGTAACATAAAACTGTATTAAAGAACCTCAAAACTCAGTTTTGCAAAAGTTTAGCATATTAACATTTCAACAGTTTTACTTCACAAATAAGCCATTTCCTATGTCAGATTATTAATTCTATTACCACAATCAGGAAAACTGTTGACTGCTTTCAATCGCCAAATACAAATAAGGAGCAAGGACGCACATGCACTTAGCCACCGCGCTTGTGCCACACTGGATGGTGCAACTTTCTATCGCGCCTTTTCAAAAACTCTTATCTACAGTCTTTGTGTTGGCAAACTCAGACCCACAACATCGCCAATTTGTGTTACAACACAAAAATTACCATTTTAATGCTTCAGGAATGACTTTGAGTCACAGTTGCGCGTAGCAAAAAGATCACTATGTCTAGTCTTCGGTTTTCAACTCAGCTATGTAAGACTTTCCCAGAATTAGATAGGCTAAAAAGGGAAACACTTAAAATGTATTGGTTTTGCTTTCAACTAACAAGTGTTCCTCCAGGAAACCGTAAGAGATACCCTATAAATTAAGATTTAAAAACCAACCAGTTGTTGATTTTCAACAATGCCCTAGCTCCTCTGTTTAAAGGAGACTCGAGATCTGTTTGGGCTTCACCTTGCTTGTTACAGAAGCCCTAAAGCATCCATCTAAGCTTGCCACAAGCAGAGGAAACAGCCAACAGCACAGTAGTAATGGTTCCTCTCAAAGCATCTTCCCCTGCTTATCCCACATGAAACACTTCCTGTGCCTTTGGCTCATTTCATTTTCCTAGGAATGTGAAATCCACGCTCCATGTCTCTATAGACACACACACTTACATACAAGTATTCACACCGACAGCTGGAATATTTCACAGTCTTTTTAAGTGTTTTGAGCTGTTTTGGTACATAGTTGATAGTCTGACAGTTGTAAAATACGGTAAACTACTTCCTACCCTCAGCAACAATGCTGCTAAACCACCCAAGATGAACTTAAACGCATCACGTTATTTTAATTATTTTTCTAAAGCATTTTATTCTGATGTCAGTACTTGTCATTACAGCAGGATTCTTTACAACAAAGAAAACTATGAAAAGGACCAAAACCTTAAATCTTCTCTCCTGTTAGCCTAATGATACAGGAGATCTCCATACACCTGGCAGCAAAGAAAAAAAATAAATTCAGAGGTGCCTTTTGATTTATAGGTCCAGTGTGGTTTCTTAATAATACAGCTCTCCTAAGCTGTTGCATACATTTAAAAAAGAGTCAACTTCTTCAGAGATGAATTACAGTAGCTGCATCTTTAACTGAAGCTCACATAAATCTCTTCTTTTTTCCTCCAAGAAAACAATTACAAACCATTAAATCACTTTTATATTGCACTATGAAAACAAAAACCTTTAATTTGGGTCATGACATGAACGGTTTTCCACGCCCACCAGAGGACATGCAGGCTGCTTCCCGGCTTCGCTTCCTGCCTGCAGCAACTCTGACTTACCAGCCACTCGCCACAGGTCAGGAGGAATCAGCTGCTCACAGCCTTTCACCTTGCAATTTCTGTTTCTAAAGACAATACGTCTCTTTTTATCTTCTCACTCCTCACAAAAGTCATCTGAAGCACAACCCTTAATACCGCCTTTGTACTGTTTCCCAGGCCTCACGCTTTACTCTCATTCCAACAATAGTTTTAGGTATCCCAAATTGGGTTGCACGTCCATCCATAAAGCTGATCAAACATCTCCTGTACATGCCACGTGAAATCCAATCTAGACTAAAATAGGAAAGAGACTCCAGTACCTGGACTGGAGAAGATCATCTTACCCCTGAAAACCTAGAACTATCAGTGCCCTCAACACTACTTCTCCTTATCCCAAATGCAGACAACACCTATATGACAAAACCTATAGCCTTCCTTCCTCCTTCTCACTGTTTACATTTCTGCAGGGAAAAAGAAAAAAATAGGAGTAGCAGAAACAACAATACAGGACCCTACCTACCCTCTAGAGACTAACTTTTTGTTCTAGGTCTGTTTGCTCACATCTTTCTGCTCTGGCTGGTGCCAGCGGTGCCCTCACACAGTATAGTATTTTCTTACTTTTTTAGCCTACCTCAAATTGTACATACAATGATTGTTTGGAGTATCAGAAAGGGTGCCTCAGCTCTCTGATTTGAAAACCTATTACATTTCACTCAATAAACATCTCTTAGAGCCTCCAACAGCTTGAACCGCCAAGATGTTCAATTCAACCTCTGCTAACATAGGTGGAAACAGAAATCCTGTGAATAACGCAGAGCTTATCTATTGGATTTGCTAACGAAAAAATAAAACTCAAATGTCTAGCACAAAATAAATAAGGAAATAAGAATAGTGCACCATACATACCAAAAGTAGGAAACATATATCCTACCCAGCATGCAAAGTGCACAAGAGCAAGGGCTGGAAAAAAAAAATAATTAGTTTGCCTGCTCATCATGTGTTTCATGAAAGAGCTGTAAGAGCTCCCACACAGCTCCACAGTCTGGGAAACTTCTGAATCTCTTGAACTGCAGCAGTGATGAATCACGTTTTATGTGCACTTAACTCCCAAATAATAAACTTCAAAAGGTTTGATCCTCAGCAGTTCCTGGTGGTGAGAAAGGGACAACTGGTGGGAAGGGGCTGCTGCTCTTGTCCTGCGGGCACGGGGGCTGCCATTGGCTGCCAGTGACATCATTTTATTATTCCGCCTGGTGTCTGCATTTCAGCTTCCCCCTTTCGGGGACCTCCAGACCTCCCACCACTCTGCCAAGCCGAGAGGAGCCAGGCAGCATGCCCCAAGCAGCACACCAGAGCCCGGACCTGCCCTCCCCACCTTGGGGCTTCCCCGCACAAAAGCCGCAGCAACACGGAGGGGCCTGCTGCTTCTGTTACACTGGTTTTCTGAACTGGAGAAAGGGGGATAAGCGCTGGAAGGCTGACCAGGGGTCACCAGCTCATAGCAAGACAGCAAGAGTTAAAGCAAAACTCTTGAAGGTATTTGTTGCAGAAAAAGACCTGAAGAGTGGAAAATGGAAACCATACGCAACGTAACAACGGAGACCCCGTTAACAACACCCATGCACACGCGGAATTATACACAGATACGCAACATGTATGAGGAGCGTACAAGCAGGGCGAGTTCCGGCAGACTGCTCAAGAGCACCCCAGTATCCACCCTGCTGTCAGCATCCCTAAGCGATCTAACACGAAGCAGTCCCACCTCCTGTTTACCCCTCCGCAAGCCAGGCTGCCTTTGTTCCGCCTGAACATCCTGCTTCCCCCTACCCACTCGCCCCTTCTGAACTCCGATGCCTGTAACCTGATACAAAAGAATGTTAATTTCTCAAGTGATTTTATAAAAGCACAGAATGAAAGTAACTCGATATTTTCCCCATCTTGAAAAATATTATTTTATAGCACATACAACCATAGGAAAATATATCTGGTCTACAACAAAGCTTTGGAAAAATAAACTGAAAAATGGGCTGCTCTGCCTCTGTGTACCTACTAAACCGTATGTTTTCTATTTAGCACACACACACTAGGATGTGGGTGCATGCATATATACAAATGCATATATGTATGAATTATTCATGTGCACATGAACACAGATCAATGAGGCACAGTACAAAAATATGTTAACGCTGAGCTTGAGTTCATAACACGGCATGGAGAGCAAGTCATCTCAGACACAGCTTACTGTACTTGCCTAATAATGTATTAAAATGTTTAGACAACACCCACAATTTAAAAATGTTTTATGAACACTTTAAGCAAAAATGATTAAGCAAATACAATCGTGCTCCCAGTAGCTCCTGGATTTACAAAATGCATTTTCTGCACACTTCCAGCACCGTGCATTCGAAACGTATTTCCCGTAAAGCATGCAATCCATGTGTCCTGTGGAAAGAGCGCAACCCTAAAGGAGAGCCAGTCTACAAATCCTGAGCCTGTGACCTATTCCCATGCAGGTCAGACAGGCCAGCATCATGCCACACGGCAGCGTAACTTTCAGACAGGCTGCACTGCTATCCTAACACATCCTATGAAGAAAAGCTTTCAGAAAACAGCTTACACATGAAAGGTAGTACGATATGCCACTATAGAAATTCGAGCCAACGTAACTTTAGTTCTACCTAAATTCATGCACAAAATCACTAGCCTAATCATTTTCACATTATGATGCAACTATTTCTTCTACATTAAGAGAGTATATTTCAAGACACTAAATTAATGTGTTTGGTTTTATTTTAAGAAGTAGCCCCAAAACCCCAGAACTACTTTTAAGACTGTGTCCTAATAGTTTAAGTTTTAATACATACTGCTTCCTACCTCAGCGCATTTTACCAGGACAGTAATTCAGCCCTCCTTAACGGCAAGGAAACTGAATGCTTTTATCTGCAAATGAAGTAACAATGCTATAAAACTGTTCTGCCTTAAACTTCCAGCCAGTCACAAGGTGGGGGGAAAAACGCTGGTGAAATTAAAAAAATACAGAAGTGAGATCTTCTGTTTACCTTGTGTGGTTTGGAATATGGTAGCTCATAGGGGTATTTTCCACCAACTGTGACCTCAGAAATCAAAGTTTCCTTGCTGCCATGTGAGAAATGACTTGAAAAACGCAGAATCTGTTCTCATCAATGCATGTCAGTAGGGGTTAACAGGGTAAACTCCACATGCATCAGGGACAACACAGGTACAGCTCAGTCTGTCTGATCTTCTGCAGCCGACACCAGACAGCTGCCAGAAGATAGATACACTCTTTGCTACTACCGCAAGGGAGTAGGGTCACAGAGCACCACAGCGAGCCTTCTGGCTCGGCAGGCTTTTCCTGACTTCAGCAAAACAGGCTGCAAACATTAAGCAGGACCTAAAACATAACAACCTCTTCATTTATCACACACTTTCCAGAATGCTCTAGAAGCCTAAGTGGTCCATTTTGCACAAAGCAATGCATTTTCATCACTCACAAACACACACATTCTTCCCCCACACGTCTCACAAAGAGCAACCCCAGCAACATCCAGCGCTGCACCTGAGCACACCTTGTAGCAGGAACGGCCTTGGAGAGCTGTTCTACAGTTTCCAGTGCAACGGCACTTCTTTAGCTCCTTTGGCAACGGGAAAATGTTTGCTCCATGATCTGATATAATTTTTTTCAAAGAATTATGAAGTTGAGTTGCTCTCGCTTTGATTTTGGCTATAAGGCTGTAGATGTTCCCAAACCTTTCCTACTAACCACCACAATTTATGATGAGCCTTCATGACATTCCCACAGCCAATCAATTACAAGTGTCAGCCTAAAAGTGATTCAAGGAGGAGGACTGGAGGAGTCACAGCTGCAGGAGGACTCTTCCATCACATGCCAGTGGCAGGAACAGGCAAGACAAGGCATCATGAGCCAGGTCCTATAGAGAGGTCAAACACCACAAGCACGGAAGTTTGCAAATCCACCAGCTAAAATGTAGTTTCTCCACGAAGTACACATGAAGCAAGCTCCCACAATTTATGTGATGAAGTTATACCGGCGAACATCAGTCTCAGGTAGGTTTCTTTTGGAAACCATGCCATAGCAGCCCATCAGTCATCTGTAACAGAGTTTTTTGATTTCAATTCAAAAAAAACTAGAAGGACCACTTGGCCTTTAGGAAAATGGTTCTGAGACTTGTTTTGCGCAGTACTGCCACAAAGTGAAAGGTATTGGAAGCGCTGGGCATTTACTCCCTACTTTAATGTTTTATAGTTTAGTTCTCTTTTGCAAGTGTGTAAAGACTTGTAACTATTAGTATCGCTTTTAACCTACACATCTTCTATGTCACCTGCAAAGAGGGACTCAAGCTGAGAAAAACGTGTTCAAGTTTTGTCATTTATTTAGACCCTCTCCATCAGGATCATCTTCTGGATCCTCCCTAGCTCCTTCCTTCTCTCACTACACCTACAAGGAAAACCAACGAAGATCACGATGCAGTGCATAGAGACATGGTTTAGCAGTGCACTTCGACTGCTGGGTTAATGGTTGGACCTGGTTATCTTAAAGGTCTTTTCCAACCTCCATGACTCTGATTCTGTAAGATCTAACATTTCCAAATGCTACCACTGTAAACCATACTAGACAAAAGCATAAAGGACATGAACGAAACCCCTAGAAGGAGCTTGTGGGTAGCTTTATTTACAATACCAAATGAAGTTCTGTAGAACTGGGGTGTGCGCATTTGTTTTAATAGCAAGACTTTCACCGTAGCACAGGCTACAGGCAGGGGCACCCTTTGCTCTTTAGAAAAGTTTTGGAACAACTGGACAGGAAGAACAAAAGGAAAAAAATACTAACTTCCAAATAAGAAGAGAGGTAAATTCAGTCTCCCCCACCCACTTCCACAAAAACATCAAATATTTTCTTTCATAAATAATTGCAATAGGATGCCGTAGACTTTTCCAAGCAAACAATAGCTAGATTGTGTAATGTTTTGCCCTAGGCAGGGCCTGGGGGGAGGGGGACACAAAGGCTGGCTTTCAGGGCTTGGGGCCTCTCGCTCCTGCTCCATCAGCGTTGCTCCCTTCCTATTCCTTCGCCTTCCCGTGGCATCCCTCTGCTGGGACTTTGAAGTGGCAGCCATCTCAGGCTTCTGCTACAAAAAAAAAAAAAAAAAAAAAAGAAGGGGGGCAGGGGGGGCAGAAAAACAAACAAACAAAAGCTTGTCATAAAACCCCTCAGGCCCTGCCACAGACCTCACACAGAGCAACATTTCCTATTTCCCCAGAAGGGCACCCTACGTTGGGGGTGCTGGTGACCTAAAACAGCTATCGTCACGCACCCACCGACACGCACCCACTTTTGCACGTCTGCCCCACCATGCTGCTCTCCCGGCTGGACAAGCAGCTCCTGAACGAGCACAGCCTCTTGCTTTTCCTTTTTTTTTTTTCCTTTTTTTTTTTAGATAAAAGCTGTCTAAGGGCAGCCACTACAGGCCAGGCAGGGCTGTTCCATGGATATTAAAAGAAAACAATGAAAGACCTTTTCTGCCTATAAGGTGTTTTGAAAGAGTCACCCATTTGAGATGGGAAACCTGAGAGCTGTAATTCCCGTACTGATTCACCTACCTCCTTCACATTAGCAATTAGAAAACAACCTGCCCCAGCAACATCAAAGGAGCACCAGTGCTCCCCAGTACCCAGCCAGCCACCACAGGCACTCCCGCCTGCTTCACGTCGCAGACAGCGCTGCCAGGACACAGCTAGTGAGGAACCCAAACCCCAGCTACAGGTCTAACCGTCCCGGGGCTCCAGCCAAATCACTTCTTCCAAACAGATTACTCAGCTGGCTACCCCACCTCGTAGATAAGCACGTTCAAAATGTATGCATACATGCATATATATGTATATGTCAACTGCATCAGGAAGTACGCAGGCTGGGAAAAGACCAAGCCGAAGTAAGAGGAGTGCCCAACCCTGCCTGCCTGCAATGTGCATTAATTCTACTTAGCACTAGCAGCCCATGCTAGCCCTGTCTCAGCACTGTAATCTCCCCAAAGCTAAATGTTTACCATAGTACACTATTTATATACAACATAGAATATTACTCTGTGTAAACCAAACATAATAGCATTAAGTCAGCTATGACACCAAATAGACTGCTCTTTATAACAAATGAAAGCAGAGTACACACGGCCAGTTGTAAGAGCACAGATAGTTACGCCAAGTTTGCATTAAATCAGGTTATTTTGTTTGCTTTTTGAAGCGCATCAGAAAGACTGCAATAAATGCACCGGTGCAGGTAAACTGATCTGAACTATACTTCCAAACACCCACCACACTAGGCATAAAGAAAACAACAGGTGCTAGCCAACAGCAAATAACCCGAACTTACGCAAAATGCCTGCTTCAAAACTCACAGAAAAAACAGAATATACAATAAAAAAACATGGTCAGAAAACTTGCCAAGCTGCATCTACGAATGGAGACAGTGCCTGCTTTTCTATAAGCTAAGGCATAAAGAGGCATACAGAAAATGGGAAAAGCTAATGGAGCAAAACCACCTTATCACTGACCTTATCTGGTCATGCTTTTAAAAACATGCTTTGAGACATGACAGTGTATTTGAAAAACGTTCTCCTCTTCTACAAGAGAAGAATTTCTTTAAGTCACTCCATAACCACAGAGCACACTTGAGCATCTGAAGGCTGACAAGTCCCTCCTTGCCCCACATCAGGGCTGTCTGGCTTCACCTCCGCCAGCCCCAGCAAGGCAGCATTGGCTCCTCGGTACCCACCATGACCCCTGGAGATACTTCAACCCCAGTTCCTGTCCACTTGATGACATTAACCCTTACAACATGTTGGAAGTTTGGATGCCCATACCAAGTAAACTAGTAGAGACTCAACCAAGCTTCACTAAGGCATTTAAAAAAAAGACAAACCACAAACAACAACAGTTCTCTATGAAAGCACGATTAGGTTTTTTCGGTCAGAACTATTTTCCCAGCTCTCTACACATGCATTTCTATTTTTAACTTCAGACTCATTACTGATAATTTGCAGAGAGATTTAAACCACCACCCATGAACCAAGTACTAACATGTTTCCACAATACACATATGTAAGAGCTTAGTTTGGGAGCACGGTGATTCTACCCGTTTCCCTCTTCTCAGGTAACAGAAGGTTCTGGGTGAAGCTGGAACTTTTACAGGTATATTTGACAGATATAGTAATATCATGTATATATTAGAGTGAAAGACAAGTTGGATAAAAACAGTGTTCCTCAATGGACTCTACAGGTAACCAAATTAATCAAAAACTGCTTCAGAGTTTCATTTAAGAAACTACTTCAAACAACCCCTGTCATGACAAGCTCCAGCCTGGGCTCAAGTAAATCCCCTGCCCCTAATTCAGGCTTAGTAAAGAGCCAATTAATATTTATTTTAAACAATAAAATTATATAAAAAACAATTTAAAAAAAAGTTTTAAAACTATGAATTTAGCAAGGCTGCCTTCCTTTTCCATTTCATAAATAGAGTGATTTGACAATATGCAATGGCCTGCATTACAATGCATTAACTCATCAGATGGTATGCAAGCACTGCAACGTAGAAGTGTGAGTAGAACAAAGGGCACCTTCACACGGGACTTTCCATACTTGCATTGCCCAAGTTCAAAAGGTTATCTGGACATCACAAAACCCTAAGCACAGTTAGAAATCACAACAGCCCATCCTCCTGTCTTGTTCTGCTCGTGGTGCCTGGGAGAGTTAGGGTGAGGCAGTCACACAGTGCAGTCACACCTCCCACCAACGCAACGTGAAGGAGACAGAAACACTCTCCATCTCCAAAGCCAGCCTTCACCAAAACAGCTTCTTGGACAGAGGTCTGCAATCCTACAAGTTTGGGCATAAAACTTTACTGAGCTTGGGAGAAGCACTTACTTTTCCAATTAACACCATGCTTAGTAGTAATAAAGATTTTTGTTAGAGACTCTTTATTATAGCTCCCAAAAAATTGAATCTTGTATCAGAATTTTGTAATGCGCTTCTTGGTTTCTGACATGACACTTGGAACACAAACTCTCATATGCACAGGTAGGCAAGTTATCAGCAGAAACAAAGACAAAACAAAATATGAGTTAGAATTAACACCTGCCAATGGTCGCTCATGATTCATAAAACCTAGGCACTAGTGATCCCCTGGATTTTCAATGGAAAAGATTACAATTTTCCATGAAAAAAATGAAAGCCATTATCCAGATCTCAACATGAATGTTCAGCATCTACTGGTGGTCTCTTCTGTTCTTTTTTGGTGGTTTGTTTGGGGTTTTTTGTGGTTTTTTTTAAGTATTATTACCAGTTAAAGTTACATCACAAGTGGTATCCACATTTACCAAACATACCATCTCAAAACATCACTAGAAGTTAAAAGGTTTCAGTGCAAGCATTACCTTAACATTCTGAGGAAAATGTGTGAGGTATAAATACTTCCTACTGCAGGGGTCTCAGCTACGAGTTAAATAAAAAGATACAGGTGTGCATGGAAAATTTTTATGTATTTCTAATATTTATAAAAGTGTGTTGGAAAAAGACTGACTCCACTTCCAATAGCTAAGAAAAAAAAAACAAACATCCAAATGAATAATGAAGCAGATTTCTGCCTACTCCTACTGCTTTTTGCTTTTTTTACATGTTCACTACACTTTAAAACACATTCAGGAAACTCACGAGCGCTTTACGAAAAGCATTTAGTTAACAAAACATTTCATTTCTGACACCAAATTCCGTACTTCCTAAAAACCTTTATCCAGAGATCCTAACTAATATTTAGATGCAAGGCACACCTTATACCACCTCCGTTCAGCACAGGGATTGAATCCTTTAAATGAAAGGCTACACGTGTGCTGTTCTTGACTAGTGGGAGTCTGGGCTTTACAAGGCATCTTATTGTGAGGACAGGTTCTCTCAAGATTCTCCAATCCAATTTCTAAACCAAAAAGATAAAGATAAGTATCTGAGCATTTGCAATGCTTATCTGCTAGCTGCTCTTCTGTTCATTTCTGCCTTGATGTTCTGTAGGCCTTCACAATGAATGTCTGCCTAACTCTAAAGAAAACATCGTGGTTATGCAAGTTAAAATACCTCCACACGTACAGAAAATTTAGAAGGAAATCTCCAGTGTTTCTCCGGAGAATGTAGAAACTACATCTCCCTTACTTACATGTGGTGCAGCCCTTTGACAACACTGACAAGAACCTCCTACATCTCTGTGCATGACCAGTGTTATGGTCTCCATTAAGTTTGCCCTTAACTTGCATGCACAAATTGCCAGAAAAAGACGTAACTTTCTCTTGTAACTTAATTTTTTTAGTTCGACTACTTAAGAGCTAATTTCTTGGCATGCTTTGTTTCTGTGAACTTGTAGGGTGAACTACTTACCACAGCAAGAAGCTCCTCACCTTTCTCAATCAAGCACAGCCCCTTAGGTAGCACTGTTTGACCTGGTAACTTTCTTTCCCTCGTGATCCCGGTGTTTTTCCAGCTCTTAACGTGTTGCCTTACTAATACAACTCTCGATGTCCAACAGCAAGATAGAGTATTTAGCCTAGGTTAGGACCATGTGCTTAGGCCTATCTGAACGTGGAAACCCTGTTTTGCAATGCAAGGTAGTAGTTTGTGATTACATAGCGCGGTGCTCTCCTTCAGAGGCAGGTACCTTGCTAACAAAAACACTTGGGGTACAAAACCAGAAAGACTGTGCAGCAGCTCGTAGCCAACCTGCAATACAAGCTACACTCTGTGCAAGCCTGGCAACCCAAGGTTTTTATAAACCACTTCAGACCCACAAATACAGTGCCAGCTGGGAGAGGGCAGATCGCATGTTTAAGCTTTATAACGAAGTGAGAAGGTAAGATACAGCAGCTTCTGCAAAACACCTCCTAATGACAGCCCACACAGCCATTACAGAGGCCAAACATATCAGCTTCCCACTCAGCAAAGCTGCCAGAACTGAACTCAAAGCAAAATTTATATAAATGGAACAAACAGTATCATATTCAACTATCACTTATGACTGCCTTCACTTTGAGAGCAAGTAAACCAAAAGAATTTTGAATTGCCAGAAGAAGGGGGGATGTCCTTTCCCACCCTCACAAACAGAACAATCCTTCTGTTACCCCATTTTGAAATTTCTCAACACTCGAAAGCAGCTCTGCAGCCATAAGGACTTGCAGCATTTCAAGATAGTAGTTTCTTATCCCTAAAAACAAATCAATGCACATAACTGAATGCTCTTAACATTAATTCTCCTTGTCTTCACACCCCAAATGTCATAAGCTTCATTAGCATCTTATTCCCTGTATTCTTCTTATTGCCCCTTATTCGTTAGATCAAAGACTTTACTGCGAGCATATCAGAACACTAATTGAGGAGCATTAGTATCATACATGGAGAGCATCCTGGAAACTCACACTGCCCTTCCAAGTTCAAACTAAATCCCTACAATAACACGTGGCATTATCTTACCAATTGACACATTAAACAGAGTAACATGGTGACCACTATCTGGATGTTTTCAGGTATTATGTGTAGTCATGCTCAGTCTTGGGGTTTCTAGCATTTGAGACTAGGGAGGAAATGTTTCCGTGAGCATCAAAAAAAAGGTTGCTTATACATTGGATGTTTGTCAGATGGAAAAGGCTTGTGCATCTAATACTACTTATTTTTTACTTTGGTGAAGGGATGAGCTTACAGAACTTAAAATTTCCAGCACTTTGTTCTTAAATTAAATGATACTACTGGAGTCAACAAGTTAGATCACACTTGTCTCGCACCCAAAATATATAGAAAGATACCACGACGAAATAAAGAGGGTGGTGCAAATAAAAACAAATGTTCCATGAATAAAAGCATTACCTAAGAGCCAGCTTCCCCTCTCAGTATTTTCAAGAAATTTCTATGAGGATTTGCAGAGTTAAAGATAAGGACCAGAAGAGAGATAACAGATGGCAATGGAAGGAAAACAGCATTTAATAACTTGATACGGTACATTCAGTACTCTAGTACATTAGAAGAAATCCAGAGACAACTTCCACGTGCATGTTGCTTGGTTCCCTATTCATGAACAGTAACATGATCAAGGGCTCATCACATAATATGTAGTTTTGTATCTACCCGTCTCTGTTTTAGCAGAGAAGCGTATTATTCAGTTCCCGTCTTCCAGACCTTGATTATTGTTTATAAAGAGGCAGCATCCCAACCCCTACTGGAAGAGGTACCACTTCAAGTGACAGAGATGGAGACAAACAACCAGCAGGAAGGAAATGCTGTATACTGTGTTGGTTTAAGATTTCACACACTGTGTGTTTATAGAGTTTGAGCTTCACCCCAATTCCCCCCTCTCAGCTGCCAGATAACGCACAAAAGGCCAATGCCTACTAAACTTGCATTTACTTTCATGTTTCCGGAATCTATCCAAATAGTTTATTATTTCACAAACCGTTCAACCACATGGAGGTAGGGGGTAACAGTTTGTAAGCCAGTTGGCTCAGGCAATTACCCACCAAACAGGGCCTTCCTGATAGGTAAGGTCCTGTAAGAAGAGACTTTGAGCAGCTCTGCCTCAACACTACCTTGCCACCATCCTGGGCTCCTCATCCCACAGAGAACCCATGCAAACAAAAGCTATGCCTTCAGTGAGAGGCACCTAAGCTAGTAACATACTGCTTGCAAACGTCCAGCGTTGAACTCTTTTTGTTTCTGTTGTGGGGTTGGTTGGTTGTGGGATTTTGATGGGGGTTTTGTTGTTTTGTTTTTTCCAAGGCTGCATTTCAGAGCTCTGTGTTTTTGGAGAAGCAGCAGACATTCTCCTAGTCCTGCCAAGCAACCAAAATATCACTGGTCAACACCCTTCTCTGCCATCTCCACAATCATCACTTTTTTGTTTGCTTTAATTTCCCAGGCTACAAGTCGAGGCTTTCATAGGCAATACACTGCAGTTGAGGTAAAGGCTGGAGATCCTGCGTTCTTCTTTACATTACCAGCCTCACTGCCCTGCTAGAAACACTACTGAAAAACACAGCTACTTCTGCCTAACCAGTTTATCCTGGTCCACCCAAAGGAAGAAGTCAGTCTGTCATGGCAGGCACTGACAACCTCTATTCCTGGGCCCCCATGGTTGTTAATTCCAGAGCTAGAGGCACATGAGTGTCTACCCTGAAAACCAGCAGCGAGCAAAGACAAAAAAACAAAAAGCACATCTTGATCCACGCATCAGTATTACAGCGCTACAGAAGAAAAATGGAATAGGTCTGAACCTGTACCTGGAGAACTGAAACATGAAGATATTTTGCATCCACATAGCAGGGATACCAACAGACACACAAGAGGCAAAGCTGTGAGCTGCATGTGTTTGGGCTGTGGAGGAAAGAGACACGCAGGGGAGACAAAACTGCCATAAACTTTTGCTGAAAACAAAATTCATTTATTTCTGAACAGAACTCCTTCAAGACCGTGTTACAGGAGCAAATTCCTAAACAGCACTGAAAAACTACGTGAACTGTACAATCCAAGGCTGCCATAGCGTTTTGTGCTGCCCTTCCCATGAGCCTGCTTCACAGAGTTTAGTCTTTCAGTGAAGTCAGGGTTTTCAAATTTTGATAAAAGACCCTCATCCTTGGCCGTGACATGTCAAGTCCCCAGTACAGTTATGATTATTTGAGAAAGACAAACTGCAAGGTTATTGTAGATGGGGCCAGTTTTAACCAAAGCAAGTCACCCCCAATTGTAAGCAATTGCAGTTCTGACCCACACCCAAGCTCATCTTTTCATTTGTGAAGAACACATGAGCATGGAGACAAGTAACAGTAGTCTAAAAAACAAAACAAAAAAAAAGGGGGGGGAAACAACCAAACACCACACAAACAAATAATACTCAACCCCGCTCCAGCAACTGCAACACAGTCTACGCGTCCATGTGACCACAGAACACAGATGCACTTACCAAGCCAAGCCAGCACCTCCCTAACTGCACTTGTCCCTTCCAAGGTCACTTCAAAAAGCTCTCTAGGCTACCTGGCATAGCTTAAGCTGCTGTACAGGATCTGCTCTTAAATAAATACATATATTTAAGAACCTTTTAGTACAATGCCAGCCATTTCTCGTGTTTATTATGTTTCTGTTCACCCAGCTGCACCCAGACATGCTTAGTAGAAAATACAGCTGTGTAGAAATCCCACTAAGGAGAACAGTTACATTTTTAATTACCTCCAAGGCAAAGATTCCAGCACACAAAAACACAGAAGGGCCATGTTTTGCTTTGGTGGTAGGTTTTGGTTTGGTTTGTTTTTTTAATTAGTTTTTAGAAGTGCTCAAGTCAGTGGCAATTTAAAAATTCCTGCAGTAGCTTAGAATCAATGAAACCCCAGAACAATCCATAATAATACCATACAATATCACCTTATTTATCAGCCCACCGCTGCCGAACCACAGATAAAATTCTGCCCCAGACATAAATAAGCGAGGGCAAATATACGTCATGCAAGAAAACCTCTGCAATGAAAGAAATCTGTGAGACAAGCAGAGATACAGATAACATGTTTTTTTATGTTCAAAACAACAAACTGGTCTGGAAGCATTGCAGTAAGCGTGTATGCTACAGGAAAAAGAATTCACATAGAGATCACATAGGGATATTTTAAAACCAGATGCACTGAAGATACCAGAGGACTGAGTTTCTTCTGAAACGTGTGAACTGAGAACTGTATGCAAGCCAGTAGTTTGTGCAGCAAGGTCACAGCTCCACATACCTACACAGACTGCACAAGCGGCCAGCCTTGGCCCTTTCCACATGGTTTCTCTCTGAAAAATTTGAATAGTTCATCAGTTTACCCCATGGGATCATTTTGAATCTTTAATTTTGTTATGTTCAAGCTGCTCAAATGGAAATCACCTAACAAGCACAGAATAGAGGCTTAGTTCATACTAGATATAAAGGTTAGAAAATCCAGGATTTCCCCTATGACCTTTTAGTCTTCATTTAGTCTACCACTGGCAACAAATGAATTTAATTTCAAGAAAAAATAACCACAAAATAAAATAATATGTATTTTCCACATAACAAAAATAACTGACAATGGTTATGGGTTTGTTTGTTTAATAATATATTAATATGAGGAAACTAAGAGGTATTTTCCTTCTTTGTTTCAGCTCAGTTTCACTACGTAGCTTATAAAACCCCCAAAGAACATGTCTGAAACTGCAAAGCCACAAACACATCCCTCCCCACTTCCCTTCCCAAATCCTAGTCCCTAACGTGCAGCTAGGTAAATCTCAGAGAAGGAGAAAGGAGTTTTATTAGCAGAGGGCTCAGAATTGGAGGGCAACCACTGAACATTGCCTGGAGCTAAACCTCTAAAGTTACTCTTTGGCTAAGTGTGCCTGCCTTTGATCGGCGGAGTTCAGAGCCCGCTTACTAACCTCGACAGGAAGAGCTCACTTACGTGGTGCAAGATGAGCCCTTTCCTACACTTTCTTCATCAGTTTTATAAAAGTGGCATACTGACAGGCTTTGCACACTTCCAAACATTAAAAATAGCTAGGCAAGAATTTACAAGCAGCAGTATCGCTAACGACACAAACCATCTACCTCCCAAACTGTGGTTTTTTTCTGAGCCAGGTCCGCAGGAGATCACAAGGTTCCTGCATCAAGAATATCTCCTGAACCAAACCCGATAAGCCAAGCCTCGCAAAATACTTAAGAAGCATGTGCTTGGTTGAGCATCCTACCAACATAAATGATACAGAACTGCTGAGAGACAGACTGAGAAGGTCCTTCCAGAAAAGAAACCCAAAACATTCCGCTATCTTCCTTGTTTATAGAAAACTTAACTAAAAACTGGCCCCAACAAACTCCCTGAAACATTCAGAGCAGGATTTTGCACATGACTGTGCAGCACTTTGGTGGGATCATATTAAATACTTCTGCAGCCTACATTCACACGGTTAACAGTGTCAATTTGGTTGACTCTCAGGGAAAAAAAAAATACGCAAATAACACTATATGCAGGCTGGGGTGTAAGAACAGCCAAGTCTGCCTGGTTCTACAACTCAAAAGCTTTCAGTCTGCTGGGTCTTGAAGGTGCAACTCCTGTGTTCACACTATGCCCCAAGTACCTAATTCTTTACATGGAAGCTGATTTCTGCACTATGTTCCATTATTTGTGTATTGCTCATCATCAAAAAAACTAATATAATCTGCAGACATCTTTTGTAGCAACTTGAAGTCTCATTCCAGTTGCTATTAGCCAGCCTTTCATAGCCCACAAGCCTCTCAAGTCATCTCAGCTTACTCATCCCGCAAGGCTTTTCTTCAGACAGAGATTTGTGTCTACATTAATGGATGTGAGTCACAAAGAAGCCCTTAACTCCAGTACCCAAAAGGATATGGATCTTTGGGAACCAGATTACTTCATTTTCCATCATTAGAAGTTTATCGCCGCTTGCTTTGCTATCACCAGAATGAGAAGTCGTCTGGCCAGATTTTGCTCTGAGAAGAGGAGCTCATTTCAGCCCTGTCTGCCACAACCAACGGTGGTGTTTCCACCTTCCCCTCGTTCAGCAACAACTGCCATCAGCCATCAGAGCTGCTCAACGCCTTCAACCAACAGTTCAGCACTTGTCTTCAAAATGTAAAATGTCTAACCGGTTTAAAAATTACTTTACAATCCTAGTACTAACAGGAAGAAAGCAAGATGATCTTTTCCCCCCTACCCCTGGGACAATTTATTCCCATTAGATACGATTCCCAAAGGATCACGTACAAAAACCCAGGAAGTTAGTTTCCCTTCACCACACTTCCCAACCTTTTCATCAGTTTCTCATATCCAGACAAATAAGCCGTTTTAAAGTGTCTTTCTGAACTCACATGCGAGCCTGGAGACCCCTGCCCTTCACTGAGATTTTCCTTACTGGAATACTGCCCCCCTACATATATTAGGCACACCAGAATACATACAGTTTTAAATATCTCTTAGAAAATTACCATTTACTTAGCACAAGGTTAATTGGATTAAATCCTAGCACATCCTCAGATGTCTTCAAAATGCAAACTTCTTCGGAAATGACAATAAAAGGGTTTTGTTTGTTGTTTTAATGCAGCATACACTACCCTTTAGTTCAGTATGGTTAGAAAAGAGACTGAGCTGTTAGTCAGGGGGACGGTGAGCAGCAGCATCAACTTGCCACTAACTGGCACAAACACGTTCACTCCCCTACAGCTGATAAATGACCACTGCAGTGGAAATTACTTGTAAAGCTTCCCATCTAGGCTAGGAGGATGAACTTACATATGGAGTATTTTTGGCCGCTTTATGGCGGTTCTTAAGAGACTGGTTACAGAAAAACACTGCACTTAATATACTGTAAGTGGAAAATGACTAATTATGTTTTGAGACTTCAAAAGACAGGAAGAACAACAGCTAACACCACAGCTTTATTGGGGCAAATGAAAACTGCAAGACAATATAAACTCAACCAAGCGCTGCCTCAGTATTTTTTCAAACCACTGGCTTAGCTGTCAAGGCTGAGGAGATACCCTTGATGTTGTAACTTGTCATCTCTTATGGACCTGGCTTGGGTTGTAAAAAATAAAACAGAATTTGGTAAGTAGGTGGTTTGTGAGTTGGCATCAGTGATATCAGTACTTGTAAGTAACATTCAGTATTTAAAAAAAACAACAATAATTTAACTTGCGGGCCTTAAATTAAAGGGGGATGCTGCACTGGCTTTAAAAAGCTTACTGCTGGTAATTAGGTTTCTAGTCCTGAACAGCCTCCACTGTTACAGCTCAAACAAGCATCTTTAACTGAGTTGCCCATCTCTTTGTGTTTTTGTTTTGATAGAGGCTCAATTATGCTCAGGACAATGGCCTGTCTCTTCATTTTGCTGTGAATAGGAAGCAAGGGTGCCATTGTCACCCGGCTTCAATTCAGTCACAACAAAGGGGTCTGAAGTGCTGAAAATAATGGGCTACCTAGAGTAGCTCGAAGGAGGAAGGAGGGGGAGCTCTGCACTAGCCACTGTCCCCCTGCATCCAGCCCTCCCAGTGCCTCAAACCAGACCGATGCTTCCTCTGGCAAGAGCCCTTGTCAGGGGTGGTGATGCAGGACAGACGCAGGGCGCTGCTGGCGGGGGGCACAGGAGGGGAGCTGAACCATGAGGTGTGCAGCTCTGCCCCACACTTCCTAACGGTGGGAAAAGAGAAATCGAGTAGCTGTGCGGTTTGTTGATTTGTGTTAAAAAGCAAAACCCGAAGCCATGACCTTTAGCATATGGGTGGGCTCCAGGGCGGAAAGGGAAAGACACACAGGAAGGCAACAAGATGGAAGAAAAGTAAATCACACCACAGATTCAGTGAGAAAAAAAGGAGGAATGCGTTTTGTTTAAAGAAAAACGGGGCACAGTATTATTAAAATACAGCGTCAGTTACACTGAGATTGCAAGGAGTGAATGAAACCTAGTAGCAGGCTGTTATTGTAGCCGAAATCCCCTCCTCCCCCTTCTGGTGCCTCATTCATAAATGGCTGCTCGGGCGCTCCCGGTACCGGTGCGCACACGCAGCCACGCGTGCCCCTCGCTGTCACCCAGCCGCAGGGACCAAACTCGCGTTAAGCAGCATTCAGTTACTTTTCCACGGTCGTTCCCTCTCCCTCTCCTCTCTCAGGCACCTTCCTCAACCTGGAATCCAGGACGGTGGGAAGCCTTCGCAAGCTTCCAGCAAGCGCAGCTTTAGGGCTGGCACCCGGCGATGGAGGTGCCCGCGCCCCGGACCGGAGGAAGGGCAGCAGGTTCAGCCCCTGCCCGCCTGACTCCTCAAAGCTTGCCTTTGTCCTCGCTCTGTGTAGGGGGTTGCTAAGAAAAGAACCTTTAGATAGATGTGATGTATATAGAGACAAAAACTAGACAAGACTTCAAGAAGAAATCATCACCTCGCATGTTGCTAGCTTAAAGGCAATGAAAAAGCTTTCCTATGCATCCCCATCCCGCATGCACGTATAGCTCTTACCACTCCTTACGTTTGTCTTGGTGTTTGCAGCTCAGAATTCCATCAGAACATTTTAAATCGGTAGAACAAGCCTCAAACGTGTCATAACAATATCAGTACTAATAAATCATAAGTAATACAGTATACTGTTTGTAGTTACAAAGGGGAATTTCCAAAATGTTAAAAAAAACCCCAAAAAACAACAGAAAACGTGCACAGGAGTGAGGAAGATGCAAAAGGAAGGTAAAGGACCTACCTGTTATGCTTAGGATTTACACAGATGTAGGAATGATAACAAAAACTTCTATAAGCGTTGCCCAAAACTTGGGTAACTAATGATAGATGGTATAGGAGGGCAAGGCCTAACCAAGGACCTTATTTCATTACCAGAAAATGAATTAACTTATTGAAATTGTCACCATCAGCATGAGTTATTAATTCCTGATTCTCCTGCTAAACAAACATAAATTCCTGCTGAACAATGAACAATTCTCCTGCTAAACAGTAAATCAGGAGTTTTAATCCACTTTTTACAAAGCTATTTAATAACAGACTTACTTTTACAGCCAACTTTCCAGGAAGGTAAGTAATTCCCTTAAGAAAACAGTTCCTTATTCCAAATTTTGAATAATTTGACAATGTAGAAAATGACAAATGATATCTCTCTTCCGTTTTGCTAAACCTCCAGAGGGGCCCCCAGCCCGAACAGCATGCCACTGAGAGCAGGCATCTGACTGACTCACAAGCAGGAAAAGAAGGTCTGCCCTGTTAATTTGTTCATTTTAAATATAGAAGAAAGTAAGGATCACATTTACACTAGTGGGAAAGTAGGTATTGCAGAACTAATCCCAGATCCCTACAACCTTTATCAGCAAAACAATCTTCTCTTTAGACTGAGGCAGGGGGCCTTGAAGTAACGCAAGTTCAAACTTGAATCAAATGGATTAAAGGTGCAGGTATTTCATTGTCAACATTTCATAAAAGTGCCCACAGAATACTTTGAGATGATGCAAGAGCCTAAGCAGCGATCCATCATCTCGCAGGCATTTCAAAAAAAAGCAGGGTTTCCAAACCTTTAGCCAGATAACCGTTACCACATCTGACCCACCTGGATGTATTCAGTTACCAAAAAGAGGCAGTAAATCTCCGGAGAGATGACTGTTTACTCCATGTACATATCCATCAGCCCAGAGTCACAAAAAAGGCACCCAAAAAATGCAGGAGCTGTCTCCACCACTCCCGCCTCTTATCACCTCCCAGGTTCAATTCTTTCTTGTCACACACCCATGAAATCTGGAAGACTTTTTTTACCCATAGTCATGGCCTCTGAATAGCAGACATATTGTTATGAGATCCAAATACATAAACCACAGCTGGCATATCTCCCAAAAAAAACCTATTTGTAAAATATTTTGAGAGTTGCCTATATAAGTCTAAAGCATACTTCTGGGGTGAAATTCCCACTGGTATTTGATGAAAACCATTTGCAACTGTTGTTCCCCACAGGTGTGATCACCAAGGATTTTATAGTCCAGAATAAATGGTTGAACCCACAAGCTCTGCAGGAGAACATTTCTTGATGAATACTCCAGCACCAATTTTCTATGGACATGTTTTCCATTTATATTTATGTTTTAATTAAAACAGGACTCACACAGACAGAAAATTCTTAGAGTAGAACTGTAACACTGAACATGTGGGTACATCACCTGTGCCTCCTGAAGTACAGGGCACTTCAACAGCAAGGAGGAAAAAAACCTCCATGCATAACTCACTAAGCAGAACACATTCCTGTATCATTACTTTAAACAGAATAAGAGATAAATCAGGGGGTAGCACCCATTCAGCTGCTTGTTTGGCCTGATTTGTCTAGACTGATTTTTTTGTTTGGCCAAGACACACACACCAAACAGTTACACTTTCTCAATGCCCAAGGCCACATGCCTTGAGCTAAGCTATTGTGCAGTAACCACATTTTTAAAGTGCCAACTAAAGTTAGCACTAATATTTTATTTTTGTATGTGTATGTATATATACACACATAATGCATATATACACTCACTATATATATGTGTATATATATAAAAGAAGAACCACTTTTATGAGAAAAATACAACACTGATCAACCTTTTTCATAGCACTGCCTTGAAGCTTTGTTGTACATAAACCCATGATCATTGCTGCATAGCACACATTTCAGGACACCACCTAGTCAGAGAAGTTGCTTGATTTTCCTGAAATTTTGTGCATCTGCCCCCAAAGTAAGTGCTTTGGCAGAGGTATTATGCAATGAGAGAAAAATCTCTGGAGAGCCTCAGAGGTAAGTGAAGCAGCCTGTTCAAATCACAACACTCCTCACCACCCCACCCCATCCCCCAAGAGAAACCAGAAACAAAAAAACAAAAAACAAAATAAAACATACCAAAAAAACCCCAAAACACCCCAACCACACACAAACAAAAACCAAATCAAACTTATGGAGTATGGTACCCTTTAAACCTCTGCAATACCCTGCTCTTTAGTATCAAAAGCAGATCAAACTTTTCAGATAAACAATACATTTGGTTGTTTTTGTAACCTGTAAATCACAGTTCTTCCTCTAGCTCGTGAATCAGATAATTTCGGTATGGAAAGTATGACAATCTGAAAGAGTCACTCTCTGTCTTAACCTCAGTCCTCCACAACTTCAAGCTGCACAGAGATATGCTTTTTGTCCTGGAAGGTCCACAGGATAGCCACATCACATGTACCCAAACATCACCAGCCACAAACCACTCCCAAACACCTGATAGCGAACTGAAAACTTCTAGTACAAAAACTAGAAGCCACAAACTGCAAGTGTCAGTGATTATATCTTGCAAAAGGAAACTTGGTCTCAAATCTCAGCAATCTACCAAGACTCAAGACAACATTTAGCAACAGAAATAACTTGTTCACCTTGAACCAGAAACTCTCGAGAAGCCAGCTTAGTATTTAGTAGTCATCAAAAATATTAAGTTTTGCATCCAGCCAGAAAGCCCACATATTTTTCTATTTTTTTTTTCCTGGGGGTGTCAGCTCGAAGTCTCTTACATCGACTGAGCACTGGCTTCTGACTAGTAAACCAGCTTCGACACATTCTTCTTCCACTTAAACATCATTATGTACCTCCTTGGAACTTCACCATGATCAAAGTCCTCACTAAAGAGCAAAAGAAAATGACAGACAGGATGTACACTTAGAACTCCAGTTTGTGCTGGCAAAACACGATACCATTTACATTTCATTTCAGACCAGTTTCTCCAAAAAGTAACCACCACAAACCATATTATGTTCATTTTGACAGATGGGGAAAAAAAAAAGGATATGATACACAAAAACAGGAAAGCAAATAAGTTTCCATCTCTATCAAGAAATAAGAACTTTGCTTTCTGTTAGCAAAGATAGAGCAGCTAAAGACAGAAGTAAGGAATTAACATTTCCTGTCACACTGACAACAACCGGTAGCGTCAGAAGGTGTACAGTTAGGAGCCAGACTTTTCTGCAAAATACTGGAGAGATCACATGCAAGAATCAAGCAGTATCAGCTGCTTCCCGTGTCCAAACACTGAACTCCTGAGCACAGTGCTCGAGTCACAGCTGGAACAGGAACTTCACTTACCTC
This sequence comes from Falco punctatus, assembly GCF_963210335.1. Lineage (NCBI taxonomy): Eukaryota > Metazoa > Chordata > Aves > Falconiformes > Falconidae > Falco > Falco punctatus. The sequence goes on from NC_137587.1 coordinate 65,694,758, forward strand.
CATTTTATCTCAGCAACAGGTCACCCATTTTATTGCTACTTGGACACCGATATTCTTGTACTTCCAATCTTTTCAGTCACCTGTCAGTCCACTCATCATCACCTATAGTTAATATTTCAACACTGTACTGATAACTGGGACTGCAGGCATCACCACTTTATCTACAAGGATCTGTGTGCAGCTCACTCAAAAATCCACTGGAGCATCCCAGTACTTTCCACAACTGATACCAGAAAAGAGAAGCTGCACACCTTACAGAGCACGCATTTGTTTTTGTATGGAAAGAACCAGTGCCAAATGAAGTTAGTTCTCACATCCCTGGAGCACTAAACTGGTATCAACAGGACTACTCACAAATTTGAAGTGTAGTACATTCTTAAAGCGTTTGCTTAAGACAAACATTCACATATCAGTTTCTTTTTTAACTGAAACTCTCAAGTAAATGATTTTGCTGTGTATGGCCACAACAGGCCAGATGGAACAGCAGGGGAACTGGCTTTCTCTCTGTGTGTGTCATGTTCTGATACTGTTAGAGAGCTGCTTCATAATATGATTACATTTACCTATCAGTTTCAGATGATTTTTTTGTGCTGTCATACTCCTACAGGAACTCCCTGGGCATCCTTTTCCCTTCTATTGCACCACATGGAAGACTCTCCCTCCTGACTCACCAGTTATCTTCCAATTTTTAGGAAGTTCTCTTCCAGACCCTTGTTTTTCATGTTGACCACGAGTCACCCAACATACCATGCACAGTACGCATGCAGATAGCTCACCATTGCTATACTAGCAAGATTTGGATGTACCTACAAGGAGGGAGATCATACGACTGCTGTAATACTTAATCCTGCTTTCTCCCTGCAGCTCAGTACCTCAACTCGCTGCGGCAACAACAGCTAGCAAAGTGGAATTTTCCTATTTAGCTCAAGAATTACCCAATGCATACAATAGTTTTAGCAATTATCATAAACCAGTTTTGCCCCAAACTGTCAGCTCTTAACAAACAGTATGTCCAAGGCGGGGGAACTTCCCCAAACTTATTTGGGCACAGTATTTAGCTGACTTAATTTGAAGCTGCTTTTCCTTTCAAAACATGCACGCCTACTCAGCAAACCGTAACCACAGCTGACTCAGAGAAGGAGGACAGGCTCCTCAGCTTTCTTCTTCCTGTACAAGAGAAAAACAAGAGGGCACAATATTCATTCCTCCCTCCTTCCTCCCAATCACAGCCAGCTCAAACAGCACTGGCGTATAAATAGAGCCAGGAGAAACCTCTTTCTGGGATGCAAGCAACAATAAAACCTCTGGTCTAATGGCAAACAAGCATCCTCAGTTCAAGCCTGGGGAGGCTACGGGTTTAAAAAGCTGTGTGGAAGGCCAAGCTCCATGTCATTCCTCTTCACGCGCGCACACACACACACACAAAGGGCAGAAACAGGCCACCCTTCTCCTTCCCCCCTTTCGAGGTGCCTCACACCGACACGCTTGCTGAGGCCCGGTTGCAGTGCCTGGAGCAGCTTAAAACAGACACAGGGCCTCGCACAGGCGGGAGAAGGAGGCACCCAGTTACCCTCCCTAATCACCACTTATAAAAACACACACTCCCTTGGTCTCCTCAGCGCTTCATCTGCTGCACCCCTTTTGTTGTTGCTGTTTTCTTGACTTCCAGTACAGAAAGAGCCAGCCTGCTATAACCACACCCTGAATTTAAAAAAAAAACAAAACACAAACACAGACTTATTTACATGCATGCATTTCTTTGAAAAACACATCCTTGGCACATAAAAATCCTCTGGTACAGGAAAACACCACCTCTACGCAGACAGCTGCAGCACAGAGAACCTGACTGCGCAGTCAGCCACCTGGAGCAGAAATCCCACTTCCAGCCTCCCAGTAACACGGAGCAGGAATCCTCCCCAGGTATGTGTGAAAGCAGCAACTCTGGAGAGACATCACAAGCCTTTTAGAGGAGACACTCAACGATCTTTATGCAAAAGAAACTCTGATCTCTCATAAAAGTGCAAGGAAGGGAAAAAAAAAAAAAATCACACCAGAAATACAATCACAGAAACCTGTTCTCTGAAGCATTAAACAGACTTTCGGTCAACAACATTTACTTTCTAAGGAATCAAGACGGCAAATGAAGCACAGAACACAGCTTTTTCTGAGGATACAAAAGCATTTTCTGTGTACAAGATTACAAACACTCCAAGATGGTCACTTTTCATTTCACAAGGCGTATCTATGTTTCCGTTTTCCCCTATGGTACCACACAATTTCCAAGCCATCAAAACAAGCAGGGAAGACAAACAGTTCAGACTTTGTCTCATCACTCCCTCACTCTAACCTCATGCATTAAACCCGAAGTGTATTACCAAGGTTTCCAACTGTTGCTTTAATTATTGATTAGACTCAGGAAAAGCATCCCACAAGGCTTTGATGCTCCCATCACACCAGACTCATTCCTCGGGCTGCTGACCGTTCCCTGCAATGCTGTATACCGGACACACAAGCCTCCGAACCGACCACCTCATTACGGGACCCATTTACAAAATGACAATGATGAAGACCTACTCGCCATCGACGCTTTTATACTTCTGAAAGTCAGTAGAAACTTACTTTTCCTAGCACTTTTGACTTTGCAGTGCTTTAAAATCCACACACCAAATAAAACAGCAGCACACTATTTCTGTATGGGGTGCAAATCCATTTCAACCCCACTTGGCTACTCTTCCAATTTCACGGATTTTAATAACCACTGGAAAATGTACTACTGCTAGTTATAGCTACATTTAGATCACTGTATAGAGAGGTGTAAGCAGCACAGCCCTCTGCCCAGGGGCTACGCAAGCAGGATTTGCATAGAGGAACTTGTCATTTTGCCCTTGCAAGACAATGAGACACTCTGTCAGGCTGCCATAAGCCGTCCACTTGGGCCGATACTTACTTAGCTCCCAAGCCACAATAACTAACTTATTTCAGCAGCCCAAGGTTGCATGTTACCACCAATGCACTATCTTAAGTACTTTCTTCCACACTTTGAAATGTGGTTAAGTTCTTTCAGCCAAAGCACAGTATCAGGGAAACCAGCTATTTTCAGAAAAAAGAAGTCCAACTTAACCAATTTGCCTATTACTAAGACACAAACTAAAATGCAGTTTTGGAAATCAACAGCCACCACTAATGCTACTACAGTTAAAAACTTGCATTATGAAACCTATTCTAAGAAGTTTACTGCTTAGCTTTCACAGGACTTCCTTTGGGCTGTAAGTTACTCTTAAGTCTTAGCCCAGAAGTATTTTTAACCAAAAATCTTTGGTTTAAAGATCTGTCATTTAACTTATGTCAAGTACAAGAGAAGCTTTGGGGACAGCTTAAAATTACAATGATGTTATCTTTTTTACAGGTCATAAACTCAATGCAGAAGACTAACCATATCTGACATTTGGGAAGTAGATTAAAAGACAATAGTTCCTCCAAAGATGTCATAGCAGCTAGCAAAAAAGAAATGAGCATACTTACAGTACACCTATGCCATATGCAGTTTTACTTCAAGTACCTATTTCTTCATTCCTCAAACACCTCCCTGATTTTGAACAGAGCATTACTTTCCTCTGAATGACATAATTAACATTGTCAGCATTTACTGACAACTATTTTTCAGATGTTTCCCAAATCACACCTCAGAAATTCAGGGAAAAACGCCAAGGCTGGAAGGGATCTCCTGGATCTCTTAAGCCTTACCCTCACCCACTCTCCCCACCACAGCATGGGCTAGATCACAGCTTATACACCACCTTCCTCCAGTTTCAGAAGCAACAGAACCTTTCTAGCTACTATTAGGAAACCTCCAGTACAGCACAGAGCTGTGCATACTGCGGATGAGTTGTGGAAGAACTATTTCCAGCAATGTGATGTGAAAAGATGTCCTGAAACCATAAGATATTTGTATCAAATATTCCACTAAGATCAACTTAGATTTCTCTGAATTCCCAGCCCCCACCCACCCACCCACCCACCCACCCCCCCTTTTTTTTTTTTCCCAACACAACCATTCAGAGCTCTCTACCTAACAGCACCCACTCCCGGCCTGCTCTCCTGCATGGTGGATTTCCTGGATTTTCGTGTTCAAGGTAGAAGGAGCTGTTAGAGTTATTATGACCTTAATTACACTACTGAGCTGCTCATCATTATCAGCTCGATTTCTGGCAGCAGTAGGTCCCCACTGAGCAGACGCTTACAGCTGTTAGGCTTGCTGCTACTCAGCGATGCTGAGATTATGAAAAGCAGTTTCAGTTCTCCCCCCACCCCCCCAAATTAATACAATACTACTAGGAGAAAAAAATAAATATTAACTGACAAACTGCCATCTACTCCAGTCCTCCTCCCCTCCTCTCCTGCCACAAGTTCTTACCAGTACAGACTTGTATGGACTACTGAAAGCTAGAGAAAATGGTGTCATCACCAGATAATATAAAATATCAGACTACCTGCTCATTTCAGCTACAGAAAGAACTTGTTCATAGAAAAGGGAACTAATAGAGAGCGATACAGGTTCTGAGCAATTGGTGGCTCCAAGATGCCCAGCCACGTGTTCAAGCTCAAGCTTCTCAAAAGCCGAGGACATACAGAGCTCAGATCTCAGCCTTTCAAAGGCGCTTCTGTGTACAACAAAGAGACAGGAATCAGTAACTTGCCTAACAGGTAGGAAAACACATTGATCCTATACCCAAAATACCAGCACTGCTATCTGATCACACAGGCATTGCTGTCTGTGGCTTTATATGTAGTAATACAGGTTGCTTCCGTACCATCAACAATCTCTAAGTTAAATTAAAAAGATAAATTAGACCACTGACCACTCTGGAAAGATGGCATTCCTAATGCAGGCTCATGCAAGGGTGGGCATGTGAAATGAAACTGCCCTCAGTAACTGAAAACAAAGCAGCTTAGCAATCAAAGCCAGCAAGTCCTGCACTGCAAATCAAGTCTTCAAATCTCCCCCATATTATTTCCCCAAATTTCAATTTGGTCTCATCTGTGCATTTAATTCATCACCACAAAATCATCCAGGCTCTTATAGACAGATAAAAAAAGCAACACTTAGGTCTGCACATCCTTTACAGCCAGAGGAAAAACAAAAAGAAAAACCAAAAGAGACACAACCAAAACCAACCAGTCCCCATTTCATCAGTTTTCCAAGCCCAGTCTCTCAATTCCACACAGCTGAGCAGTTATAGTTAAGCAGCAGATACACACTACGCATTACATACCCCTTCTGTAAGAAGGGTACCGTTCAACATGCCACACCATTATCTGTTGCTACCAAAACTAAGGACAGACTGGGTAAGTCAGGAAGTTCAGGTGTTTGAAGCCACGATAAGAACTTGAATTTTAAAAATGGAAATCTTCACAATGTGTTTTGTTAACTCTAATTGCACAATGAAAACAAAACCCTCCATAAAACAATTACTTTGAATACAAGAACCATCAAGACTTTTCAGTAAGAAATAATTGCTAATGTTAAAGAGCTTCCTTGGGGGATTATTAACTCTCATTCAAAAGAATAACACAGTTAAAATTTTAAGATTATTTCCTGCAGCCAGTTAGGCTAAAGATGCAGTTAACTCTGCACCTCCTCAAGTAGGCAGTGCCGGAGCTAGGGGGTTAGGTAGTTCTTGAGCTACCATCTAGACTGTTGTCAGCTGTGACAATACTTTTTTTCCTCCCCGCTCCCCCCCCCTTTTTTAAAAAAATAAAATAAAATAAAATAAAAGACTCATTCACAAGTAATAGATTGACTGACCTGAATTTTTTTTCCACATGCTATACTTCATTGTCCTTCACTTCAAAGCTCTGGAAATTTAGAAGCCTGAAATACGGGAAGTACTATTAACTGCAGTGTTTCTTAGATCTAATTACAACTTAAGCCACCACTGCAAGTTAACTTCTACTCTGTTTTGGCTCTTCCACTACCCAAAACAAAGTTCCCGTTTATATTCTGAATTCACTGACTACATTTGCCTAATATAAATTAGCAGAAGTTATTTTTATTGTTAAAAATAACTACCATAAATCAGTTGGGAGTTGCACTAAAAATGCCACTTCACTGTATGATAACTAAACAATAAGAAAAGCAGATGATACAGACTGCAACCAGACAAAGCAGAACTTTTTTCTCTTTTCTAAAATAAAGACCTAGAAACAAACTACTTACCAAGAATAAACGCATTATTCATTTATATGTAAGACTGCACACAGGCACAGAAGCCACTATATACTCATACAGGATCACAATATATTCCATCTGTAAATTGAATTAATGCATTTGAATACCTTATATTTTGAACTGGTCAGCAGCACCAAACAGCCACAATGGAACAGCCAAAGAGGGGGTTATTTTCACCCCATTGAGGGGAAAGCTCTGATCACAAATTATCAGTAACTCTACTAAATGCAACACAGAACTGAAAAGTCTGAACAATTAGAGAAGTACTGAGATTAAAGGCTGAAGAGTCCAAATGCCAACTACTGTAGCAGTGAGAGATCCCAAAGAGAGAATTCTGCTAGAGGGGAGGGGAAGTATCTTTCCCTGGAGAACAGAAGTTGAAATGGTTTCTACAAAATAGCTTATTAGGTAGATTCAACGTCAGGAAAAGTTACAACCTGCAACATTGCTTTGCAATGGAAGGAAAGGACTTACCAGTTCTGTTTGACCCCACTTCGAAGCATGTGCAAATATCCTATGGCCATCAGAAGTTTGGCAAAATTTAAACATATTAAACTGTCTGGATGAGAAAAAAAACACCAGTAACATGAAAAAAGTAAAACCGCAAAAGTATGGACAAACCAGCACCCCATAACTGCGACTGGCCAGTGAAGTGTGTGGAGAAGAAAAACTCTCCACCCTCCACCCCCCTTAGAAACAGGAATAGTTGTCCTGTGGACCAGTCATCAGGAAACCGTAGAGGAAACGAGCAGGTTTATCTCACTGAGCCCCTAAAGACTTTTCAGGAAGTAGTCCAGGAAGCAATGAAAGGCTTCCCAAGCCAGCCGTGGCTGCCAGGAGAGATCCAGCAGCCAAGTGAGGTCTAAGAAGGGAGGGGCAGGGGTCCAGGTGGTAGATCTGAAGCCTCCTTCCCTCCAGGGAGCAATAAAGAGGCTTTACCATGTGGGATGTACTCCATCCTCTCTCAACAGGCTGATTTGGCCAAGTGCAAAAACCTGCCACTGATTACCGACCAGAATCTTAGCCAACATACAAAGGAATTAAACTTGAGTAAAAAAAGAAAGTAACACATTTACAGTCTATTTCCATCTCTTTCTATGACACGAGACACTTCTCATTCCAACAACAAGCAAATGCTTTCAACAGAGTGCACAAAACATTAATATCTTCTGTTGTATGGATTTCAGAAGTCTTCTATTGCCTTAAGGGAAACGCAAAACCACTGTTCAGGTACTGTATGGCTTGCGAGCCATCCAAATCCTCTGCTCACCTCTCTAGCACCAGACAAAAATGCAACGTTCAGATGACTAAAGCCATCAGGTATGCTTCCAAGCGTTACCAACTGTTGCTCCAACTGCTGCTCTGGCAAAGCACTGAAACGGCATCTGACACATTTAGAGACATTTACCAGGCTCAGGAAATGAAACCAACCAATGTTGCTACTCTAAACGCAAAGCACTGAATTTCATACACCCATGTGGAATCAGGACACCAGTGAACAAAGCACGGAAGGAAAGTGGTCTCAGCAACATTTTGTAGACAAAAAGGGAAGAGCTGTGTTACAGGTTCTCCAGCTTGAAAAACACTAATTGCAAGAACACCTGTATTTTTAAAAACACTCAAGGCCATTTTCAAAACTTTTTTTTATTGATGTGTACACACACGTCATCGATTCCTTAATAAATTCAGAAATACTGAAATGCATAGGTACATATTAAAACCGTATCCTGGGCTGCATCACAAGACGCACGGCCAGCAGGTTAGCAGAGGAGATTCTCACCCTCTCTCCTGCTCTCATGAGACCCCACCTGGAGTACTGCATTCAGCCCTGGCGGGCCCAGCCTAAGAAGGACATGGATTTGCTGGAGCAAGTCCAGAGGACACCACGGATGGATGCAACACCTCTCTGAAGAGAGAGTTGGGGCTGTGCAGCCTGGAAAAGAGAAGGCTCTGGGAAGACCTTCCAGCACGTGAAGGGGCCGGCAAGAGAGCTGAAGAGGGGCTTCTTAAGGGGCATGCGTGACAGGACAAGGGGGATGGTGCTGAGCTGAAAGAGGGCAGGTTTAGGTTAGATATTAGGAGGAAATTCTTTTCTGAGGGCGGCGAGGCGCTGGCACAGGCTGCCCAGAGCAGCTGCGGGTGCCCCGTCCCTGGCAGTGCTCAGCGCCAGGCTGGATGGGGCTGGGAGCAGCCTGGGCCAGCAGGAGGTGGAATGAGATGGTTTTTGAGGACCTTTCCAGCCCAAACCGTTCTGTGATTCTATGAAAAGCAATTCACCTACTCTTCACAATTTGTACAAAGCGAAAATCCTTGGCACATACACAGCACCCTTTGACTAGCAAATTTGCTTTGGGGAAAATAGATGCTGTGCCCTCTCTCCAAGGCCATCTTACAGGGAGCTGTTGGACACCAAAGGGAGTCAAATCTGCAGATTAAGTTTACCTAACATAAGTGACTTTGAGAGTTGCGAAGACTTTTTGACTCATATCCTGTTGCAGTGTTCCAAGAGGCTTTCAAAATATATAGTGATTCTAGAATTCCAGAAACTGAAGAAAAGGGCGATATAGATGTTTGCACAACTCAGGACGAACTCCTTAGAGCTATGAGATACTCAAGGGAAAAACACTCTCCTTCCACTCCTCCCTTCAAGAGCTTGAAGTGAAATCACCATAGGAACAAAACCCATCCGAGTCAAGAGTGTGCTTGAAAGACAGTTGATTAGTCATAATAAAACAAAATGCCTATGCCAGATAACAGCCACATAAAAACACCCACCACACATGCACACACACCAAGCAAAACTTCTACAATAAATTTGTAAATAAAGTGACACAACTTTGTTGGTGGTTTTGGGTTTGGTTTTTTTTTTTTCAAATCACCCATTTTTTGTCTACCCTGGCAATAAAGCAGTATCACAATACACTACACTGCTGCTTGTTGCGTTGGCATTTGTGGAATTTAAAGACCAGTACATCAAAATTAGTATAGATCAGCAACACATAAGACTAAAAGACAAGTACTGAGATTATTTGATAGCTGAATACATGTGGCACAGGCTCTGCTTCTAATACAGCCACAATGCAAACTACAATTCTTGAGGGGAAAAAACTCCAGAAGCAAGACCACCACAGGATGCTGTGCCATGCCCACAACCCAGCCTCTGAATGCACGGTATTTTACATCACCCCACTGGGTTACCAAACTGCCCAAAGTACAAGCATTTCTGTGAACCTCTAAAACTGCAGCTGAATCCCTCCTCCTCCTTTCCCCTCACTGCATCCTTTTCCCAGAACAAGCTGCAAATCTACTGGACTCCCAGGAACAAGAAAAAAAAAAAAAAGAAAAAAAAAAGGTTTGTATTCATCTCATGCATTAGCTTTTCACAAGCTCTGTTACAAGCTGTCCATATAGCAACAAAAATTTACCCTTTAACCTTAACTCCTAGCAAAATAATAAAATTCTGGTAGCAGCACCTTTGATGCTTTGAAATCTATGCTGACTTTTAGACTCAGTGGAAAACATATCTATGCATTGCAAGTCAGTATTTTTCATTTCTTGTATTCAAACTCTACGAATTATTTCTGCAGTTGAAGATTTTGGTTTTAGCCAAGAGGGAAAAAGCTTTGCTATACCTCAAGAAGGAAAAACAGCAGGCAGAGTGCAGACAACCGGACACCAAAATAAATCCTTGACAAAGTCTACATTCGTTCAAGTAATTCATCAAGAGCAGAAAGAATTTGAGGAATACCTGCTTGATAGATCAAAATTCAAGTAAAACGATAACAGAAACATTTAACTGTTTACATTCACTATGTTTTCAGCCTTTTTTTTTTTTCTTTTTTTTTGCAACTGCTGTACTACATTAAGCAAACTAACTGACTTCAAGAAAACTGCCAATTCCTCACCCTGTTTTATCAGGCGGACCATGTTCTCCATTACATCCTGTAACACCTATACCTTCACCTGACTGTATAAGGCCTTTCATACTCAAAACATGCTCTGTGCTTAACTAAAACTGTGGGTGGTGAAACTTCCATCGTTACTTCTCCATGCAGCTTTCTCATGTTCTCAAGTTAGGAGCAGTCATCACTGCTCTAGAATGCACTGGGGAAAAATGTGTCTGGTGGTTATGTCAGAGGACAGCGAGTCTGCCATTGGACATCTATTTCAAGCGATGCCAAGGGCTGTGACCTTGAACGAGTCACTTCACCAGATATTAAGGTACTTCAACATGCAAGGAGGTGTTGTGATGCTAAAAGTTTTAGATTCTCCTTTCAAAAGCAAGGAGTTACTCTAAGAAAGGAGTGTTTTCGAGTATTGGATAAATCATACTGTAGATACTGGGGTTTTTTCCTTCACTCAAATTCAGACATTATCCAAAGAGAATGAAAATATGCAAAGCTTGTGCCTATAAAATACTACATTTTTTAAAGCTAGTTTTACAAACTGTTGTTCCTAATTGTTCCCCTACTTTTAGTCAACCATGATAACTGAAATCCCCTTGAAATGCATTTTGTCTCTTTTCTTCATCACTACTTTTTTTCTACTGCTTTTCAGTAAAGTTAAACTTTCCCCACCCCAAAAAGTCACACTTAGCAGTTTCACCTTTCAGATTGCAAAAGCATTCCAGATCAGTGCTGCTTAGCTGGGGCTGATCCCTCCATGTATGAGAATATAAACCAACATTTTTTAATTAAAATAGAAAACATTCTTACTCCTATCAAGCAATTCTACTGCCTTCTTTCTTTTCTTACTTTTTAAGTAAACAGGACTTTAGAGCTAAAACTAAATTGACAATGACCTTGTTATAATAACAGTACTTAAAATGCCTTACCGTCCAGTGCCAGTTCAAAGTTTAGATTCTGGCCAACTGACCATTGGAGAAGTAAATTAGTATTTCATTACAAAACCAAATTTAAATAAACTATTGTGGTTTTAACTCCACATCTTTATCAGGAACACAAGGCAAGGCAAACATACTTTTAACAGAAAAAAAAACATCCATAAGTTCAAAAGCAAACTGTAGGTTTCAATGATGGAAAAATATTATTCAGCATCCCAGTTAACCACAGAATGTCACTGCTGTTCAGCTCTCAGCACACCAGCAGAGAGGTACTTAATTCTTACTGGGATTTGTTTCAGCCCCTTTGCTCTATGTAGATCGGAGCTGTCAGATTATCAGAAACGAGTTTAAAGATCATTTATCAAATACACAATGTTGTTTGACACCACCACCACCACCCCCAGTCAATCCACAATTTCAATTTCTTTTTAACCACAGAAGTGCAGAAAACACTAGTCTTAAAAACAGGGCTGTGATTACAAGCCTCTGACAACACACAGAGGGAAAAGGCTGCTCTGTACTTTGGTGGACTCACATGTCATTCCAGACAAGGTTCCTTTATTTACAAAATTTGTGTGGCAGAACACAGCTTCAGTCTGGGATTATTTTCTATTTCCAGGTAGCAAAGCTGTCCCCGAACAAACTGCACTATTTCACAGCTATCTATAGCACATACCAGGCAGCAAGTAATTTTAATCCCAAATCCTCTTCCCCCTTCATTATCCCCAAACTGACACCAACAGCTTTCAGAAAAAGCATCTCTGACTGAGAAACTTTGATGAAACAGAGTCTTTGGATAAAAACAACACTAGATTATTTCCTGCACCTGAATGTTAACCATATAGGCTTTGTCATGGTCTTTACTTTTGCTCTTGCTATCACACAGAAAAGGGCAAGCCTCCGAAAGCAATGCCTTTTGTTTGCATCTGGAAAACTAAAATCACTAAGCCCCCAAACTCCAACAGCTTTACATAAATGTATCTCAGCCCATGATACCAATCCAGCCTTCTCAATGCATGTAAAAACAACTCCACCTGTTCACCTGAAACCAACAAAACACCCTGCCACCCTGATCAGCCCATTCATACCCTTTTCAGATTTCATTATTTATATAGCATCACAGGATGCTGTTCTCATGGAGTCATCTTACACAGTCTGCGACTTCCCCACAAGTTCCACATCTTCCTTTCTTGCCTTCATACCACCTCACTCTCAGCAAATCTCCCAAAAAGAAAATAAGGTGTGGACAGATTTATTTGCCAAGTTAAGTATCCGTAACTTGTTCCATGTCCCTAAACCCTGCTTAGAAAACATAACCTTCATAACTGAGAATTAAATATATGCAAGAAGATAGACCAATGCAAAAAGCAGCCTCTAATTTTAGGTATCAAGTTCATACTAGTCACATCTATTAACCTATAAAAAGTGTTTCAGCCACTTCACCTTAGGGTTTTTTTTTTTTTCAGTAAATACTGGTAAAGTTTTGTTAAAGCTTCCCCCTTAGTCAAAGCTTAATAAATAATAGCTTGGGGTTTGGTTTTTTTAATTTAGGAGTAAGAGCATTTACAGAGCTCAGAGATGCCCCAAGAACAAGACTGGCAGAATGAAGAAAATTATAGATTATTTCTTTTTCTTATTTTGAAGAGTTCTGTAACTACATTTTATTGACTAGCCAATGGGTGCTAGTCTTCGTGTACTTCAGCAATGGTCTATTTTCCTGTATCAATTACTAAGAAGTTCACAAGTGAGAACTGAGCTCTACATCACAAGTTCTCACACTCCCACTGAGTAGCTACTACAACTGAAGAACTGCAGAATTTCAGTATTACAGCACAAGCAGAGGAAAAGAGCAAGAAGGAGGGGAGAGAAGACGACCACACACAACTAGCTCCTCTGTCCACAGAGTGGCAGAAGCTACACTGCAATCAATGGCACCAGTCTTAACCTGTGTTACTGAAATTATAGCTGATTGGGAAGGAAGATTTCTTTAGAGAGGGAAAGAATCCTAAAAAATTAAATTCTTCTCTGTTTTTCCTTGAGGACTCAAAAAAACTCCAGGATTCTGAGAGATTTCTGACTAATATTTCTACTTTTATGCCTACTCTCATTCCAGCTGAACCTATACTATTTCATGACTAATACAGACCGATGGATAGAGATGCTCTAAAGCTGGCTACATTTCAGTAATAAGAGCACAAATTTGGATCACTTTCTCCATTTAAAACCATTTCCAGGTTACAACTACAACAAGTCTATTCCATGTTCCCATCACCCAGCCAACGTTAACTGAACACAGACTTAGAGGCTTCCCTGTACTCCAGACAAAAAGGTCACATAAAACAGCTTAAGATCTCCAAACACTCAGAGCCACAGACCAGGTTTCAGCCCTGCCTCTCAAATCCTTGTGTTTCAAACCAAATCATAATATAATCCCCTAGATACTTAAGAGTTTCCTAAGGTTGTGTTTGCTAAAAAACAGAGCGCTAAACAGAATTCCTAGGGATTTTGTCCCTGTACTTTGACTACCTCCAAATTAATAAAGACGTTCTGTCTTCACAAAGACTCCATCCAAAGATTTTTACTAAAAGAGGGACAAAATAACTAAAAAGAAAGACTGGCTTTTCAGTCCATGAGAAGTAATCTGTGGGAAATGCAGATTTTTTTTCTTTATTCTTTGAAAAAGACATCGAATACATTCTGTAGTATACCAGTCCTGTGGGACTGATTTGAATACAGAAGTCATCACCAAGATTATTGACCAATCTTTACAAAGCCCAAATCGTCCTCCTTTATAGACATCATGGGACAGAGAACCTTTAACCTGGACAGTACAACCAGCACATCGAAAAGAACAGAAACCTCAACTCATCTTTTTTCTGGAAATTTGCACCCTCTGGGATAAACACCTGTTTAAGCTCCTACTCTTTTACTAACAACAGTCTTCCTACCACAACATGCAAAAGCCCTGTTTCACACAGGTTTAAGTATTACCATGACATTCTTGTCTCTTACTGCCTCCAGGAAATCTGAGCAATTTGTAGAAAGCATTCCTATGTTTCCCTCCTCCTCTACTACAGCAAGCTGCTAGAGCACTCGAACACTGGTGCATTTCAAAAAAAAAAAAAAAAAAAAAAAAAGGCTCCCAAGGATATAAAAATCCTTTCTCTAAATGCAGTTAATGGCAACGACAGAAGCCGCTGCCACCCCAACTGCAAAGACGAAGGAGGAGCTGCAGGAGCACTCCCAACCCACTGCAGAAGCCTGAGCCAGCCCCACTCTTGCCATCACTTAGGAGGTTTAGGGAAACCTGACTGATTTTGCCCGGAGGAAGTTAGCACTCAGATTATTCCACCAGCTCTGGAGAGGAGGTGGAGCAACTGCTGACACAGGAGCAATAGAAAACAGCTGGGAATCAGCAAAGTCACAACAAGCACAGGATGTAGATGGACAACAGCTAAATTCATTTACTAAAATGACTTAAGCTCTTTTGTAAGCTTTAGCACTGGCCTCAGCTACGCCAGATGATACCCTGGTTACTCAATCTCAAGCATTCCAGGCGAGGGAGAATGAAAACATCGAACACCCTCCCCTTCTGCAGCTCATCTCACCCAACACCCGAAAATCCCCTTACAGACTCTACACAGGTTTAGGGTTTCTCCAAGGGAAGAAGAAGAAAAAAAAAAAAAAAAAAGAGAGGGAGGGGAAAAAAAAAAAAAAAGAAAAAAACAAGGAGGAAAAAAGAGTTGCAATTCCCTCTGTACTGCTTCTTAAGAAGGACTTATTTAAAAGCCTTAAAAGAACCCATAAACTATTACATCAGGGAGAGGTAACCCAGTATCTTGCTCAGAAAAGTCAGAAGCAGCCAGTTCAGGCAGTCAGAATTTCCACTGACAGTTAACCCTCACCGAGACAGCATTTGGAGGGAAAGGTATCTGTGCCAGACAGCAGGAGTTGCAAAGAGGTAATCCAAGCGGGGCATACAACCTGTCTTAGTGAGAACTCTGTGCAGAAGAGGAGACAACTTTAATTTCCTCCAGCTCAGCTGCAATCTGTCATCCTTTTTACCAATATACCTACTTGACCCCCACAATATAATTGCTATTTTTAAATGTTACAGGAAGCCTTAAAGTGACAGATCCATTTGATATATCGAACTCACCTGTTTATAAACAAGCCTTCTTACTGATCATGAGGAAAAACGTGACAATAATAATCAGACCTCAGTATGACTTAGCAGCAGTCCAATATAATGGTACCTGTTCTGCACTCAACGGTTCAAACTTTGAGATTCCCTCTCTACAGCAGACTTGTGCTTTGGAAGCATTAGCAAGAAGATTACTCCTAGATGGTATTTCAGTATCGGCAACATTTTTACTACACTTATCTCCTACTTCTGCCTGACACGTCTTTACTAAATTTAACCCACTAATCCTAACACACCTGAGAGAGACAGCAGCAGCTAACACTATCACTCCTTGCTTAAACAGGAAAGCAAACCACAAAGTAAGATTACTCAGATTAAGCGATTGACTTGAGGTCACAGGAAGTATATTGTCTATCCCAAATTTGAGCTTTGGCTGCACTAACCTCCAGCCCTGAGCTTGAACCAACAGACCACTCCGGCTTTTTGCGTGCAAGCTGCTCTAGCAACCCAACACCTCCTTTCCCGCTCCCCCTCTCAGCACCACCAATACTCATGCATACCTGCCTCCGCGCTTCAGCACAGCAGATTTAGGGGCTGTGGCTGCCTCTGTTACTATTACTCGGGCCAACGCATGCTCTGAGAAAGAGCCACACAGCTGCACGGTCCCCCTCAACACAGAGCACAGAGCTACGCTTAGCTCTAAAACTACGCAGCCCCACACTAATTGGCTTTCCACAGCCAGCGAGACACCCCCTCCTCCTCAAAGCAAATTTTTTTCACCATGCACTGGCCCCTAAGGCAGCAACCCCTCCCTGCCAGCCCCCCTGTCCCACCGGCAGCCACACAGTAGTCAAAGGAGAGAAACGAGGAAACATCAGCGAGACCACTTAACGTGGTCTGAAGGAACTCACTGAAGTTTCCACCAAGCAAGCCGACTTCATGGGGTTTTTTAAATCATTAGGAAAAAGAGGTATTGGCAGCATCTCATAGCACACCAGCTTGCAGCAGGAATCCAAAAGGGCAAAGCAAAACCATTCATTTCTAGTATGCAAGGAGGATGAAAGAGCTCATAGTCTGGAGCAGCACTTGGCATAGTATGATTCGATATATAACCAGCTTTTCCAGTCACCTTGGAAAAGACAAGAGACCTCCACATCTACCACAGTATTTCAAGATACTGACCAGTGCAACTAAACGGCATCTGGGCACTATGGGCTGACCAGGCAAGTCCCTGGTTAAGATTAGAAATAAAGTATAAGCAACAATTAAAGTAACATCAGACGTGATCAACGACTACTAGCTTGGAATTACTCAGCCATGTAAACTGACAGTCTTTAGGGTGACAGAGAATAATTAAAATACAAAGGATTCACTAGATCAATCACCATGCACATGACAAAACCATGTTGTGTGCATATTATATGGTTTTTGTTTTGTTTTTCAAAAATACAAAACAAAGATGTCTGCATATATCACACAAACCTCTCCTACACGGAGTATGGTACATTCAAGAACATGAATGTAACAGTCTGGTGAGCTCCACAAGGTATGTCAAAATTCCTCATACTTAGAAGGTTGCATTGGGCCTACAAAAAGAAAACGCTGTACATTAAAACAAGATGTCAACTTTTGCTGCTCGCCTGATAATGTTGTTCTTCCCTCTAAGGCTGTCAGGGGAGTACCTCAGCTACAGATGCAATGGGAGACATACACCCTGAAGCCCCTGTTCGAAGGGAGTACTGTAATAATACAAACACACAGGTCAATGAAGCACTCTGATATGCTGGAAGGGTTCTGCTGGACAAGATTCATCATGCAACCAGATATTTAAAAGTCTCTTATTTCTGCTTGAACTCACAGATACAAAGACTTTAAAAACTTTACTTGGGAGACAAGACCATGTATGTTGTATTCCTAAACAAAAAGGCTACATATTTTATTCACTAGCCACTCTTTTTCTCTCATTTCTTTTTCATTCCCTTCCTGCCAAAGCATCAAAATCACAGGAAAAATAATTCCCCAATACCAAGTTTCATCAAGTAGTCATCTGCACACCACCACCATACCAGATGCTTTTGAGATACTATGCTCTTTACAAGTGATAATCCAAATTATTGAGATGGGTCAAAGTAATAAAGAAATAACAGCTCTGAAAGTCACCAGAGAGATAAGTGTTTTCTCATCTTATTACTTGTTCCCCTCTTACTTTTCACAGAACAAAACAAATATGGCATGAGAAAGAATTTTTTTAAATCACTGATTTTAATATTGTCTCATTTGTAGTTGCTATGGATACAGGATTTTGTTCTACTCAGATGCAACAGTCTGACTTTTTAGTCTTACTTGACTCATGCATCCTAAAAATGTGGAGATGCTGGAAACCATCATCATTAAGCATACGGGAAGGTGGGACCATACAGGATTCAGCACTAACTCTGAAAATTCATTGTTCATCTTCAACAAATTACTGTGGTGCAGATACTTTTGGTGTAGAATTTTAAACATGAGGAAGGAGTACACTTTAATATTAAAAATTTAAGGACCTAACACTTTTCCACATACTTTTAATTCAAATCTGCCAGAAGAAGCAAAGAATGAAAAAATCCCCATACAAACAGCTTTTCTCTTGCCTGATGCATCTTGGTCCAACAGCTTCCTGCTGATTTCTGTAGTTAAATGTTTGACCCTTGCCAGGAATGGGACCCAAAGTGAAAAGAGTCATAGTTTGCCAAGTGAAGCAGAATCCACAAACAAGCATCTCACACTGGCTACACATTGTTTCCTTTGAGAGATTTAAGACAGCGAAGGGACGGAAGCCATACTGCGTTAAGTCTGTGTATTCTTATGAAACTTATTATTTACAAAATAGAAATTAATAAACAAAAATATATTAGCAATGAGAGGAAGGCACCCAAGCTTACTCTCCAAAGCCCAGTATGTTTTTCATCTCATCTCCCCCCACTCCCACAAACGCACATTTGCTCCCCAGCAGCCACTGCCAAACACTGTCTAACCAGAAAAAATTGCCACAGAAAAAATTCAGTTTCTCAAGATGAAGCCTTTTCTCTGTCTATACACTGTCGAGTTGTACAAGTCCACTGGAAAATAATGTGCATTATTTATTATACGTAACACTAGGAAATCTGTAACACTTACAAAGACCATTATGATGCCATTAAAAAGATTTCATGTTCAGCTTTCTAGGCATCTTGGGCACACAGCCATCGCTACAATAATTATTATATTTATCACTATGTAAACTAACTGTAATGCTTCATTAAGATAGAGAAAAATGATATCACTGAGGTCCCTGCAAGAGCCAGTAACATTCTCCTCTGTTTATGTAGTTTCCTATCTGCAGCTACTTACTGCATCTACTGGACTGCTCAAGAAGATTTTATTCTGCTAAGCAACACACGCTGAAGAGGGTTCTGAGCTACCATGTATGGCCTGTGAAGGCATTTATGGAGTAACTGTGCATACTGGGCTCTCCTGAACACCCTGGTATGTAGTTTTAAGCTTGGGTGGTATACTGCTCATATGAAAGATGCTGACCTATAGCCATGTATCTTTTAATACCAAAAATCCTTGACAGAAGCCTTTTAAGATGATCCGAGAAGTGAGGGAAGCCTCAGTGTTACATACACGTGCTGTACATCCATGCTGAACTGGGAAGAGAAGGCAACAGTTCTGGGCCTCAATGGGTTAAAAAGATCAGACCTATGGGCATGGAAAACCTCAGCTTCCTGCTATCTGTTTGACCTAACAGCCTGGCAGGCACAGGCAGCTATTGTCTACTGAACTGTCCTGACACATGCATCCAGTTTGAATCAGAAGGATCCCTTCTAATGTGGAAAACTACTGACGCGGACTTCAACGTAAGCTATAAGCTTTTCAAACACGTTTGACACTGATGTGATACTAACTTAAAACTCTTAAGATCCACAGGGACAAAGAGTTGCTGGCAAAGCCTCACTCTCCCTTTTGAGTTTGCGCAACCGGAGCCTTCAAACACAGTGACATTTTCCAACAACGACAAAAAAAAAAACAAACACACAAACAAAAAACCACCACCAACACTGGTGTGTTCTCTGTTTTCCCTCTCCCTCCCCAGAAGACTCTGGTATAAGTCAGAGAGCAGACTGAGCCCTTTGCTGGTGGGTTTACAAAACCACTTAACACCAGGGTTTTTCGTTCCTCACAAAGTGATAGGGACAGTCACCAAACCCAGCCACAGGACACCAAGGCCTCGGTGCCTGACCTTACAAGCTGGACATTCTCCATACAGGTTCCACCTAGCCTATCAATAAAAAAATAGTAATAAAAAAACAAAACCAATACCCCACACCAAAACCAACACTTAAACTTCTAACCCAAAACTTATAAATGTGCCACCTTTGGAATTTTATGTGATTAAAGGGGTGGTGGTGAACAAAGCTAAACGTGGTGGTGAACAAAGCTAAACAAGGCAACTGAATCACACCATCATCAGTTAACTGTGTCCTCCGCACCAACAGAATTTATATCAGCCCAACCACCACAGGTACCGGATCTGCTTGAATTTATATTACTAGTAATGACAGAGATGTTTACCGCCCCCATATTCAACCACCAGAAAGGCATGTAGTCTAAAAGACCCAAATCCTTTTTTTTTTTTTTTCCCAAGCATTCTTATCTAAAAACTGTTATCCTCCTTCTAAAGCAGGATTTAAACAGACAGAAAGTCAGCAAGAACTGCAGTAATTTCCATTTATGACCAGCAAAATTTGCTCTCAAAATCAAGTCAGTGTGGCAAGGTAAGAGAGAGTGGCCACCCAGATCCAGATCGACTGGTCACTAAAGCCCTGTCACTACAGATAAGGGTCATTTAGGAAGCACAAGCACAGAAGAGGAATGGGGATTTGCAGCATGAGGAATTCCTGAGGAGTGACAGTTTTAACCTTCTAAAGACAGGAAAAACAGGAGAGTTGATAAGTGTTGCAGTTCCTCCCTGCCCGCACAGAGCAAACACTTCTAAGAGGCCACGGTGATAAAGCTTTTCCAAGCAGACCAGATTATCAGAGAAGGATGGGGAGAGGCTTCCTGCCTCAAGTCAGCCCCCCTCGTTACTGTCAGAGGGGACAAAGGATCAACTTCAGCATATTTTGTTACAGGCAGCACTATGTAGCAGAACACCGAGCATCTAGCCCAGCCGATAAAACCCCCAGACCTACTTCATTTCATTCTGCATGAAAAGGACGGAGGGGTGTTTCTTCTCCAGGGGGGAGACGTGGGAAGACAATGTAAATTTCAAGCGCTTGATATGCAACAAAGAGATGAAGTACAACCTCACAAACTGACTTCACAGCCTGCTCGCCTCCCTGCACAGAAAGCAGAAGCAGCTGCTACACAGAAAGCAAGCACCCTGACTCCTGCATTTGGGCCTCTCACGCATTTCCTTACTCAAACCCCAAACAGTATTTTACAGTCAAATACTGTTATTTACTGAGGAATGCAAGAACTAAAGAATATGACCAAGATTCCATAAACGTTCTTGCTTTCAAGGGCAGGATTCCGAGCAGCAGCAACATCATGGGTATTTCTACAGCCTCTCCACCAAGAGAGGCACCCCAGCATCTGCATGCTAACTGAAATGTGGCTACCACCGGAGAACATGCCACATGCTACACAACAGGAGTGGATTTCTGTACAAGAGAGAGCATCATCAGGAAAAAAAAAAACGAAAAAAAAAAAGAAAAAAAAAAACAAACCACTGCAATGTCAGCTACAGGCACGGGAGTCAAGCAAAGTTCAGTTCTTATACATGAGGAAAAAAAATACACACCCTCAGCTCACAGATAAAACGGTTATGTTTCAGACAGAGCAGCACACAGAACAAGCTCATCATCTATTCCAAGACATAAAATTCCATGTCTCTGCTCTAAATCCTGCTGCCCAGGTAAACCACAACACACTATTTCCTAAGCTAAGTACATAATGCCAATACCATCGGATTTTTTTTTATCCCTTATCAGTAAAAAATACAAGACAAATACTGGAAGCTTTAGAAACCTTTTCTTATTGCAATATGAGTCTCTTTTAACCTGACACCACAGGGATGGGGACATGAGAATACACACATACATGCTACACAGCTCTCCAACCACACTGCTTTCTGCAAGGTAAAAAAAAAAAATTAAATGTCACAGTGACCTGGAGTTACTGCATATCTGCTCCTAACCACATAAACATTTTTTAAAAATGGTGATTATCAGTGCTAAACTGTCACTGTGTCCAGCAGGGCTCTTGCTAGCTATACTCTTAGTTCACTGAACTTGATGGAGACTCCCTCCTCCCCACCACACAGATCTCAGTGATGCTGCAGAGAGCAGGGACATCTCTGACTTTGCATTCAATGAAAGCAGCAGGATCTGAGATGGAAAGGAAGCCCAGAACAATCAATAATTCATGGATTAATGTGAAAAACTACTCTTCTATCTGTAAATGCATGAGTGGGAAAGCAATTTGATTCAATTCTTCATAAAAATACATCAGTAGACTAATTTAATTGGTGTAGAGTCTATCCCTATAAATCTAGGCTGGGGAAGGAAAGGCAGCACAAGCAGCAAGGCTGATTTCCTGGCTGGCACGGTGGCAGGCAGCACCGAGCACTGCAGTACGGCAGACGATGCAGGGAGCCCCATCTACTCAGAGGAGCAATGTTCAATGTCCCCTGTGCCTGGAAGAGGGAGTAAGGATGCAAAAAGATCAGCTCACAGCCTTGGGCAGTAGTCATCTACCCTGGCAACATTTAAAGCAGCTTCTCAGACCTGGGTAACTCCGGGAGTGATTACAAGGTTCATGCACAACAAGGCAAGGCAACGATCAGCAGTTGCAGCCAGTCAAGTGGAAGAAACTCCACTGCACAGAACAGTGACACGTTTCTCAATACAAAAAAAAAAAAAAAAATACTCAAAGTTCACAGATTGTAGCTTTATTCATCTCATAAGTCAGAATAAGAATTTATCAGGGTGCTATGCCTTTCATCTGCAGTGCCAATTACACTCCATTCCCAACATAAAATTTCTCCTAATGTAAAATGACTGCCCAAACCAAGAAAGTCTGCTACTGGTCCCATTTTATTGACGGGGCAAGTCGATGCTGATCTCGGAGATGCATGACAAAGAACAAAATGGAACTCTTAACTGGAGTTTTTGTTTATTGCCTTTTCTCTTTTTAATATGAAATCAACGCAAAAAAACCTGGAAAATGCAGTGTCTTTATGACAATCAGAGTGTCCTATAAATGGTAGCCTGTTACCCTAATCCAGTCCACAAACCTAGACACAATACACTGAGCAAAAGCTATCACACTACCCCCATATCCCTAACAATTAAAGCCAAAATTGGAATTTATTTCTGGGACAAACTGAGATCACATTCCCCAAACAAATGGGACACAACAGCTTCTAGCACTTGGATTTTTCTAGTCACCATAATCACTTCTCAGCATCAACAATGAGTATGAGAAAAAACCCATATGAACTGAACTAGGACACAAACTCACTCCAGCAAGGGCACAGATTCGCACAGCATTTGCCTCCCAGAACTCAAGATGGCCCCGTTACAGAACACTCACTGTTCAAAACCTTTGCAGAAAAGGTAACAGATTTTACAAACTTCATAAACTTTAGCCTCGCTGTTTTTCTTTGCTTAGGTAGTGTGACTCACTAGCTTGCCAGATCTGGCACAGCACTAGGAGAATCAGCAAGGTGCAGTCTGCCCAAATCACCCCCTAGCCCTCAAACGACAAAGTACCCTACGAACCAGCTCTGTCAGCAGCATGATGGCCTTTGGGAAACAAAGCAGGAGGCACACTCTTCATTTCAACTTAAAATCACAGCTACTTGCAGCGTTTGCCTGTCCCAGCTGCAAAGCTATCCTCAAACTGTTGCGCCCACCCTGTGCCGGAGATGCCCAGAGGCACTCCAAGACTTCAGACTAGTATCATCTGTGTTTTGGCACTGCAATGAAGCAGAGTTTGGCCAGGGAAACACTGGAAAACACTCATCCTGATGGCTGCAGAGGGAGAGCTGCAGAAAGGCACAACAAAGGCTTGAGAAGCACAGTCTGAGGTAACCCCAAGCAAACAGATTTTCACTTCAAGTGAGGACCCTGCTGGTTTTCAGCTCTGACTCGGGTCAGGCCAGCAGTAAATGTGAATGCAGAGCCATACTAGGCGTAATCCCCAAAGGAATACCAAAATATGAGTAGGAACCAGAGTTGACTCTGCAAAGACTGTTCCTAGTAAAGACTACAGAGAAAAACCAGGGCAGCTGCCATCAAAGAGTTTAGATAGAAGAGGATGGCCTTGAGAAACTATTTCTACAGCTTTCACTCAGAAGCCATGGCCCAAAGTCAACGGTTTCTTCTGAACTGCTAGCATTGCCTCTTTTTATCCATCCCACTGAAACTTGCATTCTATTACTCCACCAAAACCCATTTGATGCTTGCTACTACTGTCCCTCTCTATTTCATACCCAAACTGACACCTTACATGTTAGGTTCTTAGGAAACCCACCACATCAATGTCACCACACAAAATTTCTCACTTGGATACTATAAACAATATTGCCCGATTTGGTCAGGTAAACAATTTATGGCAGACACCTGATCAAAGAGTCGAAGACTAAGAACCACTCACCTAATCTCTTTTTCCTAAGTATTCAAGGAAAGACCCTCTTGAACTTGGAAGGCAATGTGGTCTAACATGTGTATTTAAAAAAAAAACCAAACCAAAACAACAAACCAGCGTATTTCTGAAATCAGCATCTTGAAATTACACAGATGACCCTAATAACCAGCTCCTACATTACAACAACAGTCCAAAGTTTTGAAACAGGTTGCAAGCCCAACCACGAAACCCAAGAGCACAGGTTGAAAAGGAGCCTCCAACAGTGACACATAAGAGTGTGCTCCTGTTAAGAAACATGGGCAAGCATCAAAGTGCAGGTACAGGACAAACTTAAGGAAGAAAGCAAACAATCTGAACTGTTTTCAAATGAAATGCTAAATCGAGGATAATTCCCCCACACTAGGAACAGAATGATTAAGAAGGAATTCTCTCCCTGTTACTGGTAACCAAAGTGCTACATACATCAACTGTAAAGAAAACAACAAAACCTGCTAAGTTTAAAAAAAAAAAAAAAAATTATTGTGCACCCTTATTATAAACCCATGCAGGTCAATCTCCAGCAGAAACTAGCCCCCGAGGAACCAACCATACTAATTAGAAAGACACAAACAAAACTACACTAGAGAAGGACTTTATTTACTCTGATACTGTCATAATAAATTTCTTCTCCAGGGTGCACTGATCTTCAAACAAACATTGTTCTCTCCACCTCCTCCACTGCTGCTACTCTGAAGTTTTTTGTCAAACATGTTAGTCTCTAATACGCAACCCACATTTTCTTTTGGTAGCACACATCCACAAGTAGTTTCAATTTTTATCCATGAGAGCTTTCAGGAACTTAGATTTATTTATTCTCACCTGAGAAATGGAAGGGAGTGTGAAATCGGGATACCTCTGAAAACCATACACATCTACCAAGCCAGCAGCTAGTCAGCACTTCTTACAAGCAACTACTTAAAAGTTATGCTGATGACAAAGGCAAGACGACAGATAATTTTGACTACAGCAAAACAGGATAAATATGTTTCTTAACAGGAGAAAAAAAAAAAATCAGACATAGAAAAACATGATCGTTACGTTAAAAAAACTGAAGCCCTGAAGAATCAGATAATATTCAGGTATTGGGACAAAGAAACTCTCTTTATAAAGTCCCCTCACTTGGAGTATTCCACTAGTAGCAGTGCAGATAAACCTTCTGTAAAACCAACTTTCTCATTGTTTCATCCTAAAAACTGTAAAATCCAGGCTCAGGCTCATATCATACAAAACAGAGTTCCAAGCTAAGTGCTGCCAAGAAAGCTCATCACCCCTAGATAGTATCTCTTTAAGTCCTGTCCGCTTGGAGCCCCTGATTACTGTGTCATTCCAGACCACAGACTGAAACTGCCTCCAAAATAACCAGGGCCAGTTCCACAAGAGCTTTGCAGATTACAAACCAGACCTAAAAAACATGTCTGATAACATACAGGAAGCATATGTAGTATCTGCCATATTAGGAACCGAGGCATCCCATTGCTAGACCCTAACTGAACTAAAAGGAGATTTTGCCATGCTACAAGAGTTTTGTGAAACACAAAAGGGAAATTGTTTCACTCCGCTTTCCACTTCTAACATTTTAAATCACATCGCTTAAAAAAAAAAAAAACACACACACACAAAAAACAAAGAACACCCCCTCACATATACCAACTTCCCCCCTACCCCAAACCCAACCCTACATCCTAAATGGACTCACTGTTTCTAAAGTGCTGATGGCTGAGCTGGGAGGTGACATTCAGCTCTCCCTCCCAACTGACCCAAGGCAGACCCAGTTGTCTCAACCAGATGGATTTTCAAGACCACGAAAGCAAAACCCTACAAGCCCACGGTGTACACCTTCACCCTCCTCCCCACACCCTGAAACAGGATAACGATTTAAGCTGTACCACAGAGAAGCCTGAAATTAATATCCACATTCATAACAGCCCTCTTGCAGAATTTACATGTGAAAGGCAAGATGTGGCTCACTCCTTACCAACTACGTATTTGTTTCTTTTTTCCCTCAAGTGTATGGGAAGCAGAGCTCTTCTTTATGCTAGAACTGAAAATGAGGCATTTTTTCCTTCAGAAAAAAATCCAATTTTTACCTGCTAAAAGCAAGTCCAACAGACCCGGACTGTTTCTGTAATACTGCTGGGGCTAGAAGATGGCTCAGCACATTTTTTTCTAGGGAGCGAAAGACATGTGAAAAAGGCCACCTAGGGTGGGTGACAGGAGACAACAGACAGGCAACTCATGGACCGGCACATCCGATCAAGTGGATGACACGCACTTACACCAAAGGTCTCCACTGAGTGACACACAGTTCACTGGCAGCCCTTCGACATCTCTAAAAGGTATGGTATTCTGTCCCCGCTTGACAGGCCTTGAAAACCATCCTACCTCTTCAGCAGAGACCCACTAAGTACCGGAGAAGAATGCAACACGTACAACTACTTCGTGAGCCTCCGGATTTTAGCATTTCTCCCTCCCGTCGCGCACCAGATGCTCCCAAAGCCGTTCCACGAAAATACCTCCATATTAAAGAAAAGACTTTTGTTTTCACAATTATTATTGCTGAAAAATAGGCCTTACTGCTTAAATACGACAATATAAAACATGCTACTTCGTTAACAGAATACTTAGCCCTCAAAGAAGCCCCAAACATCCACAAAGCGTATTCCTCTGCTGCAAGCTGGGTAAAGAGGAGAAATTTATTTCCTTATCTGCTCGCCAAGCCTACTGCACTTGGGGTACAGCACAAAACCCGGCTTAAAGCGCCCCAGTTGCACCCAAGGACCCCCGCAGCACCTTCACACTTGTGTCACTACAAGTGTCTGCAGGGCTGCACAGTGTTCTGGATCAGGAAACTTGATCCAGGTTAAAAATACAGTTTATTTTTTGGGATCAAGTTATTTTTAACCCAGATGGAGTTCTCTGCTCCTAGTCACTGCTTGAGCCCATAAACAATTGTACCACCACAGAGGTTGGTACAGGGCTGGGAAGCATTTTAAGCCAGTCATGCTACTGAGAGAATGAAAATTGGAAAAATGAGGGTGGGAAATACAAGCTCTTTCTGTACCACTGTACTTGGGATTGATGATTGGCATCTTCAAGGTATCTTCCTTTAATACCAATGAAATATCAATTTCATTGCCACTGCAGTAACCCTCATGCAATTCTTATATTCTCAGTTCCTACAAGAAAGTCATCAGATGTTCTACCAACTCTCAACTTTCACTCTTCTGCGACCATTAACAACTACGGCTCCATTTAAGACAAGGTCCCTAGAATTCAAACCAGGGGTCAAGGGGGGAGAATGGGGGCAAATAAACAAAAATGCAAAAAAAACCCACAAGCCAAAAAAAAAACAACCACCCACACATCAAGACTTACTTCCAACTCCACAGGTTTTCGTTTCCACACTGTCTCTTCTTTTTTGAAGGTTTTCTTCGCAGTAGTAACAGCTAAAGGATTTTTGGTATGTCAGCCTGACTCTGTGCAACAGGCGAAACCCCCCACCCCCCAGCCCCATGCTGGGAAGCATAAGCTCATGTCCTCCTGCCCAGCTGTGTGGAGGAGCATCAGCTTCAATGGAGACACAGTGCTGCCAGTATGGCCTTCGCTTTGATACCAAAATTTAAGTAGTCACAGGCCTAAAATATTTTCACTACTGTTTCAAACTTATACCGGTAGAGAACCATGTCTGTACCCTAAATTAACACTAAGCAGCAGCAATCAGCCTTTTTGCTAGAGATTGTTTTGTTTTAAAGGAAGTCATCTCTTTGCAGGTGCTGATGGGACACACACAAAGCATATTTTCCTTTGTAATTTGATACTTATAAAGAAGATCAGGACATGAGTCTTCAAATACAGATGTAACAGTGTCTTTACTCTTACAAACTCAAAGTGCTCTGCCTTTTTTAATATTTCTAATCTTGTACCTCACTCCACTGGTACTTCAAAAGTAGATTTGCACGTTGCAAGACAGGTTTGGAGTTTTCACTATTTCAGCATGCATTACAAAGAAAGATAATCCCCCAGATGAAGTTTTGTTACTTCCAACACAATCCCAAAAACTAACATTCAACACTGATTTACGTAGGTGTGGTCACAAACAGCAACTGAATGCATGCAGCTGCTGGAGCACGTTTCCCTGTGATTATGCTGCAACCCAGCACAAAATAAAGGAATTTATCTTGTGGTGGGTGTGGCAAACTTGAAAAAACAATGGGTTTTGGTTTGTGTTTTGAGTGTTTTTTTTTTAAATAAAATTGCTCCCAACTACAAGGATGAAACTTATTTTTTGCATTTCAAAGTTCAAGAAATTTTAAAGGCAGCTATGGGCAGATGAGTCAGAAAAACTAATGTGGATTAGAGCTGAAGCAACAAAAGAGTCTTTTAGCTCAATAAATGCCTTTATGGTTACTTCAAAAAATTGCCAGGTTAAGTATGACTAATTTGTAAAATATTTAATTGTTTGAAAGAATGCATTGTTTTCCTGCAAATCTGAAATCCCAATACCTCACACCATCTACTTAAGCGCATATAAGCATGGGTATTTTTTTTTCTTTTTACTTGCTTGATTTGCAATGACTTTTTTTTAAAATAAGCATCACAAATAGAACTTCAAGCATTTTAGGGCTTCAGATTAGGCAATATGCAAAGGTAATCTCTTGCAGAATATTAACATGATCCTCACATACAAGCACTCTCAAACATTACATTGTTGGGTTTCATGTGATGGGGATACTTTCTTTTTTAAACACAAAACTACCATTCTAATCCTAAATTCATGTCTCAGAACATCATTTTGTAGCACACTGATCAAATCCTTCACAAAAAGACCGTCTGATCTAAATGTTTATTAAGAGCTCTGCATTTCAGAACATCCCAATATGCTCTGCAAACAATATCACTGTTTTCACTCACTTCTTGAGAGCAACATAGCAGCTGCTTTTGAAGTGATTAATAGTACATCACAGTTAAGTCTACAAAGCCACGATGACACTATTTAATTGAAAAAGTAAGGAAAACGTGACATAGTTGCATACTCTGAACTACTTAAGCTTACAGCTTCTAAAATTCTAAAAAAAAAAAAAAAAGAAAAAAGTACCTTCATTAAGTGCTGATTCAAGCAGTGAAGATCTCCACTGAATAATACTCAGCCAAAAAGATACCATTTGGAGCACAACAATGCCTCCAGTACTAAGCTGCAGCATCAGTAATTAAAAATAGAATACCAATTTCAACCAGTCAAGTTTAAGCTTTCTTTGAAGTTCTCCCTTCCAGTACTGAGCAAGCCTGACCCTCCTTTGCTTACAAGATCTGACAAGGTAGCAGCCCAAGGTAGCACGCCTGCAGTAGAAGAACACAAATATGCCCACAGCACATCTAAAATGGAACTCTTAAAATGCAAAAAACTTTGTAGCTCAGCACACTGGTACTCACAAGCTTTGGAATGCTTTGCATATTTTTAAAGGTTTACTATTTTTGGCAGGAATATGAGGGGAATTTAGTAATCTTGCTTACAGTTCTGCAAGTTGTCTGAAGTTTGCAACCTTCACCTTGCTGGTGCATGGAAACAATAACACTACCCAATTCAGAGGAAGGAGGAGCAATTAAAATAGTAAAACAGTTTCTTCCTCACTATCCACAGTCTTCCTTTCCTGTAAGTCTCATCCAAAAAGCAAATCAAGCCAAATGAAATGAATAAATTCACAGAACTGTGCCAGTAATACTCAAATTGGCCCAGTTTTAGTAAAACTTAACTGCTTTCAACAACCAGCCACCTCCAACCCCTCTTTTTTCCCTTAGGCATTTCCAGGAGAGATCTCCATGTAAAACAGGGACAAGGAAGATTACTAAGTAAACTTCTGCCAGTCACAGGTTCAATACTGCCCAGCCTTAGACTTTGGCAAAGCAGCCACGCCAGCCCGAAGAGCTTAGTCCACGTGTGTCAGACAAGAAGAAAACACCAAGCTACAGCCCAGAAACAGCAATCCTGATGCCTCATCTGCAAGCCACAGCAAAACAGAGAACTAACTCTTCACCACCTGCGAGCTGCAAAAACAGCCCATTGTTTCCTCCATTTGTTTGGATTCACTTTCATTGCATTGATAAAAATTTTGCCGGCCAAACTCATCTGCTGCATAGCTAACGTAGGCTTTCTTTGTGAGTAAACTAAAGGATGATGCTCAGACAGTGGATTACAAGCCACACAAAAGCGATGTGCTTTGCAGCCATACAAACCCAGCTACGGGGAATCCAAACAGAGCAAAGAGACCACTTACAGTGCTCCAGCCAACTCGCAGGGAAAAGAGCCTTTATAAACAAAGCATTATGAATTCCAGCTAGGGCCTTGGAAAACATGTTTGTTTCTACAAATGTAACCTGACCAAGTCAATCTTTTTCAGTCAATGCAGTACACAAAGATGACTCCCCAGAGAATTTATCTGACAGACTTAAGCTTCTTTAGAATTAAAGTTTCTGCTTCTTTCTTCTAGTTTCAAATGACATGCTCGCTATCTGCGCACACTTTGGTAAATCCCCAATTTTAGCAAGTGAATAAAGGAGCAAGAGAAGCAAACCCTGCCACCGTCTCACATTAGTGTGTAGATTGCAGTTACATTTGAAACAGATGCACAACAAAGGTTTTTTTAGTTTAAAAATCCACAGGTATAACACGTTCACAGAGGGAACTCACAGAAAGCCACGTCCTTGTCATTGCTACTAAACTGGCAAAGCACAACCTTCTAGCTGGATTACCAGACAAGCAGCATGTGATTCTCCTTCCGCTATTACTTTCTTAAGCATGTGAATCTGATCAAGTCACTTAAGTATTTTGTATCTCATTCTCCCTATACACAAGCACAAATTTCCCCCTGTCCCTCCAATGGCATTAACTCACAGCCAAATACTTTGCAAAATCATTATCTTTTCCCCAATGTGTAGATCAAGACTCACTCATTCTAGTTGACTTGACCTTCACCTTTTTGAGCTATACCGTATTTTCTGAAAATGGATCCTACAGGAAGAACTCTAGTAACGTGCACTCCTAGAAATGTACATAGATCTCAGTCTTTCCAATGTTCTTCCACCACAACATTCAAATTTCTGTATTTGCTACCCACAATCCTGTTACTCCCAACAGAAATTGTTCCACTGAAAACAAACAAAATCCCCTCTAAATAAAATTTTTGCTTGCTAAAGGCTTATTACAGGAAAACCCTCCCCAACTCTTCTATGCTCCAAAGAATAGTCATGCTCCTAGAAGACTACAAAAGGATGCTCCTAGATACCAGGTGACTCGAGCCGACTATAAAAAAAAAAACATATCAGCAGCATTGTTTTGTTTCTTTAAAATTGAAATAAATATGCATCAAAACCTTATTCATAATATATTCCTGAGTGATATCTGCATCAAATGAATCTGACCAAATTTCTCCTCTCGTGTCAAATGGTGCTTTTTCTGCACTGTCTGGAGTGGCCTCTTGATGACCGATGGCAGATCAGACAGCAAGTCAGACATTGCAGGATGCAGGACTGCGGCAAGGCTGACATGTTTATGAAAAAACAGAAGTCAGTCACTCTTCCTTTCTGCAGGGTACCCACTAACTACCACTGAAAGACAGACTTTATGTACAGAACTGACCTATTTTCCTAGGCCAAATATAAGTTACTCCTTCATAATTGAACTTGGTTTGATAAATACACTAAAAGGAAACAAAGTTTTTATACCACTTAATAAAACTGAAAGAACAGGGACATTTTGGCTACAAATTCAACAAAAAAGAGAGTTCATTTGTGGTTCTTTTTTGGCAGCCATGTCAGGTGTTATTTTTTTAACCATCTATTCCCCCTCACAATGAGGAAAAAGCAGTGTCAGGACGCACACACATTGCAGGCTTCTTAGCAAATACCAGAACAACAGTTCATGTCCCCAAAGACATACCTGCATTTTAGCAGATAATTGACTTCACCTTCCCATTCACCTTGACCATTCAATTCTAGATTAACATTGCTTACATACTTTTTACTCCTAACTACTACACTGGGCTTAGAGATGAGAAAAGAGTCTGAAAATTGTCTCATTTTTAATGCAGACAGCATTAAGTAAAACAGATCATTTCCTAATAGAGCTGGATCATGAATGAATTATAAAATAAGATGCTTTACTTATTTTCAACCTTTTAGAAGAGATGGAGTTTTATTCATACAGCGTTTCATTCAAGTTGCTATCAGGTAACATTAGCCTCTCTTGCCGAGACGCATTTTTAAAAAGCAAACAAAAAACCCTGCAAAAAACCTAAAAAAAATTTTAGGGATTTCAGATTTACCAGAGCAAATACAGTTCATTCACATTAGCTATTTCTCCACTGGCAGTGATAGAGCAATATGCATTAATATGATAAAAATTAAGGTAATCATAATATTATCTAAAAAGGCTATTTGTGTTCCCTTACTCCAAAAAACTTAAGTGTATTCTGTTCTTGCCTTAGGTATACAAGTAGACACATGAAAGAAAACAGGGAGTTAAAAAAAACTAACAGAGAAGCAAGTGTTCCTTCTTGTGTATATTTCCTTCCTCTACAATACCTCAACTCTTTAAGAAGTATGCTGGAAGAAAAATCTGTAAGCTGTCCTGCTGGGCATTTATGCTCCAGTGATGAATGTAAGTCTCTTTTGCTTAAATGTGCTTTACATGTGCTTCCAAAAAACCTCTAGCATACCCACCCAAACAGATTTATTTTCCACAAGCAGAAAGCTTCATCACTGTAATATAGTCCTGCACATCACTGGTGCGGTGCAATATAAGGAAATAAGGTTATATAGTAACAAAAATGAATTTAACAATAAAATTTCCAAGCAAGATGCTCATCAAGCCTTTACGTTGTATGTAAAAAGCATGTACAACCACTCACAAACATTAATTGGTGCACCACAATACTCACATTAAATAAGATTATCCTCCTTATTGGACAGATGGAACCCTGCAACTTAAAGTGACTTTCCCGTAAAGCAAGCACAGGACACAGATATAAACTGAGCCCAGTCTAACATCTTAAAGTGCAAGATCATTTTAAACAGCCACCCATACACAGAACCAACAGATACAACACATCAACCAGAAGATTGGCAAAGACCTTCAAAATGCAGACACGTGACAGCAAGTTCAGATTAATCTAAATACTGTGATATAATTAATGATTTAAAACTAGTAGAAAAGGGAATTAAAAAAAAAAAAATCAGTTTGGGCATTATCCAAAGTATTTTATGTAGAGAACAATAGTAATAAATTAGCTTACTTCTCTTACCAGGGATTTAAAACCCATAGCTATGTAAATTTCTGTATACAGAAAACATTAAATATCAAACAAGCTGACATGTTTCAAATCATTATCAACAGTATTTAGCATATAAATTAACACAGACATAAAGCATTGACAAACATTTATTTTAAACTGTTGGGAACACAGTAAATTAAGTATTTTTCTTTTTACACACAGGAAAAATGCAAGAATATAGAGCACAAGGAGCATTGCTCAGCATCTTTCTAAAACTAATACATTTAATACACATCAAACGTGCTGGGAGAAAGGGCTTAACTCTTGCAAAAAAATATCTTTCAAAAAAACAACCAAATAAAAAATATGGCAAGACTAAACATTCATCAGTTGTGTCCGTTGATATTTTAATGATACCAATCATCTAATGATCAAGCTTTTGAAAGATGTAACAAGATAAAACTAAGTTATTCTTTGAAGAAAAGTATATAAGGCTTCTTTCACAAACTTCAAGATTAGCCGCTCCAGCTCTCTGCACTTTTGTTTTAGATGCTTAAAAGCAGGCAGCATTATTTTCCCCCTTCCCAAATCAAAACTTTCCAAATGAGGCATGACAAAACAAGACGAAGTCCTGAGTTAACTTTCACAGCAAGCTACAGGCACGCAGGGGAATCTGTTGTGCCAGTGCAGTTCTCAACAACATTGTTATCAGAGAAAGCGCTGACATCCAACATTTAATCTACCATCAAAACTGAACTCTACGGTCTCTCTCACCAGCACCTCCAAAACTCATCTGCAGTACAGACTGATCCGTGCTTTAACATGACATATTAGAAAGTAATTAAATTTATTTTCTGGTTGATTTTTGGACTCAAATAAAACATGTCCCTAGGCTATAACCAGCAAGAGATTTTTCACTTGGAATTAAATTACTGGTTACTTTTCTGCACTCCTTGTTGGGGTTTGGAAAAAAAAAAAAAAGAAGTGCCTGAGGTTCCACAAGGCCTTTCTCCTGCCATAAAACAATCAAAGCTCCATGGCCATTTTCCCACCCAAACAATAAAAGCAATAAACACTATTCAGACATTCCCAAAACTCATGGATTAACAAAAGAGGATGAAGGGCGTGGGGGGTAAAATAAGGTCTGACAACAACAAACCCTGGGGAACGCACAGGACTGGGGAGATTCCACAAACCCAATTACAGCCACCTGACCCACGCACAGGGTGAAACTTCTCTCAAACCTACAAAATCGGAGGGGACTTTACACATGGGGACAGAGCACAGCCTGCCTCTCCGTTTTCATCACATATTGGTGAAAGGCAGAACAAGACAGAGCCTGCGCAGGTGCTGACTCTAACCAGGTAGATGCGGGAGGCGGAAGCAAAGGCAAGGGGGGAGAGGAAAAGCTCTCCTGTCGCACTGACAAGAGGCATCAGCTGCTACAAGAGGGCCGTACTAACTCCTAACTTCCCCCAAAACTGAATTATTCTGGCTGCTGGAGGGGGAGCAACTCTGGCAGGTATGCTTCTAAAAACAGCAGCAGCATTTCTGACGAGATTGCTCCACACTGGGATCCGAGTGCAGCATCTTTGCAGTCTCTCTCCACTTCCAGGGCAGATCAAGATGCAGATGCTGGTTTTGGAGCTTCCATCACTGAAACAGTGAAATCACAGTGTATACCCACCGGCAGGCTCCAGTGGGAGTTGAATGGGACTCAATTCCTCAGTTAGGCTGTTTGGGTTATTTTCCCCAGCTACCTTCAGAAAAAGCCACAATAATCAAAAGCTCTATGCCTTCCAGGTTTAATAAAAACAAAACAAACAAAAAAAAAAACACACAAAAAATAAACAGGAAAGAAGGAATGGAAAGGCCCAATAAAACTCCTGTTGAAGTCAACTGGAAGATTAGTTTTAAGGTGCCTGCTTAAATAAATAAATCCAGTGTAAATCAGCAATCTAGGAGTTACGACTATAGATTAAATAAGCCCCTTTTGGTTGGCCTGCTCTAAACCAACCAATTTAAAAATCAATCAGATATACAAATGGCATAAAAGCCTGGGTATAAATAGCCATGTCAAACGCATTGTCTATCTTCAAGTAAATTATATTAATGAACTAAAATTGTTTGGTTCCTTTTCACACGAGACAATGTTTACACTTGGCAAAATCCCCTGGCCTAGATTTTCAAACAGGACTACCGGTTTCAGGCACCTTACATTTGAGCTGTCACCCTGCCCATCAGAGATCTGTGGACCAGAACACTTCTCAATATAAAGTAAAAATCAATCAATCAGGATATCTCACTGAAAACCCCAAACTTTACCACTTTCTTTTTCAATTACCATATGCAGAAAGAGCTGAGCCTCTCCTCCAGGAAATGTTCATAACACACATGAATCATAAAAAACGAGAATCCAAATGTTACATTACAGTATGACACCACTGCTTCATATATAAAAAAAACCCCACTGATGACACCAGGAGTAGGAAAGGAGGTAAGAAATCAGCGGCAAGGCTGCGGCACATTTCTGTCAATGATATAAAGCTGATATACACAAAAATCTTTCCTATAGATTGAAAGATGCCTTTTATTTTATCAATATTGTCCTGGGATGGAGCAAGACGCAGCACAACGCATTCACAGAGACATAACTTTGCATGGGTTTAGAAGCCCAGGTTTGCCAACTGGTTTTGGCAGACTGCCCAGAGCATAAGAACATGACAGGAGCAAGAGATGCTTCTGTAATGAAGGTTCCCTTGATGAGGACAGACCTCTACAAACTCATCTCCATCTACGCTTTACCTGAAGCTGCTGATAAGCACGCCATCCTGACTCAAGCTGCCAGTTTGTCCATCCAAGGCACAGCCCAAAACAGCAGCAATCAGGGATGTACAAAAAGGCTTGTGCAAAATAATATTAAACACTCTTTCTTTGTCATTTTAGTCAGGCAGTAGCCCACAGATGCAACCTTTCTGAAGGTTGCTTGCACTCTTCGTGTTTTATCAATATCTGCAAAGGCCTTTCACACCAGTGAACTGGAGATCAGCATTTCATTTGTTTTGACAGGAAGCAACAAGTTTGTCAGTGTTCAGTTATTCCACACTACAGAATGCAAAGGTTTTGAACCATTACTCTACTCTGGAGGCTTTCTACAGCTCCAATTCAAAAAACACAGTGCTGAAGACAAATCTAACAGGCCTCTGTAATGTGCTACAAAGCAGGCCATCTGGCCCAGATATTTTTCTCTCCAATTACTATTTTCTTGCCTAGTCCCATACAATAGGTAATGAGAAAACAGACTAAAACATGTCAACAGAGCTCTTCCAAAGGAAATGCGTATAGAACAGACCTTCAGGAATACTTTCCTCACCTGGACACAGGACTGCTACAGATATCAGAGTCATTCAAGTACAGATAATGATTTATCTAGGAGACACTTTAAGAAGCAATTCCCTCATATTATTAAGGCAGCTTGGCTCAGGAAGCACTGAGGCAAAGTCAAACAAACAAGTCTGCAATCACTGTCTGACTTGTATCCATTGCTTGTGTTCAGAATAGAATGGCTTGCTAAACCAGAGTGCCTGGGCCCTGTTTAACTGGTTCATTGCTTGCCTCTGGGTGTCCTATTAGCTCTCGCATCTGCAGCAGCAAAAACACTGTGCTTTTATTATTTCTGCTAATCTTATTTTCCACATGTTATATAAAACAGTCTAACTGTTCATTACTGCAATATATAGGTAGGTTAAGCCACACCTGCTCCACAAGAATGGAAAAATTACTAGCACAACAAAGCACTTATGAAAGTAACAAAAATAGTTCAATACCTGCTTCCCCTAATTTTACTCAAGAACACATTACTATAATCACATCTGTAAACTCTTCCTGTATTGGTTACTGCAATCACTACACTTCTTCAATTATCATAACCTAGAAAGCTATTGTTTGCAGACTGTCTTTCCAAAAGTACGACAACATCTACCTTCTGTATCCACTCCTCTCGGTTCAAGGTCTCTCTAGATACTTGAAATGCTTCATGACAACAGCCCAACCTACCCGAGAGATTACCTCTCATTGCTCTCTGACTGCAACCTCCCACAGCAGCTGCATTTTTACTAGACAGTCACTGGGAACCACAAAAGAAAAAAAAAAAAAACTTAAAAGCATAAAAAGCAGAACTTTCATGTAAACTGACTCCTGAAAGTAAAATGACCAAAGCCCTCACGCTTCCAAACTGACACAGAAACATCTTCCTTTGACTCTAGCTCTCCTGCAATTACTTTTTCATCCATGAGACACACCCACTCACCCACACAAACCAAAACAAGCCCAACATAAACCCTATAAATTTAATCAAGGAAGGAAGAGCAAGCATGAGATGTTTATTTCTATTTTTAAATACTTGGGAGGCGCCCCAATGCTCCTTGCCTGGGTAGATAACCAAGTAGGTGCTCCAGAACAGTGAGATCCAGTGCACGATCTGGCACAGGCAGGCAGATCCAAACAGCAAAACATCAGAGCAGCTAAAAAGGCTATTAAGAAAACTATTAAGAAAGGCTTTTGAAATAATTGCTTCCTCTAAGCCAGGACAGACAGTAACTTGGGGTGTTGTTGCAGAAAAGTGTGTGTGTGTGTGTATACAAATACATACACACATATATATCTGTACGTATTCAAGCACACCAAAATGCTCTAAGCAGCACTATGGTTTATGAAGAATAAGACAGTCTCCTCCTTGTTCCC
Organism: Falco punctatus; assembly: GCF_963210335.1. Taxonomy (NCBI): domain Eukaryota; kingdom Metazoa; phylum Chordata; class Aves; order Falconiformes; family Falconidae; genus Falco; species Falco punctatus. The sequence goes on from NC_137587.1 coordinate 65,732,695, forward strand.
ACAGTTCGTTTCTGCCTCAAGCGAAGTTGGTTGCCACTCTGGTTGCTCTCTCCCTCACCCAAATGGTTTGCATAGCAGATTTGCTGAAACATCAAGTTTTAACCAGGCCCTAATCCTGCTGACTTTTCTCGCAAAACTGCTGGAAAGGAATTCCTCCTGGCAGCTGCAGAGCCTCTGCTCATTAGTTTACCAAGCAGCAGCAGAATGAAACAGACAGGCACATCATTTCTGTACTGCTGCAAAGAACAGCAATAAGGACCAGGCAGGCAAAGGGAAGGCTCCCAGTTTCTCAAATATGTATGCTAAGGGGAGGACAGAAAAGGCAGAGGTCTTTAAGGAAGACAGGAGCAGGGCTTGCAAGAACCCAGGCAAGTTACTGCCGCACTTGCCACTGTTGCTGGGAATACAAGCTAGGAAGAAACTCTCCTTTCCCTTGAAGCATTTACTAGTAAGATTTGGGGGTGGGGGATGTCATCGCTGTAGGTTGGTGGTGGTTGGGGTTTTTTTTGGGTTTTTTTTCCTAACTCCTGCTTTAAGGCTTCGTGTTTAACCAGGCACGGCACAGAGTTAGACGCACCAATTCCAATGTCTCCTGGTTACTTGAAGAATGAGTAGGATAACATTGCAGAATAGCTGTCCACTTGCTCACGACATTCTTTGTCCAGACAGCACATTCGCGTACAGGTCGGATCATGCAGCCCACTCAGCAGATACAGAAAAGGAAATGTGTTTACTTCTTGCTATGTAATTTCATTGAAGTAACCTTATTACAGATACTGTTTATTAAGCTTGCTGAACGTAAACAAAGTACATCTCTTGAGAGGATCTGTGCAGAGCTTTGCACCATTTATGGTGACTGGTAAGCCCTGTGTTGTTCAATAACACTTCCTCCTCCTCCCTCATCCCAGGCTGGCTACGATTTTAATAAATATTTAATAAGTAGACAAGAAAAACAAGAAAGCTTCACAGCTTGAAGTTTTCAGATACTACATGCATGATGTTGAATTTACCTAACTGGGAAGCATATGGACACTGTATCCAGAGCCCTAACAGCACACCACAGCTACAGCACACTGATTTGAGTGCAAGTAGAACAGTGCCATGCTACAGCCACTGGTTCACAGAGCAGAATGTTCCTTTTAGACCAGGCAGCCCAGTTCTCAAGTCACAAGAAGATAGAGGCTGGGACCCACGATCACCACAGATTTCAGTGCCTGCCACTTTCTCTAGGCACTGCCCTACTGAAAGATTTCTGCTGCATTCCCCACTCCACAAATGTGCATGTGCGCACACACACACACACCCCACTCTCTCTTACATGTATTTCACTTCTCTCCTAAAAAGATCATCTGCCACGTGCAGACAATTCTAATCATGTGAAAAAGTTTCCTAAGGGTAGAAAAGAATAAAACCTTTGCCCAGGAAGAATATGAATTTTTCAATCTGTAAGATATATTAAATTACTTATATTCTCCTGTAAACCAATTGACCCTAAACCAGCCCTTGAATTTAAAAAACTCTACAGCTGGTTTGCTGGAAGGGGTATTTTTTTTCCCTGCCACCACTCTCTTACTTTTCTGGAGCAAGGTATTACTGATTATTTTACTTTCTATTCTACAGAAGAGAAATGGATGCACACGAACAACTGCAGAGAGTAGAAGAGGAAGAACGCTTGATCTCTGAATTAAGGATTTGCATACTGGGTTTTATCTTTAACACCCACTGCAGTATTTTATCCCAGACTCTCTGATCACAAAAGACAGAGCAGACAGTGACTCACTGCAATTTCAGTTCTGCATGTAGTGTTTCACGTGGACCAGTCAATTCTGATTCTGCCAAGCAGACTTCATTAAGCACTTAAAAGTAAACCATCTTCTCTAAGAGAGAATTCCTATTCATCTGCTGCCTTCATGAGAAAAGCTCCAGAGATGGAAGGGAATTTACTCAATGTTTCCCCTTTGTGCTGTAATGATTTAAGATTCAATTAATACTACATGGGGAGGCGCTAATTCTGAAACACCTGCCTTCGTGATAACCGGATTAAGACCTCCAAACTTGCTCCACTCCGAACAGCAACAGCCTGCCAAATGACAGCAGTTGTCAATATCAACCAACTGGAGGCTGGGTTTTCCGTTACATCCTAGACCACTTTTTAAAGAGGATTCCCTGCAAAACAGGAGGAGGAAAAAAAGAATTTCGTTAAAAAAAAAAAAAAAAAAAAAGAAAGAAAAACACACTTGACAGCTCTGAATTTGTTTAGCCAGAAGTCACAGCTCCTCCTCTGCACACTTTGAAGGCTGGAGACTGGCAAAGCTCCTATCAGATCCTTTCAAACCCCTCAAAGGGAAGAGATAAAGCCAAATAAAGGGTAACGCCACCCACAGACGCAGACCCGCTCTCCTGCGCACTGGAGGGAACAGCCTGAAGACAGGTTTTGGGGCAGAAGGCTGGGCAGAGTGGGAGCAGCGGGGCTGAGCAGCTGGTTTCATTGTGAGAAAAACCAGGAGGTTGGGGTTTGGTGCACTGTTCTTCCTTCTCCACCCCCTCCCCTACAACACAGGGGTTTCTCTGGATGAGTTAGGGCAGCATGAAGCTTACCGCACGAACGCAAAGTGCCTCAAAATTAAGACCATGCTTGTCTGAAATGTAGAGAGAAATCTCTAGACCGCTGTGCCAGCCCAGCAATTAACACAGCAAAACACTTTCCCACCTTTTTAATGCCACAGAAGCTATTTCAACCACAGAACAAGGAGCAGTTTTTTGGGTTTGTGTTTTTGGTTTTGGTTTGGTTTTTGTTTTTGTTTTGTTTTTTTTTTAACCTTTACACCCCTTCACCACACTTGCATATTGTGACCTATTTGAACCACACTTAAAAGCTGGATCCAAGTGCTCAGTGATACATAACTTCCATTTTAGTGAAACAATCCATCTGCTCCATGTGACTCAGAGCCTGCCTTAAGAATGCAATACTGTTTAGGCCAACGGTTGCACCGCACAAAGTGTTTTGTTCACATGCATTCCTTTGGGATGACAGAGCCTATCCACGGCCTGTAACGGTTGGGGCCTGTGGTTTTTTTCCCCCTCATCCGCTGAATGCTGCAGTGACTAAGCTGACAAAAATTCCTAGCCAATTATAAACCCACTTAAAGAGACAGGCAGTCCCCCTGCAACCTTCTCTTGCCATCCTATACGGGAAGTTTCTATACATAGAAAAACATCTCCTCCTCCCAAGGCCTGCATTGATATAAAAGACTTCTCTCTGCGCGCTCAACACTTCAAACATGCTTCCTAAATGGCATCATTTCCCAAAACTATAACCTTCAATCATCCATATATATCCCTCACGTATCAACCGGGAAAAAAAAAACAAGAGAAACAGACCCTAGTAAAAACTTAAAGAGAAGCCATTAATGGAGGGACGATGAGTGTGCTCGGAAGAGATGAGTCTCGGCAGCTATAGAGCCCTGTTTATTAAGAAGAGAACGGCTAAGCGCCTATAAACCCAATAATGTTGCAACAAGGAAAAAACACATCAGAAAGGTCACACTGGTGTACAAACTAGGAGTCTGATCCACCTAAGAGCATAAGCTGAACTTTAACTAGCAAAACGGGAACTTTTGAGTTGACTCTCAAATCCCGCTAAAGATGCAAATCAACCAAATTCCAAAATACTCCAGCCTTCCCAAGAGGGATCCTCAAGTCATGTGCTCAATTCATCCTCGCCTGCACTGTCAAGGGCTATACAAATGCACTTAATAATTCACCAGGGCATCCAGAACTACACTTTGGGCAGGTAACTACAAGTTCACTTTGTCCAGCAAGAAACAGTAAACAAAAAACCCCAAAACACAGAGAATGGCATATGGTTTCCAGTTTTGAAAACTCAGGTTACGGGCACCTCAGACCCTTACTATTTTATGGTGGGCAAACTACTTGCTAAATCATTTTTAGCACTCGGCTGATAGCACGTGCACATTCCATCACAAATGCTGAAAACTTTGCTGGGGAGGGGGGGGAAGAGTCAGTCAACAGCAGAACAGGCTGAGCTCACCTTAGAAGAAAGAGGCAATTGAACAATCTGTATTAACATACTATTATCCAAGCATCTTCTTTATTACAAGTTAATTCTCAGAGCCATTAACAGTCTTGAGAAGGAAATCACACTATTAGTGGGAAGGAAGGCTAAACAAAGGCTGTTTCATCACTGTTTAACACTGAAAAACTTGTTTGCCACATGAAAACAATTTATGAAAATGCTTAAGGACAATTCATTCCTGCATTCATGTGTGTTTGGGGAAGGAGAAACAGGAAAATGGTGCCTACAAATCAAAACTTTTAGAGGGCACGGTTTCTATCCAGAGTTGAACCTCCATGTTACCTTTACGCCTTATGAGAAGTAGGCTGGCAAATTCAGTAAGTTTGCTCACATGCCTGTCCACCTCCAAGCCTCCTTCTGCCCATTTCAGCCAAATTCAATTGCAGGTAAGTCATCACAAAGGATGTATTTTCTACACATTCCTTGGAAGTGGACAGCTGGGTGGAGGACAGCTCTCTTTAGGGCCCCAACAAGATAAAAAGACTACAGCTCAAGTTCACCCCTCGTTAGACATGCATACAAACATTAACTGTCAAAGCAGAAATCTCCAGGAAAGCTAACTCCTTGCATGGATAAGAGCCACAGACAGAACTGCAGAAAATACTAAGCCACGCTGAGTTTGCCTTGTCCCTGCGATATTTGCAAGAACACAGCAAAAACACAGCTTTCTTTAGGTTTTACACTTGACATTTCCCTGACATTTTCCCTATAATGCTGCTAGCTATTCCCAGCTCTCAGTTGTTTTGCAAATTCATCATAAAAATAAAGTCTTACATTACACGTAATTAACTATCCAATACAACTGTCTATTCCATTAACAAACATTTGTCTAATTTGTATCAATGGGCCCTGGAAGTCCACATTAAGCAGGTTAATCAAAGATTCAGTTCACGTTCAGATGCATATTTAATTTCATAGATTTAAAATGGTACTGCTGCATAAGAAGGTAAAGCAAAAAATAATAAAAAGTAATTCTCTAAACTTATCCTCGGTCTCCAGTAGGATGAAAGCAAGTTGCTAAGAACAGTAGATTTCAAGAAAAACCAAAAGCATTCTGGTTCCAATCCCACCTAGCACAAGATTATCAGACTTGAGAAACATCACTAAGTACCTTTAGAATGGTACTGAGGTTTTTAAGCTCTTTTTTGTTCGTTTGGAATAAACAAATAACATCTTAGAAACCCTCACTGAATATGACTGTAGACATCACTTACCTATCCCCCTTTGCTCCACAGCCTCAGGCCCACTGAGCTAGGAAGCACATTCCCTTTTCCCATGAGCCCACATATAATGAAAGGTTAGACCAGGACTTCTTTTCAAGCACTACACATTAAAAGACTGAACACTGTATGCATGACAATCTAGTGATGCTTTTGTATCTTCTTCTAAGAAGGACTGGCATTGTTTTTCTTCCCCACCCTTTACCACAGAGCATCAGAGAAACTCAACTGAGAAATTAACATACATGCAACCCATAAAACCAAGGAATGACTGTTTCCTGTAAGTGATCTCCAATTATATTTTTATAGTTGTTTTTCTGACAGTGAAGCAGTTGCTTGGCATGAGATAATTCAAGCAAGTCCATATTGTAGTAGCAATAAAGATTACTCAGGATTTCAAAGTTTCATGAGGCAAAAATCTGAAGCCATGGAATGACAGGCACAGTATGGATCCAGAAGGTCTTTCTGTCCAGCCAGGTTTCAACCACAGCACACTCTTGTTCAATTAGAAGTATTATGGTGTGTTTACATAAAGCACAAAAAATTGCCTCTGCTTCCTAGCTCAAGCAAGTTTGTTGTGGGATTAACTTTAGAACCACTGATCTTCATTTTTCCTAAATCAGTACGGTGTCTACGCAAAACAGATTTAACGTTACTCAGAATAAATGGGCATATACATTTAACCACAGTGACTACCACTTACAAGGTACAGCATTCCACTGAAATCATGGCAACATTTACTGTATCATTCTGCAGCACATTGACTACCCCTCCACATTATCAGAAACAATACAAAAAGAAATAAATTTCTCCAGCAGCATAGACAGTCACTACAGTATGTCTACACATCACCTGGTGAACATAAACACACCTCTGGACTGACAAAGCAAGTCAAAAGAAGTGTGAAATACAATGTAGAACACTAACTTTTTTTTATTCTTTATTCCAGAAAGTGGGGAAAAGGTCTAAGGTCTTTAAGGCTTTTTAAAAGTTGGGGGTTTTTTAACCTACAGCAAAGTGTCATTGATGGACCTAGTTAATTACATCAAGTCTTTCAATACTGGAAAACAAAATTCTGAAATGTGAAGTAATCTCAAAAACACCACACATCTTTGTGCCAAAAGGAACTCGGAAGCCAAGGTGAGTATTCAACATTAGCACCTAATTTTTGGTAACTAGGGCAGGCTGCAAGATTCAAGATATTCTTCCCAGGTTATGGCATTGTGCACCAGAACAAAGAAAAATGGCAAGTATATATTTGTTTAATTTTAGTCCTTTTCTCAGAATATAAACCACTGCTACAGTAATTAACTGCAGATTGGCCTCAACTGCTCTGCGGCCATTCCAGCTTACTAATTAAACATGCACTCACAGCCATAATAAAAATTCTGGGAAACCTCTGGGCTGAAGAGCAGGTTTTGCAGGAGGGGAGCGAAAGTCAGGCAAAAAACTTCATTCAGAACAAAAACACTAACAAATTTTTTTAACATGCTCCAGATTTTTCTAACTCAGTGACACCAGTCACTGTGTTAGTGCCTCTTACAAGTATTTTTTTCTACCCTTCTCTTTTATTCCTTTCAGCAGATGTTTATTTGCTAGAGAGTTTGCTTACCAACCAAATGGACAAACAACCTGTCCATTTCAAAGTAAGTTCAGGTTTATATGGTACTTTTATTTTTTAACACAACAGAGGTAGGATTGGCAATACACATACTAGCTTTGCTTAACATTATACCACATCAAATTCATTTGCTGGAAGAGTAAAACTTTTAAAGCATCTTGGCCTCTGCTGATACATAAAATTTCTACTATGTTTCAGAGTTTAAAAAAAAAAAAAACAACAAACAACCAACACAGAAAACCTTAAATGAAGCAAACAGAAAAAAGCATGCTGATATAAGTAAAAGCACAATAAGTGTTATCTGATTCAGTACCTCCGGCTCCCAACTTTTTCCTCTCTCTGCATGTCTACAGTTTGTGCACGACTGATATTTCTGAAGGACTGGAGAATATAGTGATTACTGCTCAGAGAGGGAAAAACAAGGAGAGAAGGGGGGGAAAAAAATTCCAAAACATGGTTTTCACCGCTACTCTGCTGAAATCAACAGGGAGCAGATTCCCAGATGGCGTACACTGGTAAGTAATGCACAAGTCAATGAAGCTATGTCAAATGACACCACTCAACTGCATTATCTTTTGAGCTCTGTGTAAACAAACAGGAGCAGATTCTGAATATTTGTGAGAATACATCATGTTACTGTCTCCATATGTTTAAACATTTTAGTAGAAGGTACATATGGACCACTCTTCCCACTCACTGTCATTCTCTCCCTCCCGTTCCTCATTCCCCACATAGACCATATCTTTTCAGGCCACTGTCAAACCAATTCAAAAAGGAATAAGGATACATTTTCATTAAAAACATTTTGTGCTTAGCTGCCATCTGCTTCTTTATCAGCCTCCAAATCCTCACATGCCTTTTCCATGGTCCTCGGTTTCACACATTCGGAAGCTGAAAGTTTTCTTCTGTTGTTATTGCAAAGCACAGTCTATGGGAGCTATTGTTTTTCACATCAAATTTGCCTCTTTCAAAACAAGTTTTTAATGCTTATGACCCTAACCCATGTTCTCTCTACAATGCCAATTTAAACCCACATTCTTTTATGCCAGTGGCAAATCTCATCTTGGAGATCCCTCATGCACTTCAGATACTCACCTCCACTGTTTTTATGAGAAGCACGGTTATTTCACCCCCTTTGTGTGGCACTGTAACTTGCTCTGGACCGAGACTTCCAAACTGCACTCTTAGCTTCAACTGCAGCTTCTGTGCCAGAGGACGTTACCCCTTATAGTGAGTATTAACACTCTGCCCTCCCGGTAACCAGACCCCTAGTCTTGCTTTTATCCAAGTAGGAAAGGAAGGGTTTCTGCTAATACCTGACAGAGAGCATCTCTAATTTAACTGGGGGGTGGATGGAGAGCAGAAAAATAATTAGGATGAAGTTAAAAAGAAAGAAAAAAAACCCCACCCATACACTACATATACATGGGTCACTGCTAGTTTTGCTATTATTCCCACATAAACACTTGGATTAGTTCACTTCTCATGGCCCCAGCAAAGGCAAAAGTGTCTTATGAAGGGTTAGCTGGACTTGTCTGAAAAACAACACAAGGGTTAGGGTAGACAAGGGATCCTGCAGGCAGGCTTTCAAGGTTTTAATTTACATTTGATTTCTGCAGGCTTACAAAGGCCTAGTGACTAAGGCAGCAGACCTCAAAAATTAATTATCAGCAAAAGGAATATAGAAAACAATGAAAGTTTTCTTTACAGTAGATCAATGGACAGGCAAAGCAAGCATGTCAGAGACTAGCCTTTCAATAGGTACAGCAGGAACCGTTTTTCTGTGTGATGAACCATCACATCAATCACTGAGCAAGATGCAGGCAGCTTCTATAAACATTTCCAGCAGTCACGACTGCCAGGAGGAAAAAAAAAAAAAAGAAGAAGGAAAAAAAAAACCAAACAAAACACAACACAAAAGGCCATAATCTTATTTGTATGTCTGGACACTCAGGTTTTATCTTTTCCAACTCCACCTGTGCCCCAAAGCACAACCACTGATGCCAACAACTTCAGTACTCTCCTTCTATCTTGGAGGATTCTTCCAGGTGACCCCGCAACCCCAGTGAAGTACAGCTGGCATTTGATATGCCAAAAGAAAAGTAGGTGCAAGTCAGAGAGATGATAGCACGCCAAACCCAACACAGGATGCCACAGCTCCAAAGTGTGCAAACTAGTAAGGCTGCTGCCTTGGGGCACTTCAAGGTAAAGGAATGAATACTACACAGAAACCAGGGCAAGAAACTGGCAGAAAAGCTGCTGACGCTTGATGCTGATCCTTAAAAAAATAAAATAAGTTACAGCTTCTTTGTAGCTTGTTCTACTGTAGAAACGTCAATGGATTATTCTGTCAAACACAGCATATCCTTCCCTCTCTCCTCCCTCCACCCTCAACATTGTTCCTGCACAAGTTATATTGAAGGAAGCACAGGGTTCTTCCTTTGTTTGTGAGCAAGAAAAAGAAGGAAAAAAACAACTTCCACTCAACAGCAAAACTAAACAGAAGCCAGACTACTTAAAGTACTAAGCGTTCCCACACAACATTTACCCACCAACTTCAGATCTTTCAGCGTAAAACCTAAACAAGGACAAAAGAGATTTAATATACACTCCTCCACACATCCAGAGCGAAGAAAAAGGCATAAAGGAACCCTGAGTGATAGACAGCATTTTCAGTTTAACATTACTGGGACACACAAGGAGAATGTCAGGGTTAAATTAAATAGTACACTAGAAAAATATTCCCTGGGAAATAACATAGGTGTCATATCTCTACTGGTATGAAAATGCTGACTGAAACACTCAATAACTTAACAGTCCTTGCTCCTATTCTTTTTCATGTCTTCTGTCATTTTGCACTGCAAGAGCCCTCTCCAGATCAGGAAGGAGTTCATTGCCAAAGCGTCCAAGAAATGTAGCAGGAGAGACAAAAAGCTTCCTTTTGAACAATCGCACATTTATACCTCCCTTGTGTTTCTTCAGAACAGGAGTACTTCTGGGTTTTGTGTTTGTTTTCCTTTTTTTAGATGAATGGCTGGCAAATTTAAAGTCTTCTTCCTTGAAGTCAATGGCTTATCACAGCGAACAGATTAAATAGGTCCAACTTGCTCACCCTTTTAATTGATTAGAACTTGATCATTTCTATACACACTCTGCATCCTGAAATACTCTAAACCTTCGTTGTTTTTCCACAGTGTAACGCTCTTAAACCTTTCAAGGCTCTTTTCCAATACCTTTCTTCTTCACAATCGCCCACGAAAGGAAGATGAAAGCATATAGGAAAAGAAAAACACTATCTACACCCTTGCCTTAAACATGCTGCCATCACAGTATAACTGATCTCATTTTACTTAAAAAAATCTCTTCTCCTGTTCATTTGGGATCCAAATTATTTTAACACTCCCCTAGAAGTCAACAAGCTTTTCTGCACATTATTTTTGCCTACTCCAAATAGCCAAAGCACACAACAGAAAACAAGTAAGTTGTTACAGGTCATTAAATACACTCTAGTTACATCCATTCAAACTACTGAAGGCAATGAGGTTGCACAGGAATCACACAGGTCACCCTCTGTAGACAACGGAGTTACACTCTTTTAAATCACAAAGTCTCCCAGTAACAGGCTGAGGAGTCCTCTTTTCTTTGTTTAAAAACAAACTTTATTTCCTATAAGAAGTATCTGCAAAAGCACAGCCCCACAAATGCCTTTATTCAGAGGTATTTTTGGCATGTGTTGACTGAAACTGCTCGACAGGGTGCTTCAATTTCAGTTCTAATTGGACGTGAGGGCTTCACAAGCAACTGATGAGCCACTACAGGAAAAAAACGTGTCCCTAAATGAAGGTAACCTGAACATAGCCCTGGTCCTGTTTTCTCTCACACCGTGGTGTTTCCTACCATTATAGCAGTTTTGGTCAAGACTGCATGCAGAATTTAGGGACTGTTCCTCCCAGTGATGAGTGCTTGTAATTAAGCCCTACTGATACTGCAGGGCTCAGCTTTCGTAAAGTTACAGGATGAACTCAAAAAGCCTGCCATATAATCATGTTATTTGAGTAAACTATGTATTTGTTTATTTTTAAAAAGTGAGAAGAGATCAGGTTTTGCTTTTGCTAATACTTACTATCAGAAAGACATAAACCCTGTCATGCCAGGTAAGAACAAAACGGGCAAGGATAATTTCACTGAGTCAAGATATCCATTGACTCTCTGACACTACAGACTGTAACGTGAAAATTGATTTCAGTAAAAAAGTTCTTACATACAGAATTTACCATAACAGGAATTTCTGAAGGTGCATGCCAAGGGAAGGAAAGAAAAACGTCAAAGTCTGGTTAACAGCTTCAGTACAGCAATGACTGGCACACACATAATGTCACTTCAGCAAGGAGGAGACAGCATTCAACAGCCACCTCCTGCCAAAGTCCTCAAGGAAGGTAAAACTGGTTCCAGCTTTGCTATAATGGGTTTAGTTTTACACTTACTTTGCATCTTTTCCATAGGGAAGTAACCCAGAAAGTTTTGGGGGTTTTGTTTTGGTGGTGGGTTTGGTTGTTGTTGTGGTTTTTTGTGTTTTTTTTTTTAATGAAGTGAGATGATCCTATACTGGTTAAGAGGGAATCTATTTGTGGGGTAACTGGATACCTCATTACGTGGACTACATACAACTACAATAGAAGTTTAAGTTGCTAAAGAATTTAAAATAATCAGAAAATTAAACCTTTACTTCAGCAAGAGGTGACAAAAACACACTATCTACTCAAATCTTACTTTTCTGGCAGTGGTTCGTGGTCCAGCAGCGGTAGTTGTACTCATTGTTAATAGATGTCTTCTCACACAATGGCTTCTCTTCCATCGTTCCTGGGCACAAGTCCCCACATTCCTTTGGAGGTTTATTCCCAACGATGTAGTTATTGGACACTGCATCTAGGATGAGAGACCAGTCCACTGTGGAGAGGTAACACAGGTCAGAGTTCTTCTCAATCCGTATGGCCCCGCGGGTTATGTTCCTCAAGTTGTGAAGCCCAATCTCTTTAAGATTTGTCATTTCAAAGATAACCAAGGCATAATTGTAGAAGAGGTTCCTCCCACGAATGACTGTGAGGTTGGGGAAGAGATCACTGAGGCTTTCCAAGCCTGCCACACGGAACAGCAGCAAATAGTCAGTTATGACAGTGAGCTTTGGGAAGCGGAAGTTGCGGTAATCCTCTGCTTTAGAGATGAGCAGAATTTGAAGGAAACCCTCAATTACCGTACAGTTCTCCAGGCGTTTCAGCTCATGGATATCATTGCGAATGTCAACATTTGGCCCGCAAACTGAAAAATGTAAAAGGAGAAAGAAAAGTTAGTAAATGAGGCCATTGTAAGCTTTTGAAATTGGAATGCAAGTAGGTTATTCTGATGGCCATATTTTTTTTTAACTTCTTAATTAGGATGCAATGTTAAAATAGGAATTGAGTACTTGATTTACACCTATATTGAATATTCATCTCATTTAACCTATCACTATAAACACTACCAGGACCAGCGCAGAGATGTAAGCTATCTATATTCTGCAGCAGACCGAGAAATGTTTTATTGTTGCTGTTGAAAAGAGCTGCATTAGACTGAAGAACGTAAAGATAAAAGATAAACCTAATGCATTTGCACACCCTGCTTCAAGTAACACCATGACATGTATGACCACACCAGGGGCTCAGCCACATGACTTCAAACAAGTTCGGCAGCAGAGTGATCCACTGCTCATTGCATTACTAATATCCCCCCACTCCCTCTAAGATACACGCACATAAAGGGGAACACTTTCCGGAAAATAACAACATATTTCTCAAATCGGTCTTTCTTCCCAAGGTCACAAGCCAAACTAGCCCTAATTCTTGAATGCTAGTCTCGCAATAGATTAGCAACAACACAAAATGCATCGAAAGCTGGTCAGCACTTCACACACTGTGACTGGGACGAAAAGGAAGTGCTTGGACTTGTAGCTAATGCACAAAATTCCAGTTTGCATGTTCCAGGGAACCAAGTTTCGCTGATTTTGACACCAAGACTAAAAAAAACCAACTTCTTGAGTTCTAAGAAACACAGGATACATTTATTTACAAGAACATACAGCATCATAGTGAGGAATTTCCCTTGTAAGCAGCAGACTGAACTCAATGCACTCAAGAAAAGAATGACCAAAAGGATTATTCCCTAATAAATCTGTGTATTAGGTTTTTCATACTAGACATATAGACAAAATAATTTTAAAGGAGCTGGAAGAAAAGTGTACTAATAATGTAATAATTAGACACATAAAATGCATTTTAATGTAAAACAAAGTACTACGGAGTGTAGAAAGCTGTTGTACTTGGAAAACCTCAGAACCGGTCTTCTGTGGAAAACATGGAAAAAAGATTCCCTGGAATAGACAGTAAGTTGCTTGTAAGCAAAAACAGTAAAATGCCCATTTAAGCAACCCAAAACTTAAATAAACCCCAAGCAATTCAATTTTGTGGAAAGGTTCTCTTTTTATGCATGCTAGGCTTAATTATTTTAACAACGTCTTTTCCTCAGACAAGGAAAAGGTCTAAACAAACACTGGAGCCAAAAAACTTAAATTCTAACCCAGACAAATTGTCCAGAGATTCAGAAATTGCACTGACACCACCAAGCAGCTCTTCCATCCCACAACACTTATCTAAGGCTAATAACTTAAGCTAACAAAGGATCCAGAACATGAGCATGCTAAAACCACAGCAACTCTAATACCCGACAAGGACTTAAAGACTTTTAAGTCTTTAAAAGACTGAAGGACTTTGTTGTTAGAGGGACAACGTAAAAAAACAACAGGCGAGATCTTTGTTAAGAAACAGATGTTTTCCACACAAACTATTACCTAATCTTCCTTCTGTGAAGTTCCAAGCTGAAAGCAGAGCCTAAATGTGACTTGCTGAACTAGAAGCAGCTATGTGCAAGAAAGTTCATTCCCTAAAGCTTTAAAAAAAAAAAAAGTAAAATACACACCACCAAAACTAACATACCAACAGTAACGCATGGCCATCACGACAGGAAAATCCCCATTTTAGTATATACTGACTACAGAACAACTGTGTATTACTGCCTGGAGTACGTGTCAAGGCTAACTTCAGGAAAACATTAGAAAAGGTGAATGGGTTGGCATTACCCAGCTTTAAAAGCCAGATGGGAGAGAGGAAACGTTAAAAGAGCTCCAAGGTAGCAGGGTCTGGTAAGAGACACACTGGCTGCACGCAGCCGAAGTGCGGGCTTCTCTCCTGACTCTGCAGGAAAGAGAACCTCAACTCAGATTAAATTCCTTTAGTAAGCTGGCACCCATGTCTTGCTTTCAGCTTCTGAAATTTTCTTCTAGAGCAACCATCCCTTCGTCCACCCTCAAGGGGCTGTGTCCTCTGCCCAAAGCACAGCCCATCAATAAAACGAGTATATTTACACTTCGACATTCAACTTTTAAAAAGACAAGTTACAACACACAGTGTTTTTCCAATTAAACTGTTTTGGTTTCTGTCTCTACCTGCTGGTAGGACAAGGTGAACAGTATGGTTCTTGTTATGGCAAAGCAAAAGTAGCAAAATTTATTTTACTGCCATAAAACTTTAGAAAGCCTAACTGCTCCAAGCCCTTTATTTTGTTAAAGAAATAAAATTTGCACTTGTGCTGACATTTTGTAGGCAAGGTTCCAGAGTGATGGGTTTAAAAACAGCTGAGTTACAATACCCTAAAGAACAATTTGTAAGAGAAATGGCAGCAACCGTTAACTAAAGCATTATATATCTGTTCATGCATCTATTCTGAGGCTGGGCTTTAAAAGTCATATTGCTTTTAGCTTTATGTTTGTTTCAGCTTGAAAGTTACTTAATTTTACATGTTTAATGCTTTTATAAATCAATGAGATTTCTAGAACTTTATGGCGAAAGTATGCACTCACTTGCCTCAATTATGAAACATCATCCCCTTAATATGGAAAAGGATAAAGTCCAGTGGGCTCCAATATTAGAAATTGATTACAGATGAGCATGCTGTTGACATTTTTTATTTAAGAACTTATTAATTCATCTACTGAGTTATGCTTTGCAGAACTTCACGCATATAATGAGAACTGCAGAGACTCAAACATGAAATAGGGTAAGCACCTTGGTCCATACTAACATTTGGAAAAAACAGTTCCAATTAAAGTAGATGTTTTGTTTGTTTGGGTGGTTGGGGTTTTTTAAAATAATTTTCTTTAAAGTTCATATCGTTCACGGAAGTTAACTGCACCACAATGCATCATCTTTTTCTCACGTTTTTCTTGCTGCCCAGAAAAGGATTATATGAAAAACAAATTAATCAGAGCTCAAAGTCAACTACAGTTTCCATTTGGCTGTGCTATGTTTTCTTTGGATCCCGTTTTAGAGAAAGCATATATGGACTTACAATATAAACTGGTCTGTCAGACACAATAAAGTGCACATAAAATGCTCTTTGGAGCATTTATATTCCATTTAACAGTTTCTGATATTCAACCTTATAGGGCTTTTTTAATGTGACTAGTGCAACTCACCTCTGTTTCATGTTCAGTTCAGAACTGGAAAATAACTAGTATGTATTTATTTTGGTAACAGAAAATAAAATGCAACATCTGTTTATTAACCTGTCCAGTACTTTTGGGTAGTTTATAAACACCCAGGATAATTATCAGTAGTCTGACTCATGCTGTGGTCATTCAGCTGCTTACAGATTTCCAAGCATTTCCTTCAACTGCCTATCATTTCTCAGATTTATTGTAAACTAAGCACCTTATTCTCAGTGAGAAATTAGTTCTTTAAAGAAATTCGTATTTATTTGTTTAACAGGTAACTCCCCAACACAGTAAAATACTGAAAAGCAGCAATGCGTTCTCTACCTAGATGAACACAAATGCCTCCCTGGAAGTAGCACTTCAGTCCAGAAGTCCTAAGCTTCACCTACTATCCAACAAGAAGCCCACCTGTGCTTTTTTTTTTTTTTTTTTTTCTGAGAGCATCCCATGGGCAAGCTGCAGGGCACATAAAATTCCAAAGATAACAGAAAAACACACTCCACGCTACAGTCTTCCTGAGGACCTACAGCACATTCCTAGTCAGAAGACGGATCCAAGCCTGATCATGTAACTGAGATGGGGTCAATGAACTACCAGGAAAAATGATTGCACGTAACAGGTTCATACGATGAGAGTAATTAATGCGACCTGCAGCCTATTCCTTGCTCTGGCAGAATCTCCTGGCAAGTCTCCTTCCTAAGTGCTGCTCCAGGCTGTGGCACCAAGGAGCAGCACAGAGGCTGTGAACGAACACACACGCTGCACAGCACACAGACAGTGAGTTCACACTACTGAGTGCACACGGATGCGCAGACTAATGCAAAGCTGCGTGTGACGCTAAGAACTCAGAGTACAGTGATCCAGTAGTTTCTCCTCACCCTTAAGTATGATTTGCTAATGCTCACTTTGACAATTACAAACATTTTGACCTGGAGAAGAACCTTGCCACCTTGAGAAACACCTGCCATTTAATCATCATCTATCATCAAATCATCATTTACTCCATGCAGCAAGTCTTTATTCTTTTTATATATCCACTAGTTATTTCAAGTCACTAGCTATTCCTAAAAGGACTTGCCTGTTGCCCTTCAGTGTTTCAAAGGAACAATTCTTTTTACAAAATGGCATGCTACAAAACACAAATCAGCAGAAAGTCTGCTGTTCAATATTCAGCCTCTAGTATAACTTATGCACAGCTGTAATTCATAGCAGTTAATTTGTTATCTGTACCAAGGTGTTAAAGAGGGTAGGACTGACAATTCACACATTCATTGTTTTTAATAACTGAAATAATTTCCTACAAGAAATCATTTAATCATGGTGTAGTTCTTGCTTCCAAATTTTGTATTCCTCCCAATGACTCCATTTAGAGGTTCTAAAGGAACACAACTGTTCAAGTTTTGCTTGAAAAAATACACACCTGCACATTTTAAGCCTTGCCTTTGACACTTTTGCAGGGGGGTGTGGGGTGTAGTGTTAAAGGGCTGTACTGCACTGGGTGGTCTCAGTATCCTCTCAACTAGCCAGAGGTTAAAGACAGAGCAACCATCACTATCTGGCTCTCTCAACACCAAAAAGTCTTGGACAAAAGCAACACTCTCTGAGTCATCAAGTCAACCCAGCACAACCCTTTTGCAAGTTTAAGGCCGTCTCAACCTGAGTCTGCTCCAGCTGGGTCAGGCTTTCCCCAGCAACAGAGACCTGTTCAGCCTGTGCAGTCATTTACATTTCTGAAACGAGAATCAGGATAGACTTCAAGATTGCTACTTGCATGTTAGCGGCAAGCAATCAGCTCCCATTCACCTTTCTCCTGGTTTGTATACTCGCCGACTGCTACTGAAGTTACTATTTCCCTTAATTTCCCCTCTTCTCACTTCCCTCTGGTGAAAATTGCTTCCTTTACTTCAGAGTAGAGATGCAATGTTTATCTTAAATGAGGAGCCTGGACACCTTCCACTTTTCCATTTTTTTTTTTAAAAACAAGTTATCCCCATACACCGGTTGCTGAAAGTAGGTGCAGAAATTGTTCTAATTCCACGTCGTCTTCCTGGCCAGGGGTCAAAACACCCATTCTGAGGACAAAGTCTGTGATCCACAAGGTTCAAAAGGGTTCTTTTAAGGGAGGGCATGAGATTGCTCAACTTCTCATCTACCCTGAAATTCTGCACAGTGGTAACATGTACAGTATGTTACCACCAGCGCTGGATGATTTCCTACACAAAGAAGGAACTGCAAGGCTTAATACAAAACACAATTGTGGCTAGTTCTACTTTTAGAGTAGCTTGCTCACACTACCACCACCACAAGAAAAACCTCACTTGGCCAATAATGGCTTTTTCTGAGCACACTCCAGTGAGAGGTCTGCTTTCCCAGACAGCTACTGCTAGCTACTCTCTGGTCAGCTAAGAGCTGCTGTTACTGAACACAGCAACGTTGCTCTCTCCCAAACTCCTCTAATGACAGAGGCTTGACAACATCACCCCACAGCAACGTCAGCTCAGAGCTGTGGGTCTTACTGGGAGACCAGCACATCTTCTAAACACCGTTGTTGATTATTCCCAACAAAGCCACTCACTTTTCATCATGTGTTTTTTAGTTTTTATCTATGGCAGGTCCTTATACATAAAAAGGGTCCAAAGCAGCTCCTGAGTGGGGCTGAAGTCCAGCAGCCCTCATCCCAGATCCACAGCATGCAACACCCTTTGTGAGGCAAGCATCCCCAGAGTTACCATCCCTCTCTAATAATGATGAAGAGCAGGTTTATTGCATTGGGTGGATTTAGATCTGCATAACATATAATGGCCTGCATATTGACATGGTTACTATATATACTGGATCAACTCAATAGAAGGGCTGTCTGGCACACTGGAAAAAACCCAATGGCTCAAAAAACCCCAAATCCTTGCAGATGCTTGAAGGTTAAAGAACAACATTGGCTGATGACAGCATTCTAGTCTCCATGTTATCTGAAAAACTGGTTTGAATCGAATCAGGAAAAAGGAACTAAACATATGATAAAGCCCATCAGCAGACTTAAAAGGAACCTCTTTTCTACACAACTGCAGCTGCTCAGAAGAAAAGCAGAAGGACACATCAGTGGCCAGAGAGAGAATAGTCTGAAAATGTTACTCCTATACAGATTATAAACAGCGAAAAGTAAAACTTGACCTTAACCTCTCTCTTCATTCTTACTGCTAAGTATTATGCTTGTTTGAAAAAAAACATCAGGACTGTCATACAGCCCTGAAGAAGAAAAATCTTTAAGCATTCTTATTCAGTCATCAGTGAACAGGGAGGTACTGCAGTCCATGGCCTGGTCTTAAGCCTAATTTGCTCCTGCAGTTTCACTCCAAGACTTGGAAGGCAGAGGTAGAAAGACTGAGAAGGAACAGATTAGCAACCACAATTTCCCTTCAAGCCTGTGAAAAATTTCAGAATAGTTGCACCATCTGCAGACACGGGGAAAAAAAATTACTACAGAAGTCTAAGGATTCTTTAATTGCATACTATGCAAAGAAGAAATTAAATGTGGAGTTCACAGAAATCAGTGGTTGGAGAGATTGCTTATGACACTTTACATTAACACAGGATTCCACCACCCACTGAGCTCTTGGTTTTGCCTTCGTAGTGACACTATGAATGAAATATATATTTTAGTGTCTTTAATGTACTTACACAACCTCCCACAAAATTTCTGTACTATCTAAGCTCACCTATCCTGCATGCGTCACATCAATCACTAGATCTCTTCCCAGGGAAGCCAGCTTCTGTATTACCTCTTGGGATGTCAGAACCAGTAACAAGGAGAGAACTAAATCTACACCCCACAAGCCAAGCTGTCTCCCTAACCACTGAACTACTACTCATCATCAAACATACTACATAAACCTCATTACATTTACCAAGATTTCATGATGTTACACCCCTCTGCTGGGGGTATAAAAGATAACTGGCACCCCACAATCCAGAGAACACCAAAGATTTTCACTTTTGCTAAGCAAGCTGATTTTCAACTTCTGTGTTCCTAGCACAACGCTGCCATCTTTGGCTTGCAAAACATGGAAGGGAATACTCAAACCCAAACAAAAAAAAACACCCTTCCATTTAAATGTAAGTCTTGAGAACATTCTTGTTTATACATCTAAGGCCCAGGAAGAGGGCTTGGGGTTTTTCTTCATTTAATTAGAAGTTAAACTTTGGAGGAGAAAGCCAGACCACTATGATCTTCTAAACACTCAAGGGACTGGAGATTATATTACAAAGTAGCTTGTCATTTCTGAGAAATACAGTCTATTATCATTAACGTACCTTGTGTCACTCATCAACCCAAACAACCTTTTACCAAATTATTCTCTCCCAGATTTGGAAAGAAAAAGTGGTGTCACAAGAGGCCAACCAAATCTCGTGCAAATACCTCAAAAAGCGACCAGATTCCCTTTCTCCACAGATGTTCTCGTTCTCTCCCATAGCCATTAGGAAAATACACACATCCTATTTTAACTTTCTCTTCTACCACTCACTAACTATATATTCCAGATCCAAGAGCCACTGTGTTACCAGGCTGACCAGAACAAAACATTCACAAAAATAACACACGGAAGGACTGCAACCCACATCACAAACTCAAAACTGTCTCTGCCTTTTTGCTCTTGCAATTTCAGCTGTCATTGGCTAAAGATATCTCTGGCATTGCTGCTTTCCATGAACTTCCTCTAACTTCCCCATAAGTTTACATTAAAAAAATTTCAGAATAAATCACATTTCTGTCCCTCATCTCACTTGCTTTCTCTCTGCCAACATTTTACTTTGAATGTCAACAGGAACAGCAGCTTAGCAAAAATGGAGCCAACAAAATGAACTGCAACCCTTTAATAATATTGATTGATGCCTTCTCTGCACAGCTCACCAGAGCAAGTGGGTCTAGATTTAGCCTAGCTCACGTGAAAGCATCCTCATGACAAAGTCATCCCCAAATTAATCCTCTCTCACCAAGACTGCACTGACCCAGCTTCAAGGGTTCCTCTGAAGCCACATCTGTTACCTACTACTACTGAAATAGCATAACATGAGTGGCTCAGTTGGCATGAATTTGTTTGTCCTCGTGGGTACACAGGGCAAAAATGGAGGAATGTATTATAGAGCTAATAAAATCCATGTGGCTGAGCTTGCATGATCACTCCAGAAACCCTGGCTACCTAACCAAGTAAAAGTAGCACTAAATTTTTAACCCTGATCTGTATGGACAAAGCCTGCAAGATTCTCTGCCACTCAACCGAAGAACAAGGAAAAGAGACAAAAAGCTAACAGAAAGATCAAACCTACAGTAAATTCCTCACCCATTAATGCCCAGTATACATCAGACATTGAAAGCCACTGTTTGAACATTACGCTTGCAGCTGGATGCTCCAATCTCTGGCAAGATGCTCCTGTGTATTTACAAGGAAGGGAAAGCTGTTTGAAGCACCAGCTGAATGCAATGCCAAAGTAATTCCACCAACTACACTGCAACACTTCAGAGCCACAGTACGGTCAAGTTTGCCAGCCTGCAAGAAAATTACTGAAGTCAAATGAAAAAAACCTGCAGAAGCAAGCAAGTAATGTCTAAATCACTGAAGATGAGCCCCATCCTCACAGGAGGGCAGATTTCAAACCTCTGCACTCTTTCTCATCCTGCATTATCACTTTTCTGATAGCGCCACAAATTAAGAGCATGCCGTTCTATACAAAATACGTAACATAGAAGTGAGTAGGTGGCGTGTTATGATCAATAACATTTGAGAGTAAAACATTTTTTTAACTGTGATAATAATGTTTAAACCCCTATGCCAGCAGCTTCAGTCTAATGCCTGCTAAAGCAAAAATGGAAGACTAAAATTACAAGCTGTTTATAACATGAATTTATGTTTCACAATCTGTGATGACAATAGAGCTTAACAGAAATTGTCTCTCCTGGGGACTGTTCTTCTCCACCTTTAAAAAAAAAAGTTGAGTGCATGATTTTATTTATTTATTTTTAAAACAGTTGTCTACAAATCCCAAGTGACTCAGCAACTGGCTGACAGACACCTATGGGATATACATTTAGGTAGCCGGGATAAGCAGCCAATTCTTTCAGAATGAAAATTCATCATGTGGCTGGGCTC
Organism: Falco punctatus; assembly: GCF_963210335.1. Taxonomy (NCBI): domain Eukaryota; kingdom Metazoa; phylum Chordata; class Aves; order Falconiformes; family Falconidae; genus Falco; species Falco punctatus. The sequence continues at coordinate 65,754,356 of NC_137587.1, forward strand.
AGCAACTCATATTTAAGGAGGCTTTACTATGCTTTTAGCTGCCTGCTGAGTTGCCATCCTGCAGTCATCTAGGAAACTTTTTTTTTTGGGGGGGCGGGGGGGGAAGACTTGCCAACCAGGCCAGATTATTTAAGCTTCATTAGACCAAACTGACAAAACAGTATCATAAGATATAATCACATCCATAATGGTCAGCGAAAGGATTTAATAGAGTCATCAAGAAATTCTACTTGGATATACAGAAAAATTAGAATTCTGATGCAATTACTCTTAACAATATGCAACACGTGTCCCTACTATCCTGTGCTAACCATCTATTATGTGACGAAACACAGAAATCCTACACAGCATTCTCTGGCTTTCCACAGTAATGTTTCTATTCTAACAAACTGAACTAAGACTTGCATTAATCCTGTATTTCCGCCTGAAGAGAGATTTAAGATAGTGAAAAAAAAAAAAAAAAATCATCTCAATCCACAAAAGAAAAAGATAGTGCTATCAAACTTGATTTAACAGAACAGGGAGCTCTCCTACCCCCCCCTTCACACAGCAGCTACGCAGCTTAAGATCACATAAGTCGTGCTGTAACCTGCTTTCTCAAGGCAGTTGAAATACTACCAGCTTGCAATCCCCAAAAAGGGCTTTAAAAGTATTAAATTACATATATGCAGGTGCTGTGGGGTTTTCCAGTCATGAGCTAACTAGATTGAAAAAAGAACCTTCCTCTCCAAATACAAGGTAAAACACGTGGGTTGGCACCAGAGAGAAGGTGACTAGTAGTTCAGGTCTTATCCACCAAAAACAGTTCCTCCAGAACACAATTTAAGGCAAATACAAACCAAAGTAGCTACACCAGTAGGAATGGACTCACTCTTCTGTGAGTGGATGCATTTGACTCACTTTTAGCATCACAAACACAGCCCAACCAAGGAAAGTGTCCTTTATGCTAGAAGCAACATTCACACAGGGTGTTTATTATCTCAGAGGCATCACAACACAAAAACCAGGGAGTAGGGAGGAAAACTACCTCTGTGATACCAGTCAAGGTGAGTCTTGTCACAAAGCACCCTTAAAGCACACAAGTGAGAAGCACCCAGATAAACAGGGTTAAGCATGGACAACTAGAGCCCTCCCAGGCACAGTCAACCACCACAACTTCAAAGTTTTCTTTTCACTGAAGATAAAGAAAGGCTTCCAATCCTAAGTATAGGATTTTCAACCTATCTATGCAGATCTTCTGTTCAGCAATTATTTGACCTTCACTGTAAAATAGTGAAAATTAAAAAAAACACCACACACAAAAAAAACCCAACAAAACAACAACCACATGAAAACTGAATATATACCTCATTAAAAAAAAGTGCCACAATGGCTTACTCCAAGTCACTTGCTCACCCTTGGCTTTTAGGTTCAAGGTGACATTTCAGCCTATGATCTCCATTTTACATTTATATACTACCCAAGGCGTTGGATTTCCAACCCTATATACAATTTTTTAGACACTGTGTATAAGCACTGTGGGTGATGCACAGTGTTATAATTCTGGTTAACAAAACAGTTTAGGTATTTAATCAGCCTAGCTGTACTGACGGCTATTGCTTGGCAACTGCAATTGTCACCATATCCACTTTTGTTGTAAGAGGACTGGAATGGCAGAGCAAGCAGGAGGATTACTATTCATACTCTGACAGGTACTTCTGGAGAACCTGGGGTGCAGAAGGTTACCCTAATGCATTTCTAATAAATCTACCCATGAGAAAGAGGTGGGTCTAACTGGGTGAGAGAAATACAGCCACAGCACATTTCATTCAGCAGCTCATCACCAGGGTTTGGCTATTCTGCTCCTCTTCTAGCCAAAAATAGGGAGTGCTGGAAGAAAGGGATGCAAGAAGTTACAGATGGGACTTAGAGGCAAACCAAACAGCAATATCAAACCTGGATGCCTGAGACACTCCCAGCTTCAGGCACCTCCCTCCACCGGGATCTGCAGCTGCACACACTTACTCCAGAAGGCACACCAAGGCAAGGCAGGGATGGAGATCTCAGTCTTCATCATCATTTTTACCTTCTTACTTGCATATACAAACCACTCCTAGCTGAAGGTGCAGCTGGAGAACATATACCTAAGCTGAATTTTCCTAACTCCCTGGTATTATTTCACTATTTTTTCTGGTCATCAAGATGACAACATAAGAAATCTGAAGATATTTGAGCCAGAAAGAAAAGACTGATAACTTCAAGGAGAGAAAAACAACCAAGTGAAAGAGCATAACAGTGGACTAGCTCTAACCAAAACAACTCAATAATTAAGTTACAGTTATTTAAATAAATAAGCATAATCATTTGACACCAAAGTTAACTATTTTACTTTGCATTTATGGGGGGGGGGGTGCACACACTGGTTGGCAGTTTTTAAGTTTATTGGGATTTAGTAACTACTAAATGATGCCAATTTTTCACTAAAAATAGATTCCTTGTTCACTTGGTACTTCTGCTAAACCAAAAGATTAGTAGTATACTTACTTAGTACTAACATATTTGTCGAATTCTACAGCTATACATTTATTGAGAACACCACAAAATTAGAAATCTGATCAGAAGAAGGGAATGCAGGACATTTTTAAAGCAGGTTTCAGTTTCTTTTTACAGTGGATATTTACAAAGAGAAATATACAAAACAAGATCTTAGCTTGGAAAAACAACCTTAAGGTCACCTTTAAACTTAACTTGTTGCATTAACTAGGAAAAAGTGGATCTAAACATGCTTTACTAGGTTTAACCTGAACTGATTCTTGAAAAGCACAATTATTGCAAAGATCATGATCTTAAAAGATGCCCTCCTCACAAAAGCCAGTTTTCATCGGGGGGGGGGGGATGGGGATGTGGGGGGCGGAACAGACAGGACACAACACGGACAATCTCTCCAGACTCAATTTTTCATAACTGAAATAGAACTTATCAACCAACATGACCTGGCTGACCGAATTAAAAGAAAAATGTCCCTCCTGGAAACTTGTGAAGTGGGCTACTGCTACCAAAGCTGGTGTAACACTAGAACACCTGGAACCACAGCCTGCTGAGCAAGTGTGTTTCTTCAGCAATGTGTCTTTGTTAACAAGTGTGTTCTACTTTTATTTAAATTATTACAGTATTTTTATAATTAACCTATGATAAGAAAGCCTTCCTTAGAGAACTTAAATAAAAACTAACTTTAAATAATCAACTTCATCCACTGCAACAAATAAGGAGCTAGACAAGAAAAGGGAAGGAAAAGAAACCACATGAACCCTGTAATACCCTCTTAAATATATAAACCTAAATGACATGTTCTTTTGTTTCACTGATTTCTGAAACACTTTTATCATGAGTAATTATACAGCCACTTTGTACTGTGCAAGATAGACAATAAGTATTACCTGATGTTCAATAACTACCACCTCTCAAACGAAGGGACCATCAGCAGAGGTAATTCTGCAAATCCCTTCACAAGAAGGGAACTATCGTATGGGTAGAAGCTGCTCTCAAGACTTCAGAATTAGGCTACCGGATTGTGTCAAAGTAAATCTCTCTCTGGATCCAGACTACTTTATATTCAACGAAGCGTTGGCAAGACAGCTTCCTTTGGACACCAGGTTTCACCAAGCTCCAAAATCCCGGAACTAATTATAGCATCCCGCATCCTCCCCTGCCAATGTATAGTAAAATCAGCTGCCAATCCTGTAAGCTAAAAGAATCTAATCTTCACTGCAAAGGATGTGCCACTACAGCCACCACAATAAAAAAAATGAAAAAAAAAATTTAAAAAAGAGAAACGGGGGGAAAAAAAAAAAGAAGTTGTTCTGTCCCAACAACATTAAGCCACACCAGCCAAACAGCTCCTGCCAACATAAACTGCACCTACGGGGTGGGTGTTCGATGGCATAACTACATTGGGTAACAGTGCCACATATGCGCTTACACACAGCTGTATTGCAAAGCTTTCAACTAAGTCTGATCTGAAAAAGAAAAACATAAATGAACAGAAGAAAAAAGAGCTTAGGTAAATATGAACTGAACAAGACGACACCAAAACCCCTTCTTTCCAACTGCTAGCTTGAAGGCAAACAATCATGGGGAGAGCAGGGCTGATGGACAGCCCCTGGCCTGTCCTCACGTGTCTGACAGCTCCACTAGCCTCTCGCTGTTGTTGTGAAAGAAAACCACGGTATTTGTCCAAGGCTAGTTGGTTCCATGTTAAGAAAACACATCTGAGCGGACTGTGCTTTGCTTTACCACATGCCAGCTTCCTTCAACTTCAGATTCAGAAACCAGGACTTAGTCTCCGTATTTCCTCCAGTTAACCAGCAATTCAGGACACAGAGAAAGTCCTGAACTGGCCCCAGGGCCATGAAAGGTCACACACCACCTTAAAGGGAAAATTTTCTATTCTGATTTGGAAAAGGCAGACACACAAAAAAGGGGGTCTCCCGGTGACAGGCAGGACTGTGTCGGGTGGCACCACAGCCACAGTCATCTCTGGTGAACTCTGTGAAAAACAAATGCAGACTTGCCCCCACATCATCTCCCCTTCCCGTACTCAGACTGACAGAAGAGATCCACCTGCCCTTCCGTCTCACTCTCTTTTTCCTCTCTACTTGACCAAGACACCGGCTCACCCTGACAGAGCCAACAGCTGCCACACGTAAAAGTGATTTTGTGCACCCCTGCATCAGGGCTGACAGTCACACACACTAGTGTGCCAGCTGCCCTGGTTTCGCACAGCATCTTTGCAAAAGCCCATACCTATTAGCCACCTCAGTTGAGACAAAGCCGCAAATTACCAAGTCAGCATACCGATGTATTTCCGAGCTGTAGAGGACACAGGAAGACAGTATTCTGTAAACCACACTGAAGAGCCATGCTTTAATCTCAATTCAGATACCCAAAGTCGAGTTAAACCAAAAACGATAAAAAAATATAGCACACATCAATCAGAACGGAACTTTTAAGTGCCAAAGTGGAGTCCCTTAAGTTATGCTTGCCAAGGTCTGAACGATCTAATTCCCAACCCAGGTCATATTTTGATATTCCATACCAAATTAATCAAAAAAAAAAAAAAACCCACAACTAAGACTTGTGCAGGAAAAGGGAAAAGGGGAAAAAAGGGGAAAAAAAAAGAGGTCATCTAAAGTAACACACCAGTCAGTGTTCCTCTTCAAAATGCAACACATGGAACAGACTCTACTGAAAGAAGTTTATAATGGAAAAGATAAAACAAGTAATTCAGTGAGAGACTGGGAAGTAATTTTTTGTGTGTGAGAATATGGAAACAACCATGCTGGGTGAGGTGAGAGACAAGGAATGGATCTTTGCGAAAGCTGTTAACTTACTACAATGTCAAAACAAAACTAGAGTAGTGAACTAACAGATCAAGTGAGCTCCAGTCACACTAACCAGTCCAAAGGATGACATTTTGACTGAAAGAAAAGGCCAGTCAAAAGGAAGTAATGAACAAGATATCCATCAAAGAACAAAAAGTAGGTCTGAGCATAGAGCCAGCAGCAAGACCGCACCAAAACTTGCAAATGAAATGTAAAACATCAGACTTTGTAATCCTGCTGCCAAGGAATTACGCACCACATGACGATCAATATTACAATACACACAGAGATATGTATTTTTATCTCAACCTCTATTTGACCCAGTGGGAGCTACAGACACTTTCTCACACTAATTCACATTCTTCAAGGAGAGTCAAGATGGGGAAAAAACGTTGGAAGTGTATCAGGTTCTGTCTCCTTCCAGCCGATTTTCACTGAACTGTACCAAAACTCTCTTAACAGTTCAGAACCTATCTGTCCTACTTGAGCACCTGGTCAGTAAAACAAAACACTTCAGGATCACAGCAAGACGCTTTGTTCATGCAATAAGCCAAGCCCTGGCTTCGCTGTCAGTCCTTTCAAGTTGTTGCCCTTCCCTCATTCCATCAAAGGCAAAGCATCTTTAAAAAATTCCTCTGAAAGGCCTGAACAAGTGCCTGAACTTCCAAGATCTGTTCTCTATAGCCTTGAGCAAGAGCGACAGGAAATAAACTTCTCTCTTCAATGGCTGCTTTTAAGGTTTTTTAAAAAAACAAAACAAAAAAAACCAAAAAAAAAACCCCACCGCAATCAGCACTAGACTACTACAAAACTGGGAACTGCAGATCAGGAAACAGAGAAGGAAGGGAAGGCAACAGAGAGAGGAAGAAGAGGGTTTGATTTTTAGAAAACCTGAAAAATCCTTACTTCAGTGAACTGGTAAATAAGCAATTTCAGTTATTTTACACATCTTGCATTACTTTCTGAAACATAACCAAGCTCAAGTGAAAAGGGTTAATTATATCCCTTATGCTCCAGAGTATTTCAGCAGGCTATGCATTATGTTCTTCTGAAGGGCAACTTGTTCTTTTGTTTATTGTTTAAAACAACAACAAAAACACAAAGTGTCCAACACTAAGGTGGTGATTACCAGTTTTACTAAAAGAAATACAAGACTGCGGGCTTTCTGCTGCTATAAAGCATTTAAACCTATTCTGTTTCTCTGACATTTTTTTTTCCCCTTGCTCTTCTCTGATAGAGATCACAAAAACAACTAAGACATCTGACATACAGGAGTACATCCTGCTGATTAAGAAAAAACAAGAGCACATTACTCTTGAGAGGATACAAAGCACCACTTCCTAATGCATTCTACTTCGTCAGCACAACAGGCTTCTTGTCATTTCAAAGAGAAACTGGCCGTATTGATTTTTCCAAAACACAAGTATTATAAAAATATTACGCATTTAATTGGTTTAACAAAGCACTTTTGTACTGGGACGTATCAACACAGACCCTGTAAGACAAGGTATAAGGTACCAAGGTGTGGCTTTAAGTATTTGAAGATTCTCTACAAGAAACAGCTCTGAGAACTGCCATGATCACTCCCGACAAAGCTCTCCTGCCGCTACTATAACCCCAAGACAGACATGTCTTTTAAGTGCAGCAACTCTCACTTCTGAATTCACAACGCCCTGAAGAAACATCATACTTCTCTGAAAACTGGTGTCTTTCCACACTTCACCAAATTTCAACCACTCAACTCAGTGCTCCATGTTTGCCCAACTTTTTCCTAGAGGAAAGTTCTTTACACCCTCTCAGAGCGATTTATTTCTTTAGTTGTTACCTTGCAAACGCCAAACCAATGTGAATGTGTTTTTCTGAATGTGAAAACCACACACCTGGCTTGTCAAGAAGTCTGGAAATTTTTTTTCCTGTTTTGTTTATAAATTTGAAAACCAAACTGCTCCCAGACAGCAAGATTAACTATCTCTTCCCCCCCTTCTCAGTTTTCTACAATCCTAAATATGGCAACATTGGAAAAACCTTCTATACACTTTCCAAGGGAAAAGTATATTTCTCCTTCTCCTAGTTCTTCATTTCTGTTTTCATACAGTGTATCAGACTGTACATCCATGGCAAGTTCCAACGGTTCAAAGACCTTCCGAATAGTCGTAAGACAGAACACAGACTGTTATTTTGCCTTCCAAAACACCACTTCAGAAAAATTCTTGAAATATCAAAATTTTGTGAGGGATGCAATAAACAGAGGAGAAGGGACAGTCTTACCTCCCACCTCCTCTTATTCCTCCCAGGAACTAAACTCAATTTTCTCATCCTGAAGTGGTACTTCAAGACTTCTTTGTAGCTTGCTTTCAAATCTAACTCAGAACAGTATATATCCTCCCTTTAACTTCTTCCAACAAATACTCTTTCAGCAGAATTTATTCTCACATATGCAGTGTGGGCAGAGTCTAGTAATGTGAGTTAACAGTCCCTAACAACAAAAAAAGAATATTTTTTTTTTTTTTTTTGCTAACAGTAAGTTCTAGGAAGGAGGAAATAAAAAAATAAGATTTTAAATCTCACTTGCACATTACCAGTTTGCAATTAGTATCTGTGAAAGAGCATTAACCCCATACAACCCATAACAAGAACAAAGCTGCAGAATGACAAGATCAAGGATTCATCAAAAGATAATTATAAATAATAACGGAGAAATGCAAGGTTTTCTCGCTCCCGCAACACTGATGTCCCTACATCCCATTCTCTGTCACTGTGCAGTCTGACATGCATTCTGCAGTCACGCTGCAAAGCGCAGGAGACTTTCACAAGTACCTGGGAGCAAAGGGATTTCAGAATAGAACCTTCTGAACCAAGTCACAGAAACACAGGTCAACCAGAAGAGATCTCCAGTACTGAGGAGACTAATGAAAAGTTTAAGATTACGCTTCTATCAGTAGCCACTTAAGAAGCCTCTTCCCCCCCTTACCTTGCTGAAAAGCGTATTTTAGTGCCCAGACTATCATTACTCCTAGGCAAATGAGCTAGCCAGACCATCACACTTCAAAGCCTCCCATCTCAGACACACACCTGTTCTCACTATAGACATTTTTGTACTAACACCCAGGGCAGCATTGAATTACTTCAGATAGAGTCACTTCCACATTCCACCCTCAAACTCCCCTCCAAGAAGTCATCAGTCACTCTCGGCTTTCACACTTCAGTAATTTTGGAATCAACAGGAAATGGAGATCAATTGTGATTTTACTAACTCAATAATGACTCATCATTCAACTCCCCTTAGCCTTCAAAATCATCTGCGAAGACACATGATAGCGAGGCCAAATTAAAAATAGCTAATCTGGCTTGCACGCAATTAACACTCACTTGTCCATCAGATATGCCACGGATTGTAACATATTCAGGCATCTTGAGATATCGCCACATTATGACCATCTTTCTTATCTCCTTGTCAGATTCCAAATGCAGTTACAATTTGGCTTTCTTAGCTTAACCAGGAAGAATAATCAATTAATAAAATTTATTATATAAACTCATTGTACCACATTCTGTAACATCCATCACTCAGTTTGAACATGTCTAAGTAAGTTAACTCTGCCTACCAGTGTCCCTAGCTAATGACAATTAATCTCCTGTTCTTTATCATTAATATCTTTCTGCTTACATAACCTCCAAGCAAAAAAAGAAATTGCATTAAATTAAAAGTCAATAAAAAACAATTATTTCATTTATAAAAATAGAAAATCATTTTATATAAACCATTTAATGCATTCTTCTAAAAATAAACTTAATTACAAATCTAACATGAAATTATAACAGCATATATTAGGGCAAATGCCTACCGTAATTTAAATAAAATAAAAATAGTAAGCATGTAATTTACACAAAGAACGTTTGGACTGGTGAATTTACTGTTCAGTGCTCTCTTGGAGCCACCCTTTGTTGAAATGCTAAGATAGCTTTTACATTCAACAGCTACTTCTGCAAGTGCCTCATTTCAGTTTACTCAAATGGTTCAGTTCAACAAGCACTTAATCCCAAATTAAAAACGACTCCTGCATAGAAACTTGAGAAACACTCTGAGCAAGATCTATTAGCTCTGAACTTCTGAGAAACAACAACAAACTATTTTTTTCTGCTGATGTTTGGGGTTTTTTTTAGATCATGCCTGTCCATCCATCATATTTTAAATTTTAAATTGTCTCAAAATACAGATGATCTGCATTTCAATTAAAACTCCATTTTTCATCCAAACAAAAAAGTAACCCAAATGAGAAGTAATCTACCAGAAAATAAATGTGAAAAATTAAGGATCCAAGTAAATGTATCCAAGACATCTAATTATTTACATGAATGTGTAGAAAAGGGCAAACACTACTCATCAGCAAAAAAGCTTTTATTTTCCAAAAAGGTTGTATTTGTGACTCAAGGTGTTCTAACAGCTGTCAGCCAATTAAAAAAAAAAATCCAAAAATCTCATTTTGCATATTTTTAGCTAGACTAAAAACTGTGTACTTAAAGCAAGCCCTCCCAGCTTGCTGTTTTAAGTCACTATCAAAATCGCTCAATCTCAATAAAAGAAAAAAATTGTAATATGCTAGTAGTGCTCTAAGGCCTTCACACTAAGGAGAAAACAAGCTCTGAAGGACAAACTGGACCAAAATTCACATTTCCACCAGTGTTACAAAGCTACACAGAGTTGCAGTGCCCAGTGGAAGCATCAGAATTGTTTTTAGTTATGTAAAACTATTAGATTCATCAAGCACTCAAGTCTACATCTCTCACCAAAGCATACCTTTGCTAAACCAACTCCCCATATTCCAATAAAAATGATTCAGCTGCTTCAAGGCTTCAAGGCGACGACACTGATCCTCACATTTAGATTCACAGCCATTTCAATAATCGGCCCCTGCCTCTGCCAGCAGCTGCCCCTGGGCAGCGGGGGTGGACTGCAAGGCTGCACCGCAGAGACTTTCACCCGTGTCCCAAACACTCCCTAACTCAGAGGAAGCATTTCCCCTTCCAGTCCCAGAGCCCACGATGAAGGGCTAAGCCACCAAAACCCAGCTCTCATGCTACAGACACAGAAACACAGAGTACTGCTCGCAGGAGAACTGCACTAAACCATTTGTTTCGTTTCTGCTTTAACCCGTTCTCAACCACATGATGCCATCCCCCTCAGGCTCTTATCGAACCCTTCCACCAGAGCCGTCGTAACTCGCATCAGCTGAGAGGAAAATGCACTCTCCGACCATCTCAGCAGTTGTGATCACACGCAGCATCCCACCAGCCCACAGCCTAAAACTACATTCGTCACTTCCTAGGCACCAGGCTCGACACCAAAACCAGCCCTGCAGTCATGGTCGTCTTCAACTAAATCATCAAGGAACCACAAAGCGAGCATGTGATACCATCAAAAGGTTGAGCATTGATGAAGAGGGAGAACAGAGGGGGACACACCCAACGAAGGTATGTAGATGTCTTAAACAGAACATTCCTCCCTCCCCTGCAAAAATCAGTGGACATGACAATTATGTCCTCAGCCCCTCTGCTCTTCACTTGTTCCTCACCCACTTCCCCCTGTTAAACACGATCCACATCATCTCATCACGTCTGAGAGAAGCTGCGAGGGTGTTGAAGACTAACTCGAGGCATGAGACACTATGGACAGTGACAGTCGCCCTGAGGACAGAACAGTATTTTGATACTGCAGTAAACAAGGCCCACGGCCACCCATGCAACAAGCAAGACACTGAGTAGCTGCATACTTCTGTGGCCAGTTGCTCCTGAAGAATGAAGAGCAGTCCTACAGAACAAACAGAGAACATCCCAGCACGTACGTCCTTGTAGGGTGGCCAAACCACGCTCAACCAACACCAAGTTTTGTTCTTTTCTAGCTACATGTGACACCAGGTATTCTTCAACAGTCACCTGTGAAGATCCAGGGTTTATTTTTAGTGTAATATACTATCTCCTTATCAGCCAGCTGATTCCAACACCTCCACCCCTATACTTCTGCTAAGAGTACAGTCTTCTAACACCTGACAATGCACAGCCTCCCAGTGAAAGTGCCTTCACCTGGATGACAAAGTCACACGAGCATCTGAAGTCACATCAGTGTTCTAGAAAACCAAAACCAACCCTCAAGGATAGCATTTCTCTGTATTTTACCAGTGGGGAGGAGCATACAAACACCCGGAGGAGGAATACAATTTCTTCCCAACCCTTGTATACTGTCAGCTTCTGCAACAAGAGACGTGATCACTCCCTATTTTAGCATGCATGACTACTAATGCTGTTGCTCACAAAAATTATCCGGTCTTTTTTAAAATCCAGTTGTAATATTTAACTTCAGGCTTTTCTACCCAGCTAGTGGATGGATACAGGTGAATACAATGATAGCAGCATCTTGCTCTGCTTTATTTGCTGTTCATAAAAAAAAAAATAAAAATGGGGGTGACCTTTGATCTCAATTTATACTTGTCAAATCAGTATTCAAACAAAACCCAATCTGGAAAGAAAAACAAATGCGAACACAACTGTGTGGCATTATGATACAACATCTGATTCCCACATTCCAATTCTCTTGCTCTCTAACACTGCAACGTATTGTGGACAAATGTAAAAATAAAGTCACTGATCTCAACTACAAAAACACCAAGAAAATCCTCAGACAATGCTGGCTTAGCTAGTGGAATGTGTAATTCCTGTCTTCACACTATCACTTTCTTTCATGAAAAATACTGGAAATATCTTTTTGCCAGGTTAACCAACTCTGACTTCAATCTCACTGACAAGAAAAGTATAGCTGAATAATTCCATTCATATGCAAATTGTACAGTAAGCCGCCAGTAGCAGCACTTGCAGAGACTCCCTCGCAGAGATGAGCATTTATTCTGCCCAAATCTAATCTGTACTGACGTATCTGAAATGAAACAAGGCCGAAAACATACAGCCCCAACAATTTACAGGAGGTGTATTTTCAGCCTTGATGTTGTTTTTTTCTTTTACTTTGTGGGGTATTTTTAAATATTAAAGAGATGAAAGAATAGAGAACTGAGATTGCATCTGTTGCCATCACAATTTAACCACAGTCCATGTATTTATACAGTGGAATCTCCAAAATAACACTGCATCTGTTAAGATGACAGTGTTTTTCCATGGGCTGTGCTGTGTTATAGTGGAGTTACTCCAAAGCTATTGCTTTTGAAGTGCTGATTGCGATCCACCCCAAATTCTTTTTGTAATCTTCCTCAAATGTATTGAATTGTAAAGCTGTTGTTTCTCAGTATGGCTTGGGAACAACAAAACCCTAACACATCTCATCAGCAGGCATTTGGCACTGAAGCCTTACTGCTAATGCAACATGTTTATTTAAACAATGAACTACCAAAAGAGATACACAAAACACAAACCATGTAAAAACAGATGTCCATTTCACATGTGTTTCTGCTGAAGTCCAGAACCACCACCACATACACACACACTCAAATGCATTTTTCTCTCTCTGTGCCTGATTTCTGTAGGGTAACAACAAAACCAACTGGAAACGACCCTGGTTCATTCACTGGTAACGCTAGCCACATTTTAGAACCACAGCCCATCAAAGCATATACAAGCTCAAATTTTAAGAAGGACTCTCATAATCTGATTTAAGTATTAAATACATATTGCATGCCTGTTGTTGAGACACAGTATCAATGAAAATATTTGCCCACATAATCACCTTACTCGAACGTGACAGAAATACTAACATTTTAAAGCACACACACAAGAAATCGAACAATCAAAAACTTCAGTCACTCCTAGACAGCATCCAGGCAGGCTCAAATCAGAGTCTCAAACCAAGCCAAGTGTCAAGTTTGCAAGAACAAATGTGCTTTCCTTACATCCCCTTTTTGCGCTTTTGTACAGTGACAAGTGCATAGACTCAGCCCCCATCATGGGTGTAGCCACTGGAAGAACTGCACGGGAATATCAATGTAACTTAATAAAACAAATTCAAGGTGCAGGAGCAACAGGACTATAACAGACCCTTCCGGCATCCTCCTCCACAAAAATGGTCAGACATCCTATTGGTTTGCAACTGTCCTTCCCCCCGTCTCAGTACTTCTCAGGTCTGGGAAAGAGGAGCAAAGTACACACAGTAACAGCATCTTTACACAGCTGGGTGTTCACTCTCTCCAGCCTTTCCAGGAGGCATGGCATTGGCAATGGGCCAATAAAATGTACATCCATCTGAAAAAAAACCAACAAAAACCAAACAAAAACAACAACAAAACATCCAAAAAAACACACTTCAGCCACAACAAACTGGAAAAATGTTAACTGCAATCAATACAGAACCACAAGCTGCTTCCACCTGCTGGGGACACAGAACCACCAGAGAGAAGAAGCAGCAGCTAAAAATCCCATTGTGGGACCAGAAACCATCGCAATTCCGGTAGGCTCCCCACTCCACCCCAATGGGTCTGTGAACTCTTAACACAGTTTTCGACATCATCATGTTAAGGTGTATCTCTTAACCCTGGTTCTCAGCTAAAAGAAAGGTAAAGCCACCTGAAAACAAGAACCTTCCACATTATTTAACCCCATCAGTATCTTGGAGAACAAACCACATCCCCAGTGGGATACATGAAATTTGACTAGAAAAGGCAACAGTAACAATGTAACTAAACATCAAAGGCCCCAGGAGAAAGCAACAAAAACATGGCAATAGAACTAATTTCTGCACCTGGGAAGAGCACAGGGGACAGGACAAACAAGGTACTTCCACTGCAACTTCAACAAGAACACCACAGCCAGATGTTACTTCAGATCAGCTGAGCAGTGCAAATACATGCTTGTTCCTACAACGCAGTGTCACTCCGCACACAAGAGGTCTGCAACGTGCTTTTAAGCCCTTCAAGGTTCGTACTACTACAGATGGACCCAAAGGAATGTGACAGGAGCGGCAGGGAAGCAACACGTACCATGTGTAGAAGGACAAAATGTGAAGGCAACTCTAAACTGAAGCCAATGTAAATAATGAGGAAACCACCCCAGTGAGATCGATCCAGGGGTAAAGCCCTTCCACAGCACAAGCCAATTCCCTTTTAAAAGTTTGGTTACAGACGGTTTCCAGGAGCAGCTGTCACCAGACCTTTCTCCAAAATGCTGTATCCACTTGGTTAAGACTCAAGATTTGAACTATCCATCTTCATAAGATGACCTTCCACTTTCAGAAAAACTTCTGATGATTTTTGAGGGCTGCTCTACCACACACCATTTTAGGGTCTTTTCTACATTATAAACTACTTCGGGAGCTTGCTTCTCAAATATAACAAGCTGCCTGTCTACAAGATCAGGAAAACCAGCACCATGTCAATTTATGTTTGCGGAAGCTGCTTTTGCATCCAGGAGATCTGGAATTCTCGTTCCCCACCAATAACCTTTTCCAAACACAACACTTCAGCTCTTGCGAAGTTTCCCTCTGCATATATATCAGGAAGACTTCTCAAGCAGAGTACCATGATCCATAAGCAAACCAGATATAGTGTCCCAGTAAATATATATATCCTCCTACCACCTTGCTGAAACACTTCTTACAAACCCACAGCACCCTAACAAAAAAAAAAAAAAATGTAACTATGTGATGCCATCCTAACCTTGCTAACACACAGTTACTAGCAGACCCTTTCAACTGCTGCGCTTAGGGAAGTTTCATCCCATCAATACTCTCCAGGTTTCAGCAGAAATGTGTATATAACTAAATACAGAGTGAACACCTCAGTCCGCCCTGCTACTTCATCTCATCCATCTTATCTAAGAACTGCCACTATAACACAGTTTGAAGATAATGATGTACTCCACACTTGAGAATCACACATTCAGCTGCAGCTACCTACTGTATTCCAGTAGTAACAAATGGAAGAGGTACTTCAAAGAGCACATTATCCCAGCTCTAATTTATGCATGCTCCCTCTTACCATCAAGCCATTTATTTTAAACCTGTCAGATATACTTGTAATGTAGCATCATGAATAATTTAAAAAGTAATCTGTATAAACCAAGTTTATAAACTTAACAGCAGGTACAGTACCTTTCATTCAAGCAGACTGCTCTCTGATAAAGTACAAGGGATCTTTGACTACTTCAGCATGTATTCATTTCATGCATTCTGAACTTCAAAAAATTCTTCTTTCCTGCCTCCAATCAAATCCTCTGCTATTTGAACTGTATTGTATAAGTAGTTGACTTAAATGAGTAGTGTACTAATTTGTGAACTGTTCATATTGAAGGAAAAAAACTAGAAAGTTTCTGGAAACCATCAGTAAAAGTGACCCGTCAACCCATTCAACAGCAGGAAAAAACCCACACACACATGTGAAGTTTGCCTCCATCATTAAGAAATCCAATACTCTCTGCACATCCCTGATGTTGTCACATTTAGACACTGCTCCCCTCCACAGAGAGAAAGGATGTGCAGCAAAAAACTCCAAAACAGCCCACCTGTTAAGAGAAAGTGTTTTGATCAGAGGTGATGCTCACACTTCCAGGTAAACAGAACTATCTTTACAGCATGTAATGGCACCAATAAGAGGTTTGCAGATAACATTCGTTCGGACTGGTCACAGAGCTATTTCAGTAGCATGTGCCTCACTGGCAACACACAGCAAACAAACTCATTAGGTCACTGGACTTGCCAAACACACATCTTCACAAACGAAGTAGTCACAAGAGCAGGACACACATGTATTTTAAACTATTACAATAAAGCACATACATGTGCCGTTCACCTATTTCCTGCTTAAAAAGTTTATTTGTATAGCGCACACTTCTTTTTAAGTCAACTGCATAGCATGAAGTTCTCGAAGCACAACTTGGTTAGCACTTCTCTTCAGTGTCAATCTTCATGTGAATTACTGCTCCCAGTTATTATTAAAATGACTTTGTGTTGCTACAAACGCATACATGTGCTGTTTTACCAAAGTATTTACTAGTGGATTTGTTCCTCTAGAGAAACAATCTTTGCACTTCAGTGGGGTGTGAGGTTCCTTCTCCCCAGGTAGGTCAAAGATGACAAGCGTCCTTGAAGAACTATCTGGGGAGGCACTCAAACATACAAAGTGCTTATTTCTGCTCATACCACCAAGTTTACCACAAAAGGAACACTGTGGTAGGAAATGCACACATCTGGATATTCCAAAATTAATAAACAAAAGTTTATTACATTAAAGCTTACAAGTCATATGCAAATCAATCTGTAAATAAATAACAATTTTGTTTTTCAGCACATTTTAAATAATCTTGTGCCACAACAGCAACTTCTTGAGGATATCAACACTGAACAAGTTAATTGGTGTCTTGAAAGATATCCCTAAGGGAACTGTTCATATTTAGCATTTGCAAAGGTTAAAAAGAAAAATTTTCAGTAATAAATGCAAGCTAAACCTTCAGAATACACCACCATGCTAACACTGGTTTTGCCAGAATGCATCTCCTTAATTAATGAATATGCCACACTATTATAAAACTTATTTAGCAAAAACAAGTAGTCCTGCCTAAAAGAACTAGAGCTTATTTTTGAGTCTGAGGACTTGGTCCAGCTCTGTTTGCAAGCACAGAACTATACGAATGAACACTGTGTGCTGCTCATCATTTGCTGGTCCTCGAAGTTTGTCTCAGACGGTTCAGGACACAAAAAAAAAAGACAAATATATTACAACAGAAATCAGTCCAGACTGTACCTGTCATGGCTTGGCTAAGAGGGAAAACAAAAACAACGCAAAGAAACCACACACAAGACAGGCTGGCTAACAACCACAAACATGTCTTCATCAACTACTGTTTGTTGAATTCTGCTTTTGTACAATAAAAAAATTTTTGAAACTATTCTTTTTAAAGTGGCTTTCATAAATCATAAAAACTAATCCAACTAACCTACACAAAGAAGCTGTCTATACAATTTACAGTGATAGAAAAATTATACATGTCAAATATATCAAAATACTAAAACAGTATTTCTACCTTTCAAACACATAATTGCATTCCCAAACACAAAACTCTTAAAAGCAGCATGTTCCATTACCACCTAAGCCCAGGAACCTTAAATGCTCAACTTTGTCAAAAAGATCTGAAATAAACTGAAACTACAAATCTGCAACAACTTTAATTATGAGACTCTCGAGACAATTACTCAAACTGCAGCTTTTTTAAAAATTTAGCATACACAATAGTTTAATAATAAACTGCAGATTACCCATTCCTATGTGCACACTCACACATATAAATAAAATACAGCTGCTACTTGATAACATCACAAAGCCAAATGTGAAAGCTTTAGACTAAAATCCAAATAAGAATGTATTTCATTCCAGAAATCAACATTCAGAAAGTCGCCATTGCTTGTCAGTCATCACCTTTTCAAGAAAATAAAATAATGCTCACCAACTGTAACAATTTAACTACAGGTAATCTAGATAAATACTCCTTTTTTAAATTATTAATTTAATTCAGTACATTTTGTAAGTTCTGATCTTCAGGGCCATTACTTACAGATGATGAGCTAGATAAGTTGTTTTCTGTGTGGGATCACAAAGTTAACTTCCAGTGTGAGAAAAACAGGTTTCCTGCATACATTATTTCCTCTCTCTCAAAGTTCAGGACCATAAACAAACTTCTCTACAATGAAGTCTGTGGTAGCTCACAATTCACACAGATTGAATATACACACAATATAATTAATCATTTAACAAAACTGCCTCTTCTGGTCTCACCGACTTAATAGTTCCAGTGATCACTGGTAAAATCTACCACAAAGTAAAAAGGAAAAAAAAAATATTTGAGAAGAGAAAAAAAAGCTTCAGTTTAAAGGACAATTTCAATTCATGTTTAAGCTAATAGTTTCAGCTCTAAAATGTATTTTAATTCTAAATGTTAGATGCTTAAAAAAAAATAAATTCTCCTCACCGAAGACATTTTCTTCCAGTATCTTCTTAGTAAATGTCAGTTTAGCAGAAAATTAAACAGCGTTTGAAACAACTTTTCCCAAGGTAACATATATTGATATAAATTAATTATTCACCAACGAAGACAGATTCAAAAATCACCGTATGGTAACTGCTCAACACTAGATTTTGAACATGTATTTCAAGATGACAACTACTTCAGCATTACAGCAGTTGCGCTTTAACTATACTCTAGAATCAGGCTGAAGGAACAACCGGTCAGGGAAAAACTGACATAAAAATTAACAAAATAGTTTATCAGATCTGAGCGATTTCCTTATTGAATCAAATAAATCATGCCTTCTGTTGTACTGAATTTAAACTAATTTATCTGTCTTCTCGCTCTCTGCAGTCCCTTCCTCACCCCACTTCTCACAACCTACTTAAGAACCAAGGTAAATGTCCTTCACTTTACACACAGAATATTTCTCTCTCTCAAATGTTGGTTCAGCACTGAAGCTTCTAACACACATCATCTTTCCACACCCATTCCTCTGCTTTCTCATGTTCTCAACACATTTTGCCTGTTATTAGCTAAGTCACTACCATTTCCTAACCCTTTCAGTTTCTGAGTCATGCAAGCCTTTGCTCCAATTCTGGTATGGGAACACTTTGAAAGTACAATCTAACACAATCAAAAAAAGTCAAAGTACTGCCTGGCTCACCGCTCCTTCCCATGGACCCCAATCCCCATCACTCCCCTGAACACTTTCCTCCTCTCCTCTTTCTGGTGAGCCAGACTGACACCAATTCCTTAAACGCTCTGGCATTTTCTATTCACAGCCTCAATTAGAGAAGGAATTATCCAACTCTCATTTAACAACATTCACTAACCACTAGGCGTATATGAAAATGCTGATGTTAAAGCTAGGTGTGCTTAACACTGGCACTCAGGAGGTCATAAGGGTTTTTACTAAGCAACCTGGGAGAGAGATTAAACATACAGCACGAGCTACTGTTTATTAACATCAGAAACATAAAATATAGCCTGGATAGACAAACAAAAGCTTGGAGCTAACATGAACAGATCCATCAAGATATCTATCAGTCTCAAGTATTATCAGACATAAAAACATAATTTTTATACTGAATGTTTAACCCACTCCCTTTCTAAATGTACATGAGGGTGAAAATCGGAACCCCACCAGGCTGAAAGTAGAAAAGGAAGAAAACATCACGTTTATGCTTCATCTTTAACCCACCCCTATGATGAAATAGCCTCCAACAGCTGTAGTTCTACACATCAAATGCACTGTTACACCAGCATACACTTTATCTTCATGAAGGGTCTTTTTTTATTTTTGTGGTCTAACAAAATCTCAGGGAAATCTCAGAAATTTAAAAGGCTTTTTGTTTTTTTTTTTCTTTTAAATCACAAGCTTTCCACGGAAGCTACCTGTATTTTAAAGAGGTTTCTGTCACAGAGCATGAACAGATTTTATATGATTTAGCATTAAAGGGATGGGTCTCTCCCCTCCAGTTGTAACTCCTTTGTATTCCTATTTAGGAATGCCTTGCTTGTTTGACCGAAAATGGAAGTGCCTTTTAGCTATGACACAGTATATATGAAAAACAAATAAAAATTAAGATTAATCTTCCTTCCACTATTGTGGGGAGAGAGAAGAATATGAAGAGATGCAAAACATCTGCTCTGGAGATCATTTTTCCCCCTAACAGCAAAATTCTTTCAGCAATAACTCGTGAAAACAAAGGCTATTAAACTGTAAACTACAAAGACGATCGATTAGAGGCAGTATTCAGCTAAGACAAGTTTTTCAGCCTATCTTCCCACATTTAAATGCCTAGATCATCTTCTTCAGAAGATATTTCATTTGGGAGGTTTTTAATCGGGTCATTTTAGCTAATTGGCAACTGCAAACACTTCAGAGAACTGGAACCTAAAATCCTAAGATACTGTTCCTGCATTGTTTTATTGACAGAGCTGGGCAAGCATTTTTATTTGAAGGTGTTCTGTACCAGGTAAGACAAGAAAAAGAAAAAATTCTAAGTGTGTATCCTAGTAGTTTAAGGATACACCAGATCTCCTCCCTCCTCCTCCCCTGTTTCTCCACACTACTCCATCCTTTGTAAGCCCTTCCCCGAAGAAGGGTACTGGGGTTTTGTTTTTAAACTTAAGAAATTAATCTTCCCTCTTGACAACAGCTCTAGCCAAAAAGTTCAACTCGTGGAAGTAAGTCTGCAGCTCTCCAGCTCTAGCTGGCCCTGCCACTACAACGCAACAGCCAGAGCTGGGCCTTAATTTGCAAGGAGTTAATTGGCATTCGCTGGCTAATGAAACACAATATTACTCAACATGCATTACAGACTCCATCTATGCCTTCTTGCTCGCCTTTTTTTTTTTTGTTTGTTTGTAGTTAGCCTCACTGTCAGTGCACCCAAAGAACTTGCCTTTCTTTTCAACCTGAAACTACTACTTTTATAAAGAGAAGCCTCTCCAGGCTCCTGAATTCCTTCCCTTTACATTTAAAATGGAGAAAATTGATCTCTCCATTCCTTCCCTCCAACAACGGCATATCTTTTTGAAAGCGAGAGGCACACAACAACGGCTCAAACACACAGCGGAAGAAACTGAAGCATCAAGATGCAGTAAAGGAACATCCCCGTTTCTGCAGACACCGAAGGAGAAGGAGCAGTTTTTAAAATGGTTGGGCTCCAAGACACATTCACCATCTCCCTGTCTACAGAGATACTCCAGAAAACAAGGGAAGGCTAATTTCATGCAAGAGAACCTCAATCCAGCGTGAGCCCGACATACCAGAAGAAAACCCATCAGCACCGGGATTAATATGGTGATGATTGCAGTCTAATCAATTGCAGCGCCAGCCATCCATCCCTGCCCCCTTTATTTCCCCTGCGCCCGAAGGGGGCGGGCACTGCAATATAATCACAGGTTTGAAACGCACAAAAACAAAGCCGGGGCTTTTGCAACTCCCAAGCAAGACAGACAGACAGGGCGATCCGCAGACGATAAACGAGGGAGGGATCCAGACATCTCCGTGCGCTGGGGACCCGGCTGCTGGCAGCGCGGTCACGCACAATGAACCACGTTTTTCTCGGTGCAGCACTCGCACACACGGAGGAAGCAGCTCGCACGCTGCCAAGTCAACTGCACAAACCTTAATGCTAAATGCAACACAGCTGCTTGGAAGAAAAAAAACAGTAAGAAAATCACCTTTAAGAATACAGCCCATCCGGCCGTCAGGCGTTTATGCGCAAACGTGAAGTATCAACCTAGACGCTAATTTAAATAATAAAATAAAAAAATAACCAAACACCAAACCAAGAGCAGACTGTGACCTTTAGATTGCGGGATGCCACCTTAATTTTGCACCCCGAGCACAGCGAGTGAAACCCTTCCTCGGGAGTAAAGCGGCAATAAAAGGCAAGGCGCTTATTTCCAGGAATTCTTCACTCGCTATGGCAGGTTATTGCATACAGCCTCCAAACACTGCCAAAGATCAAGCTCTTTCCATGCGAGGAAAGCAAGCACGGCTCTTCCCTGCCTGCAAGTGTTTACTACGCAGCTCGCAGCCCCGGCTGCAGAGGTCTAAACACTGCACCGGGCTCCGGAGGGGGTCAGGAGTAGTAACGCGGGTCAGGTGGGGGGAAACAGAAAGGAGGGGTCGGATGGGCATCACGACCCCCTCCTCCGGCTCGGGGGCTGCGGCTCCGCCGACCCCGCGTGTAAAACCAGCCGGGCACCCCCGGGGGAAGGAAGGGATGGGAGGGAGGAAGGAGACGTGCAGCCCCGGGTTGTTCAACGTGCCGGAGGAGCAGACGCGTAACAGGAGGAAAACACGCACATCCCCGCGGGCAGGGGCGAACCCGCTCACCGCGGCGGGAAACGGCCCCTCACGGCCCCCCCCGCACACCCCGCCGCAGCCCCCCCGCCGCCCCTCACGCACAACGCCAGGAGCCCCTCACACACACCCCCCCTACGGCAGCCCCTCCTCACACCTATTCAGGCAGGGACCCCCCCTCACACACGCACGCACAGAGGCAGCCGACGCCCTCACAGGCAGCCCCTCACACCGGGCACCCCCGGGGGCCCCTCGCCGCCCCCCCCGCCGACACGCACCGTACTCACTTTCCCCATTTGTTGGCCACAGACAAAGTGCGGCGAAGACGAGCAGGAACCCCCAGAAGACGGCGAGGGACCCTCCTCCAGCGCCAGACTTCATTCCTCTTTTTTTAATTGGACAAAATCCCCTTTTCCGAAAACAACAAGGAAAAAAAAAAAAAAAAGTCCGAAATTGTTCGCTTTCTTTTCTCTCCCCGTCCTCTAAAAATAACGAAGGAGGCAAAAGGCGGACGAGAAGCGGGGCAGGATAAATAAATCCACGTTGCCTGAAGAAATGAAAAAAACAAGACCCTTCGGACTGGTAAACCGGAGGGTTTTTGAGGTCCCTGGGTGTTGATCTTCCGGAGCAACCACACCAAAAATACACAGATACTCAAGATGTATTAACGGCAACAACAACAAGGCATGAAAGCCCCGGGGCGACGCTGTCTCCGGGGCGGCGGGGCGGGCTCCGGGGCGGGGGGCGCCGCCGTCTCCCCTCAGCGCTGGCTGCAGTGGTACATCGTGTACAGGAGTCGCAAACATGAGGCACATCGGGGCTGGCAGTCTGCATCTTCAACCTCCATTTTCAAACACCGCACACAGAGGCAGCGAGCACACACAGACACAAAAACTGGGAGGGCTGCGGGGGAAAAAGGGCGGGGGGGGGGGGGGGCGACCCAGACAATCTTATTACAAAACAACAACAGCTTCTTCGTCCCCCCCGCGCGGGGACGGGGCTGCCCTGGCGGGATCCCCGCGGCTCCTCTCCCCGCTCGGCGAGGAGGGGAGGGGGGGGGGAACACCCCACGCAAAACCACCACCCACAACAACAACAACGCCACAAGTCCGGCTGGCTGCAGAGGCTCGAAATGCAGAATTTGGAACGAAAATGAATTAAAAAAGCTCCCCCCCTACTCCTCCTCTTCCTCTCCTCGGCGCCGCTGCCACAGGCTCCTTCTCAAAAAAAAAAAAAAAAAAAAAAAATCCAGGACACACACACAAAGCAGCAGCAGGGCGAGCGGAGCAGCTCAGCACCCCGCCTCCTCCCCCCGCAGCTCTCCTCCTCGCATCCCTCCGAGCCGCCTTGCCATCGCGGCGGGGGTGGGGGGGGGACGACGACGACGACAACAACAACAACAACAACAACAAAAACCACCCAGCGAATTTGTAAATCCTTTTCCTTTTTTTTTTTTTTTTCCCTCCTCCTCTGGGTGTGCGCGCGCTGCAAACCTTCCCCTCGCGCTGCCCAGCCCAAGGCAGGGGGAGGGGGAGCGGGGAAGAGGTGTGGGGGGGTGGGTGTGTGCGCGTGTGTAAGCCGGGGGGGCGGCGGGGGGACGAGGAAGGCGATCCGGTTTGCTGAAGGTCAAAGCCCAGGAGCTTGTTGCGAAGGGTCTGTAATTCCTCCGGGGAGGGAAGGGGAGGGGGGGAAGGGTCTGCTGCTCCTCCCAATTAATTCGCCGCTCGCTCGCAGCAGGGTTCGCGGCGCTCTGCCGCCGCGTCTCCCCCGTCTCCTCCTCCGCGCTGGCTCCCTTCGCACGACGGAGAGTGAGCGCTGGTAAACAAGAGCCCCGGCGTCGCTCCGCCGCGCCTGCCGCCGCCGCTGCTTCTCCTCTCTGCGGCCGCACGGGGACGGGGCTCGCGCCCGCCCTCCCTCTCCCGCGCGCGCGCGCACGCGCCCTCTCTCTCACAGAGGCGCGCGCTCACGTCCCCCCCCCGCGGGCTCCCCTCGCCCAGGCGGCGGCGGCGGCGGCGGCGGCGGCAGCGGCGCGCGCGGAGGCGGCGGCGGCGGCGGCGGGGCGCGAGCGGGCGCGAGGCAAAAGCCGGAGCGGGCGCGCGCGGAGCGGAGCGGGGCGGCTGCAGCCCGGGCGGCGGCGGGCAGGGGCGGCCGCCGCGCAGGGCCCCGCCGCTCGGTCCCGCTCCCCCGCCGCTCGGTCCCGCTCCTGCCTCTGCGCCGGCGTCCCCCTAACGGGGACGGGGGAGCAGGCGGCGGCGGCGCCCTGGCGGCTGCTCCGAGCATCTTGCGGGCGCAGGGGGGAGGTTCGGCGGGGGAGGCGGCGGCGGCCCCGGCTAGTGGGAGCGCCTCCGTGTTCTTCGGAAAGGAAAAAAAAATATGCGTGCACGTGTCTGTGGAAAGGGACCGCGTTCGGGGGAGTGAAACGCGCAGCGCTGATCCGCACATGGTGCGTTTATTTATCTGCCGCATGTAACTGCAGGCGCTGCTCGGGCCGGACACCGGCGGGCGCAGGCGGAGGGCCGCGCCGAGGCGCGCTGCTCCCGGGGCGCAGCGTGCGCGGCTGGGCTCACCTGCGGGGCCACGCACCCGCACCCGCAGCCTGCGGCCGCTGCTCCTATGCTGCCTGTGCCACGGCGCTTCCCCGCCGTGCGCTGGGCAGGGGCAGGGGCACCGTCACCCAGGACCCAGGTGGGGGGGACTCCGGGGCAGTGACACCGTCACCCAGGCCCCAGGTGGGGGGGACAGGCCCAGCTGAAGCAGCGGAGGTTCGGGCTTTTCAGAATCGGGAACCGTGGGCCGTGTTCCCACTGTTGCGCCGAAGCTCATAGTAGCCATGCTGCACGGCATATGGATGTCCTGGGTAATCACAGATTTGTTGCAATACTTTGGCAGGGGGAGATACCAAAATGATGCTGAAGTATAAGAAAGCAGACATCTGTGAGCATTAGCTACACTGGTGTTGCGGGGTTTTTTAAAAGCTACATTAAGAACTCCGCTAATGTCACATTATTAATGGAAATGTCAAAATTAAGTTTTTGCATTTAAATTCTTGAACATTTTGTATTGCAATACCCTTCGCTTACATTACTGCATCATTTTCCACAACCTTATACAAGCTTCTCTTCTGGTAGTTTCTCCATCCATTTTCACACCATTTGCCCCATCAGAACGGTTCGGTATTCCTGTCTTAGTTACACATTAGCTCTCATACCCCTTAGGAAAGATGGAAAGGCTTTACTCTGCGTCACAGCACTTAGGGGGAAAATCATCACTGAATACAACAGGGGCAGAATTGCCACACAGGCACGTGTACCCAGGGCTGTGTCAGCATCCCAACAGTAAGTCAAAGCACAGGCACACGTCCTTCTGGGTGTAGCACAACCCTCTCGAGGTTCAGGGCAGGAGAATCAGGCATTTACATACGAAACTCTCCTGGACTGCCATGTGTGTGTCTGCCATAGACTTTTATCAACTGGACGCAGGCTTTCAAGGCTTCACTTAAATGGGACCAGAAAGACCTTCATGTCCAGTAAATTTTTCCTATTGCTGTGTACAGCTGTGCGTATTACTAGTCCTGGATACTGAGCAGAACAAGTGTCCTTTCTGTGCGTATTATGGCGTTGATGCAGTATAAATTGTAATGTGTTATTTACAAATTAATGTATTGTTGTCTAAAGACAGAGCTGAAGTGAGAACTGGGTGTCTATCATTTATCATGCTGCTGTCATAAAGAACTTTTATTATTGTAAAATAGCCTTTCTTTCATTACTTTGAAGAATAGGGTAAGTCGTGGACAAGCGCGTTGTACTGGATGCTGTACAAACAGAGAACAAAAAATGTGCTGTGCCCCCAAAGAGCTCACAGTCTCACACAGACACAGTCCTACAGGTGTTGTAGCGAAGTTTGTTTCTAGAATCCATCAGGTTCCTTTAAAGGGGAAAGAAAAAAAAAAGATTATGACAACAGCACAGTGTTGAATTGGAGGCATTCGCAGTGCTTTCCATCCTCCCGAGGTACCAATGTGAAATTCAGAATTTGGAATTACCTGGCTGGATTCTGCTGGGATGTCTTTGCCTTTTGTGCTATGGAATACAGAGGAAGAAGTGCTTTTTCTGTAAATGCTGAGGCACCCATAGCTCTGTACTCTTAAGAGGTTAAGAGGAGAGCTGTGCGCAGTGTTCGCCTTTCCTCACCTTTGACATGTTCAGCAGCATTCAGAGCCAGCCGTGCGCATTCACGTGCTCAGCTGCAGTGCACACTTAATCAGATTCAGCTCCTGTATGTTCGCATCTTTCTCTGGGAGTGGTCCAGTTATTTTCAGTGGAAACATTTCAGTCCGGATCTTTCAACATGTACAACCACAGCGTGGCGACGATGAAAACCTCAAGCAAACTGTACTATGTGCACCATGTGTGAAATCGAAGAGTTATAATTTGGACAAATTTAAGTTAATTTTCATGATAATGTGCAGAGGTGCTTCATAATGAAATCTGTTTCCTTGTCAACAATGTCTGCCTCTGCTTTTATCTATAGACCTGGGCAAAAGTGGTTGATGTGAATGGTGAGAAGTTTTCGTTTACTGGGAACCCAGATATGGCATCCTATGGCTGAACACCACCCAGATCCTAAAAGCAGCTTAAATAGCTTAAGCCTTTCTTTGAATCAAGGAGTGATTAAAAATGTTTTGTTGGAACTTCGTCACAGGAAGTATGAGTGCATATAAAAATACCCAACCCTAAAGGGAAATGCTTCAGCCAGTGGATTAAATGAGGTGGTCAAAATGCAAAATTCCTGTAGATCATAGCCTCCCCAAGTCCATCTGAATACATCAAGGATGTGTTAGAAGGCTTCCTGAGTTGTGGCCGTTTGCAGTCTTTGCTGAGATTTGGGAAAACCATCACTCCATTTTTTTCTAACTTATTTTCTCGGGTCATTCTCCCACTGACTTACACTTCATTTCCCCATTTTCTGCCCACTTCATCTTGCCCAGCTGCAGCAGTCACTGTTCCTCTGTTACTACCTAGCAATTCACTGGGGTCCCAGTCCTTGACAATGTCTCCTGTACAAGGCCACCAGTAATAAATAAAACTTTTTTTTAAATAAGGTGTGCAATGTTTGATGTATATTGTGTGTCTAGATTTGTGCAAAGTTTTCCCCTCCTTTCTTTTTGCATGTTAAGTCTTAAACTGTAATTTTCATTAGTGTAACAAATCATTTTGTCATGACTTAATCTTCCCTGATGATAGAAAATTACTTTCTTCTCTGTCCTGTTGGTTCTACAGTCGTTGCTCCTCTCTGTTTGCACTGGGCTTCATGCCTCCTCCCCTTTGTCCACTGCTGGTTTATGGTCCTTGAGATAGACAGATGGACAGAAAGAAACACATGAATAGGTACACACACACATCTTACCCTCTAGAGTGTGATGCCAAATGCCACCAGCATACCTGCGTCCTGTTTAAAATGCCGCTTAAGTGGAAAATTCAGGAAGTGTGGCAGTAGGGATGAAACAACGCAGTTAAAACAGCCACTGACCCCAGTCTCTCAAAACATATATCTGCCCAAGGCAAATATCCTAATACTCAGCCATATTTTAATTTTAACAGCAGCCTTTACCGCTGCTTTCTGGGGCCACCACTGGGGAGAAAGAGGCCTCACTATTTTCCCTGCCTCAGTGCTCGTACTCCGCATAGGCTTGACTAGACTTTATTTTGGCTTCTGCAATGCTTTCAGGGCAGACTGACCTCTTTAGCAGACGCTAGCTTGTCATAACCTTTCAGGATCTGAACATTTTGTATTACCGGCGTAAGGAAGTAGTTGAACTTTATTCTCCTGCCTTCTCCAGCCATGTCAGCTCCCCCGGACGAAGGTCAGCTGTCACAGAGCGTTGCTTGTAGCTGCTGAGGTGCTGCTGCTTCGGAGGTCTCTGCAGCTCCTTGCATGGCCTTTGCCAGGCTTGCCGCAGCAGAGAGCACCCTCCATAGCCACCTCCTCTTCTCCAGGGGCTCCTGACACTGCCAGCTCACCTTGCGCAGGCTGTGGTTCAGGCTGAACATTTTTGTTGCAGGTAGTGTGGGTAGGTAAGTGTGCTGGGTAGGGACCATGTTTGGGCGACTGATACATCTTCTACACAACTTGGTTGAGAGTGATTTGTACACTTGAAGGGCACATACAAATCCTTTCCCCCAAAAATCTCCACTTACAAACTGCGTTTTGTCGGCTCATAACAAGCCCTTCAGCATTAGACAAGATGTGGGTTGCCCATTTGTACCGTATCTTCCACGTTTTGCCACTTTTTGCTCTGCTGTGAACTGCATCACATACCAATGACCTTCATGGGCTCCCGAACGCAGGAAAATGCTCAGTCTCCTCTTGGCAAGGGGACAGGAGCACAGCACACACTGGGATGGACGCTGGGTGGGCAGGTCGCCGTTAACTCCTCTGCAGTGGTCAAGGTGTCTGTAGAGCCTCCCCATCCACCGGCTGTCTTTTCTTTCCCAGGTCTGCAGCGCTGGACAGGATCTGGGTAGAAGTCACCACCTTGCCGTAACGGCGAGAGGGCTGAGCAGAATCCCTGCAGCTGCAGGAGACCAACCTATTCAGACAAGTGGAGGCAGAAAAAAAAAAAAAAAAAAAAAAAGATTGGACATGTTTGAGATGTGCAAGACTTAAATACCAGAGTAATAATCAGATAGACCCAAATGAAGTACACGTCTTTGGCTCTGAGTGATTTCTAATTCTCCTGGCCCTAATATTACCGGAAACCCTGGCTCAAGATTGGTCCCTTCTGGAGCAAATAAAAAGCAGAAGGGAAGAAAGGGTATTGTTTATGACTTTTTTCCCATACACGTCCCTCCTTCAAACAAAGAAGTATGCAGTTACATGGACGATTTAGGGGCAGCAGCTGAGCAGGAATAACTATAAAATTCATGTTTTAATAACAACAACAATAATAAGCACACAACAGCATTTATAACCCTAGTTACAGGCCTGAGATATCATATCCATAGCAACTGCAGCAAGTGGTGAATGCCATATATTTAGAGTTCCCGTGCACCTGCCTAAAATAGCCACCGATAAATTATGCTGATGTTTGTGCCTTTTTGACAGCATTTTAAAAGGCTGTCAGTGCACTCTGCAATCGCGCCGAGCCGCCGTGGCGCGGCACAGCAACGGCAATTTCACTTCCCTACCAAACCTCCGCGTTCTCGTGTTTGTCTTCCCTTTCGTGTTTCTGAATGTGACAAATTGGTCGAGAAAGACACCTCGAAGGTGAGTGCAGCGGCGCGAGTGAGCGATAGGTGCAGGGGAACAGCTGCCGCCTGCTTCCAGCAGTCTGTTGGCTTCCCCGCTCCAGCACCGCGGCTGTCAAAACGTGCCTACCGTTAATGTATTGAATTAATAAACTGTTGCAAGTAATTAGGGCTCTATCCTGCTCCTGTTGCAGACGGTGGCAACGTGATCACGCTGTATATTAATGGCGTGTGCGTAAATAGTTTGCAAAGAGTTAATGAATGACTGAGAGGTGTTTGAATACATGGCTAGTCAGTTGTGGAGATTGTTACAGAGTCCAACAGGTCAATTGCGTGCTTGTAACCATGGCTTATAAGCATCTACCAGACCATCTGTTGATGTGCGTATTACATTTTATAACACACAAACTCCTGATGTCTGCAGCATGCTTATAACAGTTATTAATCTTGCATTATTAACTCTTTCAAAACAAAATCTCTTTCAACTTTACTATTGTAGTATTTACCAGCAAGAATTCCACCAATCTAACTGGGAGAGGGATCAGACTTTTACCCCATGTAGTGGGCAGAAAGGATCTGTCCCTGCTATATCATATGATGTTTGCGTTGAGCACTTTGGATTTTCACCTCTTAAGCTCTGCATGTGCACGAATCCCACTGAGCGTAAGCTGGGCCCACCCGGGTGCCCCCTGGGGTGATGCGATGCTGACCCACGGCAGCGAGGGGCACGTGCTGGAATCATACCAACACGTGGGAGAAACTTGCTGTGTTTTCCAATCGAATAGTAACATCCATCCCCAGATCTTAAAATGTGTTTATAGGCAATTAAATCTCACAGTTCATTCGTAAGGAGGATAATTATTGCCACTGGGAAGAAAGAAACACAGGTGCAGATTGACTCTAGTGACTTTGAGCTCACCCCTTTTACCTGCAGGAGAATTAAAAGGACCAGGAATGCTTCTAGGCTTTTGGGGGGTTGTGTTTTGGAGTTTTTTTAAACCTCAGGTATCCAATCATTAAAACAGATCTCAACATAAACTTCTTGTTTCTTTCTGTATTTGCAGTTGGCTCCAGATGAGATGGATATATGAAAATTAAGATTATTTGCTCTAGTTTGACAGAACATATAAATGGAACCTAAAATAAAGTCAGTAGTGGGTTAAATTATGGACTGTAGTTATCCATTTATACCAAATCTTTGATAGCATTCTATACAGAATAAAAAGACCTAAACATTAGATGTGCACGATACAATATATATGTTTTCACTTATTCATGTTTCCGTCAGCACAATGACATGCTAGCATCAAAACTCCTTGAAACATAATGAAATCCAAACTATCTTGCATTTGCAAGGAGGAAAAATAAAGTTTATTCAAGAAGATTATGGAAAAGCACAGCCTTAAGACTAATAATTTGGACCTCCAGCATTAAAAGCAAAAAAATGTTTCTGAAAATTGTTGAAATAAAACCCCTGACTCCTTCTTGGTTGAAATAGGATTTTTGACTTCCTATAAAAAACAGGATTGGGCCAGATGTTTTTTCAAAGAGATCAAATTGTCGTTAGATTTTAGGGTAAATTAACGTACAACTGTGAATGGCTGCATATATATTTAAATGATACTGAAAATGTTTTAAAGCAGTTGGAACATATTTCCAGGTGGTTTGGGAATGTGTAAATATTAGCACATTCTGAAGGTTGGTTTTAAAAGGCCCTTCATACTCGATAGGTCTTGACATCAATTTTCCCCTAATTTACTCTGGCTCTGTGTGTGCGCGCGCGCACATTAGCATACTGTACGACCACCACATATTTCAAAATGGGTGACTCATATAGGTTCAGTGGCAGCAGAAGGAATATTGGTCTAGTGGTGAGGGACGTGGAAAGAAGGTTGTTAATCATAAGCAGCTTGGAAAAGAAATTTCTGAAGTGTCTTTTCCAGAGCATGCCAAATACAAGAAATTACAATATTCCTTTGAAAGATGGCTTTCCGTCAGCACCTGGGTACTCGCTGCCTTCACTCCGTTTCCCTGCCTTTATTCTTTATACTACATATGAGCATTCCGAGAGGCACAATGCCCATGCTATGGATTGAATATGTCCTTCTCAATATGTTGCTTAGAAAACTACTGCATCTAAACAAGTAAGTTGAAGGTATAGAAAGCCCTTGTTTTCAGTGTTAAGGAAATGCGCTTGAACCAGAAATACCAACTTCAAATCTTTTCAAACTTCAGGCCAAATGAGAATATAGGATCTAATGTTGGTTTTGTTTAGAATGTCAAAAGAATTAAAACTGTCTTTGCTTTCTTTTTTTTTTTTTTTTTTTTTTTTTAATGTCGGGGCTCCAAGATTCTTTCTTGCATTGTAGTCTTAGTTTTCTCTTGCTGTACTACCACTACCTACAAACAACTTGCCAAGAATGCATGTGCTGTGTGAGGAGACTGGTTCCATAACAGAGAAAGTACTTAAAAAATGGACTTTTCATCTCAGTTGTTTAAATCCCAGTTACCAGCCAATTACAACCCCAACAGAGACAAACTGTCTCCTTTACATAATGCTTTTGTTAACTCCTCTGTATTCAACGCCACGTGGATATGTTCAAGCTACTGTTTTTTTCTGGATGGACTCCTCTAGCCCTGTCTGCACTTTTATTCTGCCCCTGGAGACAGTCACAGCTAAAATTCAGTCCAAATTGGGAAGACGTAGCGTAGCAGCTCTTGAGACTAGCCATCAAATAGCTTGTATATATATAGTATACCTTCCTTAGTGACTTAGGACCACTATTGCTGCAAGATAAATAATATCTGGGATAATTAAAATATTTACCCCAATAATTTGGACAAACCAATCAAAGCATTTTCCTTAGCATTTCTCCCAGCCTCACACTCCACATTTTCTTCTCTCAAAGCATTTCTGAAGCTGGTATTCATGCAAATGAACTGGGGGAACACTGAGAATTTGTCCTTCAGCACCGTACGAGCTTCTGGATTTGTTTTGTGGGAGAGAGTTGTCATTTGCCTGGAAGTTCCCATAGTGAATTTATTGGTCTTCTGACGTTCCTGGCGCCAGGTCTGCATTCCCATAAAACAAGCCAGAAGAAACTTTGGAAACAGAACCTTTATAGTAATCCACATATTGGGCCATATTCAACTCCAAAGTCAGCAGGTGCAACTCCCATTGATTTCAGTGGGAATTCTGTCTGCTTACGCTGGAGCTGAACTTGGTCCATAGTATCTGGGCATGCTTCCCAAAAACTCTCTTCACTGAATGCAGGGAATGAACCAAAGCTTAATACACTTCTCTGCTGTCCCTAGGAAAAGAATCAGTCTGTCTTTTCAAGAGGTTGTAGGGAAAAAAAATACCTGCTAGTCTCGCAAATCTGCTTTTGCCATTGTACCCCAGTGTGACTCCCTGAAATGTTCTCATGAACTCATGCCTCCCCTTGTTTGAAGATTGTCCTTCCAAGATCACCTTTTCTTTTGAGGCTTAAAAGGAAGAATTAATTTAGTCTCCTTTTCCTCCCCATGACGCAGTGTTTGTTATGCAATGATTTTTAAACGTCACCAGAAAAACCTTCTAACGCAAATAATTTAAGAAAGAACCTCTCCTGAAAAGGAACCTGATTTTGTCTGAAGAAATGCTTTTTCTGCTAAGTCTTACAGAGAAAAATGCTCAGTTGCATTAGATAATATTTTACTTACATCTCTGAGAGGGGAAGAACTCTCAAGTACATTTGTAAGACCCTCGGTCTTTAGGATGTGTCGCTGAAACTGAACATATGCTTAAGTGCATTCTTAAATAAGACACTTTTGAATGAGGCCTTACATAACTGTATCTTCGTAGCAGAGGATTTGCATTTTGTAGTATTTGCTACAGTAAGTGTAGAAAAATTAAAATAGCATTATAATCTCCAGGCAAAATGATGTGTGGGTTAAGGCATGAGGTTCCAATTTGTCAGCAAAATCTGGTGAGAGCAGATTTTTCGGGCGGATGTCGATCATCGCAGGGGCAGTATCTTATCAGAGAGGGCTGCTCTCACAAGAGTTTGGCATAGATTAGTTTATGTAAATTCAAGATAAACTGCCGAGTGAGATAGGAGGATGTCTGGCTACTTTCTCCACCTTCTCAATCCAGATGGAAATAACTGAGCTGAGGCCACGCTGTTACCTGCTCAAGTTGAGTCATCACAAGGTTCCTCCGATCATTTAGCTGCACCATATTCACTGTCAAACATGCCTTTGAAAAATCCCCTCGTATGCTTCCCGTTGGCATAAATCTGCCCGTGTCTGTTTATGAAATGTCAGTTTTCACTTTCCAACACACAAAACTGCCGGAATTTTCCCGAGGAGGCAGCAGGGGCAGCTCCATCCAGGAGAGCCGTCCTGGTGAGTAAGCAAGCTGCGCAGCAGGGCTGCTGGGGAGATTCGAGCCATTTTCTCCCTGCCCTTCTTTCTAGGTGGTGGCTTTTCCTTTGCTCCACTCCCAACACTCATAGTAGCAGCTATTAGTCACAAATCAAACAAAACCATGCCATAATTGTGGGATCTTCTAAATTGCTCTTAATCCAGGTTATTGTCTTTTGTAGGTGTACTCCTGAGAGCAGCTTTCTGGTGTAACATACTAGCTCTGCAGTCTCAAGAATCAAGAACAAATGCGTAGAAGATGCACCCCTGTCTGGTGTGTTGAGGGGAAACCACAGCAGAGGACTGACTGCCTTGAGCAGGAGGGAGGATTTCTACAAAGTGCCTTCCTACAAGGAGCCAGACGGCAGCAGTGCCACTCAGTGCATCATGCACCTTAAATACACCATTTAACTGATAAAATATATTAAAAAAAAAAACAAAACCAAACAAAAAACCCCACTAGTAACTTCTTAGACAAAGCCAGAAGAACCTTGAGCAAAATGCCCAGGAAAAAAAGTTGTGAGTTTTCTGAGTCAAAAGATGGAGCAGGCAATGCTAGAAGACGTGGTCCATAAAGGAGCCTTTTTCTTTTCAACCTTTTTCTGCTGGTGGTCCTAAACACCATTCTGCATCAGTTCACGCCAAAGGTTTTTCTCACTAGAGATATTTGTGCAGAGCCTGGCATGAGGAAAAAAGTATTTTATAAATCACTGTGAGAGGCATCTTCTGATCTTACCAGGTCTGAAGTACCTCAAGAAGAAGCTTTGAAGAATATTAGCCTTCCAGAGGGTGTCATTGCTCCTGAAGAACAAGAGCGGACCTGTATAGTCACTTTTTTTTTCCTGATCCCCTGCATTAATCCCGGCATTTAAACACTGAAGCCTCCTTCCTGGCTTCCCCACGTGGCCGTGTCCCCACAGAGCACAGCATGAGCCACTCTGGCTGTACTAATGATACAGTAGTTTTATCACATGTACTGTAATATTGTCCCTTGTAAAGCATAACACTCTTGAGTAGGCATAGTAAACTGAAGACAATCAAGATCTTAAAGGGTAATATGTTTTTATGTGTTTAGTAGCTTATGGTGCTATATAACTTCAGAGCCCAAATGCAGCAGCGGCCTCTCTAAATCACACTATTAAAATCATATAATGAGCAGTGCTGCTACTCTTGAATTCTGGCACACCAGAGGGTGATTTCCAGCACTTCTAGTCCCTAGTAAAAATGTTACCCTCTCTACTGTGGAGATGCTTAGTTTGTGCTGGGCAATGCTGCTCAGGATTGCAGTGGTGTCACTGTGACTGAAGGGGAGTTTTCTGCACTGATGCTGCTGTAACCAAAGATAGGAATTTGGCTTTTTTCTGCCTAGAGATTACCTAAATTGCAGTAGAAGAGACATTTTCAACTGCAGAATAAGTTTTCTTTGCTCATGGGACTTCTCCAGGATTTTTTCTTTTAAGAACTGGCTCTCCTCCCTGCTTTAACCCCGAGTCAGGACACAAAGCATCTCCAGCATTGCACACTGTGACCTGACACGTCCCCGCAGTCTGAGCAAGGCTTTGGGCATCCTACCCAACCTCCCAGATAGAATCAGCAGTTTTGAGAACTTCTTTCCCTTCTGCCCCGATGAGAGCACTCCTGGAGTGCTCCCGAGCGCTCGCTCAGCTTGTCCATGTCCACGCAGGGCTATATTGCTGTGTAGTGATGTATTGAGCACTGCAGTGTAGCCAACAGCCCTTTTCCCACCCAGCGTAGATGTCGATCATGCTCCTCTCAGCTCTGCCATTCAGCACTTGTGCAGCCTCTGGATTTTTGTGAGGGTCCAGAGAGCAGAACATGTCTCCATCTTCCCATCTGCTCTCTGAAAATAGCTGGAAATTAAGGTTAAAGACTGCCTTGCCTTTGGGGTTTACTTTGCCTCTCCGTAGGAGTCACAGGAGCATCGTGCCTGGTGCTACACAAGCCTTAGCAGCTGATCATGGGTCTGTGTGCCTGAAATCTTTTCTGAGATTCCACATGAAGGTGTCTGTAGTACGCAAAAAAAAAAAAAAACCAACCCTAAAAAAAAAAAAAACACCCAAACCGAGAAACACCCAAAACCAAATAACGCCAAAAAATCTGCCGGAGAAGATTTTCAAGATTGCTGTTGGAGGGCAGGACCAAGCTCTGCACAGGCAATGCAAGCTGTTTTATAGGGTGCTACTGTACTTATGAAAAGTCAGTTTTAAATGACTCTTCTTTCTTTCCCTTTTTTTTTTTTTTTTTTTTTTTTTGGAAGGATGACTGAGCAAGAAGCAGCATTGTGCCTGCAATGCGTCCCTTATTTGCCATCAGTAAGAGGTATGTGAACAGCAGTGGAAAACCACAGTAGCAGTGTTTAATGCATTGCCACTTCAGAAAATTTGGTTTCTGGTAATAAACTATCACATATGCAAGGCTAACACAAATTAAGTCTGTGATACACCAAATGTCATCACATTTTCAAATTGAGAGCATCTTGTTCAGAAAATCTCTTTCATTTTGGGTTCCCAATGCCTTAAAACAACTCCTCTGCAGCAAACACGTCCCAGCACCTGGGCAATGAGTACAGGACAGAACAGAATAGTAGAGAACAGTTTTTTTCCCCATTAGTGGTATTTTGCTCCTTCCTACAGTAATTGGAATTCAGATAATGTTAATGTTCCCATTCTTATGTTAAAATTAATAGTAGACTGCTGGTATTTCAGCTAGACATTAATTGTATAATATTCATACGAAAAATGCTATTAGTTTTAGAAATCTTCCAGATAAACTTATATAAATTTGTCACCACAAACCCATGAAAAAAAAAAAAAACTTTTATGCATATTGATTAGGGCTTTTCTATAGTAATACCAGAATCCTGAATAGTCCACTGGTAGCTGCCTGCTTCTAAATAAAAAGGGGAATATCCAGCTGCATCACTCCATTCTTTCAGTCTTTTTTTTTTTAATTGTAAGCCTGTCATTTCTCACCAGCATGTAACACTGGAGAAATTGCCTTCATACCAGGGCTTACTTCCACAAAACATGTTGTATAACAGGTTAATCTTTTACAGTTATTATCTAATTATTGTTTGAATTTGAGTGATTAGAAAAGGAGAAGAAAATACATATTACACATAAGTCTTCTGTAGAGATTTGGTGAGTGGCTGACATAGGCTTTCTAAAAAACGGGATCTGCAGCAGGAGTTTCCACGACATTTCCAGCCATGGGGAACTCCAGGAGCCCAGCTCACCCCAGTAACACCTTCCTGCTAGCAGCAGCTTGCCAGGGGCCAGATGCCAAGCTGAGCGATGGGCCCTCATGTGGGAAGGAAAACAAAATCATTGCAGACATGTGTCAGGGGGAAAGGTCCAGCCTTACGTGTCACACCAGCCATGTCCCAGCAGCCACTCTAGCCCATCCTTGTCAGCCTGGGTCTCCTCCAGACGCTCAGCTGCCACTCACATTAACAACAAACCAAGAATCGCCACCTTGGACATCCTCTGTGTTTCTCCTATTTTGGCCATGGAGAGAAATGCTAACCACCTCCTCCCTACACCATACACACACAGGTATACTCTTATTGCCCCCTGCTCTTCACTCCAGCTGGGTTTTCTCCACATCACCCACACCTGCATGGTATCATCATAAACCCCCCTCCGAGTCACACATAAGAGAAGATCCACAGCTGGCATAAGCTATCAGAGATCCATTGAAGTCACCTGGCTGATGATCTTCCTGGATATTCTATTGTAAAAACTTAATAGCATGTTTTATTGTTGTGCTATTTGCATTAGAGTTACAGGCCAGCTGTTAAGATCGTTATTCTGTTGTTCCTTGACGATTGTACCAACTATTCTTTTCTTCCAGCTCACCGCTATTTCCTCAGCTCTTCCATGGCTTACCCACACAAGCGTTTAAAGGGTCAACTTATTTTCAAGGCAAGCGTGCAGTTTTAATCCAACCTTCTTCTCCTATAAAAGGATGCACCAGCCTGGCTATGAAGTGCAAACTGGTTCAGTAGAAAACGCACTCAAGAAAGTTTTTTTACAAAACTCCAAAAAAACCAAACCAAAACAAAACCCAGAAAGTTGAAACTACTTATTTTAGTAGCTGAAATGTGGCATATTAAGGCAAATAAGTACATAGCAGCGTACAAAATCCCAGAGACTCATAGACCTCATGACCGCTAGAAAATTACTTTCACAAATGCTCTGCAATGCTTTGTGTAACCTGAGTTTTCCCTTCATTGTATTCCTTTGTGCAATTCAGATTTGTAAATCATTCCAGGAAACTTTTTATTAACTCACAAGAGCCCTCCGAGACAATATCCTGTAATTTCCACTGGTCTGAGTCAGACCTAGTCATATCAGCTGAGAAATATCCATGACCTTTTTCAGTCATTTTTCTTCTGGTGATCACAAAAAAACAAAGTAACTTCTGGGGGAAGGTCTGCTTCACAATTTTGGAGGGGAAGGTCTTGCCCATTCGTGCAGCCCAGCTGAATTCACACTGAATAATTTCATTATGCCTCTGTAAATTCCTCTTACAGCTTAAAAGGCACCGAGTATTTTTCTTTCATTGATTACAGCTGAGTAGTCTAACGCAGCTGCATTTCAATGGAAGTGAAGTGATTCCTTTATATTACAGCTATTTTGCCAAGAGCATATGATGTGAGGTGGATAAAAAGGACAACGTTACAGACAGCCACAGCAGAACCTCAGCTGTCATACTCTGAACCTCCCATAGCACAGTTTTTGTGTCTCTCCATCACAAGCCGACTCCTCCTTGCCGGGATGCTCAGTGACAGCAGCACTCACAGTGTCCCCCAAGCAGCTCAGACATCAGATCCTCTGCTTCATTTCAAGCCCAGCTCAGCAGAACCCGTTCCCTTTCCAAGAGCAAGAAATGCCGGTACATTATGGCTGCAGGGGAAACATTAATGAGGGTGGCTGTGTTTTCCCATCCTCTCTTAGGCGATGTTACACAAGGTACCCCGGTGGGAAGCTGCTATTGATTTCGGGAGGGACTGGTGGCACAGGGATGTGAGGGCCTCTGTCCCACCAAAGCCACAGGCTCTCAGATCAATTTTCACTGTGAATATGCCCTGGGCAATGAACAACAGGCTTCAGGGCAGCCCTTCACACAGCGGGCTCATGTTTTATTTGTGGCAAACCCTGCTGGAGAACATTCACTGATGTACCCAAAACCTTCTCCTGACAAACAGGCTGCTTCCCAAGAAAGACAGAAACTCATCCTCTTTTGTTTTCATCCGTTTTCACAGTGTACTTCTGTTGAGCTGACTGACATTTGAATAAGCCCCAGGAGAATTATACCTAGGACGCTTCTACTAAATATTGCCATTGCAGTAGGAGGGTGCAAACGCAAGGGAGGCATTTGGAACAGACTTGTAAACAGTTGCCTTGGTACTACCTAATTAGAGTGTTACATTGTCTGGTGGGATCCACTCCCAGGAATGTGCATAGCCCGGAATAACTTTTCCAGAGCCAGGGTGGTAGACTGTAAGCAGTCAAGATCAAGAAATCATTTGTAAAAGGAGTTGGGTCACTTTTGAATCTCTTTTCCTGGGGACTTTTTTAGTGGTGAGCAGAAAAGGAGACGTTTTGCCTGACACTGCAGCAGCTGTGCCTGCACGACTGAGGGGTCCAGGTGCTTTAATGAGAAAACCTGACATTTATCCTGTCGGTGGGGTTGCTCATATGGAAAGAAGCGTGGTCCAAGGAACCATCTCCAGAGGAGGATTTCAGAGTCCTGGCATTTTCTGTTAAGCTTGCTTTTGACCTGTTTGGCAACCTTGGCCAAGACACTTCTGCCCTTGCTCAGACTCTGTAAATTTTATTTTCCTGGTCCCGAGGCTCTCCAGGTGTCC
Source organism: Falco punctatus (assembly GCF_963210335.1). NCBI lineage: Eukaryota > Metazoa > Chordata > Aves > Falconiformes > Falconidae > Falco > Falco punctatus. Next base: position 65,794,073 of record NC_137587.1, read on the forward strand.
TTATCTGTACAGGAGCCAGGGCACCTGAGGCGCTGCTGCAGCTCAAAGTAATACAGGCACATGGTGACATGTCTGAGGAGATGTCAGGACTGTAAAATCTGGGTACCATTTGAAGCATCCTTCTCTCAACACTGCCAGGAACTCTTCCGCAGATCTTATCTATGGTCAAAATAAGCTTGTGATTTTCAGCTCTTTTTTATGTTCTTTTATTCACTTAGTCTATCGCACTTGCTTATGTCAGCACCCGTTATTCCTCCAGATTTTCCTACATACGTCTATGGAAGAACCATGAGGTGAGTATGTTCTGAGCTGCTTCCCTCTCCGATTTTAGTCAATGGCTTGGTACTTGAAGGCAGAAATCACATGGCCACCAGCTATACTGTCAGGGAATATGGTAGTGCTTCATCCCTGAGAACTCTAAGGAAAAAAGGATCCTGATTTTCTCCCCAGTCAGAATTCCCCAGAACTTTCTGGAAGTCTTCCCTAGGCAGAGGACTGCTGAGAACACGAGTGCGGGTACTTGAGGCTGGATAGAAGGCGTTGTGCGTGTAGGAGATGTCCTGGAAAAGGAAAAGAAGTGTTCTTATCCCTCAGGAGAGAATCAACAACACTAGGTGATCTTCCCTGTGCGAAAGATCAGACCCGAGATAGGATATATGAGAGATTTCATTAACACAGTCTAGCCATTTATTGCACATACTAATCACTTACTTAATGGTATTGCCATTTTTTTAATGGCTGTAGCATCCCTACAAAAAGAATGTAGATCATTCTTTTGCACATGCTTAAGTGTAACAATTTCTAATCAATTACATGGCTTTGGATTTCATATTACTATTTTAAATTTTAAAAAGAGAGGTTAAAGATAGCCATTTCAATAAATTCTGGGATTCCTGAGATTTTTTTAAGTCTGTTTGCTCAATTAGAGAGGAGAAGTATTTCCAGGTTCTGAATTCTGAACGTACAGAGAGAAAAGTGCTGGAACCAGCTCAGCCCACAGAACCGAGAGCAATATTTCTACAGGGCTTCTGATAACCATTTTTGTGAAAAATTCTAGATGTGATTTCAGCAGCTTTCCCTGCCATGAATTTTTCTTCTGTAATGGCAGCTGAATTTGTTACTCACTGTATTTAAGGTGATTCAAAAATGTAAAAACTACCCCCAAAAATAAAATGCAAACTGAATGTCACGCAAACTTGACACCACAGATCTGACTGCGAGCTCATCTAGCAGAACATCCACTGGAGATTTAATCAATTCCACAATAAATTCTTCTTTTATTAATGAGTAGCTGATTGGATTTGGTTTCTGTGAATTGACATGCATGAGTCCACCTGCCAGTTTTTGTGACTTTAACCAACATATTTTCGAAGGTTTTCCCTTCTCACTCTCTTTACACCATTACGAACCGCGCCCCCCCCCCCCCCCCCCCCCCCCCCCCGAAGAACAAAAGGAAACTACCTAAGTGACTGCACGGTGGAAACACTGAAACCAAACACCCTGTCCGCAAAGTGATACCACACAGACCAAGCAAACAACCTCGAAAGAAAGAGATAAACCCATTCTTCTCATCTCTTTCCATTTTAGTCATCTTAGATGTTCTTTTCGACCACAGCAAAAATCAGACAGAAAGGTAATTTTAAGAAGCTTTTAGAAAAAAATGCGGCAGGGCTGCAGTGGAGCTGCTGGCAGTTCAGCCCAGCGAGAGCCAAGCCAGGCTGGGCCGGGTCAGGATGTGTCCCTCGTCCCCAGGAGCCCCGGGTGGCGGCGAACTCAGGCTGTTCCTTGCTCGGTCTGAAACGGTTCCTTTATATTGGCGTTGAGTGAGTCACTAGCCAGGAACTGCATATCATGCGGACCATATGCAGGGAGCTGCAAAGATCTGACTCAGAGATGTAAATCTGTGTCGTGGTGAGGCACCGGGGGGTTTAGCGACACTTTATTCTTTCCGCCTTTTTTGCTGTTGTGGGGGTGGCAAGAAAAACCTTTTGTCATTTCAGGGACGTTTACTTTGGGAGAAATCAATTTCTTCTTTGTGGTTACGATCAGAGGCACGTGGAGAACGCGCCGGAGCTGGGATGCTCCCGGGGTCAATCGCCTACAGAAAAATCCCTGGAGGTCTCCAGCGCCGCGCTGAGCAGCAGCGAGATGATACATGAATCCGATCGCTCGCATTCCTCTCACTGAGACCACCCACATCCGATGGGAGCCATGGAGGCATGGAAATCATTTTGCTTGCGGGTGTGCGTGTGTGTGAGCGTGCAACCCCAGAGCTACCAGAGCCAGGCTCAGTTTTGGGGCACCAAAGCCAAGGCCAAGCCACCGACCCGCGGCTGGTCCTCAGCCGGCCGGGGATGGCTCAGGGGCTGCCGGGAGGTGCCCGGTGCTGCCCACATCCCATGGGAGTTGGTGGTGGTGGGGACCACCCGGGTGGCTTTCCCCAGCTGCTCGCGCTAGGCTGCCCGTGGTGCCCAGCACCCATGGGTCTCCCTCCAGGTCCCGATCCCACCCGAGCAAGATTCCACTCCGGTTTTTAGGTCGCCGCATATTTTGCTCATGACATATGGACTGGCTGGGGGTTCACGCCAAGAGGTGGGGTGGACTTTGCTTCAGGAAACCTGGATCCTCATTGAAAAACCCTCATTCATCCGGAGCAAAGGGAGGAAAAAGAAAACCCAACCCAACCCAGCTGCAATGCCTGCAGGCAGGCTCTGCTCCGCTATAAATAGATGCTGTTTATTTTACACCAATTTACCGCACCGCACCGCCGGATCGCGAAGCAGATTTCTCCGGGTGCGGGCTATCTCTGCCTTGGCTACCTGTGCTGGTGCCAGCGGGCTTTGCCTTGGTTCCTTTGTTTTGCTTTGATATGTGGAATTATTGGCTGATAAAATCTTCCAAGCTGGGATGCTGAGGAAGGAGGAAATGAAAGGTGTGGGATGTTAAGGGGGATCACTCCGAAAGAGTGGCTTCTTCATGTTATTTGGAGTCCTTGCGACCAGACCGCAGGTGGGCATCCTGTTGACAAAGTCTTCCTTAGCACGAGCAAAATGTAATGCAGTGCCTTTCCCATACAAAATTGCCCTTGTGATCAGATAGAGAAGCTGCTGCAGGCTTCAGCTGGACAGAGGAAACCTAAACCAAGGAATCGGTTGGCCTTTTAAATCTCAACTATTAAAATCAGACCTAGGGAGGAAAGAAATTCTAAAAGAAACTGGCATTTCTATTGCCTTTTGTCTCATCTCTGAGGGCTGACAGGGCTGCTCAGGGCCCCCTGACGTGGCTTAAGGTTGGGTCCTTGGTATTGCAACTACCACAAAAACCTGTGCAAGAGCTGCTCTAGGCTGGACCATTGCATCACGCCCGTGAACTGCAGATGGATTTTGCATAACTCTCCAGTTTTCCTTCTGTTGTTAGGCACGCTCTGGATGTCTGCAGTGGCTCCTCAGAGGAGTGCATGTTCAGAAGCTTTCCAGAGGCTGGAGCAGACAGATCTTAATCTCGGTGGTGCTGGAGCTGCAGGGCTTGTGCCCTGGGGCTGTGCAGGAACTCGCTGGGGGCCTCCTGTAAACTCGGGGAATTTCAGGACTGTCCTAATCGTCTTTCTGCTTCTCCCTAACCCTCCAAGGCCGAGCAGACCCTGACAGAGTGAACGCAGGCTGCACATCTGGCTTTTCTGCCAGAGAAGCCCGTTAGCAGAGAATAGACTCAAATGGCCACGTCTTTCCAGAAATCCTGACAAGGAGGTATTGGTGCAAGACTGAAAATCAGATGACGGCTGCCGTGTCCAGAGGGATGCACAGGAGCGGGTGCAGCAGCCGCACCACGCGCAGGGCAAGAGGAGCTTGCGGAGCCCGTGTGCCTCCTTCCTCCCACCTCCTGCTGCTGGCCCTGCCAGGGAAAGTTGGATTTCACTTTGCCACTCTAGAGAAAAGCAACTGGAGGCTGAGGGTGCTTCCCGGCAGACAGGGCGCGGGACGGGTTGGGTAAGGCAGAAATGATGTGCAGTGGCAGACAGAAAGAGGATGGGGGGAAGAGCAGGAGCTACAGGTCTGGGCACAGTCGTGCCTTTGGTAGGAATTTTGCAAGTCCCTGTCTGCATAGTGTTGTTGTTGATTTTGCCATCTTTGATCCAGGTAAACAGGACTTGTGTGCACAATGAAAACAAACAAGCCAGGCTGGAAAATATCATGAGTCAATAAGGCTCTTTTGGTGCCTCCACCTTTCTTAACTGCGAGTCAGCAAATGCTTAAGTGCTTGGCAAATGAAGGGAAGAGCCCAGGACTCCAAGCTTGGGGCAGCCCAGCCTCCACGCTGGGCTCCAGCCACCTTCTCCTGGTTAATTAAAAGACCATCAATGAAATGTTTAAATACTGGGCAATCAGCATCGTAGTGTGAATAATCATACTGACACTGCTGGGAAGCAGGTTCCCTCTGCCGCTGAGCATTATGCTGCCGGTGGAGGATCCTCCCAGACTGGACCTGGGGACCAGCGATGCGCGATTTCTCACTTGGCAGCCAGGCGGGTACCAAGCCATTGACTAGCACAGAAGAAGCAAGCAGCTCACTCCCAGTATTCCTTCTCACCTCTTTCACATAGATACCATCAGCCAGAACTCACACTTGTGCTCGGTGCAGATCTTTTCTGTCATCTGGAACCATCTCTCAGGATGATACAGAATTTGGTTGTTTCTGAAAGTTTTCTACATCAGGCTGCTGATGAAAAAAAAAGGAAGAAAAAAAAAAAGGGAAATCTGAAAACCATTCTCTCTTTTTGTATTTTACTTTGGCTGGATCACTTCCTACATTATCTTTATGATGAAGCACTCATGCTTTTTGACATCAAGACAAATGCTGGCAACTTTCCAGGAGCCCAGGAAGCACCATGCATGTTAAAGCTGCTCTGGCTGTCTTCTGGTGTGAATGGAAATCAGTTGGGGTAGAAGAAGTCTTTCCTGAGCACCAGCTCTATGCCCTCTAACACGCTCCCTCAACTCTGCTCCTCAATACATCACTCAACTCTGCAGCCTGGGATGCTCAGAAAATTAAATGTATATTATTACCATGGCGCAGGCCAGTTGTGCATTATGTGGGTGCTTAAAATTTAGTTCTAGCAATCTTTATTCCCTTCTCAAAATGTGCTCACCCTCTCCCTGGTATAAGCCAGAAGGGCCTGGCATCTCTGAGCAGCATTTAATTGCTCATAAACCTCTTTCTATTACTTTTTAAGTTGGTTTTTTTTTTTAACTCTGAGGACAGTAAGAGTGAAACGCATACTTCTCACTATTAACCCTTTCCTGTTTTATCTGTAGGTAAAAACTGTGGCACCCTCCCCCACTCACCGGAGAGGCAACAGTGACTTCTTGGTCCTGCTGAACCTGTGTGGCACCGTAGGAGATGGGCCAGGGGACCCGTGATGGAAACTCCCCACATCCCCCCCACGGAACAGCTGCTCCCTCCTTAGTGCCCAGAGCATGAGGGACATGTCTTTGCCCAGCATCATCCTCCCCCAAGGGGATGCCATGTCCCAGCCTTTCAAAAAGCGAAGCCAAACCCTGCTGGGAGCAGTTTGTCCTTTCCAGCATGGTCTTCACGGCTCTTTCCGCCCTCCTGATTTGCACCTATTTTCTCTCCTTCCTTGTAAGCGCAGCTGCTTCGCCCTTACAGACCACGGACCAGCAACATGCCCCATTCATGGCTTATCAGCCCTGCTCCTTAACCGGCTTTTTCTAATGCCCCGATAACTCTGTGACAGCCTCACGAGAGAGAGCATAAAACACGTGCCTCCCATGTGGCAATACGGGACTATCGCGATGAAGGTTCAAGATTCCAGGAGGAAAAAGACGTTGGAGATTGCTCCGAGACACCAGGGGTGGGTGTCACCTCGACACGCTGCTCCCCTCCCCATCATGCCCCACAGGCAGGGAACATCATTTCACTCGCAGGGAGACGCTGGTGTCGAAATGGCTCGATGGCAGAGCTTTTTTTGTTACTTCAAGTTAATCATGAGTATTGGATATTTGGGAACCTACAAAGAGAACTCAGGCTCTGCATGTATTTTAAATTATATGTTCAGTTAAATAAATTAACACAAGGCACTGAACGCTTTCTCATTTCTGGGTGGTTTTGAATAGACAATAAAAAACCCCAAGATACCAGATAACATTTTATTGCAGAATATAAATTAATCTCTGTTTAGCTAAGCAGAGAATATACCACTCAAAAATTAAATGCTGAACTCCTAAAAAGGAATAAAATTATTAAAGAACATAACTAATAATAAGGATATCCCACCGAATTATCTCTGTTTCCATCATATGTAGCTCTTAGATGCACTTCTGATTATTCATCTATTTTGTTTTCTTGTTGGGGAAAAAAACCCCAGAATTTTATTTAGTTATTTCCATATTAAAAAACCTTGCCCACAAATGAATTCAAACTTTTTTTTATTGCATTGGTGAAATTAAGTAACATTATTTCTACCCCAAAAGCATCATATGTAGAAGTATGAAAACTGTAGTAGGAAGAGAGCAGTAGAACTGGTCTTCTTTTTGCAACATTTGATTTATTCTTTGGAACAGTTTTACCATTTTCAATAGAAATATGTGTCCGTCCATTTCATGAAGAGCCATTAATTGTAACTAGTTCCTCAGCAAGTATTTTAATATTTTCTTTTAAAAAATAAATTATTTTTAAGCATGTATTTAACGTAACGCTTACCTAGACCATCAATTGCTGTAGTTAAAGCATGACACACCCATCAATTGACTAGAGAACCATACAGGTAATTCTTTTTTTTCAGACTAACAGAATATGTTGGTGTTTTCTTTGTTTCCTCTAGAAAAAGAACAGGCTTTTGCAATTTAGGATTTTTAAGGGAATAGCCAGTAAGTGGAATTAAACATATTATGTTTTCCAAGAGAGTTCTGCAGAGGCTTTGTGAAAAACGGTCCCATACCCAGGCTGTTCACAAAGTTTGTTTTCCATTGAGTGTAACAGGAATTTGTCTGAAAATAGGCATGAGGCTTTGCTTTGAGACAGAGCTGGTTTCTGCCTCAGTACTACAAGAGTAAATTGGGTGTAACTCTGCTGCACTGAGTGGAGTTGTACCTGTGTAAAATCACTGAGAGAAAAGCTAGAAGGTGAGTGCTTCAGAAACGCAGCTATTTTCTTAAACAGGAATCCAACTTGTAAAACTGATTTTCTCTGATAATCTTTAACTGCCTTGAACTTGTTCCCCTTTATTTCTAAAGCCCAGAGCTTCCTGCTATGTTCAGCCCCCGAATTCCCAGCCAGCATCCAGCCCTGATGCGTTTTCACCCTCCGCAGCGGTGGTGGGGATGTTGCTGATGCTCATCCTGGTGCTGTGTGGGCTGGGTGCAGGCTGCGGGGTTAACGTGGTTTAAACCTCCCTTTTGGGAATGTGTTTGGATTTCAGTGTGTGTAAAATACTTCCCTGGAGTTGAACTCCTAATTCCTATTCTACACTCTAGTTTTCATTTACAAGAAAAGATGCCCCAGTTACTTGCTTTTAAAGATACCCAGTGCCAGTCGACGCGGTGGCAGCAAACAGTTTTTAAGGAGAACAGATTCTGGCCCTCTGTATCCACCACAGGGGTAACCAGTAACCAGGGCCATGATAAAAAAATCTGAGTAATTTTGAACATGTGTTACGAGGAGTCACCAAAATACCAGTTGTTAAAGAGCAGTCATGGCTTTCCTGGCGGCAGGGGTCTGCCCTGTCCCCGGAGCATCCAATCCTGGGGCCAAGCCTACGCCTCTTCCACTTAAAAAAATAAAGGCAGATGTGGCAGACTTAGTCTGTATAGTTTTATTAGCATGCTTTTTTTTTTTTAATTGCATAAATTGAGCCGTATGTATAAGTGAGGAGTTTTAAAAGCTTCCCTTCTGATACCTGCGTACAGTCCTTCCACGGCATGAACAGTCATCATTGGGATTATTAGAATAATGTCTGGAAAACCCAGCTATGAAACGTGATGCCAGTGTCCCAGAAGCTGCACAGACTCAGAGCCAAAAAGATAATCCTTGAATTCCCCAACCTAAATAAATCACAGTGGTTTTCAGGAACCGTTTGCAGGATCGGTAGGATTTGCTTTAAAATATTATTTGGATTTAAAATTTGTAATGGCAAAACTACTGGCTCAAATGAAATTAAAACAAAATCACACCCTTCTGTAGAGTCACTCAAAAGTTTCCCATCACAGTTTTGTTGTGTATATTTTATATATATATTATATGTACTATGTTTAATATATTGTATTTATTATATATAATTTAATAAATATATTATTTAGGCTTGCATCAAAATGGTAAATATAAATACTAATGTTCTGCATTACAGAAATTTTTAATAATCTGAAAAATAAAAAAAAAGTGTAAAACTAATAGGGTTTAATTAACTTTTTTTTTTTCCAAGTAAATTAGTAACTTTTCAATGTGATATGCATTTTTCCCACTGTCTCCTGTGTTTCCTGATTGCAGCCTTGACCGAGGTCAGGAACAATAAAATTCAATGAGAAAGGACAATTCCCAGAGCTTTCTGAGCCGATGTTATCTGCCCCAGAGGTTGGGATCATTCAAATAAAGATCAGCATGATATCAGAACTCTCGGTTCTTTATCCAAACAGCTGAGCCTTTTCCAGCTGGCCCATCACAGCTCAATAATCATATAGAGTTATATCAGTGATGCTCATTCATATTTCACAGGCTATAATAAACACAGCAAAAATTAGATGAGGTTCCATTTGAGGTTAAATGTTTCCATGAGATAATAATTTCTGTTTATAACAAGGAAAAAAAAAAAAAAAAAGAAAAAAAGAAAAAAAAAGACCACTGGTCTATTTTTAAAACCTAATTTAGACCCGGTATCCAAAATATCAGCTCACAACAGACCACGAATGAGACAGGACTATGCTCTCCTCTTCGTGGTTCTAGATGTAACTGAGGGCGCCCGCCGGGAGCCCCGCGGTGCAGGGGCTGAGCGAGAGGGAGCTGCGTGCCTGCATCTTCCCACTTTGCAGGTGGTTTTCATTGTGTCATGCCCAACGATTCTCACAGCAACAGATTTTCCTGCCCTGGCCAGGGCAGAGCCTTTACGCCCTCGTGCCACGTTCTGGTTTGTTCCTAAAACTTGAAATCGTCCCAAGGAAAAGGCACTGCATCCCTTCTTGCTACTGTGCAGCCACTTGGGGGTCTTGGGGTCCAGCCCTGGGGACCTCCCACCAGTGCCACGGGGAGGTGGGACATCGACGGCTGGGCCATCAGCATCACACACAAGCACAGAAAGAGAAACGGGGAAGAGACGACAGAAAGCTCATGCTGGGAAGGATGCAGCCTCCTCTGCCAGGGTGCTCACCCAGGGCCGGGGGACAAGGGCATGGACAACATCTGCCGAGGAGCGAAGGCTCCAAACCCAGGGCTGCCCAGTGTAGTTTGCTGTTCGATGGTGGGAACCTTCACACAAGCACTTAGAAAGGTCCCCCCACCAATTACACCAAAACACGCTGCTGTTCGGAGCTGTAGGTGAGCAGGAACCTAGCAGGGAGAGCAATGCTGCTGTCGAGCTGGAGGAAAGCAGGACCAAAGAGTTATCATTAATTGGACCTTAGCGGTGTGTTCAAGGCTCGGCTGAAGTTTGAGCTGCAATGCGCTGGGTGCTGAGCAAATTCACCAGCAGAACACGATCCCTTGCTGTGAAGAGCTTCCCAGCGAGATCAAAGGGTGAGAGGTAAATGCATTAGTCTTGTTTTGCAGTTTGGAAACAGCGGCGGCAGAATGTTTGCCAGTGATTTTCCCCAAGGTCCTACTAAAAATCCAAGATAAAGGCTGAGCAGACCTCTGAGGCTGTGCTCAGCGCCATAACCACCTGGCTCTTCTCCCTGCGTTGAGCTTGCAGCGGAGTGTCCTGTCCTCTCCTTGACTTCGATAGATTTTTAGGGCACACAGAGAGTAAAACTTCCATAATTACAGGCCCTGATGTGTTAAAGAGCACTCCAAGTGCTTTTCTCCGGTTTTGCACTGGAGCAAGAAGGTATAGTTTCTTTTTTCTCTAATTCATGCGCCTATTTGGAGTTTAGGTATTTCTGCCTACAGAGCTGTATGTTCAGGTCTTATGCCATGTTGCTCGTGAGCCATAAGCTGCAGTCTCTTTTCAATGAGAAAACAATAAAATTACTTGCTTTTGTTTCTTTTCAGGCACAGAACATTATACCAGCTAAAAAGCGCCTTTTAGAAACACAGCTTTGCTGTAGAAGAGGGCTATTAACTTGTTACCCTGTCCTCCAGCAACTATAATTCATTGTGCCATTAAGACGGTGGCACGGGCTGATAGCAAAAAAAACAGCCATGAGAAAACATTCAGTAAATTATTTTGCAACTTGAGTTTATTAAAAGTGTGTCCTTTAGCCTGTCTGCCTTAGAAAATTCTGATTTTCTAAGCAGTTGATCCTGCTTTTCCTGGAGCGGACGGAAAGACGTCCTGGGCAGCCCAGCAGGTCCCACCACGATGGTGCTGCCAACGCGCCCGCGGGACGGAGCCCGGCGCATGGCATGGCCTCCCTGGTCACGCTGAAGGTGGCTCAGGCACGAGGCTTAAATTCCTGCTCTACAGAGCAGGTGGAAACCACCTTGGCATGGCAGGAGCAAAGGAATCTCACCTAACTCCAGCAACCTGACCCCGCAAAAAACTCCAGTCAAGGGTCCCTGGGGGAAGGTGGGGAGGAGGCACCATCACCTGCCATCCTTGTCAGGCACAAGTGTTTTTAAAAGCTGAAAGCTTTTTTCATTTTTTTCCAGCTGATTTTTTTCCCCAAAAAAATTTGGAAAAACGGAGAGCTGGTTATGGCGTGTTCACATGAAAATCTCCAGTTCCAGAAGTTTTGTTGTCATAGAGCCAGATCAGCTCAGAAACGTGAAGCCAAGGTTTCCAAATCAGACAGGCAGTAAGTGCTTTTTGAGAGCCTGCAATCTGGAAGCCCTGTCTCTAGAGACAAACGACGAAGCTTCTTTCCGCCGAGGAGGATCAGAAGCACCACGCTCCTGCTTAGCCGAGGGCACCAGCTGGGGGGTAGCTCGGGATTTTTCAGCCTCCAGGTAGCACTACCAAGAAAATTAATAAAATTAATATCCCCTGCAGTGTGTTTTCATGCCTCCTTCCAGTGAGACGTAGCTAAAAGAGACCATCTTATGTCATAATTTGAAAAAGAAAAATCGGGAATCGTGGGAGTTAAGGCTTCCTTCCAGAAAAATAAAGGCAGTTTGGCAGAGGAAGGTTTCCAGGCAGGACATAGCTGCCCATTCAGGCAGGCTGAGGGAGGCAGGGAGGGATCTGGGACACCTGAGCAGTGTTTGAATCTCATTAGACGTGGCTTTGTTTTAAAGCGAACAGGTAACCGGGAAAGTTAGACTCAGCCCAGTTTGGGACTGGAGATGCCCCACAAGCTTTGCGCAGCACCCTCACACTAACCATGCTCACCAGGGGCTCAGCCCCCCGCTCTCTCTGCTCCAAACCCCCCCCATGCACCAGCCCCCTCCCGCAGCCAGCCCCGCTTGCCTCCCCAGCCCCCGCGGTGTGGGCAGGGGGCCCGATCCTGGGCTCTGGGGGGTGGGGGGTTCCCACCAAGCCCAGCAGAAAACAAATCTCCCACGGGCAGATTTTACACTTCCAGGTGAAAAGGCTCAATGAGGTGGGAAACGAAAAAATCCTCAGCAATTTCGTTGGTTTAACAACTTCTAAATGGAATGGCATTGATTATTTTAGTGATGAAGTATATTTGGAAGATGGAGACAACACAAAAGCATGAATGAAGATTAACTCTTTTTTCCAACCCTAGAAAACGTTAAAAAGAGTTACCAGAGTATTTGAAAATATTTTTAATAGTTTGGAACAACTAAATTTAGCTAAGCTGCAGATAGGCCTCTCTTTATTACAGCTAGAGTTACTATGGCAACATGCTACAATTATTTATCGCCATGACGATCCACTGTAGATTTTTTAAATGCATTATCTATTTTTGTTTGCATTGTCATTCCTGCCAGGGGAGGGAAGACACCAATTTGGTGCGCTGTGAAATGGTCAACATTTCATCCAGGCGATCACGGGGCGGAGGCTGGGGGAGATTTTAAAATGAGCAGCAGCAAAAGCCAGGGGACAGCCATGCTCAGGATTAATTTTTTTCCCCCCCTTTTTTTAATCTAAAATAGGTTACTGCTTCTAACTGACAAGGGAATAGGAGCTTGGTCTTTGCTGGTCTTCCTCCTGGCTACTCTTTGATAATCTGAGGTACCAGAAACAAACGTGAATGAATGAAGTTCCGCGAGACCCATGACCTGTTATTATCTCTGCCACAGGGAAAGGGAAACGCGAACGAGCTATATTAGGCAATTTCTTTAAGGTCACATCACCAGGCAGCGGTAAGGACGTGATTAGGACCTGCTTCCTTGGCCACGTTCTCTGGTTGGTGGCAACATCACGACTGCAGTGCCACCGTCACAAGTGCTCTGTGTCTTTGTTATATATATATACACACATATATATATATATAAATAAATACACCAAGTCAGGGGAAACTGGAAAAGCCCGTTTATCCCTAGTTTTCAGGAGAAAAAGAAGGATACCTGCTACATACTGCAGCTTCAGTTGTTAAGCTGTGACAGTACAGGTGCCCCACCAGCTCCCTAATGCTTGTGAGACTTTTTTGGGGGTGCAGAGAGGGTTTCCAATGGCCTTGCTCAGCCCACATCAGTGTTCCAGGGTGCTGGTAGCCATCTGCTCCAACCTGGAGATGTCTGGCCCTGGCAGAGGCACAGCAGACCTCCCTCCATCCTGGGACACAGTGCATGGGCAACCCTGTCTTGTGCAGGAGACAGACAGACCATCCACCTCCCTGTACCCTGCTGGGGAAGATGCTGGAGTGGAGCAGACATGCTTGAGGAAAGGCTGGTGGATATTGTTCTGACACATCCAAATAATGCCCTGCTGGTCTTGTCCGTAGTGGTGGTTAAGTAATCCTAAGGAGGACTTGGAAAGAGCTCCCTTTGTGGCTCTCTGACTAATGAAAAGCCCTTTATATAATCCTGCAATCAACAGCATGGGGCTGCTGGGACTGGTAATTGGGCTACAGACGGGCGTCATTTACGGGAGATTATGTAATGTACCGTTCTGCCATCGTCCGCTCCCAAAACTGTGAGTCTTTCTCCAACGCTTACATTCCCAGAGACACAAGTAATGATCAAGACCAGGCTCTTCGCATCTTAGATCACGAACAGAATCTTTACAGATGCAGCTAGTTTGGATTAAACCCGACTCCCTGGTGCACTAAGGAGCAGCCAGAGGCAGCTCCTGGTGGGAGATTCCAGGTTTTCGCTCTTGTACAGCACGCGTAGATGCAAAAGTGATGGGCACTCAAGAAATTATTAGACAGGCAAGCTAGACAGAGAAACAGGGGAGACAGTGCGGCTTGGACTGTATCCCAGCTTCTTTCTTATCAGTGGGTGTCCCCTGAGGGCTTTGTACCGCAGGTAAAATAAGAAAGGCATTTTAGGAGAAAGAAGTACCTCAGTAAATAAGGACACAGCATGCAGAGATAGAAAATGCTACATTACCATCCAAATATTGGGCTGGCAGAGAATTTGCAGAGCTGCTTGAATTAACAAAACATTAAAGAACACGTAAGTGTTACTTTTATTAGATGAAATGTTCAGGGTCTACAGACAAACCATGACTGCCCACTAACAAATGCCAATGACAACCAGTGAAACTGGTGAGGAAAGCTCACCTGCATTACACATTGGCAAAAATGCCCTGGAGAAGCAAGAATCATTTTGAAATACCTCTGTACCCCTCTGAACCTAAACCACATCATTTTAATGCTTGAGGATATGGGCTTTATTGGAAAAAAAACCAACACCAAAACACCCACTTATATAGCTGTTTTGAAATTATAATCCAGCAAAGACACCCTCCTGCTAGGGAGCTCTTGGGTCACACATCTCCTGTTCTTCAGTCTGATAAAGCAGACGGTGCTGGTGCTCCCCCAGTGTCTCCTGGTACTTTGTGCTGCAAAGCAACTGGAATTTGCTGCTTGTGAGGGTGTTGGAACCAGGTCTTTATCCGTTAGCAAAAAAGCAAGGCACTGTGCTTCCTCCTCCTCTGTTGCCAAACACGTACCCAGCAACATCAAAGCAGAGAAGAGTTTTTACAACAGCCCCAGCAGTGACTCACCCGTTTGCTTCCTGGTCCTTATCGGGGCAGATCCACTTGGCAGAAGCAGCAGCGCTGCTCCGCATCCCTGGGCCCGCGCAGCTTCATCTTCACCACTGCCTCTATCTACAGGTTCCAGACTGCAGACAGGGCAGCATTCCCTGGAGCTGGCTCCCGTAATTTGCAAACTCAAGCCCGTGTGTGAAAGATGGAGGGAGAGAGCAAAGGGAGCGGGATGAAAGGGTTCACAATAATCATTGTGGGGTTTTGCATGGGTTTGGTAGGTGCCCAGCTTGCAGGGTGGCAACCTGCTGCTGTCAGGTGTACAGGGATTTATGTGAAATAACAAAAAAGCCTGACCTGACCGTCTCCAAGGCACAGTTTAGTGTTGGGCTGAGATGCTGGGACTAGCTCTAAGCAGGCTTGTGTGATGGGTAATTCATTCCACTTCTCAGAGAGGCCTTTCAGTCCAAGCCACACATCTCGTGAAAGCGGCTGTGGGACTTGCTGTGCCTGAGCGGAGCCAGACAGACATTCCCAGGGCGTCGCGCTCTATTTATGACACTATTTCCAATAGTCTTCAAGGGGGATTTTGCTGTATGTCAGCGCTGCAAGACCAATAACCAGACTGAAAAATATCAAAAACAAAAGTGAGAGAGGTTTGCTTTCCAGCCCTGTTTCTGGGGTGACGGTTCCCTACTTTTGGCACAGACACTCCCTCAGAGCAGTACGTGGTCCCGCCTGCCAAGCCCCCATCCTGTGGCAAATCCACCGAGATCCACGGTCAGAGTGAGCCCCAGCGCGCTCCTGCTGTCATGTCAATAATCCCTGGGCAAAATGAGTTTGGGAACTGCTGTTTTAGACCAGACGGGTTAACAGTCATCAGTTTAATATTTTTCCTGCACCTTCCAAAGCTGATCCATTGATGAGTAGATGCACTCTTTTGCTTTCTCCCCTGCCTATATGAACCACGGATCTGAGTACAAAACCCAGTGGTGATGCTAACAAAAGCCTGAGAAGCATTTGCAGAAAGCCTGAGCACACCCAGGCTCTGTGGCAGGAGCGTTT
Organism: Falco punctatus; assembly: GCF_963210335.1. Lineage (NCBI taxonomy): Eukaryota > Metazoa > Chordata > Aves > Falconiformes > Falconidae > Falco > Falco punctatus. The sequence goes on from NC_137587.1 coordinate 65,809,362, forward strand.
GGGGGGTAATGGTTGAGTTACACTGGAAACCAATCTCTTTTCCACCTGGCAATGGAAATACCACTTGAAGAAAAAGAAAGAAACAGCACCAGAACTGTTAAGACCTCCGAAGTTCATTGCTGCTGAGAGGGTCCATGAACGGGAGCATCTCTGTTGCCATGGTTGAGACCCTGAGGACAGGGAAGGTGAGTTGGACTGAGCAGGATTTCCCTGATTTTGCAGGCTTGGTGCCAGGATGGGGGCAGGGTGAGTGCACCCCTGATGTCGATGCCCGGGGGGACATGAAGCCACTTCTGCAATGCACGCCATGAGATGACAGCCACAGCACAAGCCCGTGCAAATGGGAACTCTGCAAGTCACTTCATCCCGGGAGTTGCTCTGCTCCTGTATGGGAAGGTGTGGATGTAGGTGGATTATGAGTTTTGGAGGACAACAGAAAAGCTATGAGGAGCTGGGCTCTTGTACTAAGCACTGCAAATATCCAAAGGGAAGGAGAGTATCTCTTTGCAGCTACTTATGATCTGTACAAAGAAAGGTTGGGATTTCAACAGGAAACTGGAAACATGGGTATATTGAGTGATTTTTCACAGGTGACACTCAACAGAGTGTTTTCTTTGCTCAGACTATTTACTGATGTGAAAAACAAAATCCTGCTTGTTTAGAAAAGTGTTTTCTAAGAATTAAATCTGTTTCAAGTCCTGAGCCAGTGTTTGCAGAGATGATTGTATTGGATGCAGGAGGACAGATTTCGTTTTAGGCCAGGTCTGTGGGGTTACAAGGAGCCCTCTGATGTTTCTCAAGTGATGAATTATTTCAGGGAACAACCTGGGCTATAGCAACCCCTGTGTCATGGTGGCAGGGTGAGAAAGAAAGACTTTTAAATGTTAATTAGTAGGGAAGAGCTGTCTTGCACACTAACCGCAAAGATCTCCGGTGGTGGCAGGAGGCAAAGGAGAGCAATAGAGCATTTCATTTGTAATGCATGTTTTTATTTCACCTTGGAGATCTGCTCATTGATGGATTTGGCATGCAGATAATGAAACTGCATTGCTGTAGGGTCCCTGACTGCAAGGTGCTTAAGCACAAAAGGAAGCCCCTAGGAAACCTCCTGGCAGGGGGCTGGAAGCCTGGCATTTGGCAGGGATTATGGGAAGAGGTGGCAGGAAGGTTGTACCTGCAAGCAGGTGAGAAACAGCAGATGCTGACGCTGCACAGTCCCCAGCTGGGCCAGGGGAGGGTGAAATGGCAGAGGGAGGATGAAGCAACCCTACACAAGACGGAAAGGATGAGCTGGGTAATGGCGCCAATTCAAGCTCACATGCTCCTTTCTGTTGCTTCCTTTTTCATACTGAGGTCTCACAAGCAAATCCCAGTCATGCACCGTTGCCATCAAGCTGGGACCACTTTCCAGCCCTCTGGCTTTGCTTCCCCCCCCCACATCTTTTGCATTAAGTGGACAGAGGTGCCACAGCTCCACAATGTGCAGTTTTTGAAACGTGGCCAAACTGGTGGCACGGTTCTCCTCCACCCTGCCCCGGCATCACATTTTGCTCCGGGGAGGAGCGGGTGGGGAACGCTGCTGTGTCGGAGCGGTTACGGCTCTGAGCGCCACGCGGTTTGGCTGGGGTGGTGATGTGCCAAGCGCCGTACTGGCGGCCATCTGCTCGCAGCAGGCTCCAGCTACTGCTCTGCTTTGGTTCCCTCCACCGGGGTCAAACTTGTGCTGCCGTGAGGGTCGCCCCTGCCCCGGGCTGCCCCATGGCACACAGTGGGGTAACACCCCCCTGCACCCTGAGCCACGGGGCACCTCCCAGCCAGTGACAAAACCCACCTGCAGGCCCCTCCTAAACCGGTGTAAATCAGGAATGACTTCACTGACATTAGAAGGGCCAAACACAACGTCAGACGAGAGTGAAGAAAAATATTCATGCCTGAATCCTTCCCTCTAATTAAAATAAAAAAAAAAAAAAAAAAAAAAAAAAGAAAGAAAAAAAAAAAGAAGGAATGGGCCAAGGAACGAGCTGTTACCGTGCACGGGACTGGTCCAGCTGCTGGCAGCACCTCGCCTCAGCAGCAGTTGACTTCAGCGGCTGCATTTTGTTCAGTTGCACAGTTTTAAAAGTGCTTTTTGATCCCAGGATGAGAAGTGCTGTATAAGTGTAACATTCCCTGGTACAGCTGTCTGTCAATCCCCAGAGCGCGGTCTGCAGCTCGCTTATTTTCTGCAGTTAAGGGGAACCGCAGTTACAGCACTCCTGCACGTTTAACACCATTTCAAAGTCCCTCTTGACTTCCCTTTTCATCCTTCTTCAGGGCTATGTTTAGACTCCGATTTCCAATCTCCTGGACTGAGATTGTTATTAAAATGCAGCACTGGTAATGCTCCATGCAGCCCAGCCATAACAAACCACTGCAGGCAAGCACAGCGCTGGGGAGCTGGGGGCTCTGAGTGATCGCATCGTGTTTAGGCTTTAAAACCAGACAGGCTTGCTTTGTTTATAGGGATCTAAAGACTATTCCCATCTACTATATACAAATATGGCAACAGGGAAAGGTGGGGAGAAAGGAGGGGTAAGAGTGTAATCTGCAGAACCAAATGTAAGGGCTATAATTAATCAGGTAATTGCAGTATTTGCATGGAGTGTCTGTAAATATTACCTTTATTTCTAAGTATAGTACTTTGGACCACGTATCTTATCGGGAAACAAACCGTCAAATAGAAAACACATCCACTTGACTGGAATATAATGAATATTAGGTCAGCCAAAATGCAAACTGGCTAAATTAATTTGTAGTTGTGTACCAACTGATGTTGGTGTGATACTCTAATGAAACCCTTCCAATAAATATCTGCTGGAAGAGCAATGCAGAGGAGTGAACGGAGTGTGCAGGGAAGGATTATGAGGGTTTTGTGTGATTGCAGACGGATGTCCCAGAGAGCAAAGAGAAAAGAGGGGTGATCTTGCAGAGCAGGGGGAGGATGCAAGGGCTGAGCAGGGAACCCCAGCAGTGCTTTGCAGAGAGCCTTGGACCTCAGAGCTGCCCCTGAAGGACCTCAGCTGGGACACCCACGGCTGGACTCAGCCCTCCAGAGCAAACGTGACGCAGGCGGAGGCTCCATGGGTGGCCCTTGGCTCACGTGGGGTTCCGGCTGCCCCGACACCATGCCGTGCCACTCTCCGGGAAAGCCGTTGGTTGGCATGACGGCAATTTGGAGCAGTTTGAGAAACGCTGTCTCAGTCCTGTGAGAAGTGCAAAGCAAAACACGCAGGTTTGAATCCTGCTTTAAATGCTTTCGTTCCTCAGGCAGATGATTTAGGGATAACTGGAAACCAAAACGCTCTCTCTTTCTGCCTTTTTCATATCCCTCTGTTTCCTTTGGGCAAGGTCAAAATAATCACTGAAACAGTCCATTTGCAGAGCTGCAGTATGTTGATCCCAATGGGAATCTGGGGGCAGAATGAGCTCTTTCTTGTTGAAGGGATCCGACGTCTGGCATGGGAGGGATGCTGCCCATCACTCCAGCACAGGCTGGATTGGGTGTTATTTTCACAGAAAAGCATAACTGAGAAATAGGGTGCACAGACAAGACCCTGAGCGGTGCAGCGGGGCGCAGGGCCACCCTCTCGCAGCAGCCCTTCAGCCCCCAGTGCAGGGCACAGGCCAGGCAGGGCTCCTGCTGGGAAAACCTCCCCAAGCACTCGTACTTGCTGGGGCTCTCACACCGTGCCAGTGACAGCACGGGAGCTCTGCAGGCTGGAGTCGCTCAGCAGGGGGGACGAGCAACCAGTGGGAAATGCGGGTCCTGATGGTGCCATTTCCCCCAAGCACCCCACTGGCAGGTGGGGACCCCAGCTGTCCCATGTGCTGCTGGGGTCCCAGCACAGCAACGCAGCACACCTACCCTGCAAAATCCAGACCCGTGGCCTGGGAACCCGTCTGCCTCTGAGCTGCCATATCTTCCATCGCCAACCTGCTCCTGCGGTGCCACGGGCCAAGAGCAGCTACAAGGCACCAGCTGCCTGCTCGCAGTGGGGTCTGTTTCCTGCACTGCCCCCAGGGAATGCACTTTGCTCTATGTCCTGAAACTCAGTTTCAATTTGGATGGCACATAGAAAGGAATGGGTGGCTTACAGCGAGAGAAATGGCTAAGGAATGACTTGTCCTATTCTAGTAGTTGGTGAGTGGAAAGTTCCCCCTAAAAGCTAAACACACGTCTTATCTCCAGCTCAGCATGAGCATTTCACAGCGGTCAGAGCTGCTGCCCCATGGTCGCAGCAGCGAGGGGGGAATCCCTCTGACCCAAAAAATTCCAGTGCTGTGTTCCCAGGGGAGCACAGTAGCTAGCTTAGTGATGTTGACATTGTAGAGATGCCCTTGAAGTGGGATTATAGGGCACATGCTGAATTTATTGGGGGGGGGGGGGTGTCTGTTAATTTGCCCACATGATGTGTCATACGACTATCTGCTAAGTTTACATCAGCTATTCACAGTAATATCAGGTGCACTTTATCAGATTCAGCATTAGTCACCTCGGAGTGAAACAGCAGAGGACCAACTGTTAGGGGCTAATAAAGTAACAGCTATAACGATAATGGGTAGCAGTAAATAACAGTCATGTTCGGGGGGTCCAATGTCAGCCCAAATCTGGGCAGAGTGGAGTCAGACAAACAAGTAATGGAAAGTCCAGGCAGGGTCACGCCAGCACAGACTGAGCTGGAGCTGCTGGGGTTCGCAGTCGGCCACACTGCTGACCCAGCACGTGTCCCACCAGGACAGCCTGAAGCAGAGGCCATGGAGGGCCTTGCTCCCACTGAGGAGGCTCCAAGCCACCTCTGCTCCTCTGGGATGCAGGGGATGATTGTGCAGACTGATGCTGGAGGGGCTGTGCAGGGTCCTTCCCGCAGCTCCAGGGCTTGTTGCTAAAGCAGCCAACGGGTAGGAGAGCAGCAGATGGCTGCAGGCAGAAGCAGGGAGCTGGGCTGAAGGCTGAGGAGCAGACAGGGTCATCCCAGGTACAGGGGCCCTGGTGGCCTGGGCTGCAGGAGGGGAGAGGGGCAGGGAGGAAGGCAAGCACACATTCAAGGACAGGCGTAGCTGCAAGACTGCACGAAATGCACCTTTGCCACAAACCAGAGGACCCAATATTAACTCTCAAACTCGTTATGATGAGAAATACCCTCCCATATCACCAAGGGGTGAGAGAAATAGGGTAAAAAAAAAAAAAAAAGATTAGGTGCATAAGGATAGCGAGAGAAGGAACTGAGGGGCTTTCTTAGCATGAAGGCACTTACCCCCGGCAATGAAGGTGTTACTGTCCCCACACAAGCCAAGGCACTGCCATCCCCTGTTGCTGCACTTTGACTGGTGGCTGTGGGTATCCTTGACAGTTCCAGCCTCTACATTTACCCCATTTGGCAGGCGGGATTTGTTGGGTAAGCACTGTAGCTGCGTTCCCGAGGTGGCCCAGGGTGTGGGCCATGGGCTCTCCCTTCCCCCCGGCGATCCAGATGCTGCCCAGTGAGGTCCTGGGGAGGTTCTTTCTCGCCAGCCGGCTCTGCTGGCTCTGACATTAGCGTTGCCATAACTTGAAGAGCAGGAGGAGGAAGGAAGCTCTCCTCCTCACCTTGCTGCTCGGCTGTGGGGGCAGGGAGGGGAGGATGCTGTGGAAGGGCTTCTCCAAAAAGTGCCTCGGAGGCAGAGAGAACCACCTCTGTGCAGCAGCCTGCCTGTGCCAGTCCGGGCAGAGCCGCTCATGACATCAGCTCACAACCAGCTTCACAACAACACGCCGGAGGAGACCCTGCCATGCGCTGCGGAGGGAACCTGCCCCCAGCCGCGGTGGGAGCATGCTGCAAACCAGAGACAGCCTGGCCCTGGGGAAGCTCAGGGAGATGCTCTGTTCTGTCCCCAAAGCCTCTGGGACTCTGCTCTGCCAGCCAGATCCCTGCCGGAGGCACAGGGGATGCTCCTGTGCGTATGGAGGTGGGCTTCATCTTAAGCAGTACTGGCCTAACGTCGGCTTGAAGCGCCCTGGGACAGGCCTTTCGATACCTGGGACTTTCCTATCAGTTTAACCACTCCCTCAGCCCCCCCAGTGAAACTGCCCCTTTTACTTGCACCTGATTTACACAGCAGCAACCAAGGCCAGACCTGGCCCCCAGCCAGTGAACCAGGATGGTACCAATCCTGTTGTACTGATACTGATCTGGGGGAGCCCCGGAGAGCCTCTGGAGTACGGCTGGGGCTTCACAGCTGTGACGTTCCCTGGCCTCATTCAGGCAGAAGCTATCCCAGGAAAGCTGTTTTCATGCTTTTGCTTCTCCGGGTCCTCCCAGCCTTGCATTTAAGCCGGTCATCAAGCTGACTATAAAATGGCATCAGCTTAACCTGGCTGTGAGCACCTGTTTGCAAACGTGACCACTCTGGCTCTGCTTCGGGGTTGTTTCCTAAATGCACCCAGGAGAACTGAGCCTCCCACCCCATAATCCTTGCCAGGCAGGAGGCTTTGCTGGGAGCGGTCAGCCCGCATGGGCCCCGGCTGCCTGCCAGGGAACGAGCCCTGCCTGACTGCGGGCAAGGGCCTACAAGCCCACAGGAGCCCGGGACAGGTGTTTTTGCTGCTCTCGCTTGTGAAGGCATTGCAAAGTGTGGGAGGGTGCTGGAGACTCTGTAATTATAGCCTGTGAATTTAAATCCCACAGTGTGCAGGAGTTCTGGGATATTTCATGCAGCGTAAGCTCAGCAACACCTTCATGACAACATGAAGACTCATAAGTTTTTGCCTCACTGTAGCAAGGTGCAAGTTTTCAGTCATTAACCCTCACACAACCAGTGACGACTCCTCACCTTCTGTAAATGATGGGAAAAAAGACAGAAAAGAAAGAGGAAAAGGTGAAGGAAAACACCCAGAGATGACTGTAGCAACTGCAGAGCTCAGGAGATGCCTTGCCTGTTCCTGGTTGCCTGCTTGCGTTTGTTTCTGCCTCTGAGCACAGAGCAGTAAACAAGGTGAGAGGTTTACTTATTCACTTTGAATTTTCTCCACCTGAATTAATCCCGGCTGTCTGTACAGAGACACAGTTCCTACCACTCCGCATTAAATCCCCCCTCATGCTCACCTTCTTTTTTTTCAAAGCATTCCCTTCAGTTTAGAGGGGCTCGTACTGGGCTCCCAAATTCAGGGACATCATTTGGAAATGGGATCCTTCACTCCCTTCATTTCAGTTTGCCTCCTGCCGGGGAGAGCAGCAGGACTCCACGGGTTGTTTGCTAATATGTGTAAAGCACTTGGAGAGGTTAATGATTTTCAAGCAACAAGCATTACTTATGCACATTGTTTCAGCATTGCCTATTATCTTAGCATTTTTATTTAATAAATATATCTGTACCCACTACTTCAGAGGCAACACTTTGCCCTGTTTGTCACCTGCAGCCTCAGCAAATGCTTTTGTTCACCCTCCTGCCATGGTGCTTCACTTGCTCTCTTTATTTATGCAGTCTTTCTCCCGATAAATGCGCATGCCTTCACACCCCAGGTTTGCACACCAAATCGGGGATGAGGTGCATGGGGAGCAGCCGCAGGCAGCGCAGGCACCCTGGGCAGGTTTCCCACACCTCCTTGGCCTCCTGTGCTCAGCCAGGGGCTCCGGAGCCAAAGGCACCATCTCGCTGCCCCACCAAACTCCTCGGTGATGCTAATTACCACCAATGTTCCTGTGCTTTTTAGAATGTATTTAGCTTTGAAGAAAAATAGAAAAGCCATTTCCATCTGTGGCTTTATGCAGCACAAGGGAAGGAGGTTGTTGGCCACTTCTCTCGGAGGGCAGCTCACCCTGCAGCTATTGCCAAGCTCCTCAGCAGTCTCCAGCAGTCTCTCAGCTGTGCAGCCTTCTCCAGGAGCTATGGGAGATTTGCTGAAGGTAATTCCCACAGACTGGTGAGTACAGTAATGAATTATATCTTTATACCTGAGTTTTCCTTGCTGAAACTGAATATGCGGAGGCTCGGGCTGCCCCAAGTTTGAAAGTCCATCATTCACCCTCTTATCATTACTCATGGAGCCAACGGGCTGTTTCCTCCAGAATAATAAATATACCTTGAAATGGAGGTTAAAATAGGGCCAGAGAGCGCTGGGAGCACCAGGGCAGGCAGTGACATGTTCGTGTTGCTCCTTCTCCTCTCTCTGTATCAGCAGCTGCTCTTCCCACCTGAGTCCTGCCCCAGGCCTCGCATGGACATGTGGGAACAGAGATTTTTGGTCCATCCTGGGCGAGGGGAGCATGAGGTGACAGCAAGGTAGGAGCTATGGTGTGCGAAGGTCTTCCCTGACCTGGTAAGGAAACCAAAGAGATGCATTGCAGCTAAGTAACATCACTGCACAAAGCTTTGCCTTAAGCATTTTGCTCTCCCTGTCCTGAACATGGATGGGGTGACCCACAGATGCAAAGATTAATGGAGGAGGGAATCTCCCCCATTCCCAAAACTGCTTGGAATTTGGGTTTTTACATTCCTAAGCACCGTTGGAAAATGTTTGTGAATAAGATACCTAAGTGACAGGTGATGATTCATATGTACTGGAACATCTCTGCTGCTCTGTCAAAAATCATAGTGAAGTTCAAAAACAACTGTGAGGGGAGAGGGGTGCTGGGAGACAGACATAGAAACTGTCCGTGTGCGACCAGAGAAAGAAGTAACAGCCTGCAAGAGGCAGGTGAAAACATTGGGTGAGCAATGATGAATTCTGCCTTTGTGTGTGCACATCCTTCTGCGCGGCTCTTCAATACACCCAGAGATGCAAAAAACAATATATGTGAGCTTGAACTTCCCCACAATCTAGGTGTGAGTGCTTCAGACTGGTTAGTCGTAAGAAATAGCAGGACAGTTGGGAGATGCTGGGAGGTTTTTTTAGTGTAGCATGATTCTACCCAGCACTTCAGCAAGGTCACGTCATAGATAAATGGCTATTTTTCCCCGTCATGGCTGGCGTTAGCTTGCACTGCATTTGTGAGAGCAGAGCGGCAGGTCTGAGCATCCATTGACGCGAACTGTGAGACTTGCACGAGTGAGAGCAGAGTTCGACCTCTGGCTTTGAAGTATCCTTGTCCCAACAGATTTATCACCGGGGCCACACGAAGGCCTTGAAAGAAAGGAAGCAGTTTTGTTTTGCAGCCCTTTCTCCCCACAAGTTTGTTTGCAGTTGTCCTTTTATCATTATTTTAGCTCCAGTGATTACACACGTGGGGCCCTTCATGCTTTGAGGTCCTTCTGCTTTTTCAGAATCTCAGGGCTATTAATGAAAAGATTATTTTAGAGGAGAAATTGCTTGTTAAGTGGGTATAGCTCGTTGTGGACCTGGTATCTGATTTTACTTGGCAAGTCATACTTAGCCATTGCATAAGGACTGGTGAGTGGGAGGCAAAGGGTTACAAGCAAATGCTGGAGAAAGGAAAGATATGTATCATTAAATAAAAATGTGACCACCCATGATTACAAGTGTTGTAGTCCTCCTTTTAACAAGCACAGACCGTACTTCCATTAACCCGGGCCTGCCTGAATAGCAGCCTGTCTGGCCGAGGGGGCAGCAATTTTGTAAAAGCTGTCCCTAATGACAAAAACAGGCCACCTACCCTGAACTTTTCTCTATGACTTTATTCTTCAGCAGTGCTCAAGTGTAAATAAACTTGTTTACTCCCATCAGGATGGTAATGATAATGAAGCCTTATTTGTTTCACCACAATGACAAAGTAATTTGTGCATAGCCCAAGCGGGGAATGGGGGGGGGGGGGGGGGGGGGGGGGTGTGCGGCATGAGCGCAGCTCTGCTTTATGGTCTCTCCATAGGCAAAGTTGCTGCAGTCAGTGTTTTCCTTTGCTCTTCATTGTGTGTGACGGGTCAGCGAGGGAGAACTTCGCATCCTGAAGCTTGCGAAAACAGAGAAATAATAAGGCAGGAGTGAAGTGAGGAGTCAGACAAGCCTATCTGGGAGGGAGAGAGTGACTAAGTGAGAGGGAAGGGGAGTTATCTGGTCAGGCTTGTGAGTCACTATAGAAAATGTACAGAGCAGCATAACCTGATGTTTGGTTAGGTTTTTTCCATTCAGACTGGTGTCTCCGAAGCATTAATGAATCACAGCAAGGGCAGCGAGAGGATGTACACAAGGGGGAAGGGGAACCTGAAAGAGGATAGGCAGAGGGTGCAGCCCAAGGCAAGCTGCAGAGGAGGGCCAAGGGCAGAGAGGCTGTAAGGGGACCGGGCATCTCTAAGGGAAGAGGAAGATGAAGTGAGGGTGTACTCATGGGTGGCTCAAGCTGACCTTTGTGACAGCTGTGACAGAAAGGGCCCCTCCTGGCTACACTCACCCTGATTGTGCCCTGTTGCCTCTCCCTTGCCCGGTGTTTGGGCAGCCTTGCAGGTGAGGACCTGACCAAGATGGGAAACAATCCTTTCATTTTTTGGTATGGTTGGTCTTCAACTGATCATGCCAAACTGGAGAAAGCCTGTATGGAAAAAGATTTGTTTTAAATGTTAAACCAAACAGTTTTAAACTGGCTTTTGTAATTGTTGCTGGAACTAAGAGCAGAGATGGGGCTCACCATGCCCATAACAAGGCAGGCAGTGCTGATTTAGTGTGTGTTTATTATTTGTAACTTCCTGAAAATAACATGATTAGTTGAAAAGAAAAACATAATTTATAAAGAACACCACCACCCTGAAAAAAAGCCCGGAATTGCAGGAGGGAAGGAAAAAGCCAGCCCCAATGAAATACCCATTGGCAGGCTCCTCAGGAAACCTAGTCAGCGGCTGCAGAGTCCTCTTCCAGACTTGGGGAGGCCGATGGGTCTAAAAGCTGGAGAGGATTTTGCAGGGGACCCATTCTGTGGGGTCTCCCACACAGGGGAGCAGATAGAGGAGCGAGGGATGGGGAACTGGAGGCCAGCTCATAGATGCAGAAGTACCCAGAGCTCTGCAGGTATTCCCAAGGACAAATGGGTTTTAGCAGGAGTTTAGGTGGGGCTGGAGAGCAGCAGATACCTGAAAGGTGCTGAGACACCTGAAATGCAAAATCCCTTAGGCCACAGCATGTTACATTCCTGAATTACAGACAAGTATGTGGTATTACTCCACCACAGTGTCAGGGTGCAATCTGCTCCAAGCTATACCAGAGAGCTCTGCATTCACACTACCTGAGTCAGGACCCTCCTAACTGTAACTGGCTTAAGTGGCTATACACCCCTGAAGTAGCTGGAGATTTTAACAGCAGTCTTCTAACAGCACTTTTGGGGGTGACCCTTACATCCAAGGCAGCAGTGGATCCCCAGTCCCCCCGCTGTGCAAAGTGCTGTGAGCTCTCACCCAGTCTGCGCTGCTGGCTGCTGCCTAGGTCTGCACAGTGCAGTGCCATTTCTTCTTAGGAATTCCCTCCATTTTGCCTGTGTAAATCAAGCTGTTGAGCTTTCCAGAATGTATTCCCTGTCTGGCTGCAGTCGCAGAAGTTTTGCTCAGCCTTCCTCTTGGTGTCAAGGTGACTTTCTGCAGCACGGGTGTGCTGGCAGAAGAACTCTCCGGGAGGCCATCGCTACAAGAGGACCTCACTCCCTTGTTCTGGCTTCCACTGAGTGCAGCGAACACTCACAGCCGTGACTCCTGGGCAAAACAGAAACAGTTAATCTGAGGTAATAACACTTTGCTCCTCTGTAGCACCTTCTTCAAGGACCTCAAAGTGCTTTTCAAACATTAATGCATTAAAGCTTTGCAGCCCTCCTGACGGAAGTGAAAAGGAAGGCGAAACACAGCACAGCAATGCTACACAAGCTCAAAAACTCTCCAAATTGTTTCCATGGGGACTGAAACGCAGTCCTCTTCGCTAACAGCAGTCCGGATCAGCCCACCCCTCCGAAATGCCAAGGGAGCAGGAGCATGGTGCTTGCCTGGTGGGAGATGGAAATCAGGGAGGGCGTGAGTAAGCCTGGCTGGGAAAAGACCTTTCTTCTGAGGAACATATTTGTGTAACTCTCTCTTTCTGGTCAAAGGTGTCTAAAACCCAAATCACAGAATCCTCCTGCGCAAGCACCTGATCCAGCCCCTCTGAGAAATGGTGATTTACATGAAGCTTCTTAATTTGTAAGAACAAGAAAGTCCAGGTGAGGCTGAGAAGCTATGTGTGCAGCGTAGCCTTAAAAGCTTCCTATGCTGCACAACACGCAGCTCTGCTCTAGCACCAGCCACCCAGCATCCCTAATGACCTTGTTTTCTCAGCTCACCTGAGACAGCACAATGCAACACCCTTCCCCACACCACCTCCGCTCTCGCTCAGAAAGAACAAGTGTCACCTACAAAACCTCTGGCACCACCTCTACACGCTTCTTTGACCTTCACCCCACACCTTTTTGTCTTGTTTTGACATTGCCAAGCAAGGAAAACCTGACAGGAACCCTAACACAGGGACATACAGGATCCAAATTCCCTGCACAAACCCCCTTTGCTGCATGACCAAGGATGCAGATGCCCTCAGACATCTACACCCCAAAATCACAATATCTTCACACCTCTTGCCTTTCCAGCAATCTGTCCAGAGCCAAGTGCTTTACTTGCCCTCATGTCTGCTACTAGCAGGGCTGAGTGTCTGGGTTTCCAGTTCTGTACCCTTCGACTGCAACACTGCAGCCTTCACCTGCAGAGTTGAGGCTGGTGACCAGGGCCAGGTGACTTTGCTCTCTGTGCCAGATTTAATATGGGAGAAAATGGTTCCAGAGCAAAAACTAAAAATTGGACTGGGACTCTGAAACATGAAAAAACAAAATAATTGCATGTATTAATCCCCCTGAACGACAAGAATTCATCACTCTGATGTGGCTAAGTGTTAGTTCCTAATTCAGATTTGTTTCATCCAGTGAACTGGAATAATAGTTAAAATAGTAGATCCAGCCTGCTTCATAGGCTTCCCAGTACCAAACCAGAGCTAAATCTGACGAGCACCAGTAAGTAAATGAAAAGGTCAGACAGATTATTAGAAATGAGTGTAACAGACATAATAAGCACTGCGATCAATAAAAATAGCACAGTACAATTTATTGGTGGGGGTCTATTATAAATTATAGAGTTATTTGTATTTTGGAATTGATTGCCACAATAACTGCCTTGCAGATGTTCTTGTTAAATCTCAAGGCCTTGAGTGGGACAAATGGCTCAGATTACCATTTATAAAAGTGACTCCTTTCAAGGCTTTTTAAGCTTGTGATTAAATATTGTCCTAAATGAGGATCCAAGGTTAACCGTCAGTATTGCTGGAATAACAAATTAAACTCGCCTCCCTTAGCTGACTGTCAAAATAGGTAAGGGCATGGGAGGAGAAGCATTAAGATTTGTCCTGCAGATCTAATTGCTTGAACTTTATACAAGCCTGAGATAAAACTGGAGTAGAGCTGAGATGGTCTGTCCCACTACTGCCTTTTAGAAAGCTGGCAATAATTGCATGGCTTGGAAAATGCCTTTCTTTGTGCATGAAGAAATTTAAGGCTTGCCTTCTATATGCATTCCCAGCCAGAACAATACAAAGGGCTGAATGGGGTGCCAAGAATTTTGGGGACAAGAGGTCGTATCAGCACATGGGCTGAAAATATTAATTTTGAAAGTTTTAGCCAAGCTACCAAGGCCAAGCGGAGACTAGAGCCCAGCATGGCCCCTGCAAGCTGCCCTTACCAGGTGAAGTGGGACCACCAATGTGGGTGGACCTCTGCTAGGAGCACGAGGGCTTTTAATCTTAAATATAAATCACAGCTGATGCTAAGCCATGGCCAGAAGATTGTAAAGACACAGGAAAGCAAGATGATAAGGCTAGTGACAGAGGTGATGCATCTGTGTGAGCAATCTACCACTTCTCCCCACGTTTGCCTGCACAGGCGCCTGGCTGACAGATGAGGATAAGAGAGCTGCTGCTGAGGCTTCTCTGAATATTTTGGGCCTGATTAAATTCTGAGTGCAAATGCTCTCAGCAGTTTCCTTGCAAACAACCTGCTGTTAAAAAATGTGATCAACAGCCTCTCAGGTGTGTTTTTCAGAATCTAAAATAGCCTAGCTGTGGTGTGCCCTTCGTCAGCCCCCAAACAGGGGCAGCCAAAACGTGGCAGGAGGATGTTAGAGGCCAAAAAAGTGTAGAAGGCTGAAAAGGAGTGAGTGGCTGAAAAAGGGCTGCAACTGGGGTGCTGGGCCAAAAACAGGGTTACAGGCAGAAAGAAAAAGTGGCAGACTGAAAAGAGGTTTGCAGCCAAAAAGGATGGGAGGTTCAAAAAGGGGTGGGAGGCTGTAAGAGGGGCGGCTAGCCAAAAAAGGGGGTGGGAGATTAGGAGGGGTTGGGAAGCAGAAAATGGGTTGGAGGCTGGTGGTGGGTGGGAGGCTGAATAGTGGGGTGAGAGGCCAAAAAATAGCCAGAGGCCTGGAGGCAGTGGGAGCTGCAAAGGAGTTGGAGGCCAGGAAGGGTTGGGATCCCAAAGAGGGTATGGGGGAGTCTGGAAGGGAGTGGGAGGCCAGCAGTGAGTGGGAGGTTGAAGACTAGGAGGCCAAGAAGTAGGAGGGGGACAGAGGTGTCCTCTGAGGAGGCTCAGAGTGTTGTTTTTTCCCAATGCCTCCCATGTTGTGGCAACAAATGTCTATCATCCATGCTAAAACTGGGGGATATAAATCAGAAAAAAGAAAAAAAAACAAACACAAATGATATAAGAATGAATCTTCACACCCACCTCCAGCATCTGAAACCGAATGAGGAGAACATTGCATTAAATCAGGACCCAGCAATAACCACGTGGTTGCTCAGCCCCCCTCACATCAAGCAAAAAAACAGGGTCTCGGCGGGAGAGGTACTTCTGATGGCATTTATGGGCCTCTCAGCAATCAGGAGGAAAAATCTCCTAGTAAAAAGCCAAATGAAACCCTCTAGCAACACACTGGGATAACCACATGAAAGCCTAATTCCTGTGCGGTGGCCTTTTGTCAGGAGTGTGAGATGTCGCATGCTGCAGCGAAGCAGCCCAGGTTGCACCGTCGCTCCTCCCTAGGCTGCTCCTGGAGAAAACAGGGTATTTAAGCAGATGTAACAAAGCTATTTATATCCTAAAGTGTTCTTTTATGCTCGGGAACTGAGACTGTAGCCTCAGCATCAAAGATAACTTCATAATAGCCTTTTAGTGGAAATAACCCTTATTTACAAGAAAGTTCTATCACTAAGCTGAGATGTAAAATAAAAGCAGTAGATATTACTCATAATGCACTAGAAAAGTTGACTCCATACCAGGCCTTTTTTTAAACTTCTAAAAGCAGTAATTTCAGGTTAGAATTCGTGGAGAAAATCTTGGACCCACTGAAGTCAGCACAAGCAATTTCCTTACCTGTGTTATGAAGAATATTTTAGCTTATGAAAGCCCAGCAGATTTTTTGAGTTAACGTCTTCGTTACAATTTATTCTATTTGATTACTTTTTGTATGTTTCACTTGGATGTTACAAGCAGGTTGGTGTCTTTTCTGCTCCCAGCTAATTTCACTGTACCATTCCTATGCCCAAGAACAGTGAAGACAACTATATGTTCTTTCGATTTCTTTAAAAAAAATCAAACACCCCCCCCCAGAACAAAAAGCAGCAAAACCAAATGGCCCTTATCCCTAGTCCCAAACTAGTGATACCAATTCTCTATGTCCTCCTTGCTGCTTTTCTAAAGTGACCAAAACTGGGGGTTTAAATTATCTCATGTTGTTTCTTGAAGCAGGGGAATGCTGACAGTCAGAAAGAAACCGCTCCATTTCAAGCAAGTCACAAACTGTATCTTGGCTACTTGGTTAACCAGGGTATATCGCTCACACTCATCTGGTATGGAAGGGTATTAGAGAGTTAAAACAGAATAACATAATCTGTGACGCTTGCTCTTCTCAGACATACTTCTGTACACTTTTCCTCCAGACTATTAAAAAACAGGTAATAAAATAACATGTCCAATGATAGATTTTGATTCTTACAAGACAGAACAATTCTACAAGGTCTACAGTGCAGCCCAGCCTAGCCCTACACACGTCATGTGTAACTGCCTGGTTATTGCACACCCCACAGCAAAGTAAATCTTTACCTGCTGTCATCTTACCATCATGGTAAGAGTTGTGCCTGCTAAGACGCAAATTCAGGCTTCAGGGAGTTGTGATTGTCCTCCATGACATAGATCTGAGAGTCATCTTCTTTATAGTCCGTCCTGAACTGTAGTGCTACGTATTTAGAGCAGCTGTGATGTGCTGAAAGGGGCCTGGGGTGTGAAGACCATGTTGGGATCACTTAATTTGCTTCGCAGAAAGTTTTAAAATCTTAATTAATATTTGGAAAGAGTTCTTTAGCTTTTGGGGCACCGTGCCCCACAGAAACCATCTTAAAACAGTCAGGAATCAGAGAGCAGCATCCTACAGCTCTCACAGAGATTCAGAATTTTAATGTTAGACACTCGCTAAAATAGTTCTTTCCCTCCAGAGCTTCATAACTCCAATCTATGCTGCCCAGAGAAAAGTAGTATCAGTACTGTGGACGGAGTTAGCTCTTGCAACACCACCACCATTTTAGCCTTGTGGCGTTACCCGTCTTTGCTCCTTCCATTTTTCTTTACATTCAAGTACAAGAGCAGAGGCATTGTACTCGGAAAAAATATTCTGTTTTAATTTGGTTAGCACAGGAATGAACCCGGAAGACGTGCAATGCCAGTAGATACGTTAAATAGTAGATACCTTACATGTCCAACCAAATGTGCCATGTGATACACCTTTCTGAAGCATCTAAGTAACATATTTTTAACGTTTTTGCATTACACTGCAGCTAGATTGTCATGTTAAGAAAACAAGGAAATACTAAAATCTGTGTGGTTTGGTTGGAGAGTATTTGCAACCTCAGACAGACAAGCAAAAGTTATGTAAAGGCCCAGGCATAAAGTTCTTCTGAGTAAAACGCACCATCTAGAGGTGGACACCACTTCTGCAAGTGCTTTTCAAAAAAATTGCAGACAGGCGGTTAAACTGCGCACAGAAAATAAACCTCACCTTGATAGGGGCAACAAAAATACCTTAATCAGGACCTTTGCATTCTTTGAAATAAATATTTGAGGGAGTGTCTTAAAAAGACACTTTTGTACCAAGTGAAATGAGGCTCCTGTTTTCAAAGGCCTTTTGGAGAGAAAACCAGGTTACTGCTCAAGCTTCTAACACCCAACGGTCACAGAAGGAAGGTGCTTACCCCCAGGGATGGTACAGCACAAACGCCTCTGCAGATAGGCTCGTGCTTTTAGGTTATATATCTGCAAAGATCTACCCAAAGAGGTGCAAATATGACAGGATGGCATATAGGGAATTGATCTTCCTAGGTACCTCATGCAGAAATCCTTAAACTGTGAAACTCCTGCTGAAGTCAGTGAGGGCAGTGGAGACACAGCAGGGACTGTGGGAGTGGCAAAGTACCCCCCCTGGTCTGGAAGCAGAGAGATGACCCTCAGCTCCAGCCTGTGGAGAAACATTCCCTCCCCTGGTGGCATTTTACCCAGTTTTTGAAGGTTTCCAAGCTCCATAAAGCCCAGTAAAGGGGATGCAGAGAGCTGAAGTCCAGCCTTCCCCAGTACTGAGGAAGGATCTGACATTAAAATAGGCAGTGGCTGGTGTTTGCTTTACTATGTCTATCATAAATGCAGGGTAGCCATGAAAGCCAAAAGGTGAGGGTATACTGCACTTCACATTCCTTCCTCACCCACCATGGGGGGAATATTCCTACACTGATCTAATTGCAGGAACTGTCTGTAAACAAACACATGTTTTGAAACTCCCATGTATATGGGAATCACAATATCTTGCACCATTTTAATAAACTGTGTTGTCTTGCTGTCAATCTTTCTCAAGTATGTCAGAATCGGAACATTTCCCCAGTGACAGCTTCATCCTTTAAACTCCGCAGATGAGAGAGCATGCAGAACAATCTGTGCTGAAGTAGGATTGAGAGTTACCAGGGTGACACTTTGTAGTTTGTAGGATGCTGCCAATGAGCCTCTCAAAAGCACAAGACCTTCACTGGATCGGAAGAGACCACGGAGACCCAATTTGCCTCCACTATCACTGAAGTGGCAACAAAGATTGTAAATTCCCCTGCCCTCTCCCTCCCCAGATCTTTGCTACTATTGCCTGTGCATTACAATTGACTTCCTAAGGGCAGGATGTGGCCCCTGGCACCAGGGATTTGCTTCAGGAAGAGGGATGCTCCACACCATTGCTTGTTCCGGTTGTGCCAAGGGTCTGCTGCTTCGTGTTCTCTTCTGTCAGGCTCTCCTGCTGCCATCTTCAATGTCAGTGACAGCAAAAAGTTGTGGCTCCACCACACTTCTTGCCACAAAGAAAGAGAAATATCTGTGGCAGCAAAAGCCTCTGGGTGTTTTTCATCTGCCCATCATCGGTACAGTCCATGGGGTTTCTTTCTTTCTTTCCCTTTTTCTGCAGGTGCAAATTAATTCATTAAAGTATTCAGGGAAAAGGACTCTGATGATCTGTTTGCATTTCAGGTCTCCACATAAATGGATTCTCAACAGGCTACTGAGTGTTGAAACCCGGTTAACAGAACTTCAAGATGTTTCATAAATGGCTTGCCCAAACTTTGCCCATTTTCAGTCATTGCCTGTCCTAGACCACAGATTCCTTGCCTAGTTGCAGTATCAGGCCCAGGAATTACCTGCAGGCCATTTAGCAGACATCAGCATATACAGCTCTGATGGAGAAGTAGATGTCCCAGCCTGGAAAGCTATCCAATGTCTAGAAAGAAGTTTAAGTTGTTTTCTCAAGAAAAACAGAGCTTCAGTCTCTACTGTGTTTCCAACAATGAAATCATAAAAGTTTATGAACACAGTTGCAGCAAAAAATTAGTCAAATTGTCAGTAAGAAAAGACAGTGATAGCTTGACATTCGCCAGGACATCTGCAGCGAAGCCCCAAAACCTTGCTTAAACCAGCTGCCCTGCTTCTGCCAATGCAGCAGTGTGGCTCTGTGCAGCATGCTGGCTGTCCGCGTGCTCTTTCCTTGGGGTTTGTAGGATAACAGTGACATCAGAGGTAGAAAAAGCCTCGTAAACCACAGGAACTTACCTCTTCCCAGAAGCATAGCGGTTTCCCTCATAAAAGAACAGCAGGTGTTAAAGTGTCACCAAGGGACTTGATTTTGACCACAAAGCCAAGAAAAAGCAAGTGTCTTTAGTAAATCTCAGCTTCTCAGTGACCTCTGACGGAGCAAATCTGCCAAGGCTAAATTGGCTGACTTTTAGGCCAAAGCCAATGATTTATCTATGTTGGTTGGGCTCAAATCCTGGAGGCTTTATTGAGATTAGAAAGAAACTCGCTCAGCAGAGAGCAAAGCAGCAGCCAAAATTTGGCCTTTCTGACAGCATGGAGATGTGGTGCTGAGGTGGAACGTTTGAGAAGGGTGGGACAGAGCAGAGAAGGGGGTGCAATGCTCAGAGCAGATTGGTATGGTACAACTGCGCCCTGAGCCCAGCTTTGCAGGGCTTGTGCCAAATTCCTGTCCTTTCCAAATTCCCGTCCTTTCCCTGGGCAAGCTTTGGTTGGGAGCAGCCCTGAGAAGTAAATGCAGAGGTGGGAGCTGTGGTGCCTTATGCAAAGCAGCAAACCTCTGCAAAACTCTCAGTGCTGCAGCGCTGGGTGAAATATAAGTGTGTGTGCATGTCTGAGAAAGGGAAGGAGAGAAAGGATGCCTGGGGAGATGAAAAAGGTTGAAATGAGTCACCCCTCGTCTTTTTGTCTAATTTGGTAGATAATACAGGGTGTGATGCTTCACTGCCTCCTTGCTGAGCAGCTCCTGCAGAGCCAGTTCCAGTGCAGTCAGTGACAGGACCTCTCTGGATCCAACCCATATATGGTGCAAAATAAGGCAGAGGAGAACTGGGCACGGGGATGCCCCGGCTGCCGGCGCTTCTGCCGAACGTGCGTTGAGCCCGGGAGGTGGGATGCTTGTCTGTTGTGCAAAGATTTTGTGAGTTGTGACACCAGCTGAAAATTGGAGGCATTTCAGTGGCTTCCTCAACTTAAAAGTGGCGTTTTGAAAAGGCATTTGACACTTTATATTGACTTAAGCCCTGCCACGGTACAGTTACAGCAGCAGATGGATCACAAACCAAATAAATACCTCCCGGGAAAGAGAGTCTGTACAGCACTGTGATGGAAAAGCAGGTTGAGCCCTAGGCGGTACGGCCCCACATCGGGGCAGAGCAAGAGAGCCGAGGAAGGAGTTTCATGAGAGTGGGGCTCTGCTCCCTGAGTGGGGCTTTGCTCCCTAAGCCGTGCCCCGCTCCCTCAGCCCGGCTCTGCTCCCTGAGTGAGGATCTGCCCCCTCGGCCGGACCCAGCTCCCTCAGCCGGGTTCTGCTCCCTCAGCCCGGCTCTGCTCCCTCAGCCGGGTTCTGCTCCCTCAGCCGGGTTCTGCTCCCTCAGCCCGGCTCTGCTCCCTCAGCCGGGTTCTGCTCCCTCAGCCCGGCTCTGCTCCCTCAGCCCGGTTCTGCTCCCTCAGCCGGGTTCTGCTCCCTCAGCCCGGCTCTGCTCCCTCAGCCGGGTTCTGCTCCCTCAGCCCGGCTCTGCTCCCTCAGCCGGGTTCTGCTCCCTCAGCCCGGCTCTGCTCCCTCAGCCGGGTTCTGCTCCCTCAGCCCGGCTCTGCTCCCTCAGCCGGGTTCTGCTCCCTCAGCCCGGCTCTGACCCCTCAGCCCGGCTCTGCTCCCTCAGCCGGGTTCTGCTCCCTCAGCCTGGCTCTGACCCCTCAGCCCGGCTCTGCTCCCTCAGCCGGGTTCTGCTCCCTCAGCCGGGTTCTGCTCCCTCAGCCCGGCTCTGCCCCCTCAGCCCGGCTCTGCCCCCTCAGCCGGGTTCTGCTCCCTCAGCCCAGCTCTGACCCCTCAGCCGGGTTCTGCT
Organism: Falco punctatus; assembly: GCF_963210335.1. NCBI lineage: Eukaryota > Metazoa > Chordata > Aves > Falconiformes > Falconidae > Falco > Falco punctatus. Next base: position 65,830,324 of record NC_137587.1, read on the forward strand.
CCCTCAGCCGGGTTCTGCTCCCTCAGCCCAGCTCTGACCCCTCAGCCGGGTTCTGCTCCCTCAGCCGGGTTCTGCTCCCTCAGCCGGGTTCTGCTCCCTCAGCCGGGTTCTGCTCCCTCAGCCCGGCTCTGCTCCCTCAGCCGGGTTCTGCTCCCTCAGCCGGGTTCTGCTCCCTCAGCCCGGCTCTGCTCCCTCAGCCGGGTTCTGCTCCCTCAGCCCGGCTCTGCTCCCTCAGCCGGGTTCTGCTCCCTCAGCCGGGTTCTGCTCCCTCAGCCCGGCTCTGCTCCCTCAGCCGGGTTCTGCTCCCTCAGCCCGGCTCTGCTCCCTCAGCCGGGTTCTGCTCCCTCAGCCCGGCTCTGCTCCCTCAGCCGGGTTCTGCTCCCTCAGCCCGGCTCTGACCCCTCAGCCCGGCTCTGCTCCCTCAGCCGGGTTCTGCTCCCTCAGCCCGGCTCTGACCCCTCAGCCCGGCTCTGCTCCCTCAGCCGGGTTCTGCTCCCTCAGCCGGGTTCTGCTCCCTCAGCCCGGCTCTGCCCCCTCAGCCCGGCTCTGCCCCCTCAGCCGGGTTCTGCTCCCTCAGCCCAGCTCTGACCCCTCAGCCGGGTTCTGCTCCCTCAGCCGGGTTCTGCTCCCTCAGCCCAGCTCTGACCCCTCAGCCGGGTTCTGCTCCCTCAGCCGGGTTCTGCTCCCTCAGCCGGGTTCTGCTCCCTCAGCCGGGTTCTGCTCCCTCAGCCCGGCTCTGCTCCCTCAGCCGGGTTCTGCTCCCTCAGCCGGGTTCTGCTCCCTCAGCCCGGCTCTGCTCCCTCAGCCGGGTTCTGCTCCCTCAGCCCGGCTCTGCTCCCTCAGCCCGGCTCTGCTCCCTCAGCCGGGTTCTGCTCCCTCAGCCCGGCTCTGACCCCTCAGCCCGGTTCTGCTCCCTCAGCTCGGCTCTGCTCCCTCAGCCGGGCCCTGCTCCCTCAGCCGGCCCCTGCTCGCCCTCTTGGAGCGGCTTGACGCAGACGAGCGGATCCCGGCAGGGGGCGCCACAGGGCAGCAGCGGGGACGCGGGGCGGGGCTGGGCGCGGGGGCTGGGCGCGGAGGCGGGGCGGGACGGGGCCGAGCGGGCGGCGGGACGGGCGTGCAGAGCCCGCGCGAGGCGGCAGCTGCGCGGAGCCGTCAGCGGAGGGGCCACCGCGGCCGCGACCCCCATCCCGGACACGATGTGGCGGCGCTGGGAAGCGGGATGGGACGAGAAGAGGGAACTGCAGGAGCTGAACTCCCGGCTGCGGGTCTTCGTGTCCCGCGTGCGGGAGCTGGAGGAGGAGAACCGCTTTCTGGCGCGGGAGCTGGCGGAGCTGCGGGAGCAGGAGCTGATCGGGCTCCGGGTGCCCGAGCAGGAGCTGGCCTGGCTGCGGATGCAGCTGGAGGAGCTGAGTCGGGCGAAGCTGGAAGCGGAGCTGGAGCGGGACGGGCTGCGGCGGGAGCTGGAGCAGCTGCAGCTGCTGGGCGCCGAGGTGCTGGCGATGCGGCGCCGCCTGCAGCCCGAGCTGGCCGGGCAGCGGGAGCTGCTGGAGCGGCTGCGGGGCGAGTGCGTCGCCCTGGAGGAGCTGCTGCTGCAGCTGCGGGCCGAGCACGGGCACCTGGCGGAACGGCAGCGGCGGGAGGCCGCGGAGATGCGGGAGCTGCGCATCAGCCTGGCCGCCTTGCCGCCGCCCTTGGCCGGGCTGAGCCTGGAGGAGCTGGAGGAGACCTATGAGATGCTGCTCAGCCAGAGCTGCCGGGAGACCCTGCTGCGCTACCAGGAGCAGATCCAGGTGCTGCAGGAGCAGGAGGCGCAGCGGAGCCGGGAGGACCTGGAGCTTCTGCGGGCCGAGAGCCGGCAGTGCCGCCAGCACCTGGAGGACCTCCACCGCCAGGGCCGGGAGCTGTGCGGGCTCCGGGAGCGGCTGGAGCAGGAGCTGCTCGCCTTGCAGGACCGCCACGGCGCCGAGGTGGAGGAGTACCAGGTGCGTGGCAGTGCCCCGCCGCGTCGGGCAGGTCCCCGACCCCTGTCCCCGCGGTGCCGGGCCTCTCCGAGCCCCCGCCGCCAGCACTCTCTAGCCGTGCCGCTTCCTTTGGTGCTCGTATGAGACCTCCCCGCCCCCGCTGGCTTTTCCCCTTCAGTCCTGGCCCAGGGTGGGATGCGCGCCCACCTCCCCTGACCCTGGCGCTCCGCTGCCTCCCGCCCCCCTGCTGCGGCATGTGCCTAAAGCCCCTGCGGGCTCCCCCTTTGGTGCCCCGCAGTAGGACCCCCCCAGGCTGCGAGAGGAGGTGGCCCAGCAAGCACTTGCTGCTGCTGAGCCCTCTGGATGGAGCGGGGAGTCCCTCTGAGACCCACTGCTCTGTCTGGGGAGAACTGGGTGCGAAGGGTGGGGATGGAAATGGAGACAGTGACCCTGAGGACATCCTCCTGGTGACAGGTGCTCCGTTCCCAACCTGCCCCTGGCAAGTACCCAAAAGCATGGAGCTGGCGCGTGGGCTTGCCAGGGCTCCTGCCTGGCTTGGCGTGAGCACATGGGACATGGAGCAGTTCCTGGGAGCGGATGAACCGAGTCCCTGTGTGGTGGGATGCGAAGCTTCCCCTTTAGCTTGAGGCCCAAGGTTGATCTGTTGAGATCAGAGAAACGATCTAAATTTTCTTCCTGCTTTGCATATGCTCTCGTGTGCCTTGAACCTAGAGAAAAGCTTGTGGGCCCCAGCGCAAAGAAAACTTGTAGTTGTGTAAAGGCAGGAAGACTCATTACTGTGCTGCAGGCAGTGAACAAGTGGGAATCTTTCAAAATAAAACTTCATTGATGGAATCTGTTCAAGGTGGATGTTTGGTGGTGATAAACAGAGAGTTAGAGCTTCTGTAGCTGAGAACTTGTTTGCTGACAGGATAACGTTTGATACAACAATGTATAATCACCTTATGCAACTGCTGGAACAGCAAAATACTGTTAATCAGATTTAGAGTGGAGAGCTCATATTAGATCATCCAGACCATCGATCAGTTTCCTGAGGGCAACATCTCTTTTGTTCATTGTTAGACCTTTTATTAACACTTTGCTGCAGCTCGGTGTTTGCTTGAACCCCCTGTGCTAATGATAACATTGTGTCCAACAGCCACGGTAGATTATGGAGATGCTGGCAACTGGGAAAGGACTGGGACCTGTTGCTGTATGTGTGTCTGGTTTTCCTATGTTGCTAGATTGTTTGCAAGTTGCATAGTTTTCAGATGATGTGAACTGAGGCAGATTAGGTATGTAAGAAGTAATCAGGCTTTTAACTTTTAAATTTTTCTTTTCCACTTTTGGACAGGACAATTCATTCTTCCAGTCATGTATGTAAATGTTTCCAAAGCTTAACAAGAAGATGTGGTATGTAAAGCTCTCATTAATTAAATCTATCTGTCAGTCAAAGCCAGGTGAAAATGTAAAGAAGAAAAAGAACCTCTTTTTTTTTTTTTCTCTGCTTTTTAAGGTGTATGAGTTTATATGAATGTACGTAAGCCTACCAATATTTAAAGTTACTTTGATTTCCAAACTACATCCTCCTTGCTGTCTGTATTTGTTAGGGATTTATAATGTCAATGATTTTTCCATCATCATTGCCCAAATTAAAAACCTTTAAATATGGTGTTATTTTAATAAGAGCATTTTGTATAGCTCACTACCCATGCTACAAGTTTTTCTTCCAAAGCTGGTTAGAATATGTGTGTTCATATATCTAACTCTTTCAACTCAGCAATGTGTTTTCATACCACTGTGTTGTCTCCGCAACCGGTTGTATTATTAAAGTATTTTATTCAGAAGAGCAAGTGGAGGCAGAGCAACCCATTGTAGAAGTCAGACAATAAAAATCAATGCATGCCTTTGAATTGCCCTGATTCAATATTCAAAAATAATGTTATATTGATACCAACATAACAAACTTCTGGTTTACTCTCATGAGCCTTTGGCATGCTTTGCATTTCACAGCAACAAGAGCTTCAAATCTTGGTAATACAAGAAGGAAGAAGTGCTTTGATAGCCAACCTGAAAACATGTGAACTGTCTTATCTAGATAATATTTACATTCTGGTGAAAAATATATAATAAGGTTTATAACTTCTGAAAAATTTCATATTTAAAATGTTTGGTTTCTAATGAGAAAGGCCTTTTCCAGTAGCCAGCCTACTGCATATGAGAAATATCTTTTGCTCACATCCAGGAAGACAAATTACAGAATGTGTAGAAGCAGCTGTTCCAGGTTTTGTTCATGTGATAAACATCTTTTTTTCCTCCCTCTATTTCTTTTGTTGGTTAAAGTATGTTCAGCATGGATTTTAAACTACTCCTTTTTAAAAGGTATCTATTCCATGCTAACTTATTGTGAAGTGTCACATAAAAATAATCTGTATGTCCAGATTTAAGTCAAGTGATTATTGTTTGTTGCAGCTGCAATGACAATGAGATTTATTCATATTTTCCATATATCATCCAGTCGCCTTATATGTCCATCTTTCCCTCCTGCACTGTCCTTACCCTCACTAAAGCTTTCAGCTATGTTAAATAGAAATATGTATTTGGAGTTACAGTTTAGCTGAACCAGGCAAGCTGTAAATCATACATTGTTTGGAAAATTTTTGCTGCGCCTGGGTGCTAAAGGGATGAACTCAGTAAGTCTCTTACTTGCATAATTTTAGCTATGCACTGTGACAATACTTTAGCAAAAACTCTCAGTGATTTGAGAAAGCTCTGTATTTTTTGGGTGTAAAAATGGCCATGGCTCATCCTGCTGCTTTGAAATGAGGTAGATGTTTTTCACTAATGCGGTGGGTTTAGGATCAGTTCCTGTGTCAGTGTTGTCAGCTCCAGAGAAGAAGAAAACATCTTGTCAGTGAACATATAGTATCAATATGTCATGTGCATTTTTTGGTGTACCAGTTTCTAGCCAGCTAAGTGGGGAGTGTCAGTTCCTCCCCTGCTGAGCCACAGAATGTGCTTTGGGATCGGTAAATAGTACCAGATGGGAAGGACTGGAGCCTGGAATCCTCTCTTTATTCCCTGAGTAGGTGCTGCTTGGACAACCCAAGTAAATTCTTTTCCCCCTACTGTCCTTCTAAAATTTCCCTCTGCTGCCTGGAAAGGAACATCTGGGGGATGAGAAAATTACTTCTGTGCAGTTACTTAGTTCTAGCAGGACATCACTGGGATTTGGGGGGACATGGGATTGATGGGCTTGAGAAACAAACCTTTCCAAGAAAGTTGTGTGTGAAGCAAACACAGGTTACTTTTTGCAAAATGCAAGTTTGTCAGCTTGCAGTCTCCTGAAATTTGCCGGAGTGGTTTAGGTACTTTTTGGCATGCCTGGAAGCAGGACTTAAGACCAATTGTCCTCCACATTATGTTTAAGCATCAGTGACTGGAGGGCTAGACAACTGGCTGTCTGCCATCGAGTCTATACAATATCTGCCCCTGTTGGAATGAATTCCTCTGTAACTGTGACACAGCTGGCTGAGTTATGTAGCCCCTTATGGCAATCATTAACTCAAAACTTTTGGATCCTGAGTGCTCTCCCAATCCAGTGGGTAGAATCTAGGTAGTTTTTCAAATCCAGACTACAGAACTTGGGGGTGAGGTATTGAAGCTTGTGTGTCTTTAGGTAGGTGTGAATATCACCAGTCTTTCAGAGCTCTGCAGGCTATAGTCCCAAGTGTACAGATTCTTCTGGGACATAGTGCAAGGCCTGTGCACTGTGAAGCTCTTTTTAACATAAGCATGCACATGTGTAGTTTAGTCTTTTATGTTTAATCGAGGAGGCAAAAAGTACCTGAATCACTTCATGTTTTGTATTGGAGCTCTTACCACCTTCAGGGGTTGGTCCCGTAGAGATTCAGTCTTGTCTTTTGCTCCTTTTGCTGACTCCTCTGGTTCTGTCAACACCCTGCCCATCCTTGCTTGATAGCCTTTTCTTTTTAAAACAGAACCTGGTGCTTTTCTTCCCTTCTCATCTTGGGATTTTGCTTTGTGGTAGTTCTTGAAGAGGATTGTTGCCTCAAAGCCACTAAAGGTCAGTGGTTCTGCTTGTCACTGTGCGTGACCATACAGGATGTTACCTCTGCTGCAGTCTGGATGAGGCTGTTGGATGGCTTTTTCAGATATACAGATGTGATTTGTCTTCTGTCATAAAAAAGGAGTTTTAGGTACACCGAAGACTGTAGGCAAGGTTTTTAATGTCAAAGAAAACATCAATGTAAACATTTAACAACAGTTGCAAATGAAGAAATAGATTAACATGTGTTACATAGACAGATATACCCACATGTATATGAAGATACAGGCAGCTTCCTTAATAAAGTTTTCTTCTTACTTTTACCTAAAAAAAAAAAGCCCCAACTATGAATGTTTGAAATGCCAGCATTTTGTGTTCTTAGCTCTTAAATCTTACTTCTGCCTAGGATATCATACTGGCGTTATCCAATCTGGGGAGTCCCCTGCTGTATCTTCATTTTTATGCTCTTGCCCATACTGTCAACTTGAACACTTGCTGCATATAAATGATGTATTTTGACTTTTTTAGAAGTCCACTATTAGTGTCTTGATTTTCCAGTTTGTATTGCAAAGCGTTTGTTACAATGCAATCTAAAATATGCTGTCATGAATTCCTGTCCAGTGTTGTACGTGTGTATAAGATTTTGCTCTGTAAATGACAGTTCGGTGTCCTTTCAAAGTGCAGAGTGATGTGGACAAAATAGAATCAGGCGTTTGTTGAGATTTAATTTTTGTCTTGTAGTTACTTGTAGATACTTGTAGTTCTGAGCCTGTACTGAACAAGTTCCTCTCAGTTGTCAGGGGAGGGTTTATTTCCCGGAAGATGGAAGTTTGCCCCTCATGTGAGAGGTAACACCAGGGATTAAAGCATTTGCTTTCTGCAATGTTCATTTCAAGAGTGTGAGACTGCTGTCTTGGTCTAAATCAGATCTTGATGTTCTGTTGGGAAGTTTTCATTGCTTTTTCTGTTGTGCACAGTTATTCAGCATCTAATCTTCCATTAAGCATTTCGGAGTATGTACAAATTTAGTTCATTTTGGACTTGAGTATTTTTCTGCTCATCAGTCCCTTTCTCCATTTCCAAAACTTGTTAAAGAAAGGTGGGCAGGCCTTCCTACAATCTTATCAGTGCTGCCGCTCTCAAGTTATCTGTGGGTGCCATATAAACTGCACTCTTCCCATACACACACAGAGCTATGGAGGAACAAAGTTATATTTAGTAATCAAGATGAAAATGAGCAATCTTCTGAGTAGCAGTTAGGACAATGCTGCATGGGCTACGAAGCAGGTGTCCAAATATTGTAGAAAACTTGGCTTGAAGGAACTGCTGGAGGTTTATCCTTTGCCTTCTAGACACTATGGATATCTCCAGACGCTAGAATCCAAAAACTGATTTGGATCCCCATGTCTATAGAACTGAAAATACTGATGGAGAGAAATAGGCCAGGTTCTCATAGCAAAGCAATCGCTGAAATTCCTGATCTCAAGTATGATTTAAGCATGTGCATCTACGCTCTTAAAATGACAAAATGAATCATGTTTATAAAGGAGCTTACTTTACTTGTTATGTATACTTGATAACTTTTGTGTAGGGCACCTGAATGGGTTTTACTGAAATATTTAACTATCTTAGTAAGGCATAAAATGAAATCTTAGCCTAAAACTCTGCTTCACTAACAGTCTCTTTTAGATAGTATATGGGGGAGGTCATAGAGCTGATTTATTCTCATTTTTGAAGTAATGGGACACACTGATTTATTGTTCTTCAGATGATTTTTTTAATTAAAAGTTTGAGATTATTAAGCATTCAAGTGTATAGAATCTAATGTTAGTTCTAAACTAAAAATCAGTATTTTTGTTTAGAGGATAATCGACACTCTTGAAGAAGAAAAGCAGTTCCTGACCAAGTCGATCACAGATTACCTGAAGGACTATCAAGAATTACTGCAGGTGAAAGCAGGCCTCATCCTTGAAATTGAAACCTACAGGTAAGAAATGCAATCACACTCAGTTGTCTAATCGGAGGAGAATTTAAATCCCTTTTTATAGATATGGGAGCCCGATTCATCCTCTTTCCAGCATATAAAATACAGACAGTTACTTGTAGAGTCTCAGATCAAGACTCCTTGTATGTATTCAATATCTTTATCAACTATCTGGATGAGAGGATCGAGTGTACGCTCAGTAAGTTGCAGACAACACCAAGCTGGGTGGGAGTGTTGATCTGCTCAAGGGCAGGGAGGAAGGCTCTGCAGAGGGGTCTGGGCAGGCTGGATCGATGGGCTGAGGCTGGTTGTGTGAGGTTCAACAAGGCTCAGTGCCTGGTCCTGCACTTGGGTCACAGTAACCCCATGCAGTGCTACAGGCTTGGGGAGGAGCAGCTAGAAAGCTGCCTGCTGGAGAAGGACCTGAGGGTACTGATTGATGACTGGCTGAACACGAGCCAGCAGTGTGCCCAGGTGGCCAAGACGGCCAAAGGCATCCTGGCTTGTATCCAAAGCAGTGTGGCCAGCAAGACCAGGGCAGTGACTGTCCCCCTGTACTTGGCACTGGTGAGGCTGCACCTCGAATCCTGTGTTCAGTTTTGGGCCCCTCACTGCAAGAGGGACATTGAGGTTCTGGAGCGTGCCCAGAGAAGGGCAATGAGGCCGGTGAAGGGTCTGGAGCACAAGTCTGATGAGAAGCAGCAGCTGAGGGAACTGGGGGTGTTTAGTCTGGAGAGGAGGAGACTCAGGGGAGACCTTATCGCTCCCTACAACTACCTGACAGGGGCTGTAGGCTGGGGGGGTCAGTCTCTTCTCCCAGGTAACAAGTGACAGGACAGGAGAAATGGCCAGAAGAAATAAACCAGGGGAGGTTTAGATTGGATATTGGGGAAAATTTCTTCACTGAAAGGGTGGTCAAGCATTGGAACAGGCTGCCCAGGGAGGGGCGTGGTTTAGTGGTGGACTTGGCAGTCCTGGATTAATGGTTGGACTTGATGATCTCAACGGTCTTTTCCAACCTAAATGATTCTACAATTCTATTGTGGTTTGTTACATGATGCAAATGGGCCCCTCGTGACAGTTATTACCTTGCTGTTGGCTTGTTCTGTGACATGGGTCACCATGCCATTCTGTGCTTGACTGTGCTGTCTGTGCAAGGAGGATAACACCCCTTCAGAAGGCTGCTAAAAGATGTGGAGTTGCCTGAGATCTCTGGGAAAACTGTAAGAATAGTAAAATACTGTTACTCATTAGTAACACTGATAAGAATTAGCAGTGGGCCGAAGTGACTGAAATTAGATCACCTAGGCAAAACTGTCTCTGGTAGTAATTCATTCTACTCCTCTGTCCTCAGAAGAACATGTTGAACAAGCCAATAAAATTGATAGGAATCCTATTAACTTTGTACAAATATAGTGATATGTAAAAACCCTTCTTAGTTCTGATCAAGTTGATATCAAATTGATCTGAATTGTTGATGCAATATTTGATTACAAGCTGAGGAGCCAGTATCCCTCAATTGCAATTAATAAAACATGAGGTAGTATAGTTGCCATCTGTCAACTTACGCGGCACATGTCATTGTTTGAATATGTTGATTATTGTCTAAAGTAGTGAGTTCCCCATTCTTTTTTCAGTTATAGGATAGTGGGAAGATAACAGAAAAGTCTGTTTGATTAAATCCTAGCTTTCTCCATCCTTGGTTTGTTACGGAAACATGTTTGGATCAAGTGTGAGATACCAGCAAACTTCTCTGCTAATGAATCTTCAGTACTGTTTATCTCTCCAGCCACTTAGTAGCTGAGGAGTTGAAAAGCCAGAGTAACTCTCCTGTCTGGAGAATCATGATGTATCAGTTCACACGTGACATAAAAGTGATTAGGAAGGAAAAAAAAACAAACTAACTAGAGCCTATGAACTGGAGGAAGATGCTACCTTATTATAAAGATCATGGGTTTTTTTCTATAACTAGCAAAATATTTTCATTAAATTTCATGGAGACACTTATCTTCAAATACAGAGAAATGCAATTCTTATTGAGCAAGGTAATAATTTGCAAAAATTTAATGTCAGCCTACTTTTGTATTCTTTTTAAGGAGTATGCCTCAGTCATTAGCTTGTCTATATTATGTGCGTTATTCATATTCAGTCTGTGTAAACTGACAGTGGTATTAACAGTCCACTGATAAATATGAAATTTAATTGTAGTTGCATAACTTAACTGAAAGTATAAGAAGCTTGAAACAAATTAGTGAGCCAAGAATGTCTGTAGTCCATTAAACGGTCTGTTCAAGATGCCCTGAGTATTGTGTGCTACGAGGTACAGACCGAGGATGAGATGAAATCTCAGGCAGTATGTGGGACAAGGAATTTGTAGTCAGCTGGAGAGCAACAGTACCTGGATGTTTGTTGGCAGAGTGGGATCCCTGTGATCCTTGGCAAGCCAGTAGTTCTGGAGCATTACTAGTAGAAGAGAAACTGGAAATGGTAGAGTTGTGATCCTTACCTCTGCGTGTTAATTCTGTTAATTTTGCTAAAACCTATGATTCTTCTAAGTTTAATCCTAGCTCTGATGTTGACTTTTACTGTTGTCACTTAAACATTCTCCCTCAGTTTATTCATCTGCAAAATGGGATTAGCGCTTTCACAGTAACAGAATTGTTTCAATGATTAGTATTCATCCAGCAGTAGGAATGATAATGCCCAGATATTTAGTTGTCGGGACACGCTCTCAGTCAACAAGTGAACCATCAGTGCTTCTGCTCTGTAAAACCTTGTAAGCCCATTAAATTCTGGAAATTCTCCAGAGGTTGTATCACTGGATTCCCTGCCCTCACTAATGAAAGGAGAACAATTCATTATCACCTGCAGCATGTGTTTGTTGTCCAGTTAAGAAGCCCCTTAACCTGTAGGGTTTCTTATCCGATTGCAGTGAATGCAACTTGTATCACTGATGGCATTGGCAAGGCAGACTTCTGTGGACAAATGAGCACCTACCTACTGAAAAAGGTCTACAGATAAAAATGGAGAAATGGGCCGTGCTACAGATCAGAAAACATGCTATCTAATCCCTGTAAACAAAATTCATTTAAAATATCAGAAGCTGAAAAGCGATTGTTTTGATTTGTGTTTTTACATTTATGCAGTTTTACCTACTCTTCTTCTTACTCTCCCTTCACTTAAGAAAATAATGCCTTCCCTACTGTATGCCTTTATCAGCACTGCTGTGGGAGGGAATCAGTACGGATCCAGTTAGTAAGCTGTCTAGTAGGGGAATTCTGGACTGCTCCTCAATGTACTTTTTCAAATCTTGTTCCTCTCCCAGATATTTTTATCTGCTACAGCCAGGGCATGTGAAGCCAGCTTCAGTTTGTTTTCAGAAAGGATGCTGGCCTATATCCTTGCTTATGTATATTGGAAATGAAAGGCACCTAGTCACACTTAGTTCAACATCCTGAAGTTTCCATGAGGGCCTTGGTACCTCCTCTCCTCCTGGCATTATAGGTTAAGGGTGTGGTATCTGTTTTACTTCTTGGAGCCACCATTTTCTCCCACCATTTTCTCTTGATTTTACAATTCCCACAGATCCTGTTTTAAAGTCAGTTCTTTCCGTTAGTCAACATTGCTCCTGGACTGGCAAGAAGGGTTATTGTGGCAGAGAATGCCCTTTCCCAAGGATCAAGTGTACTTCCTCTCTGATTCTGCTCACCCTTCCTGCCCTGGGAGCTGAAGCTCACTCAGGAAGGGAAATATATGTGGCTTTATGAAGTTATACCTCATGGGAATCTTCGTTCCCAATACTTCTTCACCAGCGTTGAAGTAAATATTTATCAAGTGTGTTGCAGTTTTAGTTTTTAGTTGCAAAACCGTAACTACTTAAACTATGCTTAGGTTTTATTTCTAGAGAGAAGTGGTGAATTATTCACTGTGTAACACTCTTGATTTTAAAAAGAGACAGAAAATCTGCCTAGGATCAGAATTACTATCAAGCCTTTCTCCTCAGCTGTCAGAAGCTGCTTCTCTGCAAATAGTAGAGGTTGCCCAGAGCCTCTATTATAGGTTAAGTAGTTTTTCTCCCCTCTCTAAAATGTGTTGTTGTTTAAGCGTAAAAAGTTTTACTTTGAAATCCTAGTGTCATGCAAACGTTCTGTTCTAGGTTATTACCCTGCATTTTGAAGCAATGGAGGCTACCAAAGCTGGTGTTTTTTTTTTTTGTTTTTTTTTTTTAGCTCTTCCCTCCCCTCCCCACCCCTTTCCTTTTTTTTGTCAGGATCTCTTAATACACTTGTCAGGCATACTTTCCAATCCTCCTTCAGCTGGTTTCCTCCATCAACACTTGTTCTGACCCTTTCCATGCCTTCCTCTCAAGAAATCATCACCAGCATTAAGGCCTCCTCAGCTACTCATCACAGCTTTTTCAGTTAGTTTCGTTATTCCCTGTTTACAACTTGTACCATCCAGTATATCTGATTCCTGTATTTGTTTTATTTTGAGAACATTCTGAATTTTCTACACCCCGGGAGTTTAACATGCAGTCAGTTACCTGCTGTTCTTAATGCAATCCTTGTCCTCCCATCCTGTGATGGAAAAAAAGATGTGAAGTGGCCTTTACCCCTAAAAACGGTTCTTACAGTCCACTTCCTGGAAAGTTTGGGGTTTTTTTTCTAACTTCTTACAAATACACAGGATAGAGAGGATGAGTTTTTATGGCTTGCTGGCTAACTGCCGCCATCAAAGATTTTGGGGGTTTGTAGTTGAAACAAAGTCATTGCTATTGTGAATGACCATGATAACATTTGCGCTGCATCCTTTTTTCTTTGTAACTTCTCCCCAGTCCAACCAGTTTATCTCATCCACCTGCTTTCACAGAGTTATTTCTGTTGTTACCCAGCACACTGCTGGGCTGCAGGCTGACTAGCATGTTGCTGCTAACTTTAGATAAATGACATTAAAGATGAGGTGAGGTAAAGGTGCAGCTGGAGTGTTTTCTGGCAACACTTAAATGAAATATTAACAAAATGTATATATATGTCACTTGGGATCTGATTTCCAGGAAGTAGCTGACATGGTTGTTTTTTAGAAGAGTGCTGCCTGAGGAATTTTTTTTGTTATTACTGTGAATACTTCAGAGTTCATACAGTTACAATTAACACCCTATTCTTCAGGCAGTTTAAGTGTAAAAGCAGTCCTCACCACAGAGAGGTTATAGTTTAAATTACTAGTATTAGGAAAGGATGCAAAGGAACAGAGACGCAAAATTACTTTTATAAATTGAGGTTATGGAACATAGCTGAGGAACATAACCAGAGTTTGCTGGCTTCCAAGCCAGTGCTCCGTACACTACAGTTTCTCATGCTGGTTTATTAAGCCAAAGTCAGTTTGACATGTTCTTGTTTATCTGATAAGCTTGAGGACATACATATTATGAACTGTGTACAGTAAAACACTGACTCACTGTCCGGTTTTATAGAGGTTTCATGAAGCTTTGCCTTTCATTTTCAAATACAACACATTTTCAGTAGTAATATTTCAGATCCAGCTTTTCTGTGTGCTGTTGCCCTTTGCCATATATAGTTACCTCTTGGAACTTATTTTTAGTGACTTCATAGGTTGCTGCAGCAACCGAACAACTGTTGTTTTAACAGCAGCCAGAAATCCTTAGTCAAACTACCCACATTCCTAGTTTCCTTCATCATGGTTAACGCTTTCATTGCCAGCTCCCTGATACGTTTCTGCAATGTCACCACCAGCTTCTCTAGTGGGTGTCTATTGGAGCAATTTGTTTGGCCCTCACTAGCTGCATCAGATCAGATGTTTGGTCTTGGGAATATTCTCTGTGTATTTTCAAGTCATCTAATTCCTGTAAAGCTGCTCCTAACACAGAGAAAGATAAATTGTGTTCACTTTGGTTTTTTGACTAACAAAATAGAAGTAAAGATGTCCATCTGAGCCAGTTTTAAGGGGAAAGTAACCTGTAAATATGTTGGGTAATTCTAACCTGGCTTTTCTGAATCTAGGCAAATCCATGATTGACAAGAAAATCTTATTAATGATATTTTGATGATGTCGCATTGCTCTACTGAATCTAGAGGCAGTCAGAAACCAAAAGAAGCATAAAATGTCCAAAGTGATCAGTCATGTGAAGTGTGAAATCTACAGGTGACACTTAAAATGCCACCCTTTTTAGGTGGTATTTGTTATTAATTTTGACAGAAATGCCCAGCAAATGTGTTTATAACAGTCCTAAATTGCTTTCAGCTCCCCCTCTTAGGGAGTCAGAAGCCTTGGCTATCATAATCTTCCAGCCTTACTCTTGACAACTTTCATGTTGCAGCTGTATGTTATCAGTGCAAAACATCTGGCATTTCCAAAACTGGAAGTGATGAAACAGGTTTCTTACTAGTAGAAGTATGTATAAAAACACTAAAGTTACTGTACTGATTACAGCATTCCAGTGCATATTGAAAGAACCTGCTACAGAATTCTAGGCTGTTGCACCAGAATGCTGCAGTTGAGCACTTTTTTTGTGGGATAACATAGCTTGTGGCCCTGCAAAAGTAAATGGGCAAATAGTTTTGGTTTTGTTTTTTTTTTTTTTTAAAAAAAGCAAGCTGAACATGTTTTATGTCAGGCAGAACAAACATATAGACAGCAGAAGGGAAGGAAAGCATACAAAAATTTCCAGAGAATTTATCAGGAATTCTGAGACTTAGTCTTACTGGATAACCATCTCTAAAACTTCTAGGACTGAGTAAGATCACCCTAATACCTAGTTTCTGTATTTGATACATGGAAGAAGCCAACAGTTTTGGTTTTTTAGAGCAATCGAGTAATTCTAGAGAATGCATCTAGTCCTTCCTGTCACCCATGAGGACAAAAGTATGCTGTGTGCCTATTTGAATATTCTTAATGCAGTGCAATTACTCTTGAAAATATTTTGCCCCTCAGCGGTGCTAATCTCTGTGGAAAACATATCTCTGGAGTATCTTTCACCATTGTAGAAAGGAGAAAATGTAGGGTAGTAATCTTATGCAGGAACAGAACAAGCCTGTGGCTGCTGTCAGATGGGTCATGAGTGAGTGCGGTCCTTGGACGTGCTTGCTGTACAGGGAACAAAGTTTGTCGTGAAGGAAGGATAGCCAGTGTTCTCTAGCTATCAGCTGGGTATGATGTCTCCAAGTACAGCTACTATGTCACCAGCATAAAGAGGCAAATCAAAGTCTCCGTTCTGTGCATCAGCACACCAAAAATAGGTAGTAGACAAAATTATGAAGCAGATTATCCACAGTTGTTGCCTTCTTCTTCTGTTTGCTTTTAGTGATATAATTTCCATAATGTAAAGGTAAGCAAATTGGTGTCCAGTCCATTCTGATCAACTGTTGCTGAGCTAACGTGATGCCTTGGTTGGTTGACAAGAGGAAGCCTTGACCACAATAGTCCTGTGGAAATGCTGGCTTTCTGGAACTACAGAAGCTATTAGAGAGCCACTACAAAGAAAGAATGACTGGAAGGCTGAGGAACAGAGGGGAGAAGCACAGATGTCATTCAAAGAAACCAAACAGTTTCTGTCAGAAACAAATTTCTTAGTCCTTTGTTGTAAAATATGTTGTGTTGATTTCCCATTGAATCGGAACTAATAGTTATTTCAATACTGCAAGTTGTTTCTTCCAGCACTAGCCAGTGTTTGACAGTAGAAGTAATCCTTTCCTTCAATTTCCATTTCAAAAGGATAGAACTTAAAATCCTGGCTGTAAGAGTTCCCTCACATGTCATACTGCAACAACACCTTTAGTACTGTATTACCAGCTGGAAAGATGCTGACTAAGTGCTTGCAAATACTTTTTTTTTATTTTTGCCTTTTCTTTATAAAACATCTCCATGTGTTTCTTTGAAAAAGTGTTACTGAATCTCTGTTAACTTTTATGTGGCTGTATAAGTTTGTATATAACAGAGTTTGTATAACTCTTTTATAAGATCATAATTCTGGAAAAAACTTGTTAGCTTGTACAATTCCATAGTGGAAATCAGTAGATACTGCTTCCTGACATGAACAATATATTGGCTAATGTGGAAGACTGGATCTAAAATTATACCGTTACTGTGGCTGTCACCTGCTGTAAGATTATTGCATTGTTTGCAGGGACTGGACTCTGCAAACTAAGAGTCTGGAAGATGCTAAGGATTTCTCATTCCCAGTAATAAAAATGTGGGGTGTTAAAAACACTCAGGATCTGACCCAGCTGCAGGATAACAGTTTGAGTTTATAAGACTTGTAAATATTAAGCACGATGATTATTCTTATCAATATTTTAATGGAATGTCTTTTTGTTTGTTTTGCAGAGCTTTGTTAGAAGGGGAGAGCAACCAGTGGATTATTACACAGAGAGATCTATATACACGGAAATTGCCTCAAGGTAAAAAATTAAGATTGAATGAAATTAAATATAAATGGAAACTATTTTTATCATATTCCTGAAGAATGCTTCTTATTAGTGTATTGAAAAGTGAATATTGAATTGGGTTTGAGTATTATTATTTTAAATCCATGTAGTGCTACTCTATGAGCTAATTTATAAAATCAAGATTTGAGAAGGTAAGTAGGGAGTGATGGATGTTTCATGGCTCTAACAGTGCAAGAACTTTTGGATGCGCATAGGTCTTAAGAAAGAAAGTTTTTAAGTATAAAGGAAGAGGCGTTTAACAAAACATGTAGTTAAAAGCATGGAATTCATCATCATGAGGCATTGTGAGTGTTGAAAAGTTTATGTGGGTTTATAGAGAAATTTTAGCAGAGTAATGAAAGAAAAATCAAAGGCTTACTAAACATAAAGATACCATTTCTATCTTAGGAGCTGCAAATCTCTGGAGGCTGTGAGAGTATACCAGGGAAGTATCACTATTTACTTGCCCTGTTCTTATGCTCTTCCCTATGTACCTATTGTTGGTCACTGTAAACAGGTTACTGGATAAGATGGACCTTCAATCTGACTGCTATGGCCATTGTTATTAATAACAGAATTAGTTTTGGTAATATTCTTGAGTTTAATAAGTTGTGGTTTTAAAATTCTAGACTATCATAGACAGTAGTCCCAGAAGAGATTTGAAGGCTGTGTGTGTAGTAGTAAATTAAACAGACTAGGGCCTCGGCTGAAACACTCATATAGAATTGCCTATGCTTTTAAATTCTTAGCGCTGTCCCTGGCACAGTGTTAATCTGGACTAGTCAGTACTTCTGCAGACAATGCTCAGGCATAACCAGTGGTTACCACAGACCAGGAAACACTACGAAAAGTCAAGGCAGATGTGTCTAGCTTTTTAGGAGTAGGAGATTTGAGTTGTGCGGTACTGGTTGGTCTTAGAGCCAGACAATGACTCCTGGTACATTTTATTAAATTGTATAGATATAGCCTAAAATCCTTGTTGTACTTTGTTGTGTCTTGTGGCTGTGAAGAGTTGTATTTATGTCTTTGATTTCCAGTATGTGGTGGCAGGTATGCCATAAATTCTTAATAGGAACTGAGAAATTTCAGGCCACTTGGACTAATGAAGCAAAAAAAGAAGCCTAGGCTATTAACATACAATATTTAATAAGAAGTTGTAAATGTAAGTGAACAATAATATAAATATGAAAGGTGTAATTCTTAAGTGCCATAATACCCAGTAGCTCCGAACAGGTAAAATTAGCAAGAACTTCCAACTTCGTAAAAAGCTTCGCTTTCAGCTTTGATATAATTGATACATAGACATTAATTATCATGCAAAACCTACAGGAATGCCTTTACAAAGCTCCACTGAAAATGAAACCATTGTTTCTTTCAAAAATTTAGTACAAAATTTCTTAGTTTGTGCCCTCTATTTTATATTATTTTAGATAGAAGCCATTATTTTAATGTTTTACCTATGCTCTTTTTGCAGATATTATAAACACGTCATATAACTACACTGATACATACTCTACTTATCAAGAAAGAAATAGAAATAAAGCTTCACCAGCTATCAGGATCACTGATACAAGACATAGAATGCCCATGAGAAATACTAGCGGTTTTGCACATTATTCAGCTCGATCAACACAGACTGGATCAGACACAACAGCGAGTGGAAGAGCTTTTGGAAAAGATGTACTTGGTTCAATATATCGCCCTTCAACAACTGTTATGAAGGATGAAAGGATTATAACAGACCACAAAGAACTAAGAACATTTACTCCAGCCTACAGTAGCTGGAAAAACACTGAAATGCAGCAGAAAAAGATTCCAGAAAGAAAGAAAACTGAAGTTACAACTTCATCCACAGTATCTTTTTCAAAAGAATCAGCACATCCTGAAAAATCAGACAAGGACCACAAGCCTGACACAAAGCCAGGGATTTCTGAAAATATAAGAACAAAACCAAGCTTCACTAGATTTCCAGCTTATGAGCTAAATACCAATTTTAAACCATCTAAATATGAAGAAATCATAACTGAAACTCGGACCACGCTAAAAGAAAAAAGAGGCAGCAGCAAACCAACTGAAGAGAAAAAATCTCTGCTGAAAGAAAAGGATAAGCTAGAGAAACAAACAAAGGAGGAGATAAAGAAAACAGATGAGAAACCTTTTATAGAAGAAAGAAGTGTTGATTTTGGAAGGAAAACTGAGCAGAAAAAATATATCCACGAGGAAGCCATTAACGAGAAGTTAACAAGGAGTGATATTTCTAATTCAAGGACTTGGAAAAGCGAATCAACTAAGAAGGATACAAATGTGACCTTGGAATCAAGAGGCAAAGAAGTCATTGAGATACCTATCAGTCTTGAAATGCCTGCTCCCAGCAAAGAATCTCAGAGTAATAAAGAAATAAGGTTACAAAGTTTTAAAACTTCCATAGGAAGAGAAATAGATGACCATATAACTAAGCCTGCTGAAATTCACAAAGTGAATATTTCAGAAGCAGAATCCAGCCTGAAAAATGAAGAGCGAATTAGTGACAGAAGTCGTAAAATGGGAACTCTGTCAACTGAAAATATAGCAGAGAACATTGTTGCTGACATTCTTAAAAGTTTTACACAGCCTTCTAGTTCACAGATATCAACAGACACAAAAGTGACCTATTTTAATAAGAAAAAACAACCAGATGATGGGAAAATAAAGACTGAGATCACAGTGCAATCTCAAGTTCAAGAAAACATAGATGTTTCTGACGAAGCTGGTGTAGGGGGTCTATCAAACCAGGATGTTAGAAAAGTGGTTCGAGAGGGTGTTGAGGGAACTCCTTCCAAAGAGGAGATAGAAGATATAGTACATCATGGCCTGAAAGGAAACGAGGGCAGAAAGAATGTATCTGTTAATGTTGAGATTGTTGAGGAGCCACTAGATTATGCCACTGATGAAAGGACTGATTTTTCAACACCTTTTGAAGTAGAGGAAGTGGAAGATACATACCCTGAGAGAGAGAGACGTTATGGTGATGAGGAGGAAACATTCACATATGAAGATGTTAAAAAGAAGAAACGCCATGAGAGTTTCACTCATGTGGAAGAAGTAACTGCGGAAGATGACTCGCCTATTGAACAAAAATATTTTGTATCTGTTCCTGATGATCACCCTATTAATGAAAAAGATAATGACTCAGTCTATGGGCAAATTCATATAGAAGAAGAATCAACTATTAAATATTCTTGGCAAGATGAATTTTTGCAAGGCACACAAACTAAGAGAGATGAAGGTGTAAGCTCTCCAGAAGAAACGTATCAAGTGGTAGGGGAGGAAGCAAGTGCACATATTTTAAAAGAGCATCCTGAAGAAACATCCCATGTTGAATCCATTGTTATTGAAAAAGAAATTAAAATTCCTCATGAATTTCAGACTTCAATAAAAGGGCTTTTATCAAAGGAAACAGAGGACCCTAAACATCAATTGAAGGAAGCTTTGGAGCAGTTGGAGGGCAGTCTCCCAGAAAGTGTCAAAGAGGAGCTGTCTGTATTAACAAAAGAAACTAAAGCTGACTCTAGTAGCTTAGAATTTGATATCAAAAAAGTTGATCAAACTGGGGAGGGTGGCTTGGTGACAATTGTTGCTGAAGTCAATCTGTCACAGACCCTTAATACTGATGAATTCGATGTAGCTCAGCTTGATGAAGTAATTGCAAGTGAGAAGGAGAAGGCAACATTGCACTCCCTGAAAAAAGAGAGCTCCAAGAGAGCTGCTGATGGTAGAAGCAATATAGAAGTAGATGTTTCTTCCTGCAGTGATAAATACACTCCTTTGGCTGATCAAGAAATCTATAACTCATCTACAGTAAGGAGGAGTGGTGGCACAGGGTATCATACCACTGAAAAAGTTATTTATGGCGGTTCGGTTTTGGAAACTGCAGATTTTGGAGAAGTCTCTCGCTCATCACAATCAACTGATGAGAGCAAATCCATAAGGCATATTAAGGTTCATCCAGCAGAAGTTCAGAGATTTGAGCAGATTGCATATGAAGGGCCTGGTTCTGAAACCCTGGAGCTCAGTGCTACAGAAGATCTTGTTCAGGCAAAAGGATCATCAGAGTTTACCCGATCTGTGAAGCATTTTAAGCTGGGTCCTAAAGAAATGCAAACCACAGAAGAAGTAATTTATACAGGCCCTATTACTACAACTGTAGAAGAGACTGATTCTGGAAATCTTTCCCAGAAGTTTTCAACAGACTTCAACAGATCCACAAGACATGTCACAGTAGGAACAAGGCAAGTAACTGAGGAGGTCTCTTTTGAAGGGCCTGTTTCAGACTCTCTGGAGCTCAATAGCTTGGGTAACCTTTCTCAGACAGAAGGGTCTGTGGATGTCAGCAGATCAATAAGGCACTTCAGGTTAGGTCCAAAAGAGATTCATACTGAGCAAGTTATCTTTGAAGGACCAATCTGCAGTAAAGTGGAGGTCAGCGACACTAGAGACTTCGCACAGACAGAAAGTTCAGTCAGCCACATTCAGTTGGGTCCCCAAGAGTTTATGACGGCTGAAGAAATCATCTACCATGGACCCATCTCTGAGCACGTTAAAATAAGCCCTGTAGAAACTCATGCTGAGCAAATAATCTTTACAAGACCTATTTCTGAAACGCTGGAAGGTCTTTCACAAACAGAAGAGTCGTCTGAGAGCAGCAGGTCTATAAAGCATATTAAAGTAGGATCCAAGGAAACATCTTTCACTTTTCAAATGGATGTTTCCAATATAGGTGGAATATCTGTAGTAAAAAGTGGAGAGCAGCAAGCAACAACACTCATGTCCAATAAGCAAGACCCTTCTGTTAGTCAGTCACAGACTGTAGCTGAAAGTGACCAGATTGTAGAAAATGAAGGAGGAGGCTATGTTCGCTCCAATTTTTCTCAAGATCATGGTGAAAAGGTAGTGGAAAAATCATTTTTTGATAAAACTGTGCAGTTGCAAAGAATGGTAGACCAAAGATCAGTTATTTCTGATGAAAAGAAAGTTGCTCTTCTCTATCTGGACCATGAGGAGGAAGATGATGATGATAATGATGGACAGTGGTTCTGAAAGGACTTTTTAATGAAGTCTACTTAGTGATTTGTTTATACATATTTTTGATCATCCTTTTTCTTTTTTAAAGAGAAAAAAGGGATGGGGAAAAGCTCGAAGTATTTAGATTATTAACAGTGGACTGAGAAGTACTGAATCCAAGACTCTACCTATTCAGCACACTCTTTATTGGAGATTTTATTTTTGGGAGAAATCATGCTTAGAGACCTGTGTCAAATAATTTCAGATTTTTCCACTCAAAGAGACAGGAATTTGCTATTGGGGAATTAAAAGGATTATATTTTTTGTTTGGTTTATAGCAGGTCCATTAATATGTGTGTTCTTGAATAGGACTTTACTATTATTTTTTTAAATACTGTATTGTATTTGGTTACTAAAATACTCTGCAATCCTATCTAAACCTCAAGCTACTAACCACAAATATAACAATATAATATAACAATATAAGACTAACAAGAGTGGTAAGTAGCTAATTTTCAGTTTTGTTTCTGTGTATTTACATGGAATACCTAATGAAAACATTTTAAGATACAGTTATTACAGCTATAAAATAAATATGATTCTGTAGGATCAAACTAAACATAGCAAGAATTGACAAAAATTATATAATTTGTATAGCTAGAATGCAGTGCAAAAAAGACAGAGGTAACACTGAAGCAAGAATTTCTCACACTATTCCTAAGGAGAAATAGTGATTTTTCTGGTTAGACAGTAGTACATTTAATACCTTTCATAAGAAAAGAAATTTAAAAGATATGCTGGATAGTATTTCCACTGAAGTAAGAATTCTTTATAGCTTCAGTGGCTATGTACACTAATAACATCAACTTCCTTTGCAGTATATGGGTTACCTTGATACTAGGTATTGTTAAAGGTAAGTGTGAAGTGTCAAACATTATTACACGATGCCTAATTTCTTAACACAGTGAAATTAATGTGTTCTGTTTTGAAGAAAACTTGTAAAAATGGCATTGATGACATTTATGATCATTGTGTGTCAATAGTTTCCAGATAATCCTTTCTTTGTTTACAAATGAGAAGATGCCTTTTTCAATTACTACCCCTGCAAACCCAACCTGAGATAAGAATTTTATTTGTTCTTGTTGTTTTGGGGTTGTAATATTTTCCTCAGGCCAAAGCTAGTTTCTACTTAAATCATTTGAAAATAAGCTAATTTAACTTGGATTGCACATTGGTTAAATGAAGAACATAATTTAACTTTATAATTATAATTCAGTGCCTTCGAAGTCCAGATCGGAAGCCAGCACCATTAACTGTACTAACTGTGCAGTGCTAGAAGAAGCAAAAATAGCAGCCAAAATATTTTTGTCACAGGGGCAAGAAAATACCGTACTGGACACATACAAGAAATAAGATACACAAATGAGAAGCTGCTATTTTTCGTGCACACACATGCACATTCACTTGCTCACTCTCCACTTCTGCAGAGCAGAAATATACCTGTATCCGGACGGCTGTGTTGTGCGTCCGGTCGTTGCTGACTCAGATAGGTTTTTTTTCTTCCTGTGGTTGTAAGCATAGTTTTGTGTGTGCTAAATCCATATTAGGATCCAGTTAAACTATCTTAGTCTGGCATGGCTAGTCACTTTTCAGATTCCTGAATATTAACAAAAGCTGGATTTTTGAAAACTGCTACTTTATAGTATGAATGTAAATGCAAAGCAAAAGAGAAGCTCTTTGCTGACTGACATAGCATGCTGTTTCAGATATGGGACAGTTTAATTGTGTGCCTTGGTTACTAAGTTTGAAACTGTACAAAGCTATTAAAGTTCCAAAGATTAACTCATGAGGTTTGTCTGCACTGCAGAATTTTCTGTATGTTTTCCTCATTTTGTGTAAGTGTGAGTACCAGTGTACTCGGGATTGGATATTTTTCAGTCATGTACTGTGAAATCATTTGTTGAACTTGGAAGTGTAACCAACAGCTAGAAAATGAACAGGAAGTGGGAGTTGTGTAGAAGCACTAAAGGCATGTATGCTAAGTTTATTTATACTGTTCACTGTGTAATGGATAATATTTTTTCAAAATTTCTCACATATGCTCAAAAAAGTTGTGCTTACATTTATAAATGGGGTGTTATTAACTGAAATACTTTTAATATCATCTTATACTATTGTTGCCTTAGCTGACCCTGTGATTTTAATAATTGTGTATAAACCAGAATTTTCCAGATATATTCCTAACAGCAAGCAGTCAGATTCTTTACTTGAAGTATTAAATAACTGCATAAAGAAAAAAGTCAAGTCTGTAATAAGCAATGGAGTTTAAAAAAATGTCACCAGTGTTAGTTTTTTGAAGTTTCATTCTGAGCTGAAACTTAAACATTCTCTGTAAAACAGATATGGAAATATCTGCAAAAGAAGTATTTTTTAATGAATGAAGAGCTACTTACAATGTCAAACCCATTTATTGATGCCTTGTGGAATGCTCCTTGTGATATGCTCCTTAGGAACAACTATACCAACACTCAGTTCCATGTTTATCTTCACCTGCTCAGAGGATTATGTCAGATGAAGGAATAAACCAGTAAGGAGCAAATGAATCATAAAATGGAGACAGCCTTAGCATTGAAGGAAGGTGGGGTGGGAAATCGTATTGTTCTCACTAAGCTCTTCAAAAACTCCTTTATGCATCACTGTCAGATGTAATAGGTTATACCAAGATATATTTCTGTTTTGATTGTCGGGAGGGGAAAATTTGTTCTGTGTACTTCAGTTCTATTTTAGATCAGGATTTTAATTAACTGTTGGAAAGTTAGTTTATTGTAGGGAATTGGAAATGTGCATGGCATTTAAAGATATGCACAGTTCCTTTGCATGAATACTTCAGGCAGTGAACACAAAGATATCTCATGTAAAAAGGATTTAAGTTTTAAAAATGTTTGTGTAAGCAGCCCATTTTCTGTTTTATTCTTGTTAACATGAGACACTTTGACATCATGATAGCTTTTGGATAATACTACCTTGAGGCAACAAAATGTAGTTAGGTGGACAATTGCGTCCTGCAGACCTAATGGCTGCATTTGCAGAATCGAGGCCATAGGTACATGCGTTACTAGTGAGAGCAAATATAACCTGTCTGATGTATTGACTGATCCTATATGATCACTTTCTGCATAAGTATTATAACCTATGGCTGAAAGGATTGGCTATATAACTGCGGTCAGCATGCACTTCTGAAGCTTACTCATATAAATTATGCTTTTCATTTAATAGAAGTAAGAACTTTACTGCTGAGTTTGGATTAAACAAAATGCTTTTAAAATACCATTAGTAATTTGGGGGGGGGGGGGTAAAAACTATGTATTTATATGCTGATACAGATCAGAAGTGGGGCACTGTTTTCCAAATGGGTAAACCACTGGTCTAGAAAGCAAATATAGCATAGAATATAAAGAAAGGTGTGTGAGAATAGAAGTCTATTGACTGATGTTTGTGACTAGCAAGTGTTTAAAAAGACGGTAAGAATGTTGAAACTGGGTTTGCTGATGTCAGCTGCGTGAAACTTTGCAGGCAGCTCGTGTTTTGGTCATTTGCAATGAAACTGCATTTTTGTGGTGGTATAAGCTTTGTGATTTTACACTTTTTCACTCTCGAGTATTAAACAATCAGAATCAATGCACATGTTTCTCTTTCTTCCTATCTGATGTTTTTAAGGCTGCATTATCCAAGAAAAAGGACTTTGTGTCTATAAATGCCTTGCCCTAAGGCCTCAGACTGATGAGTTAATTTTAGTTCAAAGAATGAACATAATTTTTCATTCCAGCAAAGGCTCTTTCATGTTGATAATAGAAATGATGGCAAAACACAGCATATTCTTTATTGCAACTGCACACAACATGGGTGGACAAGCAGTGGTTCTTGAGTTCAACAGCAGGTAGTGGGAGAGGCAGAGTATAAACCAACACAGAAGGTGGAACTCCTGGAGCTGCCAGCATCGTAGTTGTCCTTGGATCCTGGGATTTGACTAAGGTAAGTCTTAACTTACACAGTTTTCTAGCAGAGGACCATTTTATGCATGTTTAGACCTTTGATGGAAAAAGGTATTTTTTTTCCCCAATGGTACCTATGCTGTGAAGTTAATTTCTCTCTTTAACCACGTATTTGATCTGTAATGAGGAAAATTTTAACCTTTAACCTGATTTTCTCTGGATTAAAGAAACAGGGTGGTAATGAGCTTTTTTGTATGAAAGAGTGAGATTTTTCTAGAGAGATCATCCACTTATAATATGCTAGAGAAAAAACACATAGTTTTCCATTTCTTGCTGAACAGGGGAAAACTGTAACTGAAGCTACTGGCTAAATCATAGCATATTCTGAAGGTGGTTGAGATCAGCAGAATAATTTCCAGCAAATCTAGCAGCCTCTGTCAGAAAAACATATTTTCAGCCTATATCCACTAAGTTAAGTAGTATTTCTGTTCAAACTGTGACTGGTGAAGATCTCATTTCTCTGAAACTTGAAGCCTGTCTCTGAATAGTAAGGAATGGGACTCACGGTGGGTTGGTGTTCAATACACTGTTTAAGATTTCTTTTCAGTTTTCTGGTTTTGACACACTTGTCAGTTGTGATAACAATTCAAAGATGCAGTGAAAATATGGGGGGGTCTAGATGTTAAATTCTAGAAAGGAGTGCTTAAAATTAATTATTCATACTCCAAATTCAAATAGTTCCAAAGGTAAAACTTTTTTCATGATGTATCCCTGCAACCAAATATGAGCAAAATAACAAGCAACATGTCCATCAAACAAGAAGAAGTTTTTCTTCAGCTAGGAAAAACTCTGGCTTTTGAAAGCTGTTATCTCCAGCTATTGTGTTATCACAAACCACTGATATTAGTTTTGGCTTTCATTTCCAAATCACAATGTGAAGTTGGTGTGGCAGGAATTCACAGCTGGAATCAGGCCTACTTTTTGTTCAAATACAGACCCTTTTTCAGATGAGAAAGTTTAGAGATGCTGAACACTGTTACTAGGTAGAATTTGCTTCAGGTTTTATCGATGGGATAGGAAAAGCAATATACTTTAACCAAAATGCTTTGACAGGCTAAAATTTCTACTTTCTTTTTACTTTTGTGATTCATTCTACAGTAAAGAAATTGCCTTGAATAGACTACAAAACTAAAATGTAGATGTATATAAGGAGGAGTTATGTGGATTTGTAATCCACAAGCAGATATGGCTGCCTGAATTATATCTTTATTTTACTTTTGTACTGAATTTCAGAGGTTTTTTTGTTTACTAAAGGAAATAAAAAGTGACTCGTCTTCTGAAAACACAAAGAATGTAGGAAATATGCTCAAGCGTAAGAACTATGCTCACCTACATTAATTTTATTCTTGTACTCATCTATGTGACCAATCAGTCTTCAGGGAATGGTTTTAAATTTTTTTTCAGTAGTTCATGCGAAAGGGACACTGGGTCTTCATGATGAATCAATTTGTTCCCTTTCTCCTATCCATCTTTGTTAAGAATGAGAAGCTTGTCATACTGACCTTGTTCCCTGGTAGTAATGTGTTTGGGGACAACAGAAGGAGACTCATGGTGGGTTGGTGTTTCAGTGTATTGGTCTATCTTACTTGATCTTTGTTTTGTCAGCTTTTTTTGTGGCCCTGAAAAACAGGCAGGGGGATGCAGGTTATAGCTTATTGTCTGGTCAACGTTGTTTGCCGTTTTAATTTTGTGTTGCAGAGAATGTATGCCTGCATGATACCCAGCTATTTCGTACAACTCTTTTAAAAGGCAAATTCTTTTTGTAATTTTGTAGTTGGAATCTGCTGCTTTCAGTTGGTTGATTTTTCTCATTATTTTGGCTTTACTTTCGGTTAATGTTGCATTGTCCTGTGAGAACAATGAGATGCTGTAGGACCACCTCTGTCACTATTTGCTATTATCAATTAAGCAGAGGAGTTAACTAAGAGAATTACTGATTTTTTTTTTTCCTACGAGTTAGAAATAAAACTGAAGCTGAACACATTCTCTTCTTATTTTTCACTTGCTGCTTTGATTAACCAAGAGGAGTGATGGTGGCACATAATCACATCTCTTCAGGCAGTGGCTGTTAAATCAGTGACACATCTGACATTTAGTGGAGGGAAAAGTCTGAAGAGGTAGTGATCTGAACTGCTGCCCTGGGAACTTTCCAGCAGTTTGACTCATCTGTCTTTTCCATCAGGCATTTATGTGACTCTTGTGCCTAAATATGTCTGAGAAGTGGAAAGGAACATAGATTCTAACAAGATGCAAAAAGATGCTCAGCCAAGAAGAGATCTAATTAAAAACTCACTCTGAATGTCAGCAGTTCCTTGAATTGCTATCAGTCCTTTTTTTTTATATTGTGGGTGCCAAATGAGACTTGTAAGTGAAGGCAATACAACATAGAATTCAACGACATACATTTCTTAGACTCTCGCTGGAGCAAACGGATAGAACTCAAATACAACTATTTTCCACCAGTATATACAGATTTATTGAAAAATACTGTTACTCTGAGTAATACAGTTAGCCCTATGACAGTCCAACTAAATAAGGATACGGTTAATTTCATCAAACTTCTCAGCTTTCATAAAAGCATTGCCTCTGGAGCTGTGTATTGAGACAGAAGTGTGATTAAGATAACTGTATTTGCTATCACATTACTGGGAATACAGTATCTTTATTGTAAATTACTTTGACTATACAGTGGTGATATATAAATACTGGTTGTTACTTGGCTATCATTGATAGTGAAGACCAGGTTCTCTTCAGCAAGGGGTTTTGGCAAGAGCTTGGCCAAAGGATTATATATTTTATTCCAGGCAAAGGAAACTGCTCTTACAGCAGAGCCCTAGAAATTTGCATTAGGATTTTTAAAAAGAAATTGCTCTAAAATCCTTAGATTACCAACCAAAGTCAGGAAAGAACACCCCAAAAGTGAGTAAGTTACAGTATTGCTACCATGGTTTTGGTTTTTCTGTTGAACCCAAGCTGATGTTTGTCTTTTCCGTCATTTATTGTGGAAATTTTTACAAGTCAAAGAATGTTTAGAGGGACTGAATAATCTGGGGTTACAGTATTAGTCTTTAGGGAGTTGGGGGGTGAGAGAGAGTTTTGAGGCTCAATGTTTTAAAGCTGCATTTACTAAATCTGAAAGTAAAGGTTGTAGAAGAAAAATAGGTTTCTCCAGATGAACTCATGCAGTTAGAAAAGAAAACAAATGTTTTTACATAAATGGTTCTTTCCTGTTCTTGGGAGACGGGCAAAATTATTTATTCTCGTTTATGTGATACTTTCCTGTTGAATGTAGCATGTGCCTACTGTGGGTCTTATACATCGACAAAGGTGATGTGGTGCTATTCATTCAGAGCCTGCTTCATACAAATTTTAAACAAATAGTACAATAAAATTATTTTTAATAACTAGTTTATGATTGGTTTTACATGTGATACTATAAAGCATTAACCTTTAATTTTGCTGTTATCACTTAGACAAACTTCTGAGTTTTCAGAGATCCATCTTTCAAATGCCAGTGATACTTCATAGAAAGGTAGATCTTGTTCCTGTAGTGGGATGAAATCCGAATGCTTTCAGCCCACTAGCTTTAAAAGTCAAGGTTTAATTTCAACACTTGGTGTGTTTAAAATAAATCATTTGCAAGCACCTCCACATACTTTGAGTGGCAGTAACTGAGAGATGGACATTAATAATGTGATAACTGGCACTTTACATCTGAAAAATCAAATGGGTTTCACCATCTGACTGACTGTTCATGGTATAATGTACATTTAAGCATCCTGCCTGGTTTAGGGAGTGGGGACAGCGGGAGAGTAGGAAGAGGAAAAAAAGCATCTGGAAACTAGTACTGCAAAAATACTCTACGGAACACCAGAGAATATGTATATCTCCCTCTCTGTGAATACTCTTCTAATAAAATAGTCTGAATTCCAGATTAGGTGAGCAAATTGAAAAGCTGTACCTTTTTCAATCAGTTTTTTAAGCTGCTACTCTAATTCAGCAGGTACTTCACAATTGACATACAGTAACAGAATAGGATAATCTACAATGGTAGACTATACTCACCAAAACTTCAGGTAATTGTAAGGTAATGCACAGACACTGCTCTGTGTTAAACATCAGTGTTTCTTTGAAGGGGGAAAGAGATAGAGTTTAGAATTCCTATAACCTAAGAACTAGCAATGTTATAACAATGCTTTTCTGAAAGGTACATTGTACACTTGCAGAATTTATTTATTCCATAAGCTCCCATCTCATTGTGTGGTAAGTAATTTCATTGGTTGGATAGCTGGTAATCTTTCTTTGTGTGAAAGAGTAATTGTATATAACATACAGCATTAGTGGGTACTTTTAATGTGTTGTGAGTATAAAATCCATTTTCTGAAGCCTCAGTAGAAATCCTTCTAACAATATAGATTATTAGAAAATTTGTATTACTGAGAGGGAAAAAGAAAACCTTGGGGGGTGGGAGTGGTGAAGAAGGCTTTGACATATTTTTTTTTGTATCACTCTCCAAATCAAGCCCTGTGGAAACTATTCCAGTCTTTCAGAGCAGGGAGGTTCTTTGAGCTGAGCATTGATTAAAGCTGCTTACCGCTAAAGCACCATAGTCTCAACTTGCAATTTGTTTTTTTTGCTGAAGAGCCAGGCCATTTGGCACACTTGAACCTTATATCTGGAAAAACTTCTATTGAAATGGTTTCCAAACAGCTATGCTGGAAACTACCCCTGCAGCTGCTGTTACAATGCAGAATGGACAGTTAAAATAGTCCACAAAAACAGCCTATGCTAAGGGACTACTGGCCTCGCTTTTTGAATCCTGAATCAGGCAACTTTCGCAGCTTGGATTCAGCTTTGTGAGTTTTGTCTTTTTGTTAGATGCTGCTACTCAGCATCAGGTTAGTTTTTACAAAGGAACAGTTTGCACAGTTCTTATTGAAAAATCTGTTTCTAAAAATTGGTCAAGTTTAATAAATTTCTTCCCATTAGACCAGTAACAGCACATTATGGTGTAGAATAGTAGAATTTTCTTGCAGAAGGGAAAGATCAGCTTTTGAGCAATGTAATGTGAAAAAAAGCCCAACTTACTTTAGTGTTCTGCATTCTTTAAAAAAAAAATAAAACTGAAGTGAGCCATAGTATTTCTTAGACTGCTGTAGATGCTTTTGAAATAAAGTAAAAGACTGCACCTCTATAAAATCCAACAAGCTACTTTCATTTTTTTCCAGGAAATGTTTGTAACAAGTGATTGTTACTTTGAATACTGAATTTACCAAAGAGGGGAGGACTAGCAGGCTGATTTCTTGCTTTGTTTTAAAGAAAGAAAATAAACAAAATATAAAACATAATATTAAATCCTTAAAGGGAAATGTTACACAGCCCATTTTTTCTTTAATAACTAGCTGTACATCTTATTTTTCACTATGGTTCAATTAAGAGTAAATAACATAGCAATAGGTTAAACTGCTATTAAAATATTAATTGGAGATCTGCTGTTTATTCTATGTGACACCAAATATGGTTTTGTTTATTTGTAGCTGAAAATAGATTAACCTCCTTTGAAGCATGGGAATTCACTTTAAGTGTAATTAACACTAGGAAAAATCAAAAAGATCAGTAAAACTTGTGCTAGCATTCCTAAGTGGATCTAATTATCTGTCAGAACAAAACCATAGGGTTCTGCAATAAATGTATTAGTTTTCCCTTTTCAGTAAACTTAAGAAGGACATGCTCATTATTAAAATCACTCTGCTGAATTACTAAATGAAAGTAAAATTGTTTCATGTAAACCAGTTTCAGGCATGCCATTCAATATATTGATGGCTTACTGGTCCCTCTTATCCTGGTATAAATGCCTTTCAGCTCAGGGAAGCTGTGGGGAGAAGAAAAAAAGCATGTTTCCTAGCAATTATTTGAATATTGTATCATTTGCAAAGAATGGCTGATAGCTGGGCCCTGATCCCACATCATTAAATAGGAAGTGGTACAAGTAAGAAAGAGATGTTAAGTAAGCAAGAAATGAGCAAACCCATAGCAATATAACCTGGAGACTCCCTTTTAGGACTTGTATTCAGAGGAATAAAATTGAAAAAGATTATTTTTGTGAAGGAAGCAGTGACAACCCCTCTTCTTTTGTCTTGAAGTAGAGCAAATATTTTGTGATATCATAAATAAAACACTTCCTGCTAGCAATAGCAGAGGAGAGGAACCTCCCATTATCAGTGCCTGTGAACCAGCAGCCAAATTCCCAAGAGTGTAGGAGGGCTCTGGCAGATGGGTTCTGTCACTTGAGGAGATTATTGCTCCCAGTTATCTGCCAACAATTAGCTAGCGCTGTATCAAGGACAACGGAAGGGGACACATGCAACTTCTTCAGCTTCTGCAGTTCACAGACATGCGTGTCAGTGTCAGCTTAGACTGAAATAGGTAATGGTTAAATGTCTGTTTAAACTATAGAGCTGGCTATGAGTTCCAGATCTGAGCAGATGAACAGCATTCTATGCTGCTCCAGCAGGAACCTGGTTTCTCAGTCTTGTACATCTATGTTCGAACTGATGTCTGCTTGTGGCTACAATGTCATGATTCACAGCAGGGGAAAGTAGGGAAGTTAGCAGAGTTCGTGATGAAGTCTAGTGTCCCCTACAGAAAAGAGTACCTGTCTCCTATGACAGCAAAGTTTTCAGAAGTGTTGACAGAATAAGAAATAAATTGGATACAGGTTAATGTTAGATGGCATAGCTGAAAAGCGTAACTTTTTCCATGAGTTAGACTGCAGATGCCAGCATCAGATTCTCCAGCAGAATAAGTCAGCAGCAACTACAAATATGCAATTTATCTTCGCTGCTTGCTTTCGCACTTCCCTAGTTCTGTGGATGATTTGGATGAGCCAAGTTCCTGTTACTGAGATGAAGAACCCTGGTTTATTACAAAGAGTCAGCCAGAATAAGGTCTGCCAGGGTATAAATTGCCCATCTGAAAAGCATCTTTATAACATTGCCAACTCTTAGGCTAATGGTTGTACCTGGTTAGGTTTCACTGTGGTGTATTTGTGTGCCCTTTTACCCATTCTGTCACTTCTAGGTGCCCCTCTGTCTTGGTATCTTCTGGGCTAAGATCCCTGTATGTAGCCATTCTCATTCCTGGCCCTTCTTTCAGAAGCACAGTTGCTTTTTGTAAAAAACAGTGACCAAAACATTTAAGAACTTGTGGTCAGAGATGAGAGGGCAAAAATACCAACTCTTACACAAGCTAATTAATTTCAATTTTTGTTATGAAAGATGATGAAAATAAATCCTACTTATTACGAAACCCAAATCTTCTCTCAGTGGTCTAATATTAAAATGCTGTCAGTTAAGACAGGACATGAGTACCTAAACTGTATGTGCTATATAACATCAGGTGTTGCCACCTAAATTTCTTTATTTTAACACAGGGGAGCCGTTAAGAGAACATGCTTTGTGATTCTTTATTTCTGTTGTGCTGTCCCTGTGCCCTCAAAATTGTGGATATGTTATACTTTCTCTTGTATGTCAAATGCTTTGTTTACCTTTCAGCACACTTTAGACAGGCTTTTCACTTGCTTCCAGAGAAGGTTTAGGGCAGCAGATGGGTGATGACTGATCTTGTACACTTTCAAAGAGGTATGTGTAACGTCTGTGCTTCATTTGCTCAATTACAAAGGAAACTAAATTATTTGTGCATGTACATCTGAAATCTTATTTTTCTAACTGAAATGAAGCTAAGAAACATTTAACGTGGTCCTGCTCAAAGCAAATAATCAATTGTTACTTCTGTGTTCATGTTACTGAGTAGCGTTAAGTTCTGTTCTTGACTCATCAGTTACCCAATTAGAGCATTAGCTCACTTTCTAAGCCCTTGGCATTTGGGCCAGTCTGTAACTGGTACCTCAGTGGTAGCTATTTTAATCTTTACTATGATTACTAGTCACTACCTGGTGAAGTTAGTTCTTTCTTAATTTTATTCAGGTGCTATGCAAGTGGAAGGAAGCATTACTTCTGCAACTCTTCATAGTTATCTTAATTCAGTAAATGATAACTGAGCTCTGTGAAGGGGTTAGTTGCTATTCTGATATACTCTGTTTTGTGACATTTGTTTGTACATACAAATATATGCATCAGAAGTGCCTTTCTAGTTTGTTGTACTCAAGCACATGCTATTTTAGGCTGACATTTTCCAACCAGGCCTGAGGGAGTTAGATGTCTAAATTAAATTCAGTTTGACTGATTTGGACACTGAACATCTCTGAACTAAAATCCTAGTGATAGACAGTGGGTCTGTGTTAAAATTACATTATTAGTTCTTCAATAATGCAAAAATGTACATCTATATCTATTTTTTTCAAAAAAATGTCCATGTAATTGAATTGTGAATACAAATATAGGACTTGAATACTGGGATATTTTAAGTGAACAAGCAAGATACATACACTGAAAGTGAAGCTGCCATAGTGTTAAAACCACTGAGCTGTTTTTATTTGGAGATGATATAAGCACTTCCTACAAAAACACCTATGTTTACATCAACATGTATGTATTTTATTGAGTGACGAGAAAGTAACTCTATAGCTGGGTCTCTCATGAAAAAGAATTTCTATTTTTGATGGTTGGCTATTGATGGTAGAGATTAAATGTTGAAAACCAATGGCATTATACACGATCCATGTTAAACCTCTGATCATTGCTGCAGACTAGTATTATACCATGATATTCTGGACAGAAGTGAGAACAATAATTTGGTTCTATTCCCAGTTATGAGCATTTTTAGCAAATGATAGGAGTATTCTGAATCCCAGTTTAACCATCTCTCAAATGAGTTAAAAAAACCTAACAGGCTTAATGAGGCATAATAGTATTTAGGAAATGTTTTTTAGATCATCGTATTAAAGGTGCCACAAAATTGTAATACTATATTTTATATCATAAATTTTAAGGAAAGTACTAATGTACGTGTTTTGCATAGCATAATGGATGACATATATAATAAGTGTGAAATATAATTTGGGAAAGTTTACAGCAAATAGAACTGATTCAAAAATGAGTGTGAATATGGCCCAAATCTGCTATTGAAATCCAGTACAATTAGCTTTGTACTGAACTGTGACAAGTGCAACCTGGGGAAGAACAGCAGGGTTAAAGAAATGTGTCTCTGTCTGGTGCCTGCTGTGTTGTGTGGACTCTGTATTCAAAATGCTCTTTAAAGAACACAGTCTGGAAGGGCTCAAGCATTGAAAAACAAAGGAGACAATTCCAAACAAGGCTGCCTGTGTGCAGCTCTGTTTCTGGTATCCCCTTCTGAAGGTTTCAGCTGAAGTA
Organism: Falco punctatus; assembly: GCF_963210335.1. NCBI lineage: Eukaryota > Metazoa > Chordata > Aves > Falconiformes > Falconidae > Falco > Falco punctatus. The sequence continues at coordinate 65,865,203 of NC_137587.1, forward strand.
CTCTGCCTCACAAGCAACTTCAGATTAATATCTTTTATGGAAAGAGCTATAAACAACAGGCAAATGTCTTGAATGCTTTTCAGTGCTGGGGAGAAGTGTTATTATAAAAGTCTGACACCAGCTGACATTGGACACCCTGGTAAGGCTAGTCTACCTCAGGTTATCATCATTTTGCAGGCTAGCATAGTAGAAAACAACTACAAGACTGTAATCAATTTACTTCCCCTCTCTAAACTGACTGTGCATTCAGAAGAATTGTACTGAAAAAAAAAAAAAAAAAGATGACCAAAATTTGTCTGTTATAGCTGTTTCTGCAGTCATCTAAACCAGTATGAGCAGTTACTCAGTACAGCCTGTAAAACTTGAAACTGGGACTGAATGCATTTACATTCTAAAGGTTTAGGGAAGATGATTATTTGTGGTCTGTATGTCTTTGTGAGTATTAGGAAGTCTAATAGAAATAGTGGTGATAATGACCTCAGAATGGACATCTGTGCCCTTGCATGCAGACCAACCAGCCACCACAAGCGTATATAAGCATTAAAACTTGTTTTGAAATGAATGGAAATTTAGGATGGGTGAAGTTGCCAACATATTCTACCTAAATGTACACTATCAGTTTGCTTTTGGTGCAATTCAATTACCATTTCATAAGCCCTGATTGTTCTGAAAGCTGGTTTATCTGTGTGATCCCCTCTCATCAGCCCTGTTAATTAAGAAAATCAGGACATTGCTTTTAATGTCATCTACAACTGACTGTCTTTTGGAATTGACAAAAAAGTCTTTGCAGAAAGTTCTCACCTCAGGGAATGACTGTTCACAGGACTTCTGTGCTTCAGGATGTAGCCGAAAACATTTTTAATTTTGTTACCCTCTTTCTTCCATCAGCCGAACAACAGAAGGACAGTGTGACCACAGAAACTTTTCTGGCTGCAATAAGAGCAGTGGGTTTTCTTACCCTTTTAAGGAATTTCTCTTTGTGGTCTCGATGATTTGTAAATAGCTCCAGGAAATTAAAGCACTTAAAAATCTCAAGTGGACAATTTACATGTGCAGTTGCAGTTTTCTGGGAAAAGAGCTGACTAGCAAGCTGTGCCTAGAATTTATATGGTACTGCAGTCATCAAATATTGCTAACCTTATCAGCTGCACAGGTGAATTTGACTTTGGATTGTATGCCATCTTAAAATGTTTATCACTGTCACCACAATGGAGATTCAGTGCAGCTGTATAGTCCCAGCAGTGATACAAGTCTAACCCAGGGTTTATCTATATTGGTATGTTAGTCTGGAGCCCAAACTTTGATCACTGCACTGGCTATATATGGGTTCCTTCCTGTCTCTCCAGGGAGTGTTAGACATGGAGAAAGGCTTGTACCCAAGCCCTGTACCTAAGGGTTGTGTGGGTGCCAATAGTTGGAAATATACAGAGCCATCAGCAAGAGTGCTCTTCTGAATATAACACAGATAGAACCAATGGTAGATATGCCCAGAGCTGCAAATTTGCTGGAACAGAACAGAAGTGGAAGGGGTATGGTGCTAGCTCATGAGGGGACAGCCCCCGTTAAAAAACAAACAAACAAAAACCCCCAAACTACAGGAAAGCTCTAGCAGGCAATAGATGAGGTATGAAAAAGGAGGACAAAGATACTGTTGTTCCATTCACCATGAGTTTGGGATTGAATCAAGCCTGTAGTATCCTGATGTAACCAAAGCTCCTTTCTCTGCCGCAGTGCTCAACAAAAATTAAGAATTTTCTGCTTGGAAGACATTGCTGTGTTTCTTCCAAAGTTCTTGAAGCAAGAAAGCAAAACTCCTAATAATCTAATTACTAAGTTAAAATAAGAAGGCAAATACACAGAAAAGCACAAGGGAAATAAAATGGTTTGTTGGCTAAAACACTGGTAGGAATAATGTAAACTTAGATATGATAATTATCTTTTCTGATTAGTGCGTATTTCTACTTCTGTAATTTCACCGGACTTAATATCTAAGCCTTTTGAAGATAACTTATCTCTTCACTGAGCAAAAGAAGAAAAGTCTAAAGGATCTGAAAACAGCAGAGAGTGGCTAAGTGTCATGAACAGTGCTACAAGTTTGTTTATGTCTATCACATGGGTTGGAAAAGTCAAATATTGCTGCAAAGGGGTTTTATTTCCCTAGCATTTACTTTCCTTTTATAAACTTGCAATCCACAAATCTTTCATGGCCTTCCTGTCTCTGGTCACTTGAAATAGCCTTTTAAAATATGCATGAAACTACTTTGCTAGCAGCGCTCATATAAACCAATGCAATACTGAGCATAAATCATTCCGTGGAAATACAATCTTCCTCCTACATGTTGCATTTAACTGATCTGCTTGAACTGGATAGCTAGTGCATGCAGGAAGGTTAAAGGATATGGGCCTATCTTTATCTTTGAGTGACTCTGTCTGCAGCAAATGAATTAGAAATATTTTAAAATAATTTACTCGGTTCTGCAAAATCCCTGTTTTACCTTGGTTCCTTCTTGATACCAATTCCTATTAAATAAATGTAGTTTCTTCCTTGCAGTAATATTCGCTGGAGTTTTCTTTCATTGTACTTCCAGAGATGAGTCTGTGCAACCCCTTGGCCATTTCACAGTATCGCAGTTAGAGCTACAATGTGGAAAGCAATACTATGAAGGAAATTGTGGTGTTCTCTGCATTGACATGAATTTCAGTTTTACTGAGTAATGTCTTTTTTGCAAAAAGATCCTCCCCTATTCTAGCTTTATATAAATAAAAGCATAGAGAAACAGTACTAGCTTTTGAGTAGAGTTGCAATGTTGTTCTTAAAATATCTACATATTGCCAAGCTTTCTGCCACAGACAGAATTTAAGGTAGGAAAAGAAAACTGAAAAATCCCAAGAAAAATTTAAAAAATCAAATAGGACAATATGCTAATTGTGGAGGAATCCTAAACAGACATTAGTTAAGATGGGAAAAATTGATGTTGCTGCCCTCAAGATCAATGTTCTTCAGCTGCAGCAAAATTGTCCAGCAATTTACTCAAACATGTGGTTAGTTTGATGTTAACACAAAGCTAAGCCTTATCATTATTTTACGACCTGTCCCAAAGTAGCTGGGCATGTTATTTTTAGTCCCTCTATAGCTCTATCCTTTAACTTAGATGATGCTCATAAAAGCCACGGATTAGATGAGTAATACATAGCACAGAAAACTGCCAAGATGCCCGGAGAAAAATCAATATTCCATCAAAAGTACCATGGAAAATGAAGTAAGAGATTTTAAAAGTTGAGATATTTGACTTAATGACACAAATATGATTGCATTCTGTGGGATAAGAAAAAAATAAGCCAGCAGTAGGAATATCTTTTCTGAGGAAATCAAACTTAATAAATGCAATGTTGTATGCATTCCAACATGATTTATCTCATTGCCTTCAGCTGACTTCATTAGCCATATGAACCAGCTTCATTCTGAAGTAAAGGGTAGTTTACAGAGCAGCTTCTTAGCTATTTAGTTAATTTGGCAAGTTGATACGTCATTTATGAGACATAAACTCACCTACTTTGTAACAGTCACTGAAATGTTTAACAGAGGGGAAAATAGCTAATTTGTTCTTACTTTCATACCTGAGTTACTGTCGTTCACAGGAAAGTGTATATATTACAGCAACCAAAAAAACAATTTCAGCAGTATTTTGAAAAACTCAAATCAGCAACGTGAATGGCAGTAATCATTTTTAACATATTACAGAACTTCTGTTGTGAGTTAACTCCAGCAGGCAGCTAAGCACCACATAGAAAGAAAACTTGGGAGTTGAGATAAAAATTGTTTAATAAATGAAGGAGAAGCGGAAGAAGACAGAAATCCATTGCACAGGTTATTAATGAATGTGAAACACTGCATAAACAAACAAGCCAAGTGAGGAAAGCCTCTCCAGTATAAAGGACAGTGGCTGCGATAACCATACGGGCAGGCCTTGCAGATTGATTACATCACACTGCCCTGAGCCTGCCAAGGAAAGTGTCATTTGCAGGCCTCAATGCTATGCAAATGCTGTTCAGCAATAGCTAAGACATTAGTGTGCTATCAGGGTTGTTTTGGTCACAATTCTAAAACGCAGCACACTGAGCTGCTATGAAGAAAAACAACTAACTCAGCCAGGCCCAGTACATTTTTTAAATCTGCCAGATGCAAAAATATTTTTAAACTAGTATACAAACTGTGCAAAAATACTCTTCTTCCAATATTGAAATTAAACAGTTCAAGGACTCAAGAGTGCTGTGTTATAATTCACAACAAAGACTGAAAAATAAAACTCTCTTCTTGAAGAAGGAGAAGGAGCATACTTAAATATCTTAGCATGGAGCCACAGTACTAAATTTAATAGTGCTTTAACAAACACTCATTGCTAGTTCTTTGAAAGATGGTGCTTCTGCCTGAATAGGGCTTCCATGCTTACTTAACAAGAAAATTCCCCTTTACATGCTACATCTTCTGTGGGTTTTGGATTCTTCTTCTATTAGGTATTGCACAAACTCAAATGCTTTATGACAGCAGCAGAGGTCAGAACATTAAGACTTATCTATGCACTTATATTCTGATGCTTTTATCTACTTAACTTTGCTTCTTTCCCCTTTTGCTCTTACCTTTCGGTGTTGCTGATGTGCATTGATCCTTGACTTTCTCTTTCAGCAAGGAAAAGTACTGTCCTCCCCCTAAGGAAGTGAAGGAAAACAGTCAGATATTTTTCAGATGCAAAGGATTTGACATTCAGCCTGTATGGCTTTGAAAATCATGTACATGTGGTGAAAGAGGTCAGGGAGGGAACATCTGCAAACGGAAGTAGGAAAAAATTATGTGCTTCATTGACGGAGCTTTCTCTGCATCAGAGATGGCCAAGTCAGTGAGAGCTAAGCCCTGTCTTCAGCAAAATAAAACTTACCTTGTCATCAACCCATACAAACTTGACATATGCTATTAAATGCTGGCATGCTGTACCACATACATCTTCTGTGGAAGTGTGCTTCTTCATTTCTTAATATCAAATTATCAGTTTCCTCTCTTTCTCCACTTATATGTATTTTTTTATATATATACCACATATACTCAGTGCAAACTGGTTTCCCCAGTCTATAACAAGGATTGATTAATGCTACACAATGACCACATTAGTTATAGTAGCAGCAAAATCACTGTCCCCATAAAGGAACTCAGGAGGCCAACTGGCCCACCCCCATTCTGCTTTGAGCAGAACAAATACAGTGTTAAATCAGGTTTCTCACTACCCTATTTCCCCTTATTTATAAATTATCTAAAATATAAGCAAGGGTGTGGAGATTGTCTATTATAATGAACAACTTCTCTGCAAAGTTCTGTGTCTACAGCTTAGAAATAGAATTCCTGTCAGATGGCTATTTAGCAGCCTGATCAAAGTGTTCAGGAACACACACAAGAGAACAGTAACAGAACTGATAAATCTAGCGCAAGCCTGTGTTTCTTTAACTATATACTTTGTTTTTCCTGATTTTTGCTTTATTTCCCTAGATTATATTAGCCTGCAGAACTTGGTCAGCTGTTCTTTACATAGGCAAAGGAAAAAAAAAAATTTCTATTCTTGTTTCCATAAAGTAATTGGGATGTGCCAAAAGAGTAAATGATTAAATGAATAGTCCCTTTGTTTGTTGAGTAGAATGTTAAAGTCATATAGTAGTTACAGTACTTAAAGAGGAAAAGTAATGATATTGTCTTGGAAGTTTTGTATCCCAAAAAACACCTGAGGGGTAAACATGAAATGAACAGATCTTCAACTGTGTCAAAATAAGGAATGAAGCTGTAGCAGTTTCATAGTTTACTTTACCTGATCAGTCCAAGGAACTATAACAAAGTGACCAATACATAAACAAATTCCAAGATACACATCTTTTATTGCAATTTCTATGGAGAGATTAACCAAAGCATTTTTACATGTTGTGCCAAGTTTTGGGTTAAAATAGTCTCTGCTGTGGTGCCTATGTGTCACCTGAAGCTGTATTTCCTTTGTCTACCAATATCAAATTCCTCAAGTTAGAATGCAGTCTGAATTATGGCTCTATTTACAGCTTGATTCTTCAAAACATTTACTGCTATGATTAGACTTTAATGTAGGGCATACTCCTGCTCACATACAAGGTTATTGAGTACTGGTGTGCTTGAGATACTGAGTACAAAAAAGATTATTTGATTAAAGCAAGAAGTAAATTTTTTTTAGAGATTTTTACCCCACATTTGATAATGGTAACAGAAACATACACTGAACCAATATATGCTCTAAAATATTTATATTCATTAATGTATTGACAAACTCAGATCCCAATTTAGTTCTTTTTTTTCCTGCAATGAAATAAAAGGAAAAATTGCTTTTGACTTTAAATTACAAATTCTAGCCCTGATTAAATTAGAAACATTATAATCTTGTGGCAAAATAACAAATAGGTGGGTCAAAGCATATTTTAAATTAGTCTTTCCTATTGTTCTAAGAGATTCACAGTAATTTACTGAGGACACACTGGCTGACTGATCCACCAATTCAAGGCAGGGTAAAATTAAAGAGAAACAAAAGTCCCATCTATGAAAATTCCTTTCCAGTTGCACGAAAGAACTGCAGCATTGGTACACTGACAGATGTATTCTCCAGCAGCCAAATTTTATAAGTGTTTTGTATGTGGTTGTCTGTTTCACTTCTATTTTATGAAAGCTACAAATATTAATCTAAGGATTATAATAAAGTAGCAGCTATACTTCTTTGGTAGTCTGTATTGGTAGGGCTATCTCTAATTTGTCACTCTATGTATCGATGGATTACTGTCATAAAGGTGCAATCATTCACTAGAGGGCAGCTGTTCTAAGTATATCAATGTGTATTTAAGAAACTTGAACTCACAGAGCATGACTTTAATGCTAAAAGCACTAGGTCACTAAAAGGGTTTAATAGACCTAATTACTTCACTGTTCCAGAATTATGGGGCATTAATCCCTGGAAGACAATGAAAAGCACATGACTGTTTTTCCTGTACCATTGGTAAAAAAAATAGTTTCAGTGTGAGGGTCTAGTTATACTCATCTGAAGTTACCCTGAGTCTCTATTTCAGATTTTGAATGGAGGCCAAATTAGCTTCTTTTGTCAGACAGAACATGTTAACCTGCTACAGGCATATGGTCTGGAATAGTTCCTAGGAGCAGAGCTGGTGCCAGGCACAATGCCATGTTGTCCAAAACACTCCTTACATAAGGAAAATGGGAGCTGGTAGCTAATCTTATGCCACAATTTTATAATTTGGAAAGGTCTTTATCAATGCTGTACTGCAAATGTGACAAAACCAGCAAGGAGGTAAGGACTCAAAAAAAAAGTACATATGCTAGTCAAGATTGCAAGACTCTTAACTGACCACTGCCTAAGAGTCTCCTCAAACCCAATTGTATGATGTCTTTTGTTACCTGTTTTAGCTCAAATATTGACTGTTAGACTTCCCAGTAACAAAGTGCTCAGGAATTCACATGAAAATTTTCTGAAAGGATACACAGAGCATAACAAGAAAACAAGTACCTTTGACTCTTCTAGTTTGCTCTAAAAATTCTGCATTTAACAGAAAGCAGTCTATTGAGTGTCTCCCCAACATGTGGAACACCTAGGCATATATTTAAGCTATTCCTAGTTTGCTCAATAAAAAGAAAGGTCAGACCCCAGCTTTAACCAGATGGATGATTTATATGAAAAGGAGAAGCCCTGCAAGATCTCTAAACGCAAATGGCCCACTGGTCTCAGGAACAGAAGATTTCTATATTTGACAGCACTATAACAGGATCCACAATATGCTTGCATAAATCAAAGAGCTGTGTATACACCATGCTTCCCCCTTTCACTATTTATATTCACTCGGAATGAAAAATAGCTCAGCACCTGCCCCATTTCTATCATAATGCAACAGGCCACAGAGTTAACACCTTTCTGATATGAATGGCAGAATAAAATTTCAAAAATGGTCGCTCTAACACAACCAAGATATCTGTTACCTTGCTTGGAACTTTTCCATAAGAAATACAAACATCTCATAAACATATGAAAATGTTATTTCAAGTATGTGTATTGTCACTAAAAAAAAAAAATTGCAACACAATTCCATTTCAAGATTACATGTAATAAAATTGTGGAACTGTGTGGACAAGAGTATAAAGATTTAGTATTTAATCAAAGGTTTTAAGTAAATTTATATGAACAATGAAGTTTTACTGACCATATGGAGTCTCTCTACAAGGTACGACTTTGTTCCAGCACACAGAAAAACATGAGACTTCTCCTTCAGAAATATAAATGGCTGAGAGAGGAGGAATAAAATGACATTAGGCAGCCATAGTCATATCAGATTAAGGAAATGGAGTAAATTTGGTATCGGGAATAGGAACAGCTTCAGAATAAGCTTAAAATCACTGTTTTCAGGTGAATGAATAACAACTTTTGGTTGATTAGATCCAATGAATCCTTAGAAATACCCAAGAATCTTTTGACAATTATTGCAAGCTCAGCAAATGTGTGGGTTGAACTGAAGTGCAGTGAAGATGAAAGGAAAGCAGATCTTGGGCCAGGCAGGCAGAGAGATAACCACAATACAGCCTCAGTAACAGCAGAGTGCAGTAGTAAAAAATGTTACTGAGGTCATATAAAAATAGACCAAAGAACATTTAATGTCATTTGCTGCCTGAAACTAATAAACATCTGTGGGCTGGCTAAATTTTCTTTCTAAGTTTTACTACTTTTCTAGTTTAAAGTGAAGCAAAACTGGAGAAAATACTCAAAGTGGCTTTAATTGAACCAAATCCACCAAGTTTAAGGAGTTTCACATGGTGAATTCCAAAAGGCAAAATTTTATTCAATAATGCATTTGTGACATACAGCACTGTTGATAAGTTGAAAAATAATACTTGGTTAATCAAAATTAATTTTAAAAGTCTTGATTATCTTTTCAACAAGAGGTAGCACAAAATATCTCCGTATCAGCTAGACGCACTTTTAACAGTCATTTAAGAAGGACTAACAACTGAATAAGCCATGGAGAGCTGGCTGATTTGTGGTCATCCCATATTGAGATTTCTCGATGAAGCGGAGGCAGAAATGTTGATTCTACCTATTGTTATATTTGCTTAGCGCATTAACAGAGGAATTTGGTTTCTGGGGCAGTCAGTGAGGCATTGTTCTTTTCCCAATTGAGATTAATTAGATCAGTGGGAATTTAGAATGAGCAGAAACTGCATGATCAGGGCCCAAATCCACTGCTCGTTTTTTCTGTGTTAGGTTTGTTCCATTCAAACTGCAGTTTGTCCAAACTACTAGTACTTTCCATTACTTCTTAGGAAATCTATTCCACAACATAATCAATGTGACTACCAGGAAATTTCCCACAAAAATTAATTCAGCCCAAACTAGTGATACTCTTAAAAGCTGCTATTTTGAGCAATGCTGATTTGAACCATACCAGCAGTACAAATAACTTTTTTTCAAATTAGCTTTTTCATTAGCATTATTGTGCCATTGAAACAGGGGTCAGTTAAAGTTTAAAAATACAGAAGCAAATAAACTTAAAACAAAAAGACTTCAGCCAAAGTCTAAATGTCTATGTTTAGACATCAATGGATCATGTCTAAACATTAAATACTGGCATGTTGGCACTTGCCATGCAGGAGCTCCATCTGCCTTCCACTTTTTGGTACTGCTGCAAAAGCCAGTTTTAAATAAAAGGTTTATGGAATCAAAGTTAGCAGTACTGTGATGAGTCACTGTAACTTTATCCCACTCAAATAAGACAGCTTTGTCACTACACAAAAATTACTAACTGGAAGTTAGGAAAGACTTTGTAAGAAGATTCAGGACTTTCTGGAAAACAGATTCTTTCTCCATCAGTAAAACTAGAACATTTTAGTGAGTTTATTTCTTCCTGGTATGAAAGGGGAATCAGTGAATGTATGTGTAAGTAAAAAAAAACCCTCCTATGGAAGGAACAGATCCTAAATTCTCAAAATTCATACCAATTGAGATATTGTATCATTGTATATATGAAAGCTGTATATACTGAAAAAGCGTTATGTAAGACATGGTACAGTGAAAACAAAGGTAAGTAGAATTAATAGAATTGAAATTCCAGAAGAATACAAATGCAAAAAATCTTAGCAGCAACAATCACACTGGCATATCTTGTCTCCAGTACAGTAGGAAAGTATACTTCTTAAAGTCTCAGTTTGCAGAATCTCGTGATGACACAAGGCCCTCAGCTCTTGTTTGAAGAAAAATGTAAGTCAGTAGTCCTCATAGATGAGGGGAAAAAAACACCCTCAGTGTCTGCAAGAGCAGAAAAATGAAATTGTGTACTCAACTGCACGAGAACTGTCAAAATTTTAAGCAATGTATATTTTCTAGGGATAAGCAGAAGTCAAAAGGACAGCACAAACCATCAAGCCCCCATACTGGAATCCTGCCATGTAAGGGAGAGCTCTGCCATTTTCCTAGAGTATTTCAAATATCCCAAGCATATGTTAAGCAGATTCTTCTCCTGTCTGACCACAGAAAAGAAGTTCACTAGCTGTGAGACCTGGCAGATGTTCCAGACAGTCCACTGAGTTACTACTGCTTTCCATGCTTGTGCATGTCATATGCTAACACTAGTACACACCAACCCTTCAGTAAGCAGAGCCTAAAGAAAGCTGAAACTGCATCTGTTGATCACTCATCTGTTGTTTCCTTGTGCCTACAAGATTCCTCCAACCCTCTGGACCTCTCTGTACCAGGTATAACTGCATGGGTTTCATGTTTAGTGTTGGATTTTTGCTTCACTGTAATTCTCAGAATACAGTGATGTCCCAGAAAACCCATCTTGTACTGCTAGTTAACGCACTAAAGAGTGATGGTTAACAACATTTGGTAATTATCCAACCTTAAAGGAGAAGCACTCTTCCTGTCATGCATCAGCCACACTAAAGTTTCCTGCTGCTAAAAAATGACTTTTAATTGCTCAGTGAATATTTTGATCATAATCCAAACTTACATCATCTAATTTAATGCACATGATTCAGTGTAAGTGGTATCCACAGTACTGGGTGGAAAAGACTTACCCAGGATTAGGGAGGCTGAACCTCAGAGTGTTCAGAACTCAAATTCAAAAGCTCAGTAAGACATTTTGGATCTCCTAGTTCTGTGAAATTGAGAGCTAGGAATCTTGTCACAAAAACCTCAATAAAAAATAATTTCTTCATGTTTCGCTTGGCAAAACAAAAGAAAATGGTTGCATAAAGGTTTACTATATAAAGATATTTCCAATTGCATCTTCTCAAAGTTGTTAGTCTCAAATAAAGACCTTGTGTAATAAATCTGGTAATGTATCATCACCTCTTTTTATTCACACCACATTCATCTGGCCTGTGTAAGTCTGCCACAAACAAGGGATCGCCAGTGAAGCTGTGCCCGTTCGCTCCAGCTACTGGATTTGTTCCAGTAAACCAACTGATGAAGATGCTCTTCAAGACACCGGCAACTGCAAATTACTTAAATAGATCTACTTCTTAAAAGCTGCACTTCAAAACAAGTTTTATGAGTTTCTTTATGTAGGCTCAGATAAGATCAGTCATCCTTCTGAGCAAGATGTAAATTTCAAGCCCCTTTGTTCCTTGCTCTCGATTGAACTAGGGTAAAGAAACAGTTAACATATACTTAGCAAAGGGTATCCCACTAGTCTCACTTGTTAAATGGGAATGACTTGGCAACCACGAGGCAACCTTAACACAAGATCAGATTCCAACGCCCCCTACTCTGCTCATCATTTTTAGCCCTATGACTACACAGGCAAGACTGTACACCTGTGCTGTGCAGGATCAGAGCTTCAGGGATTGGCTTTCAGATCTGAGAGAGCAGTGCTTTTTAGAAGCATTGCACAAAATTTGATGACACAAGCCTGGGAGAGCGTGATGACATTGGTTAAGGAGAAAAAAAATCAGACTGAGAATGAATGAGTGTGACAATTGCAAGCTATGCAAGACTAAATAAAGACAGAATCCCGAGTGACTGCTTATGGAGGAAAGATACAAGATAAAATAATGTGTAAACACTCAAATCACATTAGAAATTCTAATGAATATCATAAAGCTACAAGGTAACTGGCACTTACCTCTACATAGCTGATATGAAGCTGATACAACTCTAGAACAAGCAAGAAAAATGTAATATATTTGATGTGGGTGAGGATGTTTATTTGTCTTGGCAAAGAATAGTTCATCTCATTCTACAGACTTCTGAAAAGCAGTCTGGAGGGAATCATATACATTACTATTATCAGTAGGGAGAAGATACTTTAAATGCTGCTAGTAGAAACCCTCTCACTCATAAAACATAAAGGAGATTTTAAAAAAATATCTTTCAAATCCTCAGTTTTAAAACTCCCCACTGAAATATTGACAGACCCAGTACTTTATAAGTATTATTAATATCATTAACAGTTTCAGTGATCCTAAACTGCTCCTGTAGTTGTAGTTTACGTTGAATCCATGTGTATATTATGCTTTATAATCACTGAAGGCACACTCTGAGAGATGAATTTGTTTCCTTGACAGAGCAGAACCAAAGACATTTTAGCATTGCTGTAATCTCTTTAGTCCCTTTTTTGGTGTGAGCAGAAAAGAAGAAATAGACAAAAGGTTGCTCTCAAAAATATCAGAGTTCATTAATCTTATCTCCTCCCTCTTACTGTCCCCAAAAAATCCCCAGTGAAAAAAGCCAAAAACTTTGGAACCTATGTGTAAAGAAACACATTAAGTATCCTGCCTCTGTTAAGAGCTGGTCTGCAAAGAAGAAAGCTTCATCTTTCCTGTCTGTACTTTAGTGGACAAAGGCAGAAACAGTTTCTGTCCTGATCAATGACAATCCTGGAGAGGAACATTTGGTTTGACACATCACTGAATTCCCTTTGAGGAATGTGTTGCTAACTGTGCTCATATTCAGCTTCTACTTTGGTCTGAAATATGCTTAACTTGGAATTTCTCAAACATCTATAATGTGGGACCAAAGTGACATTAAGAAGTGTGATGTAATTGCTGTTTTTATAACAATGGTGGTATACAAGCAGGCCACTTTCTGGAGTTTAACATCTGGCTGAGAAAAACAATCACATCAATAGTCAAAAACATCAATCACAGTAAGAACAAATGTGTGCAATATGATATGATAATGTCCTGGTTTCAGCTAGGATAGAATTAATTTTCTTCTTAGTAGCTGATACAGTGCTGTGTTTTGGATTTAGTATGAGAATAATGTTGTTAATCAATACCAGTGTTTCAGTTGTTGCTAAGTAGTGCTTGCTTACTCCAAGTCAAGGACTTTTCAGTTTCCCATGCTCTGCCAGTGAGCAGGTGCACCAGAAGCCGGGAGGGACCTGAGCCAGGACAGCTGACCTGAACAAGCCAAAGGGATATTCCATACCATAGAACATTATGCTTAGTATATAAACCAGGGGAGTTGGCCAGGAGCCACTGATCACTTCCTGGGGACTGCTGGGCATCGATCAGTGGGTGATGAGTAATTGTATTGTGCATCACTTGAGTTTTTTTCCCCTTGGGTTTTATTCCTCTCTCTCTCCCCCCTCTTTATTACAATTAATATTATTGTTGTTGGGTTTGGGTTTTTTTGTTTCGGGTTTTTAACTTTACTTCAATTATTAAACTGTTCTTATCTCAACCCATGGGTTCTACCTTTTTCCAGTTCTCCTACACATGGGATGGGGTGGGTGGAGGTAGGGTGGTGAGCAAGTGGCTGCGTGGTACTTAGCTGCTGGCAGGGTTAAACTGTGACAGATGAATATGGAGAATTGTTGAATGCTGAAGGGTAAATTATTTCATCTCAAATTATTTCAACAAGATCCAATCTATTTATCTGAAAAAACAATCCCCAAAAGACTGCAAGTGGCAAGTAAGACCGATCAAGTATGCTTGTCAAAACCAATTATTGCCTTTCAAGTGCAGGAAAACGACAAATGAGCAACTAAGGACTTCTATTCTTTATTTAGAACTGAAAAAAAAGAGATAAATGAGTTTGCAATAAAATATCCTAAGTTTTTTCTCCATGTTGCTTTGCTTCAAGTCAAAGTTCTGTGAATACATCGGACAGAAGAAATGCCTTCTGCATGGTACTCATCTTCTACATTCAGATTCTTGGTTCCCCTGCAGACCTGCTATGTGAATCTTGTTGAGACAAGTTTATGTTAATTAGTCTGTGGGAACTAGAAAGAGGATTTCTGCAGCTAGGATTCCTTTTTTAGGTAGCTGATAGGGCTAATATTCAGTAAAGAAGCACTTTTTGATACCCAGTAATATTAAATATTCTGAGTATAAGGGACTTTGCTGTCATTAGAGTACTGACGTAACAGAAGAGCTTCCCTAGGATAGGGTTTATATATTGGGTCACCTCAGATGTGTAAATACACATAAAGCTAAAATCAGGTGAACAGCATGTAGGTAAACTGAGCTTCCAGAATTCCCTTGCCTGTTTCAACAAGTCAACTGTCGTGGGTAAAAACGGTTGTGATAGGCAAGTTGTGGGTGTAGGCCGGATTGCCTAAGGATCTGCTGTTAACAAAACTGCGGCACCAAAACTGGGCTGGGAAGATGGTCTCTGTCCACCACAACTTTTACCTGCAGATGACGTTCTCCCTCCAAAGCTGTTAAGCAGGGATAACTCTTGTTGACTCTGCATTATAGACCTGGGAAGATGAACCGCGCCTACGCACCGCCCCAAGCCCGCCCGAGAGGGAAAGACCCGCCCGCCCCCACAGCCGGTCAGGCCCTCACAGCCGGCCCCGGGCCGCAGCGGGAGGCAGGCGAGGCGCTGAGGTGGGGCGCCCTCCCATTGGCTGATAGAGGGCGATAGGTGAGGGATGAACTTGTGATTGGGTGGTGGACGGTGGGGTGCCTTGTGATTGGGTGAGAGGCGGGGGGGCGGTGAGGGGGCGGTGTTGTGGCGGGGCGCGAGGAGGGGTGGTGTCTCGCGAGAGTCGTGTGGTGGCCGCGGTCTCGCGCGGTTGCGGCCCGCTCCGCCCCGCCCCCGGGTGCCTGTGCTGGCGGCGGTGCCCAGTAGAGCCGCTCCCCGCTCCGGCGGCACCGGTGAGTGGCTCGTTCTGCGCCTGGGAGAGGGACAGCGACAGCCCGGGTCGGGTTCTGGGGTGGGTGGGCGGGCGGGCGTGGGTGCCTCCGCCGCTCTGCTCTCTGCGGGCACGGCGCCTTCACCGTGAGGGGAGGCGAGCCTTCCCGCCGTCGGGCCGAGGCGCTTTCCTCCTTGCCCCTCTCCGGCGCCCCGCAGCCCTGGGGGCGGCCTCCCGCCGCCTCCTCAGCCCTCACAGGCCCCTGCCTGTGGCGGCCGCCCTCACACATCGGCACAGCCGGGGCAGGCCGGTTCCCCTGCACCCACTCGTGACAGACCGGTCTCCCCCAGTTCCCGGGCCCAAGGAGCACAGCCACGGCGGCCCCGTGCACCCCCCCGCAGCTTGGTTCTCTTGTGCCCTGCGGCTCCTCCAAAGTTTTCGTCCGGCTGCCTTCGCGCTTTCCCCCTGCTCGGCTGGCAGAGGCCCGCAGGTTCGGGGGGTCTCCTCAGCCTCCCGCTGTCACCCCTTGGCCAGTCTGCCCATCGCCCCCGCTGCCTGTGTTGTGCTCAGCGCCGGCTTCTGTCTCCGCCATCCTCTGCGAAACGCCGGGGTCCTCCGAGTGCCCTGGCTCTTCACAGGCCATCATCACTGGGTGTTATCTGTCCTCATCCTCCCTTTCTGCCTTCCTTCAAGACCACGATTGTGTGTCTTCCTTTTTGGGAGTGCTGTGTCTTATCGCTGGAAAAAAAGATGATTTAGAGAGAAAAAGTTTGGCTGCTGGTGGAAGGGAGTGGGAGGTTTTTCCTTTGAAGTAAGAGCCAAAATAGAGTACGTTACGGAATTTGCATGTGTGGGCTTGCATGTCTGTGTATTCATGAATGCCATGGCTAAATGTGGTCCACTTGGTAAATGGAGGCACAACACTGAAGTGAAGTCCGCAAGTGCAGAGCACCTAAAAAGCACCTCTGGACAAATGGAAAGGCGATTGGATGTTTATGCATGTGTCTTGTGACTTTGTAGCTTTTCATTTGGAAAAAATACCTTAGGGAAAGATGAGCTTTCCTTTACCGTTTCTTACATTGCAGCAGTTAAAGCTCAAATTCAGACTGTGCATGTTAAAAATTCTAATGCTTTTCCTTGAATTATTTTAATGTTATAGTTGTGGAGTTTGTAATTGTAGGAGCTTAATTTCCTTTATCTGTTCAGCTAAAGTAGCTTTAATGTTGCTAGTGCCAAGGGTCAGTAGCATGTGCACCCTGACTCCTTAAGATAGCTGATGAAGGCATCTGTTACAGCCACGGTTCTTCTCATACTAATACTGTTTGACCAAAGTTGGACTGATACTTAGTAATCTTATAAGGGATTCTCGTAATCATTTGCTTACAGAACTGATCATACCATGGCTTGAATTGGGCATAACTCAAGACTAGAAAAGGTGTGCAGGGTATTATACCTAAGTGTGATTGGTAACGCTTATGGGACTCTCAAGAAAATAAATGCTGTATCCTTCAAGAAGGACATGGGTCACTGGTAAAAGCTGCTTATCTGCATATCAAGGGAATTACTGAAACTGATGAAGTCACTTGATTTACATGTATAGTCCAATTGTCAGTCTTCAAATGGGTAAGGAGTTTTGTTTACGACTACCATATAGTCAGACAGGGTTCTTGACTGTAAGTCAGTACCTTCACTTCCAATATCTGTTATGATTCAAATCTGTCCTTCAGTGAAGGAGTGAACTAAAATAGGAAATGTTATTGGTGGAAAGCAGTTAACACCTTGTCTTTCATTAATGGCAATAGATTTATACAGATAAATCTGAAGCAAAAACTGTTAGCTTCACATTATAAATGGTCTGGATTTATTGTGTTCTCCTGACTTCTGAGACAGTTGAGAAGATACAGCATTGCTGCTGTTATCTAAATGTAGACAACATAATAATGACTAGAATTTTGGCTAGACATAAAAACAAGCTAAATAAAGTCTCGTTTCAGGTAGGAGTTAATTTTTATGTCTTCATATGTATGTTCAAAAGTATGCCTTCATACTTTAGGGTTTTTTGAAATTATGACTTGAAGCTTGACATTTAGTTCTTTCTGGTATTTTTAGTAAAGAGTGCTGAAAATCTGCTGTCACATCTAGCGCTCTATAAATTACTGCAAGTTTCAGATTTCTCACATATTAATTTATTATTTTAAAATGGCCTTACTGACTGACCATCCCCAATAACTTTTCCAACTGATAAATTTTTCTGGTAGTCTTATATGGGAAAGCTTAACAGACTTTCGTTGCCTTTTGTCATTCAGGTTTAAAAGCTACATAAAGGCATTTTAGTCACCTGCATTCTAAGTCCTCTAATAAATTGTGCATTTTTCTTATCTGTGGGTTCTTCTTTTTAGCGTTCTTCACAGAATAGATATAGGACATAGGTAATGCTTTTTAGGGAGAGGTTTCTTCCTTCCGCCCTGCCACTTCTTGTGGTGGCAACTTTAACAAAATTATCTGAAAGGTCCTTTGAAGATGGATGAAGAAGAGCATTATACCTTAAAATCTTTGTATTGACAGTCCAATAACATGCTAAAACTTAATCCAGAAAATATTGTGTGGATGTTCTGGATACTTTATGTATTAACTGAAACAAGTGTGTTTAGGTAAATTATCAGATAATACGTAATAAATAATTCTGCAAAAGAATGCATGGCATACACCTTGATAATGGTGGGGTCTTTTTCTCTTTTTGTTTCTTAGAAATGGGTCTGCTTTCAGAAGACGCAATGCACTAGATGTGGTGCTTGGAACAGGAATAGTCATGGCGTCAGAACTATGTAAAACAATCTCTGAGGCAAAACTGGAAAAGCACAAGAACTTGTTCTTAAATTACCGAAATCTCCATCACTTCCCTTTGGAGTTACTGAAAGATGAGGGGCTGCAGTACTTGGAGAGACTTTATATGAAAAGAAATTCCCTGACCACATTGGTACGACAACCTCTTTATTGTAATGTTTACTTGTATGTTTTAGGAATTCTGATATTTTGGAACAGAAAAAACAAGATAATTTTTTAAAAAGTAATGATAATCTTACAGCGAATCTGATCTTGAATGATGTCATCCTTTGTGAAATATGAGTATTTGCTTGTATTATGTTTGAACTTGCATAGGTAATGTAGAGAGTAATAAATGAAACTTTGACATTTTATGGTTACCCTTTTGAAGCTCTGTGAAGATCTGCTGGGGGTTTTCTTGTGAAGTTTGTTGTTTTTTGGTTTGTGTTTTTGTTTTTTTTTAACTGCCATAAATTTTGCTCATGTAAATCATCAGGCCTTTCTACTCTTAGGTGATGCTATTCAGTCTAGTCTACATTCCTTCATTAGGCTAAACAGCCTTTACTTTGGTGCATGCCTGATTTGAAAGGCATCATCAGTCCTACTGATTTAATTAATCTTATTGGCTCTAATTTGAAGCTTACTGTTAAGGTGCCAATGAAAATTTGTGTCTGTGGGCTGCTGTTGATAGAACAAACAGTCATGGTTGTGGGATTTTCTGTGGTGGTGTCTTTTTGTTTTGTTGTTTTTCCTTGAATTGAAGAAATTCTCACCCTGAATGAATGTTGTGACCTCAGAATTCAGTGTGGCGTAGTTAAATAGCTGTGTAACACATCCTGAGCTGGTAAGACTATAGAGAGTCAAAACTTGCCACTGTCAACAGGCTCGAGTCTCCAAGTAATTCATGGGGTTTTTTGTTTGATTGTTCTTTGGTCTGTGTGGGTTTTTTTGTTTGGTTTTTTTTTTTTTTTTTTCCTTGGGCTCTTCCATGGCATGATTGGTAAAATAATAGCCAGGGCAGAAGTGCTGGAGGGCCTGACTACTTAAAATTCACCAAAATTAGATGGTTTTCAGTGCTTCCTAGAAAGAGTCCAGTGTTCTAGTTTAAGGAATAGTATCACTGTCAAACCTTTACACACATTGGAAATCTTCAATAAAGTTTTCACTTCATGGGCCAAAGCTGAAAGGATTCTGAAGATTTTATGCCTTTTCGTCATCTTGAATGGGTCACTTCAGTTTGCATGTACTGTAGAGAATTATTTTGGCACTCGCCATTTTCTGGGCAAGTCCTTTGCTTAATAATTTATAGGATTCATGGTTACAAATTAAAGCTGCCTTAATAATTAAACAAAGACTGTAAACAGTTTTGTTCTGACACGTTGTGAAATTCAGTTATTATTGGGACTTGTAAGGTTCATGAACTGACTGCTCAAAAGATGAAACAACAATAATGAGGAGAGTTTTGCCTATCACTTTCTTTATGTATGTGTTAAGACCCTGGTTTTGTTTTCCTCAGTGCAAAACAGAAACCAAAACAAAGTCTTGCAAGTAACGGTTTAGTTCCCTTTCCCTCTTAATGTCTGTTAATAGTACCAGCCAACAGATGTGTAAAATGGCATAAGAGTAATTACCCATGGTTACTGTCAACAGAAGATCTAGCAAATATGGAAGGCAGCTCTTGCCCAATACTGTTAAGTACGGTAATTGAGGCCTGGGATAAAGGAACTGAAACAATACTTAAAATGTAGATCATACCTAGGCAAAGTGACTTGCAAATAGTGTGAAGTAGAGCATTAGGATTCGGAATGATCAGGATAACTTGCTCATAATAGACTTGGTGGAATATCATTCAAATGCATAGCACTGTAGCTAGGAACTAGGCAAACAAAACAGGTTCTCATTCACTGAGCAGCAGAATAGATGTTGGAAGTTGCAGTGGACCAAAACAGATGAAACATGTTATTAAGAAAGGCAGATGTCTTTGTGAAATTTTCTGTGTTCCAAAATCTCCAATGAACGCAGAAGGAAATAATTATTGGATACTGTTAAAGCATAAGCTGGGGCAAGGAGTCTGGAGTTTCGTACCTGGGAACAACCTAGGTAAATTGGAAAGAACCTAGAAAGCAGCAACAAGGGATCTTTAGAGAATGTGCTGCAGGAGAGAAGGTTGAGAGATTTGGGTTAATTCCTCTTGCAAAAAGAGAAGATGGAGAGGGGAAAAAATAGGAGGAGTGGGGGAGAGCAGCAGTTGTCAGTATTTCTACAAAGCAGTATTTTCATAATGAATTTTTTTTTACGTTCATTGCTCTCATTTTCAGTAAAGAAGTAATGTTACACTGCGGGAGGGGGAGAGCTCATCTCATCTGAACAGTTGAAAACAAATGGGTTATTGAAGGAAGAAGTTTCTTTTGGTCTTGTACTCTTGATTGATTGCAAGATGATGAGTATTAGCTCATCAGGAAATACTTTAAACTGTGTATGCATTATGAGCAATCATTGCAACTAAATCTGCACCATATTTTTTAAAATTTAGATGGTGTTTTTGTAGCATCAGTTCATCCTTCAGCATTCTGAAAAATGTTGACTAAATCAGCTTTTGTTCTTTGCTCTACCAAAATGACTAGTCCTTGACAGATGGCTCCTGTGAAAACATCTGGAATAGTTATGCTGACAGAATTTACATATACTTTCCCTGAGAATAATTTCATTTCTGTCTTCATTGGCAAGATGGAAATGATAGAGGGCTATGACATAATGAATGGATTGAAAAGCCTATATAGCACACCTGTATCCCAGCATCAAGTCTTCTAGCTTCTCCTTTAATGTTTGACTGATAACATTAGCCCTCCAGTAATCCTATTTCCCCTTTTATTAAATGGAAATATGAATTTGGCTTGATGGATCTGTCAGAATCACGATCTACCCATATCAAAGAACGATTGTTCTTAATTTACTAACTCAGAATATGCAGTGCTGTCTTGTTCAAACTGATCAGGTTTACTTTTTGAATTACGTCCACTGGGTGTGAGGGCAAGACAGTCTTCACTAAACTGGTGGCAGAATGGTGAATCCTTTATCATCCTTGTTTGTTGTCATGTTGGCAGTAGAGAACAGAGTTTGTTTAACCTCTCGATTGATGAATAATGCATAGCGTTTTTTAATCTTAATTTCATTGTGGGATGTTATATTGAACAATTTTTACTCAGACCCATTGTTTTTGTGGTACTCAAGAAGATAAGCAGGACTTCTAGTATAGAATTGCTAAACTGTAGTCTCTCTCATGAGTTTAGCGGGCTTACAGTAAGAAGCAGTTAAAACAAGAATAAAAGTATAACCTTTGTGTATAGTGTGAAAATAGTTTGCGATTCAGGTCAGCATCCTTATTCTAAAGGGTGTAGGATGAAAGTGCTTTTGTTTTTTCACATTCCCTCTTCATTTTTTTTAAATTAAAACTTGAGCTTTTTTTCTGTGCTTGAGCGTGTTGCAGCCTTTGTGTATTTTCCCAGCCTAGGCGTTTCCCGTTGACCAAGTAAAATTCTGTGCCGAGAAGATGACTGTCCTGTGACAAACCTGCCAGTAGGTGGCAACAACTGATTAGTTATAGCCTGTTTCTTGAGTCTTGACGTCAACGGTTTCATTTATTGAGCCATCGTTTGCTGCTCCATAGTTAAAAGCAGACTATTTTTTGTACTGAGATCTGGGATGTGGCATGTATGCTACAAAAGAATATTTTGATATTACTTTTTCAGGTTAGTGAATTCAGTCATAATAAATTTATACACACAACGTATTTTAGATAATAATATACCTTAAGTTTACATGACAGTGAAAATTGCTAGGGTTTTTTTGGACAGGAAATTGACTATGTGATCAAGCTGCTCTTAAAATTTGTTTGGTTTTGCATATATGTGTGTTGTAAAAACTTTTTTCAATAAAACATATCTATGTTTAAAATAGATCTCTTAAGCAATAAAACTGTCTTAACTTTGAATAATTTTGAGTACATACAGTTCTCGACATGACATGTGAAACTTGTGAAGCCGATTTTGTGATACATGTTCATGGTTATTAATGCCATCAAGGAAAAGAATTGCAGGTAGGGATCACTCAGCAGTTAGAAAATTATATGCATGTTAATATGTAGATATGGAAATCTTAGTTTGATGGATTCAGCACTTCTGGCTTGGTGATAATTGATTAAGCTACACAAAAGTTTGTAGGTCATTTACCATTTAGCAGCATTATGAAGTAAAACACATTGTGGTTAGACATCTTGCATAATTCTTTTTCTGCTTTAAGTCTGTAAAGGCTGCAGCTTCTTAGCAGTCTCTTGGCTTCACCGAACAGTTATTTGAATTATTTTCAAAAGTAAGGTTTTGGTAATCTATCTTTTTAGCCTCAGAATTCTGACTACTGTTTGGTTGAGGACATGTTAATGTCACTTCTGGGCTGTAGTTCCATTTCAGTAGTAGAAATTGCTCACCCTTGATATATCCCAGATTGCACTGATGGAGAGTGTGCGGGGGTGTGGAAATAGGGTATTGTATGCAAACTCCTTGCTGCCCTTTTTTCTGTGATTGGCTGCTGACATGTTTTAGTATGGTTATTAAAATGAGTTGGGTACACAATATGTGTGTGTCTGTTTTTTGTTTTGAAACCTAAAAAAAATCTCTAACTCTTTTTCAGCCAGAAAACCTTGCACAGAAGCTTCCAAACCTCGTGGAATTGTGAGTTTCTGTAGGAGTTCTAATGTTTTTATTATGCTGATCCATCTTACCTAAAAAAAATTCTAGAATGTATTGCTTGCATATAACCTATCTCTTGAAGTGTGAAAGGTTTTCTTGGAGGGCAGGAAAGGGTTATTTTTTTTTTGTTGGGTTTTTTTTTTTTTGTTTTTTGTTTTTTTTAATGCAGTATATCCAGATGTATTCCTTTGCATGTTAATATTTTGTATAATTTCTTGTTTATTTTATAACAAGAACTGTTACGCAAATGTCTGCGCTGCTGAGGGAAAAAACAATTACCCCCCAACTCCTGTGTAGACTGTTGTCACCCTGATACAGCACTAGAACCTCCAGATTTAATGGTCAGATGGTTGTGACAGAGCCAGAGGAACAGGTTACTGCCTCCAGCCCAGCCCTCGTTGCTCATTTCCACCCCAGCTACCAGGGGTATTATGATTTCAGTTTTGGTGATTGCAGTAATAAGTTTTTTTGGAACCAAGTCACAGATTGTCAAATAGGAGCAGGAATGAGCAAGCAGGGGTAGTAACTATTGATGACTGCTGTAGGCAGAGTAGTTTATCCAATCTTGTCCAAAGAATAGATGTCACATGAACTGTATAATTTTGGCAATTAATTTTAAGCTTTAAGCCCCTGAGTCAAGGTTTTCTTCCCTCCCCTTTTCTTGTAAGGTTATGATTTCCTTGTGTCGTAGCATGGGAGGGGGATGGGGAGGTGGGGTTGGTGGGTAAAAGGGACATCCTCTTTTTCCCTTTTAACTCATTTGATTCACTTTAAGTTGAGTAACTGATGAACCATTGATTCTGTTTATTTAATGAAAAGCTCCAAACAGGAGGAGGTGTGTATCTGAGTAGTTTTAATGTATTCAGCTGTCTGATCTTGTAATCTTAATTTGGCTCTTGAAACCACACCTTTCTGGTACACGCGACCGCAGTATAATTGAGCTGTTTTGTAGGTCACTGCAGTCTCCTACTTGCTTAAGAGACAGTCGTGTCTCATCATGCCTTGGTCTTGAGAGTAAGTTTATGCTCTGAAGCAGTAAAATAAACATTTCTGTATTTGATATACTCTAGTATGTAGTTATTTGCCATGGGGTATCAGGAAATCTCCTTGTTATCTGATGGTGCCTTTCGGAAAACCTGGATAAATTACAGCTTAAAAGAATCTCTTACAGACGCTGAATTGTAGGAGTCAAATCTAATTAATTGGTGTTCAGTAAGCTTAGTTGTACCACCATTATCCCACACATTCTGGTGGTCTAGGGAGGACTGTGGTAGGCCTTTAGTTTGTGTAGCTCTGATAATACAAGTCAGTTTTTAATCAGATGGTAAGAGATGTTTTGTTGACAGAGACCACAAAATACAAAGATTTATTTAAAGAATTATATGTTACAGTAGCTTTAAATTTTTAAAGACAAACTTAACTAATTTTCATTTTCCTGAAAGTTAACATTCTTGGTGATTTCACTTTTCAAAACTTTCACTGTTGTCTTTGTTTCTTTATATATCATGTCCCTCATGCTGGGAATACTAGATGTAGATCCTCATATTTATTTTTTCGTGCTTGAGTGAAACAGGTCACAAGCATTTATGTCTTTTTCCTTGTTCTGCCTGTATCTCCGCCAAAAGACAGGCTTCTACTTTAGGAAGTGGTGTTTGAATATAGTGGAAAAAAATAATGCTGTGCAAATAATTCCCATGTGTGTCTAAGCAATTGGACATTGAGTACGCAGTATTCCTTTACAATTGGAGATCAATATTTGAAAATTTTGCTACCGTTATTTTCTAAAAGACGCATTTGTTCATTTGAAGCAACGTTGATTGAAAACTAAAATGTGTAAAATCTAAGAAGAGTTTTTATGTTACTGGTAGTACTAGAAGTACTTCAGCAGAGGGTGCTGAATATTCTTAGTGAGAGATCTGGTCACCTTCAGTATCTACCTAAATGACCACGGGCAAGATCAGGTTTTTCTTTTGAAAAGTGTACTCTAGGTTTGAAAAACCCACTTGCAGTGAGTAGATCGTGTGCTTGTTTCTTCAGTCAGTAGAGTTGTAACAGTTTATGTGTAGGGGAAAGTGTTTGTAATCTTATAACTTGTGTGGGTTTGGGTTTTTTTCATTTCTTGCCCAGCATTTAGTATGGAATAACCTGGTGATCAAATATGGTTCACTCTGGTTATTCCTTCTGCTTTATTCTTTTTACTTTTTTTTTTTTTTTCTCCCTCTTAGGACTCTCAAAACTAAAGACCTTTATTACTATAACTGTGAATGCTTTGTTTTAAATAATTATATGTAATTCTCTTTTATTTTGGTATTAATCATTTAATAGTCTAAGTGAAGCTTAAGTACCTGTCCATTGCTGGTTTATACAGTTTCCACAGCTTTTGTGGTCATAGAGAGGAATGGCTTTTGAGGGTGCTCTTTCAGTCTGAAATTGGATATTTTGCAAACTGATTATGTAGCAGAAGTCCTTGAGGGTAACAGGTGGTGTCCTCTGCTTTTTTTCTCCTCCCCCCAGGTACCTTCATTCAAATAACATAGTTGTTGTACCTGAAGGTAAGTAATCTACCAGCTCACAATAAGTGGCAGGAATCATAAAATATTCATTTTTCTTCTTTGAAGAGGCCTATTTTTCCTTTATTTTCCCATAAAACAGAAAAAATTTTCATAGAAAATATGCCAGTGTGGCTCTTTGTCAATAATATCCTTGTTTATACTATGTTAAATTATTTTAATGAATTCTCAAATGCACCTTAATGCTCTTTGCTTCAGTTATAATTGCAGAAAGTGAAAAAGCTAAATGGTACTCATTGACAGAAGCAAAAATGGGGAGTGTTTTCTGCTTTCAGCCAGTTACACACAGAATACTCTGCTGGTTTAGCACATGACAGTTTAAAAACGTAAAGTATCAAGA
The DNA here is from genome assembly GCF_963210335.1 of Falco punctatus. Classification (NCBI taxonomy): domain Eukaryota; kingdom Metazoa; phylum Chordata; class Aves; order Falconiformes; family Falconidae; genus Falco; species Falco punctatus. The sequence continues at coordinate 65,890,819 of NC_137587.1, forward strand.
ACTTGTACTAGTTTCTCTTTCTTAATTATAGAGTTATGTGCTCGAGTTCAGGGAAGTACTTCCGGCGCTCTCTAAATATATAAATTGGATAGACTCAGAACAAAGGAGTGGGAGAAGTGACTTCAGAGCAGAATCGTTTGAGGATAATCTAGAAATGAGAGTATTCTGTACATCACTTATTTTCTTCCCTGTCTCACTGCCAGCAGTACTGTTTGTTACATAGATAAGCATTTTCACAAATGATGTCATTCAGTTGTGACACTGGCTTTAATATGTCAAAATCTCCTCAGATACAGTTGTTAGGTACTGTGGCTTTTTATCCTCTCATAGTCCTATTAAGATTTTAATGTTAATGTTGGGTCACATTCATGTTTTAATCTGTTCTCTCACAAGCCATTGGCTCCCTCGTTAAACTGCAGTTTCTGGATCTAAGTGATAATGCCCTTGAAATTGTGTGTCCAGAGATTGGCCGCCTGAGATCTTTACGTCATCTTCGCTTAGCTAACAACCAGCTGAAATATTTACCTGCAGGTGAGTACAAATGGGTGCGGGATTACAGTAATGACAAATTCCATTTGAACTTAATATGCATGGTGATCTGCTCTGTGTTTATTCGTATCTTACAGTTGAAGCATGGTAAAACTTGTACTTAAAGACTAGGCATGGATTGCCATTGTGTATGTATTGTATTAAATATACTCTGTAGTTAGAAAAAAGTCATGCTGTATGTACTTGAGGTAAAGTCCTGAAAAATGCTTCTCAAGTGGGGAAAAAATGTAACTGTTGAACAGTCTTTGTCGTTGTATCAAGAAAATATTGAACTGCCTTGAGAAGAACCAAAATGCCAGTGACAACTGTCATTACAATAAAATGACGTGATATTTCTCCCAGTTTTCCGGACTATAAAGGATTCCAGTCCTTCCTTTCTTTCTATTTGCCCAACAGCACCGTTCTTGTATTTTCTACAAAGACACATGTCTAGTAGGTTTGCCTATGGCAGTTATATTTTACTATGACAGTAAATAACAAATGTTAGTCTTGCTAGTTTATAATAAAAAAGCAAAATTTCTTCAAATTAAATGTGATACAAGGCCAGAAAAAGTTGTCCATAGGCAGATTTTGAATAATTTTTTTTTGCTATTAAAATACTTTGATAAGGGCAATGGAAGAAGTTATGTCTGCTTATATCTTTCCACATAAGGTGATGGTGATTTTAAAATATTTTAAAATTACATTATTTTTTAATCTTTTTCTGGCATATTTTCATTTTCTGATCTGCAGAGATGATAAAAATCCAAAGCCAGCTTTTAAAAAAACTTGTCTAACTGAACAGGATTATCTTTTGGCCCTAGTTTTAACTAACTTCTCAATGTGACCTTTGTATGTTTGTAAGTTCATATTATTCTCAAGAAATGTATTGCAATTGCTCCTTGAAGTTTTGGGTACAGAAATCTAGCTGTCCTTTCCTTGTACTTTTCTAGGTATAATAAGCTTAAGAACATGTCAAAGGATGATTATGATTAGAAAGAAGAAAATTTATATGACTATGTAAATGCTCTGGAATGAAATTAGATAAACCTGTTAAACGTTATGACCCAAGGCCAATAAAATTTCCATCAATTCTCAGATGTCCTACATTCAAAAGGAAGGGGTGATTGGAGTGCTTTATGTTCCTCAAAGATAATTTACCTTATGGTGCTGTACCATGAAAGAAAGACTTGTTCAAAGAAAAAGTGACACATTTTCTGCAAAACTTCACACATAACTTAAAAAGGTTCCAAAAAAGACTTTCAAAAGGATAATTTACATTACTGAAGAGTTGATTTCGAGTCTACCACATTTGATTAGGAACTGGTATCAGCTGCATAGGCACGCTGCATTTAACTTCTCCTGAAGCTCACAAAATTTGGTGTGGAGCATTGTTGCTAAGTGCATTTTAGTTTTGTGTGCATGGAAATTTCGCATGCTTAGAAATAATACTACTATTGCCTACTTTTGAATCGGAGAATCCAGTGGTGACTGGTTTTGCTTTTCTTGCTGGTAGTGTACCGTCAGTTTATATATATGCCATTACTGCTGTCTTTACTAATCCTGTCTGTTCAAATGCTGTCACTATCAACATGACTGGATGTCATACAGCTTGAGTGTTACCAGTCTGAGCGAGATTAGTCGTTCACTTATACTGGAGAGTTTGCCCACTGGAGAGTTAATCTGCTGCACTGAGAGTTTTCCGAAACACAACACTTCCTGAATAGGGCTTCCAAGCGTATTTTCATAGTTTATTCTTTGTAAAATTGCAAAGATTTCAAAGGTGATTTTATAACAAAATCTTCTGAAAAGAACACTTACATTCAACAGCTGAAAAAATAGAGCAAAATAATAAGCTTTGATTTTTTTATCCTTAATTATATTGGTAACAGAATCTTCATAGCAGTGTTAAATATCATTCTGTCAGAAAACCTAGGAAAGTTAATAAAATAAACTAGCATGGGACATGATTTTACTGCAGTACATCATTTTACTGTGTGTTAACTGCTGTCTTCACAGCAGATATTGCATTGTAATGCATTGTTAAGGAAAGACAGCACTTAATTACTCTTTATAATGAGTAACCATTTAAGATATAATTTAGCTCCTACTAGTGCAGCTTGTGCAGAATTTAAACATCTGCATTAAAAAATAGCTTTCAGCTATAAGTGATGGTCATTTACAGAAGTAACTTTTCAAAACTTGTGGCCATCATTTTCTTCCAGACTTAGTTCTGCACATATCACACAAATGGCAGTGAACGGTTTATCACAGCAGAGGACCCAGTTAAGGAAGGCTGATCAGTATTCACCTTGTGTAACTACATAGGCCAACTTGCAGCATAATGATGTCATCACATAAAAAGCTTACTTCAGAGTTGTTGCTGTCATTCCTCTTGTGTCTCTTTTCCCAGTGTCTGGTGTTCTAAGTACCCTCAGTTTTTGTTGAAACTACAATGGATATCTAGGAGGATCATCTTAGTAGTATCCTTAATTGTTAAAAAAATTATCTCCCTTAAAACTGCTCAACAGTGAGGTGGTAAATGTTTGCCATTAAGTGCCTGAACACCCATGCTTTTCTATTGCATTTTATATTTTAAGAATTTTTCTCTGTTGTGTTTCCCTTGTGAATAAGAACTGAAAGAAACAGTTCAATTAATAGTATATGTTGATTCATTATCCATTTTTAATGGTTTTGTTCCACAAATGTGCTCTTAATAGTCATTTTTAGTATTTGAGATATGGCTAGCATAACTAATTTTAAAACAACTGAAATGATATGCATAATGAAGGACTATAAAGATTTATGTCTTCAGTCTGACCGTAGACATTTTTCAGGCTCTAATAGAGGTTGAGCCCGTGGTGTGGTTTACCTTCAATGTGATGAGCAAGATTTCAGTCTCCAGGTATAAATTTTCATAAAACTTGTGAGAGTTTAGTAATGAAGGCCTCACTTGTTTTTTCTGGTTTGGTCATGATTGTCCAACTAGCTTTATAAAGTTACTTTTAAGGGAGGAGATCGGGGAAAGTGATAAAAATACATGCATACAGCATGAATATGTAAGCCTTAGTTTGCTGAAGAAATTGGGCAATACAGGACTGATGAGGGGGAAAAAGGGCATTGGGTGAAGCATGGAAATTGTGTTCCTTGGAGATCAGAAAGCACATTCTATGCTGTGGCACTCTTGTAGTGCAAATAATAATCCTACCTTTGTGCTAAGCAAACACTAACAAATCAGTGTCACTCATGGATAAGATCATGTACTTCGGCCTCAAGGCACTTGGTTTAAGTGTGCACTGCCACTGAAACAATGGGGCTTCCATCACGCATCATTAAATTTTTGTGAGGATTTTTTGAAAGGTCCCTAAGCTAAACCTGATAAGAAGTAAAGGGAAAAATTTGGTCAGAATAACCATGTTGAAATGGAAATATAATATAAAATGGCTGGAAGAAAATGCTTTGAAACTCTTGAAGTCATGTTTTGAATATACTTTGGGTAAGGTTAATAATTGGATCTGCTTCTGCTAATGCAGTCATCAATAGATCTAGGTTCTATTGTAATCAGAATCACTAAGAGACTGTCTTTGAGAGGAGAGCTGATCAGAAGGATTGCAGATGGGTAAGAAGATGAGATTTAACACTAAAAAGTTCATGGAGTACTTTCCATCGTTGAATTGCACAGCATTTTTTTGTTCTGCAAAATGAAAATCTTGTAGCTTCTGTCTAACAATTTCTTGGTTCTTTTATTTGGCTCTGGTATATGTAGTTTTTGAACACAAAATTTTCTGTTATTTAACTATAGCACTTCAGTAATCTAAATTGTGATTTGGCCATCTGGAAATATGTAACGATGGATCTTGTTTGAAAAAAATCTTAGAGTTGCAGCATGAAAAAAGGTGGTTATTATTTCATATTATTATATTTACGTATAAGCTTGACTTAGTTTTGAGATTGTTTTCATAGTAACTTACCTTTTTTGTAGAGATTTCTTTTTATTCAAAGAATTGATCTAATTTTAATTTAGAACTGTAGAATTAGTTCTATACAAATGTGCTGTCAGAAGTAAATTTTCTAATCTTCTCACTTATGATTGAATAATTTGAAAGTTCCCCTTTGTTTCTGATGTTTGTAATGCATATGATATTTCAACTCCTGTTTTTTCTTTCTGTAAGAATTATTGCATTATTTGAGGGGAAAAAAAACCCCACAGTGAGCTATACTGTAAAATTATATTTACAGCATCCCAAAGCCAAGGTCATCTCTGTTTTGCTTGCTGCCATTTATATTTGAGTTCACTTCAGCCTTGGAAACTGTTTTTGTGAAGTGATGGCTCTTCAGGTTTACATTTTGGTCTTGTAGTTGGTGAATGCATGTTTGGACAACAGATGACTTGAAAGAGGGTGGGTTGTACTCAAAGTTGGACTTCAGTTTCACATCTGACAAGGATTAGATTTTTTTTATTGCACATTACTTAGGAGATACTTCTCCTTAGAAATGGCAAGTTGTATCATCTTGTTCTAAGATTTAATTAAAAATGAGGTTATGTTTACTCAGCACATGTTGGAGTTAATTATAGATTTACTAAAATGAAAAGGTTAATGTTTTGCCAAGTCAGGAGCAAAAGCTAAGTAACTGAACAAAGAATAGGGTATGGTTTATGATCCCAGCCCATCTTTTGGCAAAGTTCCCTTTAAGAAAGGGAGGAGGGAAAAAATAAAAATGAAAATCAGCAGTTGTCTTTACATGGCCTAGACCAACTTTCCCTTTGTGTTTGTTTAACGGGAACTTTAAAAACCAAAAGTTGAGTATGTTGATCAGGCCAACCCCCCCAAAAAAAAGCAAAATGCCATCAAGTAATACCAAACTTCATGTAAACTGTGCAGTGCTATTTCTTCGATCTGTAAAGTGAAAGTGCAGGGAGCACCAGCAGCTGCTGTTGCTGAAGGGGGATATAGATTTCTGCAAGAGTCAAAGGCAGGGTTAGCAAATGCCTGTTCTTCCCCACATGAGGAAATGTGTGGCTTCCATTTCAAATTGACATTTCTGTGTTGTCTCTTGAGACTCCTGCATATTGCATCCACTTGTTGCTCTTTTGCTTCATTTAGGTAGAATCCGAAGGAAAATTTATTCATCTGCCTTTGGTGTTTTTTAAAGTACAAACTGCAACAATATTCAGGGAGGTTAATAGCACATATACTCTTCCTTTCATTTCTGTTCAAATCTTTTGCCTTTCTAAGGCAAATTGTTTTAGAAATATAGTCGGTTTAAGCCTCATTAAAATACATTTGTAGGCTTATAAAACTTCATCTTCAAAGCACTTGAGAAAGATCCTGTGAAGCTGATAAGGGAGTGTTATCCTCCCTCATTTTACAGAATGGAAAAAAGTGTTTTTAACAGAAGTGATTTGCTCCAGGCCACAGCAGGAGTCAGTGTTAGCCAGAAATAGAACTTGGGTGTTCCCATTCCATTTGTTAAGACCACACCTTTTTGAGGTTGATCATATTTAATATTGGGGAGGATTGAGTCTTTCCACCCATTATTAGGAAATTAATAATTATCTCTCCTTAATAAATAACCCTCTAAGTTAATAGGAAATTAATAGTGGTAAGGTCAGTGAGATTTTGTAACTGAAACAACTTGTACTTCTGGAAGGCTCGAAGAGGTCATGCAGAGGAATTTTGAAAAATATAGCTTACAGATAAATATTAATTTTTTTCCCCTTGTGTAGGTAACTTCAATGGTAGTGACAAGAAGGGTTCAGTTGTTATTAAAACTAGACATCAAACTATAATTGTTGATTACTGCTTTGTCTATTTATAAAGTAATCCTCCAAATGTTAACTGATTGTTGCCAAGTCTTTTGCATAGGGATTTGCTTTGCGAATTGGGGGCAAGAGAAACCTTAAGACATGAAAACTGCATATTCATTTCTCTCACTTTTTTAAAGTTGCTATAAAGTACAATATCTGTATTTACTATTCATACTGGTATTTCACTGGTAAAGACTTCTTGAATACTCAACGTAGGGATTCTGAATAGAGCTTAATATAAGGTATTTCAGTAAGTCTTAATTAAAGGCATATAAACACAACTTCTTACTTAACCTCCTTTTCACAGTAGATTTCCACTGATCGTAGGTACAGCATGCCAGTTATTCTGTTCTGGCATTAAAATATGTAGTCCAAACTAATTTTTTAAACTTGTTTACCGTATTTTGATTTAGAGCCTTCAAGGGGGGGTGGGGTGGGATATAAATTTGTCTCTCCCCCCCCCCCCCCCCCCCCCCAAGTATTTCCCTTTTGCTTTTATTACCATCTCTGATTAGAGTAGATTGCTTTGATACTTAGGTTCAGGTTTTGTAGTAATGATTGTGACTTTAAAAGTAGAGGCACAAACTGACGCAGACCCTGTTCTTTTTTCAGAGTTGGCATAACCTTAGTCCACTCTGCTTTCCTAATTTAGTAACATGTATAAAAATATGCACGACAGGACAGGTTTGGTACACCAGGCACCCATCCAGAAGTTGGTGTTTTTAAGTAAATCGACTTGTGGGGATTTGAGAAAAACATTGACTAGGTTACATGAGCTTTGTACTTTATGAGTATGTGACTATTTAAAGGAGCATGGACTCCTAAATAAAAATATCTTTTAATTATTATCATGATACATTGTTTTCCTTGAGGTAGGTTGGTGTCTGATTATTAAAAATAAGTTTCTTTGCACAGATCTGAAAAATACATGCTCTGTTTTATAATTCATTTCTAGATTCAGTGTACTGTGTAAAACTGAGTCAGTGTCCTCAGGATTATGTTAGCTCTTAGGTTCAACAAAAATAATATTTTTGTCTTCCCCCCCTTCCCCTTAAATCGATGCCTGTTAACTGCATTGTGTTTTTCACATCAGGATTAGTAAGGCTTTGGTAATTATGCTGTAGTAATGTAGAAGCACAATGATAATACCTGATAGTATCTTTAAGACATTCTTTGCATTTCCAGGAGGAAAAGATATTTTACATGTTTTGATCTTACGTAAACTTCAATAAGGAGTAAGGACTTTGAAATTATAGTAGAGTCATTTATTCAGAGCTAGGAAGAAAATGGCAATGTCGATGGTTACTGATTGTCATTGGACTTTGTGACCTAATGGGAGGTGACCCAAGCACAGGTAGTATATTGTACCAGTGGTATCCTTACAGATTAGCTTTCACACATGTCCGAGCACAATGGTACCTATTTAATTAAAGGATGTTGGTTGTGTGAGATTTTATAACAGAGTCTGCCTTGCTCAAACACTTGGTTTGGGTTAAATTGTCAGGAGGTCTACTAGTGCTTCTGAGAGCTTTAAACTTAGGTGGAGGGAAGTAAAGACAAAGAATAAAAAAAAATCCATTAAATTCCTGGAAATTTTCATTAGCATAAGTTTTTCCTTTATACTCTCACCTGTATAGTGTGTCAGAATGAGCCACCTGTGTATAGAGAGCTGCACACTATTCTGTGTTTGTCTGTTTGCCTGTTCTTACAGTTGTGTTGTGGGTTGTTTTCCCCCCTCCCCCATCGAGGGGCTTTTAAAAGCCTCTTTGTTTATATCGTACAACTTTCTAGTATACCACAGAAGATTTGTAATGTCACTGGATGCTGGTAGCAAAAACCATATAAACATATAGTCAGAAAAATCCTAGAGCTATTTTTTAAACTTAAAATGTTTTTCTAATGTATGCTTTTGTCCCAACACTTCTTGCAGATATGCTTCTATTGGGTGTACTGGAACTGAAATATTTCCCGTAACTGTAGCAGAAATGACGTTAAGAAACAAAAAACCCCAACAAAACTATCTCTTTCAACAATGGTTTGTGGTATTCCTCATTATGGTGTTGCACAGCAGGTTTTCAAAAATGCATGTGCTAAGTATGTATGTGTTGTAATTCATTAATCTGAAAACTAATAGGAAACAGTTGGAAGAAGCCATCAATGTCTTTCATTGTAACATTTAAATTATGTATTCAAATATTGCTTTGTGTACTAGGCTTATTGGACTAGAAAATTCCATCTTCAAATTTGCTATTCTAATTTAGCGCAATCACTGGAAAAATATTTGGAAATTAAGCTGTTTTAATGAGCATGGTTTTAGTTAAGAAATCATGATACAGCTCAGTGCATCATATTTCCAAGTACCTGCAGATTTAGAAAACACGGATCTTAAAACAGCCTCTGTGGTGATTACGTATCTAGAAAAGTGATCAGGGGCAAACTGAAACTGGCATTGAGGTTTCATGTCAATAAATTGAAGGCTAAAATCCTGTTGTAGCAAAAGGCAAATGACCAAGCTTTTGAGTTTTCTAATATTAGTTCTTACAATATTGAAAAGTCGCTCGAAGTTGTAACATAACTACTGATTCCAGGTTTTTTCTTCTTAGGTATTTCAGAAAGATAATGATTTTGGATCAATGACACTTTTTCTTAAGTCCATACTTTAGGTTTGGTGATGCCTTAACTTGGAAGAAACTGCCTGCTTGAGTTTTGACTGTATTTAAAACACAGTGTGCTCATGTAATTACTACAGCTCAAGAACAGATCCAAAATTGTCCGAAAGTTGAGTGCTGTGCATTAGTGTTTCAGACCATGTTAATTTAATTTGAGTTCTTCATGTGATCTGGGCGGAGATTGACCTGTGAAGGTTCCCTTTTTACGTGACAATTCTTACTGGCCACAGAATCTTAGTGAAAGTTATGGTGGCATCACATGTCTGGAAAGAGACACCTCTTGGAATGACACCACGTGAGTTCTGATCACTAAAATACTTCTTTATTATATTAATGGATTTGATTTTAGAGGGTAAGACTATGTCAGTGCAAGGCTGCCGGTGATCTGCTGTTGCCCGGTTATTTATTTTCAGTCTTTTATTTCCTCTAAGCATCCAGATGCCTCTTCTCAGTGCTTTGATACTACTTTCTAAGAATGGGCCAATGTTGCTGTTTGTTCCTTACTAGTCCATGTGGTATCCTTGTGAAAGATACCATGCATCAAACTTGCAGCATCTGGCTCCACCAGCCCCATAATTACACCCCCAGCCTCTGCACTGTTCCTTTCCTTCTCTGAAAAGGAGTTAGTAAGAAACCTGGTGAAGTGTAGGTAAAATAAGGATGGAGCAGAGAAGAGACAACCTAATTATTTATTACCAGTGGTTCTCTCCAGCTTGTTGTGCTTCTGGCTTTGCAGTACTCATGAAATGTAAAATCTTTGCAGGAACACATATTTTGTAAGCTCTGGGCCATGGGCTTTTCCCCGGCTAGCTGTCCCCCTCAAGGGCTTTTAGATAGGAGATGAAGGAGTTGTGCCAATATAAAGGAGTTTGAGTGCTGCTTCTAATGGTGAGGTATTTGGACAATTTGTGCATTCCTGAGAGCATGGGAGCAGATTTAACTGGATTCTCTATTGTTATGACATTTGGTACTGCCTCTTGAATACTGGCTCATGCTTCTCTTCAGCAGTCCTTGATTTCTCAAGTCACTGTAAGTGTTGTTTCTCCAGAGGTTTTCCTTTTGTGTGGGAGAGGGGGTGGACAGGAATTTTGAAGATATTTTTAGAGTCCTTTAAGTAATTGTGACAAGCATTCTATGGAGAGGTTGGAGATACTACATGTAACTGTGGAAGCATGGTAGTTACGTCGCTTGTTCTTATGCCTTTTTATTAAATAGGAAGTCTTAAGCAGAACTCATTTCAACACAGTTCATTAAACATAAATTTGCATAATGTTTTTCTAGTAAACTCAATTTGATATTTCTCAGTAAATTGTTAAAATACAGATTTTTAAAAAGTTTTGCATGTCCAAGTATCTTCAGAACTTTGCTTTGAAAAGTCAGCCAGTCACATGGGATATGCAAAATAATTAATTGAAAGGAATTTATAATGAAGTACTGATTTCAGTACTAGAGTGAGAAAAGGTCTTTAGATGACAATAAAATCAGTAATAGGGTAACATGGAAATGCTGCTACCACATACAAATAGTTCATACAGTAATGTACAAAGTAATCTTTCAAACATCTGACAGAAGAAATTACAACCTGAAGTTTCTAGGGTATATGACAACAGAGCCCTGATGGAATTATCTACCCTGCTCTACTCTCCATTCCTGCAGTCATTAGAACTGCCACTTGGGAACGGAGGGCTTCTGAAAGAAAGTCTCTTGACCTTTGAATATACTCCCAATGACATGCTGAGCCGGAGGCCACAAGACAAAAGTGGGAAGTTTATGCTTCAATATATAACTTTAAAGAACATTAAGTTGTCATTGCTGCTTTGATCAGTGATAGAGTATACTTTGATAAAACTCAGATAAAGGGCTTCAGGCTGTAGCATCAAAACAATGCATTCTGTTCCTTTTAGTTTGAAAAATGTATTTCTACAGTCTGTTTTTAAAAAGTGGATTGTGCTTGTGAGAACTGATTAAACCTGGCACAGAGACCCAAATAATGAAGGTCAAATAGAATTACTTGTTTTTTCATGTTGTGATTGTTTGAGATTTATGGAGAGGACTCATAGTGACACAGTTATATACCACAGAAAAAAATAACTCTGGAAGTGGCCACATTTGTGTTTGAATTCAGTAATTATTCCATTTGTGGTGTTTGTTTTATGTGAGTTTATTGACTGCATAGCAGAGGAGAGGAAGGAAAAGTGGACCATCTTTAGCTGCTTTTGTTCAGTCTTACTCCTGTGGAGTTGAATCTAGGATGTAGTAAAGCAGACTAGCAGGAATTTAATTTTGTAGGTATGTAGTTGTGCATTGTAGTCTTGTTCTGAGTGCTTGAAGGTGTTACAGAAATGTATCTAAAGACTGTAAAAATGAACATTCCTAGTTGCTTTAATTTTACGTATTACCTGTGTGGGGTCTAAAGCTCTACAGATTGATTCATAGCTATGGCAAATCTTTTCCTGCCCCTCAAATTCTTGGTTGCATCTCTATAATCTTCATAACTGAGAAAGTATGATACTTCATTGCTTGTCCAGCTGATTTGCTGCTGTACAGCTGTTTTCAGTACTGCTGAAAATGAATGCAGTCACTGTTGTGTTAATTGTAGGAGAAGGCTTGGATCTATGTTAAGATATGGGGGAGGAGGTGTTTGCTTTTGTGCGTAAAAAAAACCACCCTGAAACGGAATCTTTAGGATTTTTCAACTTTATTCCTACATAAGAAAAAGCTACATTAAAATAAAATTCACACAAGTTACTGTAACTTTTTTTTAAGGTGTCAGTCCCCTCCTTTTGGAAGTTCCCTCAACATGCTGAATCCTCTACTGAGAGCACAGCAAAGCCTCTTCTTTGGAATTTGATACAAGGGGTTTTCCATGTTATGGCTGGGAACAGTCATGTTCTGAGCAACATACCTTGGGGCCGTCATGAGGTGGATTCTCCTTCTTGCGCAACGCGTGTATTAGCCTGTCTTTACATTGTGAGAGGAAGAATGTGGGACTTCTAGTAAGTCTTTTCCCTTTGACTGTTCTTAAAAAAAGCATCGCTTATTGACAGTTAACGTATTTCAAGAAATTAACCTGAACTTGAGTGGTCATACAGAGGCTAATATCAGACTAGCTTCGTAAGTAAAGGAATTCCATTAAAAGTTGGTTTGTAACTCGTCTGCCAACACTGAATTCTTCTGATGATGATTCTGATAGTAAAGATACGACTTTACTGATTGCCTGGTTCAGGACACGTGTGATATATATGAAGTTCACTTCTGAAGCTTCAGAACATATGTTCTTTAAAATATTTCTAAGTGTCTTTGTTTTAGAACTGGTTCTGAACGTAAAACTGTACTTAAAGAGTTTTAAGATGCTCAGGGCCTCTCTCATAAACATTTTCCAATAGCTGCTCACATGGGTGAAGACAGATGTGTATTGACAGGGCTGAGACTAAACCACAGAGATGGAAAGTTGGATGTGTGCTGAGAAAGATGTGTTTCATATACAAATGGTGTTTGTGTTTTTGTATTATGAAAACTTCTTTAATACAGACAGTCTGTTCAATAGTGTTTAGTCAGGCTTTCAAAGAACCTCAGCTTTGAACAGATATTAAACTCAAGGTCTTTTTTCTCTGAAATTTTTCATTGGTTTGTAAATGTGTGAAAAAGGAAATGTTAGTAGTAACTGCTTTGCAAACGCCAGTTTACAGTAGAAATGCTTTACTGATTTCAGTCTGCTGTACTGCCAAAGGTCTCTAACTTTGTTTTGCTGCACTGACTTAATTCAGGAGGGTCCTAAGCAAAGGCAAAGTAAGCCATACAAGCAAAATCAGCTTTTCAAGATTATGTCCATGCTTACTGCCTTTACCACCGTTGTTTTAAAGGCAAAAAAATAAAAAATAAAACAGTGGTCAACAGCACAGTTCATTGTAGCTATCACCACTGTAACAAGGTTGGTGAAAGTTAAGAGTGTATATCCGCTATGGCAGCGCATGGTTGCAAACTTGATCATGAAATTCAGTAGATGTTAGTTGATAGAACGTATTCAGCTATTTAGTTCTCAGAAGAAAATTATCTGTTAACTAAAATAATCGGCTACTAATTTTTTTCATGTAAAACCTCTTAATAATTTGAAGTTGTCAAGATTCTTTTCTGTTGCACCAAATTAACATTTGTGACAGAAAAAGTTAGCTCTTGAAGCTTGGTTTTTGTAGTTTTTAGGGTTGGGTGCTAAAAGTTAACTTGTTTTCCCCTTAAACTCTGAAGTCTTTATAAATAGTTATCTATGAATGTACTTTTGTCTCTTTGGTTCCCTTGTTTGATTGGGGTTTTTTTGTTCCCTAAGCTCTCTGTAACTTATGTGCAGTGATTAGGTATATTAACGGGTAGTTAATTTTACTTGTGCATTGAGCAAATGCAATTTACTAGTAGGACTTGAGTGTTCAGGGAAGATTGGAGAACAAAGTCATTCAGTCTTATAAAGTGAACAAACACAGATTGTTAGTGCTGTGCAATAGAGGAATTTTATAATGTATTGATTTCCATTTTGACCTTGCTGGCCAAATACAATTTTCTTTTATACTTACTGTTGTGAGAGTGTTAAAGTACTACTTATCGACATCCTTGTTTTTACTCAGGTAGTCTATTAAATAAACTGAGGCAAAATAAAATGCGTCATTTACTGACACTAGATCTAAATGGAAAAAGACTTTAAAGAGAATGTGTAGAACTGGAGGTGTTATGTGAGATTAACTTTCCTGTGGTTCATGTCACACACACAGAGTTTGATACCTGTATTTCAGTTATCTTAATTTTATTGCAGTAGTATTTAAAATAAAGACCTGTTTACACCTTAGTGTTGTCCAAATCAGCATTAAATTGTCATTCTTTATGGAAGGCTTTGATACCAAGCAACTGCAAGTAGACTCCAGTTGGTAATTATTTGATGTTTGAGAGCTTTATGAACTAAGACTACTTATTTGTGTAGCTAAAGGTATGTAGTTCGTAATGACAGTGAGGGGTTTTGGGGTATAATTGCAAGCCTTACTTGTCTACTTGGTGCTGATTTGAAACACTGAACAGCAGTATCTTCCACTGATTAAGATAAGGCTTGTAGTTCTCTCAGCTTTTTGAAAATCAGGACATTGCTAGTAGAGTTTGAAGTCAAATGTTGTCTTTTTTTGGTGATAATGTTAGTTAGAAGCTGTTAGTAGTTGGTACATATAATTTTCTCAGTAACCACATCATTATAGTAGTAGCTCCTGCCTACCCTTTTCAGCTGGTGAATTAGCTAGTTTGCTAGGTGACTGCAAAGACACTGCTCAGCACAAACAGTCTGGGCAAGTGAGGAGGAGCAAGAGAAGCTACTGCTGCTAGAAAAGGACATTTGGATCCATAGTCCATATTTGAGAAGGATGCACCTCTATTATAGTGGGCCTATTTGCTGTGAATGTTTAGTTAGTCCCTTCTCTGTAATTACTGTTGCAATTTGTAGTAACTTCCAGTGGCGTGGTAGAACTCTTTGTATTTTTTTAATAGGACTTTCAGTTAAGACAATCCTATCCATTAGTATTCCTTTGAAAAACAAATACAGTGGCTCCACTGCCATAGGCGTTGTTCCAAACTTAAGTTCTTGCTTTGAGTCTTTTCCTTTCCCTCACCCTACTCAAATTGGTAGCTGCTTTTTTTGTTGGGTTTTTTTTTTTTGTTTTTGTTTTTTGTTTTTTTGTTATAGAGGCAGAGGTTACCTTCAGGGAAGAGGGTTCTTTGATATCTTCCAGTATTAAGATTGAGCATAACTTGGCTTGATATAGCATAATACTTCCACTGAAAGATGAAAGTCTAACCTGGGCCTATTGCTTTTGTTATGCATTTAGGTACTTCTTGGAGAGGAAGGGGGGGAGGGGGGAAAGAAGAACCTCACTAACCTCAAGAAAAGGAAAGAAGGATGTGCCTGTTTTGACTTGGTTGGAAACAGTTGATATTAACAGTCACAACAGCTAGGTCTTTGCTTGGGTTATTTAGATACGAGTGTAGTAATGGGTTAGGAGCTACTAATCTGCGTTTGTCAGAGACCAGTCCATTGTGTTCATCTGAAGTTTTTCCTTTGAAGAAGAAGAAAGGAAAAAGCTGTCCTATAATTTATAGCCAGGACTGGCCCTGTCTCTGTGGCTTCCTGAGCTATCCTTAATCTCTCTTTAGGATGCTTATTTTGTTTGCCTTAGTTTTAAGTGATTACTGGTTTGTTGTACTTAATCAAAACAGGCACTTAAGTAGCCATCTCTAGCTGGCCAGCATCTTGAGTTCAAATCATTTATCTCTTTATTTTTATGCACAGAGTTTTTCTAGAGGGCTTTTTTCCCCTTTCTATACACTGATGATAGTGCATAGTGAATTGTAGACAATGTGCAGCAGTGAAGATGGCAAGACATAAACAAGAGAAACATAACAGGTCTCATGCTTTATTCATGTCACATTTGTTTATGTTCGTACCACCCAGGAACACCTAGAAAAAGGAAAGCAGCTGCTCCTCAAAGGAAACACAAAAGCAAAAATACATCACTGCCTAAATAAGAGACTTTTCTGTAAGGTGCTAGCAGAATTTTTCATGCAATGTACTATTCTGTCTCTTCACACTTCATTTTGACTCCTTTATAAAAAATTTGGGATATCAATTAGTAAAGCCATAGAATAATATTTATATATTAATTTCACATCTATTATTTATTTGCATAGCAATAGTACCTTGCGGTGGGGCAGTAAAGTGCTAGGCAGAGTACACTAGAACAAAACAAAAGGATAAGTTGTTGTCTTACAGGAAAAAAAAAAACCAACAAAAAACCAACCAAACCCTTAAACAAACAAAATCTAAAACCAAACAAAAAACCCAGCAAACCTGATGGTTTCATGGCCTTGAGTTACCTTTGTGCATAAACAATTTGTTCCCTCCCCTACCCCTCTTGCCCTTCCACCCACCTTTTCCACTTTTCTCATGCATGTTAATTTCTGGTATGTTTATCATCCGATTTGTTCTGAGTGTTCTCATTGAGACCACCAAATTATGGAAGAAAATGGAATTCCAAACCTGCACTGAGGGGAAATGCAGAGCACAACCTAATAAGCACTCTGGATCTGTTCTGTGGTGCTTCAGTGCTGATGGGCTGATGTTGAGGAAAGCACAGACTGCTGGACCCATAAAATACAGAAGGCTGCCAGTTTTGTTAATTGAAGTTTAATTGTGGTAAAAGATGGGGTACCACTGACCTTTGGAAGAGTTTGACTTAATGAGACCCTCATGCTTGTTTGTTTTCGGCTGGTTTTAGCTGAACTAAAATTACTGATTGGATTTAGAGAGCCACTTCTCTCACCTTTGCCTGTGAATGATGGTACAAAATAAATAGGGCTTGGTACTGAATTTGCATGTGACATTTAGCAAGGTTGAGGAAAAAAAAAGATTCTGTTTGGGTGTGTTCAGAAGTATGTATCTTTCACTTGGGTTTTGTTTGCTGCTTTGGTGTTTTGGAGAAGAGACAATATAGTTTATGGTTGAAGTAGGTGGAACTGAGAATTGGGTTACGTGGCTATGTTTATTCACAAGACAATCCTGCCCCAGAAAAATCTTCTGCCCTGTTCTTTCCAGCCAGGATATTTATGTGAAGAGCAGCCATGAGTATTGCCTTAAAAGTAATAGATTAAAGTTTGATCAGCTGGGATAGAGGTACTTTTTTTCAATAGATTTTTTTTATGGGTTTGAACTCATACTCAGGACCATACTTAAAAACAGATTATTCGTAAAATAGTTGCTGCAGTATTACAACATCTCTTCCAGTTCCTCTTCTTTGTTAAAATACTGAGCAAATATTAGCCTACATGGGAAAAATACAAAAGAAAAAAAACATCTTCAGGTCTCTTAGGCTTGAGAAACAGAACATTCTTCAAACTCTCTCACTAACAATACAGTAAAAGATCTGCATACAGTAGTGTCAAAATGTAAATGTGATTCAGTTTGCCTCCCCCTTTCTTTGTCCTTAAATCTAATGATACCAGTTTTCAGTTACTGTCAAACTTCCTTGTTTGAGGATGGCACAAGTCTATCATAAGTGCCAATTTGTGCTAGAAAATTTAATTTTTATAGGCTATGAAATGTGAGCTGTGTGGTAGGACAGTAAATGTAATGTAATATATAATAGGCTATTTAATTTGTTTTAACCATCTTAAAATCTATTTAAGTCCTCCTGAGACTTCCCAGAGCAGATCTGAAGGAGATCTTTTCCATCAAGCTCTTAGTGATTTAAACATGTATTTCCTGTCCATTACAGTCTTAAACTGATAATAGTATCACAATTCAAATTCACAGGCATGTACAGACTTGCGTTTTTTGTTTCTAATGGGACAGGTAATAAGCTTTGTAAGTATTAAAGACTTCTAACACCTTTTACTCACCATTGCATGGTTTTACAGGTCTAATAGGGAAGTGCAACTTGTACTTGGGTTCGTGGAAGTTGATTAATACTTATTTCAAGGGTGAAGTATAGTAGTCACTTTTAGCACTTCTTTTCCCAAAGCCACCAACTTTCTTCTTGGGTCCCAGGACAGAAAAGGATCACTGGTGCGTGAAGTTCAGTGCTTCACAATTGCGGCAGTCATTACAGTGCCTGATTCTGTAAGGATGCGTAAGAGTACATCCCTTCAGGTACCACAAGTGGGGAAAACATTACTCCGTGGTATACAGCGGAGATTTTTAGTATAGAGTGCTGCAGCCTTGGAATGCTGCTGGCGTTGCAGAGTGGATGGCAGGCAAGAGAGAGGATCACCCCCGTGTTAGAACCCTTTGGTGTTACATGTGAATGTTCGTACGGTAACAGCAAAACTATCATTGTTGCCTTCAATACAAAGGTATATTAACATACTTCATTGCTCCTAATAAGATGCTGTCTATAAATAGAAATTCCTTATTTTCACTGGTGGCTTATTTCCATTCAATAGTGAACAGGTAAGCCCAGTCTCTGCCTTGATTGTTTCAGAGGCCTGACTTGAGGCACCTTCTTACCATGCTTAGTTTGTTATTCTTCATTCCATTTCAGTCACTTAAGTCTGAAAGTTCTTGCTCTTTCCTGTATGATACTTAAGTTCTCTACCACGTTACCCGTAATTTAAATGCTTGTGTCGACAACAAACCAAAACCTAGTGGGTTGTTTTTTTTTTTTACCAAGGTACAAAATGGAAATTATAAACTAAGTAGACCCTTGAGGAACAGCACCACGAGTAATTTTTTTTCCATCTGAGTAATTTGCCATGAGATGTGATACTTAGGTGTTACCATTAACCAGGAAATTGTATCACAGAAAGATAAGCAAGTACAATATGATCTACACTCAGAAAGATTCAGGTTGCACTTACGTTCTGCTTTCTGTGTTCCAATCATTGGTTACTCTGGCTTGCTCTTTCCCCTTAGCACAGTTGTTATGCTGAAGAGTGCCAAGTTCAGGCTTCTTTGAACACAGGTTCTACATTTCTTCTCCAACCCTAGGCTGTCACCCCAGAAAATTCATTGAGAATCCTCATGCCTGAGTTTGCAATTTTGATATATAACCCATTTTTTTCAGTATTCTTGGATGGAAATTTTTTAAGCAGCCTCATTTCATTTTCATAATGGATGTGGTAATTTCCAGTGCTTTGTCCTTGTTCCTGTGAGGTATTCTGTCTCTGTCCTCTTATGCAGCATTATTCTTACAGAAAAAATGATGCAAAAAGCTGATTTAATATTTGGTCTGTCCTCCCAAATTTCTACCCCTTATTGACACCAGTTCTTCATTCCTTGGTCTTTATTTCTTGTTGAGAAACCTTTTGTTTGTGAGTTCCCATTTTCTTGGCCTCCTGGCAGTTTTCATTAAATGTCTGCAGCCTGACCTCTAAGTGCCAGCTCCCTTTGCTGATCAGTCCCTTTTTCCATTCCTTGTAGGTTGTCTGCTTACTCTTAATATCCTGCTTTGAGGTGCATTCTCATGCAGGTAGGTCTGTAGCCCTTTCCTCTCCCCCTTTTTTCCTTTGCTTAGATGGAAAGACTTAGATAGCATTTGATTTAAAGTAAATCTATGCCTTCCATGCACTCAAATCCAATTGTGGATGTGTTTCATATATCTTTGGATGAAATGTTGGGTTATGGCCCATCAGGAAAAGGTGGGATTGCTCTTGAAATGTGAAGAAAACTGTTAGTTATTTTTGAGTCATGCAGCTGGTGAGGCCTGTGCCCCCAGAAGGTTAAGGAAGTTTGAATTGCCTTTGGCAATTACTGTATGTTGCATAGGCTGCTTACTTCCAGATGTGTTTTTTTTCCTTCACATAAACCCGTGAGAATTAATTTTAAAAAGTGGTGCCTAAACCACCTGAATCAGAAATAGATATTTTTTTTTTCCCCTGATGCGATGCTCGGTATTTTTATACAAATACATTTAGTTTTGTTGGAAGGCCAATTCTTTTGGAAATTTTCTGAAATTCGAGGTTTCACTTTATTTTTTTTTTAAAGGCAATTTTTCTTTTTTCTTTGAGTTGAGAGACAGATCTATTTGGCAGTTATCTTTTGAAGACCCAAACACATAAGATGAGTGTTCACTTGTCCCTTTCTCCAAGTGGTTGGGAAAGCTGTTACAATGAATGCAAAGGCTGCTTTTTGGAGCCACGGTAATTGGTTCTGAATGTTCATGTTACTGAGGATGAAAAAGATAGAATTAATTACGCAAGCACTGGCAGTTTTAGAATACAGCTTGAAGTATTTATATGTATGTCTGTGTCACTGAAACTACCTTCAGAAGGCTGTAGGAGGACTCTCACTATAAGCCTGTATTTAAGTTTCTATGAGGTAAGGTAGTGTGTGGATTTACAGTCTGTCAGCCACTTTGTGTGTACTACGCCATGAACACATTTGTACCATATGGCCAAGCCACAGAGTTGCCCAGCTATATGTGAAGGCAGTAATCCGTGCAGATGGACACAGCTGAAATAGTTGAGTCCAAGAACCAGCACAGGAATTTCACATTTGGACTCTGTGTGCCTCCACAAATCTGGATCATGCTGAGTTGGGGGTTTAGCAAAGCTACTGAGGACTTTTTTTTTTTTTTTTTTTTTTTTTTTCTTCCCCTGGGCTTCTGGTACCAAAATGGGGCTGAGTGCTCTGCCATGTTGATTTGGATAGTGTTAATCCTAGAGCTTATAGAAGTTTAAAATTACACATATATGAATTTCATTGAAATGTAATTGGAACTCTTCAGTGTGTTTTAATGGTGATGTATAATGACTGTCTCTTTCTTATCCTTTTTTTGGCGGGGGGGGGGGGGCTGTAGGAATCTGAATAAAAGCCCCTTTGTCAGTTCTTTTTGTCTGGGAATAGCTGTTCTCTTTTCTGGGTATGTCTGAAATTTCCAAAGTCCACCTCTCATGTGTCTTGGTGCTTGATGAGGTGATAGCAGGAGAGGGATTTGTTAGTCTGTGTTTGTTAGCTAAGGCATTCTTCAGTGTTTATGTTGCAAGGTTTTTAAAGCATGGATAATAGTATTTATTAACTAAAAGCTTGAAAAACTTACTAATGGGCTACTTAGATTTTGTGTTATTCCTCTTTATGGTTTTCCTTTGCTTTAATGAGATTGATATCAATTTATTGTCATTAGTGAATGTCTGAGCATGTTCTTCAAAATGAGCTTTCAACACCATGGTGGGGAATCTGGGGGTTATATCTTTAATCTGATGGCACTTGAAGTTGTTCAGTTTACTTTTTAACTTCATTATGGGTCGGTGGGTGTTTCTGTAACATATGGTGCTGTATGTTGAAAGTAGATGTTTACATCTGGTACACATTGGAAGATTAAGGTAGAGAGGATGAAGTTTTGGGCAAGTATGTGTTTTTTGGATGAAGGATAAAGCGAGAATACTTTTATTTCCGCTTAGATTTGAAACATATCATTCTAGCAATGCCTTTGAAACTCTGCCAGCTTTGCCAACCATAACATTTATGGGCTTTTGGACCTAAACTGAACTAGAAAACTGTTTTTAGTGGCAGAGAAAAAGGTTAGTGCATGAAAATAGCTAGGTCTATTATTGACTGCATGTGGTCAGTGGTTTGGCTGAATGTAGGTGGCTCTCTTCCTGTCACTGTTTTCAAGCATATGGCTTTGTGATGAATATAAAACTCTTTAAAAATGAGCTCTACTGCAGTTCTTTTGCACAGTATTCTTTCGCTATTTAGTAGTGATTATTTTGTTTTGCCGTTCATTTTCAAACTTGTAGTTAAAAACCCACACACAACAAACTTTTAAAATCTTATGATACCTCTGACATCAAAACTAAGGTTTGAACAATATGATTGTCTGTGTATAGCAGCTGCTTCTGTCAGTAATGTTTTATAAAAGGATGCATATACTATGTTGATTCTTTGTTGTAGTTAATGCTGGGATTGTGGTGGGTAGAAACTCCCTTTAAAATGTGCACACACATTTTGTTTAATTAGTAGTTCGAAAATGTCTAATACTGAATTAAAACTTTCATTTTTTTCCTTTTTGTGTTTTCAGTCTTGAAAGTAAAGTTTATAGCTGCCTTTCCCAAGGTCAACTTCAGATCGGCCATTTCTTTTTCCTGTTGTGGAGAAGACAGCTTGCAGTGAACCTAGTGTTTTGTTTTCTTCTTTGGGTGTAGTATACAAGGTGCTACCTCAGAGCTCAGGGAATAGCAAATTTTCTAGCTCCTGCTGCAGAGAAAGCTTAAGGGCACAACAGGTTCTATTTAGTTTTAACTTGAACAGTGTTACCCTATTTATATCTTTTTTAAAAATTCTGGATGATAGGTTGTAAATTGTGCAGATTGTCTGGTGTTTTCAGTGTAGAACATTCTAGTGAGTCTTGTTTTAGTAGCTATCAGATGCAAGATGCAAGAACTGGTTTCATTCAGCCGAGAGCCAAGTACGTTTGGCTCTGCGAGATGCTGAAAACTGTAGTAGGACTTGGGGGCACCAAGCACTTAATGAGTCGGTTCCATTGCTGTAGAATATTTAAAAAGAAAGCAAAACTTTACAGTTTCCCCATGTTTGGGGAAAATAATTTATAGAATTACCCAATTTTTAGAGGAACTGTTAAAGAATAACTAAATCCACTGAGAGTTTCATGTTCTGATCACCCCATCCCTACTTCCAAGAAGGCTTTTGGGGTTTTTGGTGGTGTTTTTTTTTTGGTGTGAAGGAGATAGCCTGTAAAGCTGCTTAATATATTTGTCAGTCAGTCCTTGAAGTGCATCCTGGTCCCACAGGCCAGACACAGGGAAAATCACTCTGTTGTACAAGTGAGGCTACTTGTGTAATCACATCTTGCAGACTTAAAAACTTGTTACCTACATAAAAAACCCCTATATAATACTATTTAAAATACAAAATCTACTTTTAAAATTCTCAAAATGTTAAAAAAGAAAATCTTTGGAAGCTGTAGTTATTGCAACTATAGGTTAGGACTTACTGTAGTATCTTCCTACAAATATAACATAACAATATAACTTACAGGTTATTAAGAATTCTTTTTCCTAATTTAAACTAGCCTTTTGAATTGTCTTATGAATAGAGAGCTGTTGTTTCGAAGTGTGCTTGAGTGAAAGACTGTCACTAAGCAAGAAATACTATGCATGTGTTTGTAAGTCTCATTGCAAGAGAATCTTAAGTAAGATGGATATGAGCAGTGCATCCTCAAATGTTTAAAAAAAAAAATTAGAATTTGCATGAGTTTAGGGTCGTGCAAAACACCATCAATAACAGCAAGCTATGTATTATGTTTTGTTTCGGATTGTTTTTTCCAGTTCTGATTTAGGACCAGGAAATTGCTTGATATTTTTGACAGTAGTAATTGTCACAATTCAGGAATGCTCTGTCTTGAGAGATGTCATATTTAAACTTACAGCCTAACTGTTCTTTGTCAAAAAGATTTTAAATATGAAGATGATGGAGATAATTAGTTTTGGTTCTCAACAGGGATTGATAGAACAGTGTCTTAAGAAAAAACCACAACAGCTAGGTGATGAACTTTGATTTTGATCTATGTGAGGTTTTTTTTTTTTTGCAGTCATGTTTGTGAGAACAGTTACATGAATAATTCTGAATGCCTTCTGTTTGGATTGTAGAGGTTGGAGACCTGAGGGAGCTGCAAACACTGGACATCTCAACCAACCGTTTGATAACATTACCTGAAAGGCTGCATATGTGCCTTTCGCTGCAGTACTTGACTGCAGACAGAAACCACCTGTGGTATGTTCCCCGCCACCTGTGCCAACTACCAAGCCTCAATGAGCTCTCCATGGCTGGAAACCGCCTTGCATTTTTGCCACTTGGTGAGTCACCACTGTTGCTGGGCTGGAGAGTGGGTTAGAGAAGAGACAGGAAAACAAACTTTCCATCACACCCCACACACTCCCCCCACCCCACCCCCCAAAAAAAAAATAAAAAAAGGGGAGTAACAAGTGATTTTCTTCGGCAGTCTCTGCAAACTGTTTATGGAGTTGTCACAGTGATCATAATGTTGGAAAATATGTTAATTCAAAAAAAATTCAGGTTGAGGTTTCATGTCTGTTTTAAAGCAATAGGTCAGCAATCAAATTTGCTTTATTTATAACTAACTGAGGGGAAAAAAGTTTAAACAATGTTGTGTTTAAATATGGTACTATGTAATCTGAATTGTACCACTTTGGGTAATGATCTGTTTCTGTTTGCTGGATCTGATGATTTAACTTAAGATTCTTCATGTCTGGTGTAAAACTTGTTGTGGAAGTCCAGTAATACCACATAAATTATTTTTCATCATTAGGAATGTCAGTAGTGAAAGTTTAGTTTGTGCTGTGTGTAGGCATCCATCAAAATTTCCATGGTAGTAGTCCAGGAGAGAATTTATCTGCCATTCCTCAATCCTTTCGAAGTTCGGAAGTGTTGAAGCAGGTCTTCATGAGTAGGAGGTGCAGTCAGTGTGTGGTGGTTTATTGTGGGAAATAGTTGTTGTCACTAAGTGTGGATTGTATATTCTGCTTGTGAAAAGCAAGTTCTCTTCAGTTTTTGTTACTTTTTAGCCCTGCCATGGGCTAATCTCTGCTGAAATATAGACATGCATACAGATCTGACATGTCGTTTGAATAGACATTAATAATTTTTCTGAGAATATAATCAGAGTTTGGTGTTAATTGGGTGCAGATGAAATTATGATAATCACGTTGAAAAGAAGCTGGAAATTGAGGTGGCTAAAACTGAGATAATTTCTAATTTAATTACATTGTGTGGGTTTAACTTAATTTTTTCAGTACTTGCAGTTTAGTCTTCCAAGAAGTCTATGAACTTCTTGATTTTTTTTTTTAAATGTTTTTTTAGCACCTTAGTTTATATTACTGGAGAGTAAGTGCAAATAATATCTCCAGACATTGCGTTTTAGTGATGTCCCAGCATATATCATTCTATAAATGAGAAAACGAGTTCCAGGATGCATCATCCAGCTTCCACAGTACTAACTAAAACAACCGAAGTAACTTCTGCTATGTTGGCAAATATTTCTAGCTCCCTTTCATGAGACAGGAAGTTGAATCTTTTTAATTTTGCAAAAATGAGATGCTGTTCAGTAAGATGAGATATGAAATATTAAAGGGTAAAAGTTTTTGCTACTTCTGCTCTAGTAGCTTATCTGTGAGTGAGCTATGACCTGGATGAGCCATAGATCTGCTGAAGTGTTTTAAGTTCAAAAGGAGGAAATAAATCTCTAATATAATGACACACCTTCTTTTTTCTTTATTTTTAGACTCAAATTCAAAACATTCAAAAGGAACTTTTAAAATAACGGGAAACATCAAAGACTGTCAATTGACCTTGTTCAGTAGTTCTTAATAGTGACTCACTGGTGAACATTTGGAGATAATTTGCTATCTGTGGATATGAAACTGAATCATAAATCCTAGAGTTCAGAGGAAAAGCAGCACAGTATAAATGTAAATGTTTAATCCTTCCTCTGAAGAATCAGGCAGCTTCAGAGTGGTCAAGATGTGATGAAATAAAGTAGAAGAGAGAGTTAGTGCACTGAAAAGCAAAAAGATTAAATCTGTCTTCTGTTGTATGGGAAAATATTTTTCTTGGAGTATTACTGAAGTTAAGGCATAATTGTAGCATTTTTTCTGCTAGCTGCACATGTTGTTGAAGTTTTTTGTGTGTGTGTGTGTATTCTTACATCCAACTTCACTTTACTAGTTAATGACTGAGTAAGGACATAAAATAATAGTGAAGGATACTGTAGAAATAGCTACGATATCTATAAGTGATATTCAAGCCAGAGTTGTCAATTTTTTTGATGAGGGAGTTGATTTCAGAAGCAGACATCTTATTCATCTGACAGAATATGGTTTTTTTCTCTTTCTCATCTCCACGTTAGAAGAAATAAGTTTGTAACATACTGCTTAATGTTTCTTAAAGTGTGTTTTATTTCATATAGTGGTTGACATCTAATATGCCAAGGAATCCATTCTTCCTCATCTAAGTATGTCCCTTGTAGCTGCTAGTAGAACTTGTTGTTAAGTGTAATGGAAATCTGTGTTTTCCTTACACCTAGATTGATAGGTGTAAGATTTATTCCAGCAGTACACACGGCACTGCGGGATAAGGTGCTATTGTAGCATTTTGTCCTATATGTTCTTCTAAGGTTGCAGGCACATGTGTCTCAGGAAAAAAACAACTGTAACACCATTAGCCAATTTTTACAAGATACAATAAAAATACCTGATCCCATACTCTGACTTTCAGAACTGGTATAGAGACAAGGAGATGGGTAAACAATAATGAATTAGTGATTTATTCTGCAGAAAACACTTAATTCTTGGATATGCCAGTATTTTTTTTAAAAAAATATTATTTTTCTGCTGTTGAATATTCCACTCCAGTTTCAAAGAAACAAGACTGTGTGGATCTGAGCCTTTGGACCTTCCTAATAAATTAATTTTTTTAAAAAAAGTAATTTCTATGTGTAAGTTGAACTGGAAACTGCATCCTGGACAATCCTGTTATTGTTAGGATAGCTTTCATGCTGCCCTAATAAATGGTCTTAGGAATTCTGTTCTTGAATGGCAGATGGAACTCCTGGTTATTTTATATCGATCTACTTAAAATATAAATTATCCCTTGACAGAAATTTAACTTTAAAATTTAACTGTTAGCAAATGCTTCAATGCCTGAAAACAAATTCCATTGCAAGCAGAAATGTGAATCTAATGACATTGCAGAAATAAAAATGATTTATGTAATAAAGTACAAATATAATTAAAATAGGCCATAAATTCTCAAGTGTACTGGCAGCACAGGGGATGTTATGACAGCAAATATTCAGTGTTATATCACTTTATTGAGGGTTTATGTGCACTTTTTGTTTAGAAAATGGGTCTAGTAATTATCAGCGCACAGTAAACAATGGTCTTATTCTACCTCGGTATATGCTGCTTTTGTGTCCTTGCCCTCACATTATGGTTAAAAGAGCATCAGTACAGACACACAAGAGCTTTTGTTCCATCTTCAGCCATGTGGAATGCATATGCCAGGCCCCCGAGGTTAAAAAAAAAAAAAAAAAAAAAAAAAAAGGAGAAAAAGAAAAAAAAATAGAATTGGGGTTTGTTCAGGACTCATGGCATTTGGTCATTCTGGGAGAAAGGTCTTTGATCTGGGAGCCTAGAAGGAGGAAAGTGGAAATGTTTTAGACACAGTACAGTGCTTGCAAAAGCCACATGAAAACCTTCTTTGTAGCTTTAGCCTTTTCATAGATGGACAGCTTCCTTATTTTACCAAGTTCTTCAGAAGCGTGTTTCCTAGAGAGCTTTTAACAATATTTGTTGACTGATACAAGACATAAAAATCAATGTGGATGTGATACAAAGAACTTTTTAAAAAGTGATTTATTTAAATTTCAACTTCATGGATAGTGTTTGAACCTGGAAAAAAATCTTTTGGGGACTGGAAGATGCTTGGTTATTTAATGCAAAGAAACTATATCAAAGGAACATTTATAGTTACAGGCTATTTGGCTTTGGGAATTGAATTTTTCCTACAGAGATATTTTGTCTGACATCCAAAAATTTGCTTTAATTACCTAGGAAATGCAGTCAGCTCAGAACTTAGAATAAAACTTAGCATAAGATAAAGACAGAGGGAAGAGATGAGATGCAGCCTAACTCCCCCCCTCAATGTATATGAAAAGAACAGCTTTAGGGCTTTTTTTGACTTGCCTGATTTTCAGCCCATTTGCATACATCTGTGTAGACATTAGCAAGATGAGCCTCTTTTAAAAATTTTCTTCCATTCTCTAAATTAATAAGTTAAACAGTAGCATATGCAAGCTACCCCAGCAACCCATAGTTTTCTGCTCCTTTTGGTGTAATTGGCTTCTGCAACATGAGGAAATATTCTCTTAAGTGTTAGGTGTGCCATGCACATGCTATCTGCTTCAGATTTTATTGCCTGACCCTTTTCCAGCCTTACAATATTTTATGGTGTTATAGCACTTCAGTATTGCAATATTTTTATTCATTGTAGGATAACAATGATTTTGTTTCATCTAAAAATATCCCAGAACTTTGCTAAACTATTTTCAGCCTGCAGCACTGAGCCAAAATAAATCATCTTTTTGAGGTGTTAGCTCATAATGATGCACAGCAGCATCTCACAGCAGCGCCCATCAGTCAGCAGAGATATTTGTACTTGTTGGGGCAGGACCATTGATGGATGCAGCATGTCTTTGGGACAGGGTCAAAGAAGGATGTGATGGTTAAATGTGTCCCCTGATGTCCAGTGAATCTGGTTGGAACAAAGCCCAGATTATGGTCCCTGAAACCTCCATAGATGGTTGCAGGGTAAGGGCCTGTACTAAAAGAAAACCCCCAAAACTCAGTTTTTCTATGTTAACATTTTTATTTCAGAAAAGGAATCTATTCGTTTTCTGTTGGTATCATCATTTGTTCTTTGTATCAAAGATTTGATAATGTGACACCCTCTGAAGCTCCTCCTTGGCATGAGCTTTTAAGGTTTCTGGTGCTTATGGCTGCCATTCAAGTGAGTGACAGCTGAAGACATTCTGTATATTCTAAGGTGGTCAAACGTTTTTTTTGGGGGGATCACTCAAAATATCATTTGCTTTATCTGAGCTAAGTGATTTCCAGAGCTTTTGTGTACAATAAAACTGTTCAATAATAAAGAAAGGATTGTATTACCTATTGTCATAGTAGGGAATGATAAGAGCTCATTATTCAGAATAGAATTTCTGAATAGAAATATCATGGAAATTGTTTTAATTTTTATTCTCTTCTTGGCCAAGTTTACAAAAGGGACAGAACCTATGCTAATTTCTTTGTTTATCCTTATATTTATGTCAACCAAGGTAATTGACAGTTGATAAAGATAGGAAGTCAGCATTAGTTGATATTAGTATTGTCTTGCAATGTGACTGATGCAGCCAAATGCTTGATTATCTTGCCTAGTTTCTATAGCATACTCATAAAAGTTTTAAGAAGTTGAGAGGCATACAGATTAATTTATATTTTTTTCATAATGCAATTGGTCTGGGTTGCAGCTATCCCCTCCCAGGCAGAAGGCTTTCAAACGTTGTTCGCTTGATTTGTGCTTTGTATTAAATACGTATGTCTTTCCCTAATCCGGCATCTTGAACAGTATAGGAGCTGCAGATGAAATGGCCTGCCCAGATGATTCTACATATCAGCTTTCTTGCCAGTTCAAAACTCTCTTAGACTATTCTTTTTAGTTCACAATTTGCTTTGTTGTTGTTTTTTTTTTAAATGTCTCGAGCATGTTTTTCACTACTTCTGGTAGCAGGCAGTTTTACCACTGACTAGATCTTGCTGATGAGCATCATTCTTGTTTCTGAGAATTCTTCCTAAAAGCCTAAATTTTCCCTTTTATTTTTTCTCCATTTCCCCACTTTAATTTTCTAAACAAAATAAAATTATTCCATACCTATATGCTCTATGTGGAGGTATTTTAGTGTTTCTAGTCTATGAAGGTATTGCTTAAACATGCTGTACTTGCTGCTTTTGACTGCCAGCCATGAATATTTTAATAGAAATAATGTAAGAATCACACCTTCAGATGTATCGATCGTTTACTTGTACCAGAACTTGTAGTATAATATTCTGCACTTTATTGTATATTTTCCTGTGTTTTGTAGTTTACTGCACACAGAGACTTGTTTCTGAGTGATACCTGGTTGGGTTTGGTTATGGCTAATGTAATTGAACAAGTATCTTTTCTTGGAGAGTGGTACAGACTAGATTCTTGTTTGTGTCTTTACCACGTTAGCAAAGATAGTGAAGCTGTGATTTCATTGACATGAGGCCAGTTAATGAAAGCAGGTTTGACCTTATGAACTTGGAAGTATGCACTGTAGACTTGAAATCAATTGTCCCTTTGCTTCTTCAGACTGACTTCAGAGTTTGTCACTGTTAAAATTTAATTATTTATAATGGGATTTTCAGGGCTACTGAAGAGGGGTTTGGTTTTGTTTTAGTGGTATTTGCTAAACATCTTTTCAGCTCATCCATAATAAAACCACTGGCTGAAATTTTACAACTGAGAAGCACTAATTTGTTTGCTTACATTTGAGTCTGATTAGCTTATTTATAATTAAAGAGAATTGCTTTGCTTATAATTGTCACTGTCATCCCTTCTCGCCCTGACTTTTCTTGTTTTCTAAACCCAGATTTAGGTCGTTCTCGGGAGCTACAGTATGTTTATGTGGATAACAATATTCATCTGAAAGGCCTCCCATCTTATCTGTATAATAAAGTCATTGGTTGCAGTGGGTAGGTATGAATTAATTCAGATGTCTAGCATACCTGTTCCTTGTAAAATTTCTCATAAATATCTTCCTGTATGATACAACTGATTATTTTTGTGTGTGTGACTGATACAGAACTGATGTTACTTTGAGGGGATTACTGGAGCTCCCAGTTCTGTTTTATTTTTGTAATAAATCTTTTGTGTTAATTGCTGACATGGAGTATTTTAGTATTAAGTTGTAACAGTCAGTGCAGTTATTCTGAGGGAATTTGTAATGATAATGTAAGGCCTAAAGCTGAATCCTAGCTGCATTTAAAGGTTCTCCAAAAACGTAGCCTTAATAGAATTTTCAGGACTAGAGAATTAAAAAAATGTGTTTTTTAATGTGTTGCAGCATCTGTCTAGTTCATAAGTTCTCAAGTTTCTGTAAGTGATGGGCCATATCTTGGAATGTCACATGCAGCTGCTTCACTCATTTTACATCCCAGTATCAGCTTCTTGTAGGTCTTGGTACCTACTAACGAAAATAAGTAACTTTTTTTAGGAGTTACGGATTGACAGGTATATTTTTACATGTGGATTTTAAAAATATCCTAGGCTGTCTCATGTTTGTGGTTAGGATGTGAGAAAAAAGTGGTCTGTCTAGGACACTGGCTTAATTCTTTTTCTACTGACACTAGCATAAATTAGGATCAGCACCACTGATGAATGGAGCCTTACTGATGTAAAACTGATCAGAAGAGGATTGTCCCCGTTACCATCTAATTATAAATTTCTGGTACGCTCACTCTCAGCAAATCTTGCATTAAATATAAATTCCCTCTCTACAGCCTGCACTCTACTGCAATATGCGAGATGCTGAGTCTTGGCATTTTAAGGTTTTGCTAATATTCCCATGTCAGCTGGTTGTGTGATATTTAAATACTTGCAGTTGGATTATAGTTCTGATGAACTGTGTGCAGTCAGTCTCAAGATTCTACTAATTTTATTTTTCAGAAAAGAAAATCTAGTCTTTGTTCTTTCAGAACTGATTGTAAATTGTAAGACAGATATTAAATTGACCCTAAAGGTAATAACTGTATTGATTGCGACCAAAAACATTAGTGACAAGGCAGGAAATGTTCCAACCATTTGGTCCAATTGTCCTGCCTATTTCAGGTGGTTTTAAACAACCATGTCTTATTTTTTTTAATGTTTTAAGTCCTTATTTTATACTTGGTTGAAAAAAAATTTATCTTTGCACTGACCTTTTGTGAAGATGTTACCCGTTCTTTTTGCTGTCATTACACGTACGCTGCTGGTGAGGCTAGCTGCTAGTATCTCTGATGGAGAGTATTAAAAATCTAGTAGAGAAGAAACCAAAAAAGTTGGAAGTGTTGCAATGAAACTGATTCTTGTAATGCTTCTGTGGTATAAAAAAATGATCATTTTTTTTCCTTAATAAAGTATATAAAAAAATCTGTTGTTAGTAAGCGAAATAGTACTTGTGTTTGTCTACCAAGCAGGTATTTGTCTTTATGATGTGAAACCATCCTGAAACATCATAGATTATAAAGAAAATTTTCAACATAGGAAGGGCACTATTTAAGTTATTATGTTATTAAGAAACCAAAGGTTTTATTTTATAATGTGCTGAGTGATGTTACAATCGTGGACTAATGGTGATGTGAAGAATTTCTGTGTTCTTTCCAAGAAAGCATTAGTAACCAATGCAAGGTTTTCGTGGGTCAGGCAAGAGTTGAAAATCCAGCCTTCAGTGCTCTGTCTGGTCATCCACTGGAGAATAAAATCTGACATGCTGCTGTTACTAACATAAAGCTAGATTTCTGAAAATAGAATATAAATTGCATTGTGTAAGTAATGAATCTCTGTCTGGGAATCCTGCAGTCAGACGGACTGAAAAAGTCTTTTATGTAAGAGGTGATGATCTCAGCACTCAAAATAAATTTTGATCTTATTTTTTGCAGATTGGATTTCATAGTCTCCAGCTAGGTATCTGTCAGTCTTGTTGAAGGCAGCAAATAGGTGGTCATGGATTTCCCCCCCACCCCACCCCCCGGTTATTTATTCACCAGAGTTCTTCTGCGGCTCCATTTTTTTCCAGCTAGTTAGACCATCCTCTATTCCACCCATTAACCTCAATGGATTTTTGTGTGGGTTTTCTTTTTAATTCTTTGCTCTTTTGCACCAAGTGTTACTTGTACGTTGAGATTCATTCCCTAATCCATCCTGATTTAAGACTGTAAATGTCTTGCATTATTCCTCTTGGTGGTGTGTTTTGCTAGTTTACTCTATTTTTCAGCCTTGTGGTCTGGTGTTAGTAGCCTCACCCTTTACGTAAAATAGACCAAATGGCCCAGCTCTGAACTGCAGAAACTGTAGTGAGTTTATGGATGTGTTTTCTAGTTCGGTTGGTAAGGGGTTAATCAGCTTGAAAATACAACATTATAGATCTATTTGTTGATAGCTGATTCATTGGGAATGGATTGTTGGAATATTGGATCTCTGAATTTCCAATTATATATTAAACTTGTTAATGGTTTGTAGGAAAGTATTAAGTATTTAAGAAGAGGCTTATTGACTTGCTGTTTGATGCAGCCCTTTTTTGTTTTTCCAGGGAAAAACTCTAGGCTGTTTTTCCTTTAATCAGAAGAGATGAGATTGTTTGTTATCAGAGGAGTGCTATGAGATTTCTTTAATATCTGATAAGGTTGAGTGTAGTTACCTCAGTTTTAGGTCCAATATCTGGGAAGGCTGACAATTTTGCGTTTCTGTTCCAGTTGTTAAGACTGGCCCTAACAAGTTGCTCTTGGCTTCAAATTTAAGTTGTCATAAACAATTCCGATTCCCCTGTTGACTTCCCCAACCTCTTAGTAGAATTTTCCTATGCGTGTCTCTTTGGTATGATAGCTTGCAACAGGGATCATCTAAAGAGTTGTTATTTTTACTACAAGCTAAGTTTCTCTTCTTGGATGCAAATAACCTTCCTTTTCCTTGTATGATTTGGGAAGGACAAGGCTAGTAGACTTATTAGAGTATTTTCTCACTACAGCTTAGTTGTTTGTTCTTATTTTCCCTTCACCCATCCCCCTGCGCCCACCAAGGGGACTCTGTGGATAGGGAAAGGTGTATTACAGAATCACCTAGTGGCACTTAAATGATATTTTTTGGTGGTCGTATTTTGCCTCATGTATTACACTTGAGAAAACTGTTACCATTCTCAGCTGCTTGATCCAAGACACAAGAAGCTAACTGTTAGGTATGAAATGCTCCCCTATGTAAAAAAATTTAGTAATAATAGTATTCAGAGGCTAAAAGAGATGAATATATTGGCAAAGCAAGGGACACATAGTGCACTTGGTTCACCTCCTTGGGATCGCGTCCTCATTTCTCCAGCTTTTGAATGTTGTTTGATAAGTAAAGATCTCCAGATGTCCCATGATTAACCTGTCACAGAAGATGGGAATCTATAGAAAATGTGTGTCAGCACAGAACTACCGAGCAGTTTGGGTTGGAAAGGACCTTTAAAGGTCATCTAGTCCAACCCCGGCACGTATTGCGCTCTGCAAAGGCTCCCTGAATGGTGCTACACTGAAAAACAGTATCAGGCTTAGTTTGGGTTGGTCATCTAGGTTTCCCTGTAAAGCTACTTTTACTATTTTTTTTCTAACCACTTTCTAAATGTCTTGTGTCCTTCTAGTTGTGGTTCTCCAATTCAAGTTTCAGAGGTGAAACTGCTCTCTTTTTCATCAGGCCAGTTAACTGTGTTCCTGCCAGCAGAGGTGAAATCTATAGGGACAGAAACAGATCATGTGCTGCCTTTGCAAGAACTGGCCATGAGGACCCTCTATAACACCTACTACAGGTTTTTAAAAGGTATGAAATTTATGCATTCTTCAGATTACAGAAGGAGTGGAAGTGATTTTCTGGCAGTGATAATAGGAACATTACAAATAGCCCTTCAAAGAGCTTGGCAAGAATTAGTATTTTAAAAGACTTATTTAATCAAATTGTTAGAAATGCTGTATTAGAACAAAAATGTCCAATATCAAAATACAGAGATCCAAAGACTATTTCTAAGGTCGAGTGGTGCTTACAGATGGTTTCTTCTTCAGGACTGTATAAAGAAGGATGTTTTTTGCAGGAGAAGCTCTTTAATAGAAATATGAGATGAGAAATACAGTTCCTGAGGCGAGATTAGATGCATTGGCCAACAATGCAACTTCTTGCCAGGCAGCACGCTCCTAAACTGGCAGACTTGTTACACATAAGGCAAAAAAAATGCTAGCAGCCCTTGGCCATTTCAGTACAGCGTGACAGCTGAGCTGTTTTAGTTCTGCCCCAGTTCAGACTCTTTGCTGTAAAGAGGCCCTTGGCTCATCTGGTTATGCATCGTGCAATCACGTGAGTTAGCAATACCTGATGATAACCTGCAGATTTGGATTTTGTCAGATTTAGTTGTGTTGTGACTCCCCCCTATTCACAGCACCTTGGGAATTCATCCGCTTTAGAGGTGGAAGTAGAAAGCAGAAGGGTGAAGAGTTACAATGGAAAGATTAGAGGGTTTGTGCTAAGGAGTGACTGGTGCCTTGGCCGCTAGAGTAAATCCTACCTGCTGAACCATTGCTTTGCCAGGAAAAGGTACAAGGAGCAAACATGCTGTAGGGAAGAAGCTTCATGTTGAGGGATGGGACAACCATACAAGGCTGTTTCCATAGGAAGTGGCACTGCTTCGTGGAGAATGTATTTGGTGACGTAGAGAACGTATTCATTGACCAGTTTGTGGTTGTGTAGTTTTTCTATTTCTGCACATAGTGAGGAGAGGGTTTTAGTTGTTTATTATCTGGATATCAGCTGCACCAAAATTACACGGTGCCAAATGCTGTTTTGTTTTGATTTGCAAAATTGTAGTCTTTGAAAAGGACTTTGAGAGCATCAGGTATGGAATCTTTTAAATGATCAGTAACTACTTTTCTCACCAGTTATAACTTGCACATTAATTTCTGGAATATGACTCTATGAATGTGGTTCCTGAAGATACTGATGAAGTTTAGCTTGGGCACAGCAAGATAGTATTGCAAGATCAGTTTAAGAAATGGTTTGTAGATGGTTTATACAAGGCTGTGAGGGTTATACCCAGTTGCAGCCAAGGTGCAGAACCTGAAAAAGATGGTGAAATTTTTTTTTTAAATGTCTTGCCTATTTCTAGTTTGCTACGCTGGACTATGTAGTCTTTTTTTATATTTAGATATACATACACACACATACATATCTATATGTAGATCTTATTCTGAGTGACATTATTAAACACTATGTGCATGACCACTGGTGACACCCACATTTCAGTGAGGCAGCAGTAATGCATAGTTCAGACAGGTGTAAGACAATGTTGTGCTGGGGAAGCAGGTGGCACATTTCATTACAGTAGCAGATTTGATCTATCACTGCCTAAATTTGCAGTTTGAAGGGTGCTGTTAAATACCTGGTGGCTGCTAGGTATGACAGAAGTGACTGGACTACTTTTCCTCAGTCTTCGCTTGGTTATAGAATGTGACCTTTTCTTTCTGACGCAAATGTACTATTCATGCTTGTCATCTCAATTGAGGCTGTTGTGGTACATCGTGTATGGGGTTAAACCTTACAGTGTTTGAAAGCTGAAACTAGTGTGACATTGGAAAGCTGATTTATCAGGTACTGCATCTTGTCGTGATTACTCAGCACCTAAACTCATTCACCTGTCTTGGCTGTCTCAGTTTCTAGATGGAGATTAGCATGTTGGTTTTAATGTATAAAACACTATGTGGCTTGGGCCAAGCCTGAGAAAATGATTGCTCTTTCCCATGAAGTGACCCTGGAGTCTCTTTTGGTGAAAATGATGGTATCTTGTAAACTGTGGGGGCGCACTTAAGAGATTATGAATGTATTGATCTTTTTAGAGTGGTCTCTTTGGACCTATGAGACTTATGCTGGGCTGGATTGTATTTCAAGTAATTTTAAGTATTTCCAATCCCTTTTTGCTGATGGTAGAGTTTGGGCTTTTAGTGAACTTAGCCAGCCTGCTGGATTGGGTGCTGAAAGATTTTAGTAAAATACTACTGATGGCCTTTTCAGAGTATTGTATTGGTTTTAATTACTAAACACCTTTCTAGATCATCTTTGTGTCTAAAAATGCTTTATGATATATTGCTGGATTTTATTATTTGCTTGAGCTGCAATATTTTCACCTGGGTATTGGGGCTCAGTTCATCTCATGCCCACAGATGGTAAACTTACGCATTTAATTTTAACTTTTTTGAACTTAAGCATGGAAAGCACCATGTGGTTCACCCTAATTGTGGTAATTTGTATTACCTTGCTGTTTTTTTGACAAAGTCTTAAGAATGTAAGACAGCTGATTTTCTGAGTTGTTCATGGATCATGCTTGTGCTTGACTTTATCATGCTATTGCAATTGTTTTGTTACAAGCCTTTTTTGTTTCTTTTCTTCTTTAGATTTGAACTTTTTGACTCCAATCTCGCTACCCAAAAGCCTCTTGGAGTTGCTGCACTGTCCTTTGGGACACTGCCACCGTTGCAGCCAGCCTATGTTTACCATCGTCTACCCAAAGCTCTTTCCCTTGAGGGAAACTCCAATGGCAGGATTGCATCAAGGGTAATTATACAGGAAATTACACTGGGGTTTCATTTAGGAAGAAAAACACCTTATGATACAGAGCATATTTTTAAGTTGTTGTTTTTTTTTTTAACTTGGCAGCCTTTCAGTTGTAAAGCCCCTGTCTTATGATTGCATGTAAAAGTCGACAAATCTTTTATTTTACAATACAACCAGAATACTGCTGTTAGATAACAAGGGCTACTACACTTGCCTGTTCTAGGCAGCTGTAAGATAGTGAAGGGTTTTGATATGATGGGACTGACTTGTTTGTGGTAGTGCAGCACCCTGACTTCAGGAGAATGCCACCACCAAACAAAAGTGCTGTAGGACTAAAGATGGAGGAAAGCTCTAAAGCCACAGCTTAATTAAAATATTCTGCGGTAAAATTCTCTTGTTTTTCTTTCCACAGTAATTAACTTGAGATACACTGTGGAAGCCTTCTGCATTGTTACACACGTTTTGTAGCAATACATCTTTCTAAAAGTGTCTCAGTTTGTGGTTGTAACAGTCGTGGATGTGTCTGCAGGATTCACAAGTCATGTAGACAAGCCTACACAGGCTTCCTGACCTGCTGGACAGTGGTGTCATACAAGGGACTCAAAACTGGGGTAGGGTTCAGGGACTATTGCCCTCATGTAGATAAAGATTTAAAATATCTTTAAGGTGAGCACTGATTGCTTTGCAGCTCTAACCCTTATTAGTCTGAGTTGATACTGTAGTGTGCCATGAGCCATAATAGCAATAAATCCATTTTCTGCAATGGAAAAGCATCAGCAGAGAAATTTCATCTGGCTCTACCTGGACAAAAGTACACTACTGTTAGAAACATAATAAGGTTTAAAGAAGAGTCAGTTGGAGTTAAGCAAGCACATGTGATGTGTAGGTTCTTTTTGGAGGATTCAAGTCAAGCCATTAGTTAACGAAGCATAAGCCTAAAGGTGGGGAGCGTAAAAGAAAGGTGCTTAAAAAAGGAATGTTTCTGAAATTACTTGTCAGTATATATAATGCACAGGAATTCCACTTAGTTCTTGTCCTGCTGAAATCTATTTATTTGATAGTTATCTTCCATAAAAGTAAGAAACTGCTTTTCAAGAGGAAGATCTTTAAGAAAAAAGATGAGACTAATTGGTGTTTCAGGTTGATGGTGCCTATTTTTCACTGCTGTATCGCAGGTTATTTTGCTGTGAATTCATGGCATAAAGGGTATCTGATTTGTAAGCAATTCAGCTTTATGAAATGAGAACAACTTAGGTATGCCAGATCTGGACAGCAGCCAGAAGGCTGCATAAATGCTATTTTGGAAGAGTCATCTTTCTTAGAAAGATGTGATTGTAGAGATAGCATACTTCAACTTGCCATTCCGTTACACTTTAGTCTTACGTTGAAATGCAATGGATTATATGTTGAGTAAAATAAATTGCTTCCACATTACAGTCTTAATATTCAGAATGGCATAAGATGTTATAATCGTGCTGTAAAGAATTTCAAGCATTGGACAGTATAATTTTCTAAGAGAGTGATGGAAAACTACTTGCTGGTCGTAAATCCTTATATTATCTCAAGTAATCCAACAACAGGAGAGTTTGGACTAGAGAGTTCAACTTTCTAATTGCTAAGCATTACTCATTGTAGAACCTAGTTACGAGATGATAGACATGTCTGTAGACAACTTTAAGAACTATTAAAGTTACGGCTCAGCAGAAACACACTTCAGGGCTATTTTGGAAGAACACTATATTAATGTTCTAAAATATATTAATTGAAAATACATATTTCTGCATGGTTTTCACTTGTTTAAGAAATGGTTATCATTTCTTCCTTTAGGCAATAATGTACTGTTCTGCAAAATGCTTTAATGAATACAGTGTTAAGTAGCTAACATTTGATGCAAATCCACAAAAAATGAGATGTAAACAGGGTAGTCTGTCATCCTTACCTCTGTAGCTCGTGCACTTGACATGGTAAGATTATATGCAATTGTGGAGGTGTGCTAGCTGGTTTAGAAAGACATGAAGGACGGGGTTTCTGTTCTAAAGAGCTTACAGTGACCATGAAAACACACACAGTAGGGATCCAGAACGTTTGAACAGCACTGATTAGCACATGCCACATCCATGCCAGTAACTTCTGTCTGGATTTCCATATCACACTCTGTAGCCTCTTATAGGAAAGGATAGTTAAGTGTTGAAATGGATTTCTGTATCTGAAAAAGCACAGATGACATGAGCACTGGGTAAACTGTGCTTTCTGGGTTAGTAAAAAACAGATCTTAACTTTTTTAAAGCGGGTATCTAGGTCCCTGCCAGGATGGGGGCAGGAGGAGGGTCACAGGGAGCTAGTATCATGCTTTCATGTTGCCACCCCTGCTGCAGTACCTGGCACAATGCGACACGCTGCCCGTCGATCGTCCTTTCTGAAGATCTGGGCCCTGTTTGTTCACTTGGCTGAATCAAAGGAGGACACCGGACTTCAGTTATTTCATGCCTACAAGCAGTCATTTAAGAAACACATGAGCAAAGCTGAAGCAAAGAATTACCCAGCTATTTTCCTTTTAGCTGTTAAACCTACTGGCTGTAACACTCAGCCACACCCTCCACAGAAAGAAAAACCACATGCTGCTTCGTTAAACTGAATACAAGAAACCAGGAAGGTTTTTGAGAACCCCTGCAGCGTTTCCCTGCCTTTTTATCAGGCACTCATATAAAGCAAATGAACCTTCTTTTTCTGAAGTGGTGAGATCTGCTAATCCTGTACTTTACAAACCAGCATATTGTCTGCTGTGGAATGGGGCCAAGAGCTTTAATCTTTACTGACAACTGTTCCCCCCCCCCCTTTCTTTTTTTCTAGGAGGACAACTGTTAGTTTTGTGGCATACTGCTGCTCCACCCAGTGTCTGCAGACTTTTGACCTACTGAGTTGATAAACATTTAAAACTGCTCAGGAGTGCTGCCAGTGTAAAGCTGCATTAGATGTCGTATCCCATTGGTACTGGAATACTGTGTGTGTGCGTGTGTGCCAAAGCAGCAGAAGTGCCCAGTCGGGAACACTAAGAGGCACTTAAATCATGTCCTATCAAATTTGGATGAACTGCAGAAACTTTTTGGAAGTGTAAATACCAAGCTTTTAAAAGTATTAACTTCTTGCTCCTCTACGACAGCATACAAACCAAACAAATTCACAAGCTCTGACTTCAGGATTTCCAGTATTTTTCAAATGTGGCTGTCTTCAGGATGACTTACGGCATCATTTGAGGCAGATTTCATTCCTCTAACAGGAAAACAAAAAGAAAGGGGGATTCAGTTATGACAAAGGAGTTTTTGCTTACCTCCCCACCATCCTCTTCATCCTTTCAGCTGGATTCAGGTGTATAGATCTAAGCCTACAGAAATCTTTGGTGGATCCCAGTGACTTTTCCATAGCATTTAGCCTTATTTTCTCCCTCTCATCTTCATACTTTCTCCAGCAGAGTTAATCCCAGTTGTATACCAAGTCTTTGACAGTTAAATGTAGTATTTAAATCCACATATTAAAAGCAGATCTATCTTTATGGTATCATTGGAAGCCGCACTGATTTATTTGGAGTAACAAGGATATGTCTGGAGACTAAAGATCCTGTTTCAGTGAGGAAGGCTGGAACTGATGCCTGCACCGAGTGGTCTTGCTCCAGCATGTTTGAGGGTGTGTTTTCTTTATTTTCATTGCCTGAGTTTTTTGTTTTTTAAAAACACTTCCCCTCTTGCTTCTTTGAGTTTTTCAGGAAGAAGATGACTTTGTGTCAATTTCACTTGAAAAGAATAGTAATATGGTAGTAAATATTTATCTATATTTATTATATTTTTACAGTTGCAGGCTGTAGATTTGCAAAGAGTTGGTCATCTTTTTCTAAGTTCAGCATTTGGCTGACTTGAAGAGATCTTATCAGTGGAGCGTCTGCCTCGGAGAAGGCTGGCAATACCAGGGGAGGTATATATAGCTCCATGCATAGGTATAGATGCATACATAGATCTTCACAGAAGAGCTGTAACATACATTTTTGTATACGATTGGCAGATTTAGCGCAAATTTCCACTCACTGTCATATTTGTGGAAATACTTTTTTCTTAGATCTTGTTCATTTCAAATGAAGGACTAAGGATGGAAAAAAAGCCCAAAATGCCTGCATGACTTAAAATTTTAATTTTACAGTGAAACAGTTAATAGAAAATTAGCCTCTCTTGACTTGTTTTGGAATATATAATTATTTTCCTGTAATATAATGTGTTCTTTTTTTTACTTTCTATTTCTTAGCTATAAGCTACTTGTTGGTTTAGCACAGTGTGCTACTCTGCGCAGTAGGTAGTTACAAGCTGAAATAGATATGAATGAAACAGTTTGTTATAAAAATGGCAAGATAAAGAGACTTATTTGGTAGTATATTAGCATATGTTGTGGTGAGGTGTGCATAGTTTGAAGGGAGGAGGCATTAAAATGTTTTCCTTTTGCCAAAGAAGCATTTGTTCCCGCTGCAGGCTTCCTGGCATCTCTTCAATAAATAGAGTATCTTAAGAGCTTAGAAGAGTACCAAAAAGGCAGTTTTGAGGGTGGAATTTTTAGGTTGTGCATGTTACTTGTAAAAGCTCTGCTGGTTTTATTGGGTTGGTTTTAGAGAGTTGAATTAGCATTAAGAAATGTAGAACTTAATCCTTCAGGAATGCAAGTATCATCTGCTGTTTAAGAATTGTGAAACTTTCTAAAATAAATCCCATTTATTAGAACTGCTTTGCAGTAGGGGAAAGAGCCATGTCCAAGCAGGCTTTGTACTATTGGATTTCTGACTCTGTCATTTCACTAATTTGTTTCAATGTTGTATCCCCAACAGGCCTTCCCACCCAGCGGGGTTTACTGCTGAAGCAGCAAAATGAATCTTCAGCTTTTTTCTTTTCCTTCAGTAGCTTGCCCCTGTACAATTATGCCTATATCAGAAATGTGCAAGTATAGTACAGAATCCATTTTTTTTAAATGGTTGATGAAAGAACTGTGGTAGTGTTACAAACACTAGGTTTTGATAGAATACTCTGATCAGGAATTTTCAGTATTGTTTTTACTTCTTTGAAGGAGATGTTTTGGTGGCAGTTTATTTGTCCTCTTTTTATAGCAGTTTACAGACTTTAGAACAGTTTCTTGAATTCAGTCTGTAAATATTATTTTGGAGTTAAACCTTTTTATTACCTAAAAGGCATTAGCATTTTTTTTATTAGGAGTCAGATAGTAAGAGTTGAGCTTGATTAATTTTTATTTTTTTTCTTTATTCTTCCCATAATCATTATTTTTTATTGATTTCATATCAGTCTATTATTGTCTCAAGTGCAGTTCAGAAGAAATTTAGTCTGTTCTATAAGCAGGATGAATCTTAACTAACACTTTAATAGATGATATTTCAAGAATGGAATGTTCAATGAATAAATGACTTAAACATGCAGTTAAAGCTGAAATGTCATACCCTATTTTTATAAAACAAGGAAGAGGAAAGCAAATATATAGACTGGAAATGCAGCTTAAATTCATGTTTCTCTGATTTATTTTTTTTAATACAAACAGTGTTTGTATTCATCTGTATCTTTGGGTGATACTGTTCTAGATTAAAATAACTCCATTCTCACTTGTCCACATTTTTGTAAAGTTGTTCTACTATAAGAGTATTTCATAAACAGCTGACATGAAAGCGGGCTATGCAAGTTGCAGAGGGGAGATGGAGCTTGTTGCTGATTGAACTGCATCATTATTTTTTTTTTCAATAGAAGATGTCACAGTACTTGGACTTTTTTTAATGCATTTACTACTAGGTAATTTTTGATTGCTTGCTCTTGTCAGGTTAGTTCACACTGAAATAAATCTTCCCTTATACTGCAAACAGGTTCAAGCCGTTGAAAAAAAATGACCATCTTTGAACGTTTTTTGCCATAAAAGTATGTCTTAACTGTTCGCTTAGGGTGATAGCAGGAGAAGTTTCTGGGGTTTTTTTCTAGGTGTTATAAAGAGGTGCAGATAGAAATGAGAGGGGAAAAAAGGTCTTTAACCCATTTATATTGGTATAAATTTTTCTGAGTAAAGATTAATGATGTGATTAGGGAGCATAGGCATAATTTTAATGTGATAACAAGTAACGTGTTCATAACATTGGGACCCTACTGCTTATAGAGATAACTTTTTGTTCTGCCACAAAGGAATCCGGAATCTCTGGCTTTGTTTAAAAAAACCTACTTGAGCAGTTTTACCATGAACACTGCTACATTTGGGAACCTTCCTGTTACTCCCCCAGAGGATCAGAAATACAAATGTCCTTTCCTGTGTGAAGAACAAGGTCAAATATCAAGATGCATTTTTCTGTTTTGGCGTGATGTTTGTCTTGGGCTTTTACTGAAGTTCATTACAAACCACCTATTTTCTTCGTTGCGGTGAGGTTAAGATCTTACACTGAGCAGAGTGGAGCTGTTGATTGCCAAGTTGGCTTCAATTGCTATATATCGAATTCTGCTGAATCCCGTTTTCTGGCATGAAGGGAGGATGAGACTGTTCCAACACCCGTGTGGTAACAGCGTGTCAGGTTTTACTGACATCAAAGCCAAACTGAAGCTTGGAGAGTGACAAACCTTGCACTAGGGGATGACTTTTTTTTTTTTTTTTTTTTTTTTAAGGCCATTGTGGCCTCATCAGAGTACCACTGATAACAGAGGAAGTTTTGCCTGGATGTCAGTGAAGGATGGGTCAAGTTTTAATTGATGAGAGAGAAGAATATGGTTTACCATGTTTCTATTTCTTCAAAAAACTGGGACAATGACACTGAAGCCCATGCTGCTTGCTGCTAGGCAGCCTCTCGATTTGCAGCTGAACTTAAAGACGTAACTATCTTTGCCTCTTACCTCCCTGTTAATACAGCTCATGTTGCTGCAAAATGTTACAGTTAACTTGTGATGGAAGAGGCTGAGTAAATTGAATCCAGAGTTTTTATTACTTTTTGTATTACAGACCTATTTTGTAAGAGACCAAAGGTCTGGTGGAAAGAAATGGCAAGGTTCATGTGAAGTCGTCTTTGCTTTTGCTTTTGTGTGCCCTTCTTTGGATTACAGCTTGAACTTGGATTGCAACTGAATTCATTCTGTGTCTGTTGAAAGCACGTATATATTGCTTTTTTGCTCTGTATTAACCAAATGTCACTTAGTGTGAAGGTGAGCTTGCTAGATGTTTTATTTAAAGTTAGTGGTGCAATTTATTGTATGTGTATGCTTGTTAATAAACTTTATTTTTGGATAGAATTGCAGTCCATTAAGGTTAACTAAATTCTTGCTCCTGGAGCTATTAAGCTATGTTAGGATGTAGTATTTAATTTACATTTTAGTTCATTTGCATAGTAATTACCTTATAATAGTCTCTTGTCCCAGGGCTGAAGAGGTGGGGTGGAGACACCTCTTAAAAGACTACCAAACCCAAGACACTACTTTAATTCACTTAATCCCTTTGTCTCAGACAATGTAGTTCACCAGACCTTGCATAATAGGAACAAAACTCATATAGAAACATTACTTTAGACCCTTCTGTGGATTGCTGAAAAGAAAAATATCTTTCAATAGGCCTGTATTAAGTGCCACCCTGATAATCCATAGATGTGGCTGTGGTTCATCTATTATTGACTAAGCAGCATTCAGCAGCTTTTTTTCCCTCATCTAGCAGATATCATAGGAACAAGGTTGCCAAAAATAAGTAGAAATTAAGCATCTGGTTTTCCAGTTATTTCACTGATTGTGGTGCAGCATTTTGCTTCAGTCGGAGCTGCTACTTTGTATGTGTTCTGATGAGTTCTTTTGAGTTGGATGCAGTCTGAATTGTTGTATGTGTATTGGGTGAACGCTAGCATAGTCATTCTTAAAGGATGCGTATGTTGGTCACGGTGACTCTGAACATCAGTTATAATG
Organism: Falco punctatus; assembly: GCF_963210335.1. NCBI lineage: Eukaryota > Metazoa > Chordata > Aves > Falconiformes > Falconidae > Falco > Falco punctatus. Next base: position 65,935,231 of record NC_137587.1, read on the forward strand.
CATATCTGGAAGGGTTTAGGTATCATTCAGACTCCTCTGATGCTTGTTTGCTACTGAATTTACAATGATTTGCCTTTTTAGTATTTTACAGATGGCAACGTAAATTCTCCTACCCCTGCAGTATCGGTAACCTCTGTTTGTGAGGCAGCAGGAGGAGGATGCAAGTCTGTTATTAAGCGAGAGGGGAGGGAGAACAGCCCTTAACCTATAACTTTTACCAGCCACTGCTGTGTCCCTTATGAATTAGAAAGAAAAAAATTGGGAGAGCTTAACATCCTTTTCCTTTGCAATTAAAAGTACTTGGCATAAATGCAAGCTAAGTGGAAACTTCAGTGGCTGAATAATGCCATTGTATGCAGGAAATGAGAGGAGCCGAGATCTCACTTGGAAAGGCACTGGATGTTTTGTGACTTCTAAGCCAAGATTTAGGGCTGTTCAGTGTGGTGACATTTTGGGAACTTGAGAGCTGAATTGAACGACTGCATCTGCATCCCCCAGCTTCAGTGATCACTGGCTACTACAGTAGAGCCCTCTCGCTTCGGCAGTGAAGAGCCCTACCGCTGTTCCCTGTAGCTGGCTCAGGAGCCTAGTAGTGGCCGTTTAGAACTATCAGATTTCTGTCTGCTATTTCAGTAAGAAAGAGAGCAAGAGCTGACCAAATTCTTTCTTCACCTTTTGACGTTTTAAATAATAAAACCCTTATAGCATGCTTTTTCAGCACCCGTTATGCCCTTCAGACATCTCCCACTTCCAGGCAAAAGACCTTGACACATCTGTGAGAGTTCTTGAGTCTCAAGAATAAAAGCAGTTCTGTTGTTGGAGGTGCTGAAGTGATTTGACTTTCTGATGATGCCTTCCGAGTGGCAATCAAGGGCTAATTTCTCAAGTACCCTGATGCTCTTTTGTATGTTCATGAGGAATGTAAATATTGACTGGCGCTTTCTGTCAAATAAAGCTGTCAGTCATGGATGCCTGTTCTGTTGCTAAATATGACTACAACCGCAGTATGAGAACCACTGCCTTGAAGGTGTTCTGCTGTCATTATCTGTGAACCTCATGAAGTTACGAGGTTTATGGTTGGGTTGTTTTGTTGTGGCTTGTTTTTTTTTTTCAGATCAATTGAGAAAGCTTTCTTGTAATGAAAAATGCAATACTCAGTTTGTTTATTGATTGGTACTATGAATGTTCTCTAAGTGCACTATTGTAACAGCAAATCAAGCTATTCTAGTAAGAAAGCAAAAACCGCGTTGTTAAATTCCATTTTGGTGCAGGTAATGTCCACTGGCAAGCTAACATTTTAAGAATGATGAACAGCTGGGGCACATAATTCATGATAAAATAGAGATACAGTCTGGAGATGCTGATGACATTGCCTAGATCTTACGAAAACAAATGTTTCAAAAGAACCAGTGTTCCTTTTAGGGGTAAGTATTAATTAATGGTGGTATCGGATATGCCCTATTCTGGTTTTGTTGATCCACCTTCTAGCTCCTATAATTCCGCACTTGTAGTTACTATATCAATCTTAGTAGGTTTCTTGTATACTTTAGAGTTCTAACCATTGATTTTTATTGTTAAAGCAATTAGAAAAATCAAGCTGAATATTTTTGGGTCAGTTTGTGATAACTGTGATTGCTTTGCTGGCACTGAAGTTTTAGAACAGTCTGAGCAGGGACTTGAATTTGGCTGCCTTTGCTTTTGCCTTGTCTCTCTGTCGGTGCTCTGATTTCATTTTGCAAAAAGCCAGATCAATGTAGATAATACATGAAGATTAGAATTACTAAAGAAGGCCTAGCTTGGAGGGCTGGCATAGTCCCTGACGTGAATTTGAGGTAAGTGCTCCTTTTAAAGTAGGATGAAAAACAGTGAGCTTGTCTAGGCAGTAGAGAACACCATGTCTAAAAGTACAAGGATTAAATGTTTTGTGTATTCACACCTCACTGTTCTGTATCTTTTTTTCCTAAAAAACCCCTAACTGCCACAATAGGGAGTTAGTTTGTATCTTGTATCTTTGTAGAATTAAGGTTGACTTTATACTTCTGCTGATGCACTCATTACTCTTCCAGTGTAATACCTGTCTCTGTTTCTTTTCCTCTGTAGTTGCAAATAACAGCCCTTCTTTCCCCTCTCAGTCCCCACTCCTGACTAGAAAATGATGCTCTGTTCTCTAGTCAGTACAAACTTTTGCTGTGGTCCCATTTTCACTAACATTAAAACGGTGTGTTAACCTGCACAGTGACAGGGGTTTGTTCTTCTTCAGGCAAAACCACTTAATCACATTTCTGTAAAATTGCCTAGATCACAAATATGCATTCTATTCTGGCTGCAGATGAATAGAGGGTATCTAACTTAAATTAATGGATTCATTTATATTAAATCACTATTTCCTATCGTTTTTTTAGATCTAGCATTATCTAATCCTGGCTCTAAAGCCTGCATTATGAAACACGGGGGCCTGGATTTCTGTAGTAGCTCTGTCTAAACTGCAGCCAAACTCATTTCTGATTCCTGTAAGAATAGTTGGGAGAAGGTTTGAACTGAAACCCTCTATTTAATTACATCCTTTCTCCCTCCTCCGTCAAGGAAGCACAAGTGTGCAGGAACCGATACCTACTAGCTAGAAGTTTCTTTCCAGGTCAGTGCTGAGCCAGTTCCCCTCCCTGCTGTGTCAGGTGGCACGCTGTCTGACATCGCTGCCCAACTTGCTGCTCTCTGGCCCCAAGCTGCAAAGATGAAAAACTCCGATTCCAGTCCATCTCATTGAAGTATTATCATGAGGTGTTCATAGACGTGCTGGGACTAGTTTTTTACTTACAGGAACATTTATCCAGGGGATCTAGTGTATTCCGTAGCAAGAAGCTGCAAGAGGGAGAATCAATTTAATGTTTTCATTTACAGTCAGTAGCCTGAGACTTTACTGTGGCTTTAGCTATTGTTGATTAATTTCATATGCGGATGCTCCTATTCCAGAATAAAAGTGCCTTGTTGCCAAAGAATTTAATTCCTTTAATTTCATTTGGGAATAAGCATATCCACACACCTGGTATTTAAGTCTGAGATAACTATTTCTTTATGAATTTACATGCTGCTCTGTTCTGGATCAGATCTCGTGTGTAGCTAAATCCTTGTATTCATTTTAACAGGACCTGATTTCTTGTTTAAAATACATTCTTCTGGGAAGTACCTGGTTACCTGGTTGGAAAATAAAAATTCTGCTTGCAAGGATAAGACTGGGAGCAGGGGAAAATATAAAAATTCTAAGAACAATTGGTTTGGAAGCACTGCACTGGAAAACATTGTTACATGTTAGATCTTATGTTACTGCTTTATTCTGAAACATCTGTCTTTTGACATTTCAAAAATATTTACTTCGATATATTTCAAATTGAGAAACACAGCTTTAAAACAGGGCTTGGAATATTTAAGTGTTCTGCCATGAAAATGTCTTATGTCTCCACCACCACATTTTCTGATGAAAACACAACTGGCAGGAAGGGTTTGGAGTGACTTTGCTCTGCCCAGATGGCAAGGTAAGAAGCTGCATTCAGAACTTGTTCTCTTACGCAGCCCGCCTTGCTGGATGTGGTTTGAGTTCCCTTGACACAACCCAAGGCTGCTGCGGGGTCTCAGCAACTGCTGTTAGCTCTGTGTCCCTTGTGACGTTGGTAAGGGAGGAACTGATCAGGGGATGTTTTCCTCCCTGACCTGCCTTCCTCCTCTGGCTCTGAGTAGCAGTGTCCTCAGGCCTGTTTGAGGAGCATGGTGGTGCTGGTGATGTGTTTCCCTCTTTCCCAATGTGGCTTGCTGCGCTGGTGCAATGCTTTAGTTTAAAGCTTACTGCTTTTGAGCTGCATGGATCCGGTTCAGCTGCCGGAGGGGTCTTGCTGTCAGAGGAAGGATGTGCATTTCCATAGTGCAGCATGTGCACCGTGAATGCGTAAGCACAGGGGAGAGCTTTCCTGAAGATGTATTGCTAAGCTCTTTAAGATTTAATACTGTCTTGAAGTTCAAACCAGTGTAAGGGAAGGCTTAAGCAGCTTAATGGGTTAAAATGATCCATGACTGTGTCTTTCAGACAGTTTAAAGACCCTGCAGCAACCCAAGCGGGCCACCTGTTCCTCTCCCAGACAAACAGGTTACCCTCCTGACCTTTATTCTGCCACCCTTCAGTTTTGCCTGGCCTGGCTCCATGTGTGGAGTGATTGTTCTGAGGTTTGTCATTGTTTAAAATGCCACTTGCCAGAGTTTAATGTGCACAGCTGCAACCTGAGCCGTTGCCGTGTGTTAATAAGACTAAAACCATTGGGCTGACACCAAAAGATCTGCTTGCACTTGGCATGTCATAAATTAACATCATTCTTACCTGCCAGGGATGATTCAGTGCTGGCTCAAAGCGTATTTAAACTTTAGAGGATGCCAACAAACTGGGCGGTGGTTTGACCTGCCACGTGGCCCTAGACTGCTGCTTTTCTCTCTGCCTCTGCCTTCCCTCCCTTGCAGTGTGTTGGGAAACAGAAGCTCTTTATAGCATTATGAGAGCTTGTGTTTGTGTGCTGCCCTGGCCCTCCTGCCCCCATCTGCCAAAGGGCCGGCCGGTTTGTGGGAAGATCCTCACTGGCTTTCAAATTCCTAACTGGATTGTTACCACTGGTTTTGGGAGTGGTCCTGGGGGTTAATGCTCGACTAGACTGTAGCCTGCTGTTGCAGCAGCTTCTGAAGGCTGTCTACCCACACACCCCGTCTACCCTAGGCAGGCAGGGTTGTGATGGCCGCTTAGCATCCCAGAAACTGCATATAAATTTCATGTTAGAGGAGCACAGTTGACCAGCTAACAGCTCACAGCAGGTGGGTGAAGCTGGTGCCCAGGCTGGGTAGCTTAGGAGGCGGAAAGGGATGCCCCACGTGGAAACGATGGAGATCGTATTGCAGGGTTATATGCCAGAGGTTGAACGTGCTCCTTGGAGCCCAGACTCTTGGGCTCCAGTGTCACGGTGACTGCCCAGCAGTGGGGTGCTGGTCTGTCCCGAGGGACTTGCTGAGAGCGGAGCGTTGCTGCTCACATGTTGATTCACTTGCTTCCCTCCGGCACCCAGGCAGCTGCAGTGCCGCCCTGGGAGCGGGAACAGGTCCCCTGGGATGTTGCAGGGCAGAGAGAAATAGGAGATACCAAAGGGACAGGAGACACATAAACAGGGTTTTGCCCTTCCTCACTGAAGTCCATGGCTTAGGGGAGGAGGTGGGTGTCTCTGGTGGATGCAGGAGGTATTTGTCTCCTAATAGAGACCAGGTCTTTTTACAATGAGATTAATCCTTCACACTTCCCCCTCAGGGATAACGTGTTCCTCATAAAATAATGTGAAGGCATAATGTGCTCCTTCAGTTAAAAGTGCTCCTTAGTTTTCCGATGGTGTCTGCATTGCCTATTTACCTTGTCTCATCCAAATCATTTGTTAAATACCAAGTTTGCATAAGCAGCCCTGTGTGGACTTTGGACCCTTGAAGCCTCGCAATAGACATCAGGAGGGATAGAAACAGGCCCCGTATCTGTCTGAGATGTGTTTGAATCTGGAAATCTTAAGTGTTGTATGGAACAGGGTGTAACCATGAGTTGGTTAGGGGTAATTATGGTAGGCAATGCCAACAGCAGCCTGCAGTCCATCTCATGTTCCCCACCACAACTGCACACAGGCTGGCAATTTAACCCTGATGTAACTATTTCTATTATAGTCATCACTTCATCCACTACCTTTTGGGTTTTTTTTCCAGCAGGAGAGAAAAAAAAAAATCACAAATGGTCCACTATGTATAGGTAAGAAATGAAGAATCCTGGAAATGGGTCATCCTGTTCAGCAGGATGGACTGGAGACCTGAGCCTGCAGCCCCAGCTGACCTAATGACACGATTCGGACTGCAGCGCGTTCACCTCCTGCATCAGCACAGCTGAAGCACACTCAGAGCAGGAGCAGAGGTTAGACAGTGTCTAGGACAAGGACTGCATCTCTCCTCTGCTCAGCTTGCAGACACGTGGTGTTTGCTGCCTTAGCTGCATAAAGGCTTATGCTGTCTATATTTTATTTTGTGTGTAGTGCGGGTTGTTGGGTTTTATTATTTTCTCTTTATGCGAGGCTAACATGGAGCGCAGAGCTGGTTGCTGGGCAGTGGGGATTGCAGTTGGTAATAAAGGTCTGTTTTCTCACTTCCTCTATTTTTGTCTCTGGGCAGGATGAGGCACATCAGGGGAAAATCTGACTTGAAACAGAAGCTCAATTTTAAGTTGAAGTTAGACAGTCCTGCTGGGAGAGGTTTTCTTACACCACAGCTGTCTGTCATCTCAGGACACACTGCTGTGACTACTCACGAAATGGTCACCCCTGGGGCTGGGTGCCACTTCTGTCCTGGACAAAAGGTCTAAAGTAGGATACAATATTACAGCAAACCCTCATCCCCTCATTAGTGTGCGAAGGGGTGTTTTGACTCCTGGGGCAGGATGCCTGCCTGGTTGTCCCCCAGCTCCCGCAGGTCTTGTGAACATGTTGGAAAGGTAACATATCCCCTCCTGTGATGAGGGGGTGGTCTTTATCAGGCATTGGAGTCAGGACTCCTGGGTCGTACACCTTTTCATCCTGTTTCAGGCATCTACAGAAATTCTGTGTATCCTGTCAGCACTGAGATGCCTCTCTGTCTGTGAGACCCTGCTGGTGGTCTGTTATTTGCAGAAGCATTTTTTGCTTGCAAGGAGAATTTTGCAACCACCAAGTGAAAACTGCTCGTGGGAAGAACTCTGGTTTTGGTACAAGCCTCTGAATCTCTTCAGGTGAGTCTGTTTTCAAAAAGGTCACTGGATATCCTCTCATCTGCTCAGATGAGGAGATGAGTAAATCCAGCTGAGCTGCGTTTTCACTGTGCCCTCTCTAAAATGAACTGCAGAGCTGATAAATTCTTTACCCCTCACCCCTGCCAGCTCTGCGAATTGCAGCTTCTTTCAAAGCTCAAGTGAAAAGTGCCAGACTGCCGCAGCACCATTGCAAGTGTCAGCTGAGAGACAGGCTGCAACAAGCCTAGACACATACTGGAGTCACAGCTGGGTCTGGGGGGGAGATGCCAGCCATGCTGCTCCATGGACAGCGCTGGGATGTTTTCTTGGAGCTTCAGTTTGAGGCAAGGGAGAGTCGGTGCTCAGCACTGGTGGAGGTGGAGAAAGGGCTTGACCCCTCTGAATTGCTGGTCAGTAGATGTTGCAGCAAGAGTCTGGGGCTGATATTACTGGATTTTGCTTTTTTGCCGGTATAAAGAAGATCAGAATCTGGCCTAGGGTGAGGGTGTTTGTGCTTTGGCAGAGGGTGTGAAAGGAGAAACTCCAGAGGGTTGGGCGGCAACATGCTAGTTCTGTTCTCTTCCGTAGATGGCCTTCCGGAGACATGCTGGGTGAGTGGAAAATGTAATGAAATTCCCAGAGCCTCCTGGTGCAGTACCAAGGTATTCCTGCCAGCTTTCCAGCCCGAGATGTTGGTGCAGCTGTAGGGGCCCGTTCTGCAGATAGAGCTGATTGCAGATTAACCCCCCACCATAGCAGGAGGATTACTGGGAGAGAGGTTTTCCTCACCTGAGAAATCGCACACGCTATAGCCATGGTTGCCTTTGGGGTAAAATGAGCTGTTTAAAGGGCTCACAGTAGATCGAGCTCTTTTCAAGCTGCCTTTCTTTTTTGAACGCTCGTTTGTTTGTTCTGGTTCACAAACTGAGCAGTACAAACAGCAGTAAAAATGTGATGCATCCCAAATTCTAGCTGTGAGGATGGGTTTCATGACCACTGCAGTCTGCACAAGGTCTTTTAGATCTAAACCATCTGTGGGGCTCAGACTGTGCAAACTATTCATGTTGTCTTAAAGATTTAGCAGCGAACAGGGCCTTAATGTGCCAGAATCTGTAAGAAAACAGAGACCTGCACCACTGACAGTACTGAGGGTCTTGTTTTAAGCTTCTATTGAATAGATTGATCATTGTCCTGCAGCATTTAGTGGTGGAGAAAAAAGCAGAAAGGGGGTTTAACAAGTGTCTCATATGGTTTGTGTTGCCTCCGCTATGCTGAACCTTTCTTTCTGCTCACACAGCAGGGTTTTTCTTTGCCTCTATTTCCTTTGTGCAGATGGTTGCAATAGGTTTCGTTCCCCCCCGGCCCCCCAGCTGTCAAATTAATGGCCTTGGCGAGCTTTCATTTGCTGGCTGGTTTTGGGTGGTGCTGGAGGATTGCTCCACTCAGTACATTTCCAAGACTGGCTTTTTAACCCAAGCTCTATGAAAACAAACTTGTTTGTTTGTTTGTTTGAGAGAAGGGACCTTGGGAAAACAGATACGAAGTTTTCTCTGACTGTATTTTGTCTGCTGAAGGAGTTGGCTTTGAGTTGCATTAGAATAGCAGATTGGTTTCTTGCACAAATCTGCCACAAGCAATGGGCTGAATTGGGAAAAGCTGGTGGGCAGAGAGGTACTGGAAACAATCTTCTGCAGTGTTAAAGCACCCGCAGGAGAGGCTAATGAAAACTCCAGCCTGGTATCTCCAAACTCCACAGCAAAGCTTTCCAGTCCACAGTTGCACTGATCTGCTTCAAAATATTCAGATATTCATAAAATATCTTGAGCTTGTAAATTTGCAATGGGATTTTCTTTTCTTTCCCCCAGTCACAATCATCCAGTACGATATCGAAGAGCAATTGCAGAATGGCAGCCCCTCAGCATTCTCCAGTGGTGCTAGCAGCAATGTTTAGCTTGCAGAGAAGTTAGTGGTCTGAACTGCTCCATTGATACACATGCTGATGCAAGTGGATCCTAACTAGGAACAGGTGAAGAATTTTTTGTTGTTTATAAATGTAACAACCTAACCCAAAGGAAGTCAGGGGAAGTAGGTTTCCTAAACCCTTATGGAAGGCCTATGGGAGGGACATAAACTAAGCTAAGTGCTCCCAAGTCCCTTGTGTCTTTACTATATATGAATAAATTGTGTGTCTGTGTATACTTCTAGTATGCATGGTTTATATGCTAAGGAAATCTAGCACAAATCTAAAGTTCTTTTCATTGCCTGCCTGCGTGCCTTTCTGTCTTAAAAAGCTCTGCTCTTGGCATCTGTCTGTAGTACAGCAGCATGTGTGGGCACATCTATATTGGCAGCTTTGTGCATATTTGGTGCGTCTTCACCTTTTGGGGTTTACTTTGTGGCAGAGGCCTGTAACGTGCCAGAGACTGCAGGACCCAGGCTTTTGGTTATCTCCTCTATCTTGAGGATGTACTTTGAAATATTCACTCATCAGGTGTTTCATTTAAACTTGGTTCTACTTGAAAAAGAACCTATATATCCAGCATACTGCCATGCCAGGAACAACAAAAGGTACAGAGCCACTGCTCAGCCTTGCATTTGTTCCTCACATGTGTTCCAGGACTGCTCTCCTCAAACCTCCTCACTGGTTGTTTTCATCTGTTGCTAGCGCCGTATGTCTCCAAAGGAAGGACCAGCTCTGCCATTTGAACAATCCTCCTCCATCTGCTGCTACTGCTCCTGTTACTGTAGCTCTGTGTGAAGTGGCAACTCAGTGACACCAGGCTTGCAGACACTTCATCAGTCTATCTGTCATTGCTTGTGTGTTTCCAATAAACCGTGCTAGGTGAGGTCATCACAGACTTGTATTTTAGTGCTAAGCTTCAATGGTTTAAGTTTGTTCGGAATAAGACCCCTGCCATCGGCGATTAGGCTAGCTAGGATAAAAATTCACTGGGTGTTCAGACCTGCTGTTGTTGGGAAAACAGCAAAGTGCTGTTGCTGTGAGTTAGCTCCCAAGTGTGATCTTTATAAGCCTGTCCTCAGTGTGAGGCGTAAGACCGTGGTCAAAAATTAGTCAGATCTATTCCATTGTTTGAGTTCTTTGTAGGCTAAACCTATGCTCTAGGTTTAATTCCCACCTTCAGCTAGACTTCTACGTTGGTGGAAATGGTCTGCACAGCTGGCCTCAGATTTCACGGGAGGGTATGTAAAAAGGAGTCAAAGATGCTTCTGAACTTTTCTGTCCTTATCAGTGTGCAATACTAAGAGTAAACCAAGGGATCTCAGAGCGTCAGAGAGGCCAGAAGGTCTCCTTTGCTCTGTGTGGGGTTTTATTGAGATGGATGTGGGCAGCGCAGCCTGGAATGCAAGTTGTTTTTAATTTACAAATTAAAAATAAAACTCTGTTTATTTGCATCAGTTGAGGGGTCTTTTTCTCACAGCTGCTTGAAAAGTGAGCTCTAGCTGCCAAGTAAAATAAGGTTTAATGTTACAGTGTGCGTTGGGAAGGGCAGAGCTGGTAATTACTCTGCAAGCAGCAGGCTATTAGTAGGTACAATATATAGGAATCCATGTGAAATGCAGAACTCTGCTGTTGCTTGTGGCATAGACGGGACTGAGGTGCAGGAAGGTGTTGTAAAATGGCAGCTTACCTACAGCGAGTAACCCCTGTGACTGTGTAGGTGAGGAAGCTACGTCCTTGGGGAGGCTCTTGGGAGCAGTCGTCTCTTGCCACACACTAGCTGCCAACCTGTGTCTGGCATTCCCGTTAGGAAAGCCAGTCAGGAGGGGACTGGAATCCCTGGTTTCCTTTTAGTCCTCTCTTGTCACGCTTTGTTCTCTGGCGATCGCTGGAAAACATGCCTGTTATGTTGGGCAGTGGCTTGCTCCTAAACATTGACGAGGAGAAAGCTCATCTTCCCAGGTCTGCTTTCCCCTTTTGCTGTGTGGACGTGTACGGTCTCTGTGAGGTCTGCGTGGGCTTGGCGTTGGGGACGTCGCTTTGCCTACGAGATGCCCACAAGCCTGCAGGGAGGGCAGTTGTCAGACAGGGATCCGGGTTTTTTTCCATCTCTGTTCGATGCCGATGAAGCGGTTTGTGGGGCAGTGATGGCTGGTGTGGTCTCAGCTGTATTTCATCTGACTCATCTGGTACAGTGGAATAAATGACCAGGATCTAAATGTTGTTCTACTGTGGCTGAATCTGAAAGCCCGAATATCAGTACGCAGTGTGGTGCTAGGTACTGTATTTATTTACAGACAGAGACTTCCCCTGCCTTTAGGGGATAAATGCAGGAAAAAGGGAGTAGGCAAGTCAGACGTGGCCCGGAGAGGCTGGACTGCTTGACAGCTACATGTAGGAGGCAGAAGTTCAAGCCAGATCTTTTGACACCTACCAGGAAGACTGTCGTTTCTCTTGTCAATGACAAGGAAACATGGAAGAGTCTGATGGATAGCCCAGAGTACATGGAGATGCTGTTCTCTCAAACGGCCAGAGGGTCTCGGACTGGTTGTATTGACTGGACTGAATGAGGAGAGTTGTCTGCAGAGCAGCATACAGTTTTATTACCTGCATCTTGTAGCACAAGGCTTATTCCTGTTCTGTCTTGGTGCAGCCAAAACTCTTCTGTTGCTGGCTCTCCTCGGCTCTGGATTGCTTTGTGACCAGAATTTAGCAAGGCAGTTTACAGTGGCTTTGACACCATTTGGCTAGATGAAGCTGGCTCAAAATGCATCCACCCACTTGCTAAACAATGCCTCAGGCTCTGAATGCATTAACCTGTTGCTCTGCTGCCTACATGCAGCCTTCCAGGTGGAGTTTGGTTTTGATGTTATCCATCCCCCGTGATGGCTTGTGAGCCGGCTAACTCTGACTCCACCTCCCATCTCTCCTGTCTGTAATTTGTATTATAATTTTTGGGAGCTTCCTTGTTGTGAATTCTTGTGCAGACAAAGAACAGTCTTTGTTTCAGAAAATGTCTCCGTCCTTTCAACTGGTCAGTGAGTGAAAAACCAGGAGCCAAGACTAATAAAAAAACTAAAGGACGCTGTACTTATTTGTTAGAAAACCCTGTGAGTCTGGTTAAGCACTCATCTCGTAGGGATGCTGAGATGGCCAGCATTACTGCAAATTCTATCCCTATTTTGTTTAAGAATTGGTGACTTGGTGCTGGATTTGAGTTACTGGAATTGCAGAGACATGACATTTTGAAGAAACCTTGATTTAAGTTCAGTTTGATGTGACAGAGATTCCAATTCTGAGTAAAGCTTTTTTTTTTTTTAAAAAAAAAAAAACAACAAACAAAACACAAACAAACAACCCAACAATCATCCTACCAACAACTACTTTCTTTTTTTAACCAGAAGCATATAATCTTCCTTGGAACTTCTCTTAAGCACCAGAAGGATGAAGAGGTAGATATTGTGAGCTAGCAAAATTGGTGACAAGGATCATGCTTTTTTTAGACTTTACTAATGTAGATCAACGTGTATATATGTTGAAACTTACAGTGAATAAAGAACAAACAGCTGTCTGCCATATTGCCAGAGCTGGCTGGGAAATGGCCCAAACACAGAAAAGTGTTGGGTTTTTTTTAAAAATAAAGAGAGAGAAAAGTAGCAGTCTTCAAGTATGTTTGAAATAAGGAAAAGAACTGATGTGCAAAGCGATTAAGAGATCTTTGAGGATCAAAAGCCTTGATTCAGTTTTGCCAATGGAACGAAACTTTTCATCTGTTCTTATGTGGACCTTAAAGTAGGGCAGAAGGGTTTAGTTTTTAAATTATTTCATTTCAAAATTTACTTTGGGCAGGGGGAAAGGGTTCTTTCTGTTTGTTCTTGCTCTTGTTATTCAGTGTCCTTAACACAAAA